>NC_053028.1:127339824-127939824 GCF_003073215.2 Triticum urartu
GTGATAGCATTGGTCAGACCCGAAATATATAATGGTGTATGCTCGAGGGACAACCGCAAGTAAGACAACATTACGAACATCGTTGGTTCTGATTTGATTTGACAATAGCCCACACTCAAAGCAAGGTTTGGACAAGGTAATAGATTCAACAGCTGATCACGGGGATCAGTCGATGAAGATATCATCTTTCTCCAACACACGCACACACAAGGATATCCCTTAGTGATGAACTAAGTCGGACAAGCTTTCATCTTCCAACTCTCCAAGTTGTTGTTTAGCTTAACCAACTAGCTCAGGGTATCCAACACAGATTCTTGGAGAATGGGTGGTTTGGAGGAAAACCAACAAGATCACGAACTCAACATAGCGGTCAGGTGACAACCTGGTAATACTTCCGAGAGATCTTCGGAAAATCACGAACCACCGATATGTTATTAAGCTCGAGAACAATCTTGCTTTTCAGGGCAAGATGATATGATCAAAAAGAGTGAGGAATTGACACAATCCTAACTCATTGATCGAAGAGTGCACCAGAAATAAGGACTAGGTAGCACGATCAATCTTAGGATGATGATTTAATAACCAACATGCTAAGAATGAGACTATTGTCCATTAACTACCAAGCAACGGAGTTGCTAGGAGTATTGGTTTCACACATCATGGCTCACTTGCTGGCATTCCGGTTATAAAAACATGGGAACCGGGGAATGAACAATGATGGCAAGAAGTATCACTGTATCAAGAGTTCATAGGATGGTGTGCAATTTCCATGACAATCTTGATATAAAGATGGTAATACTCCAAGGTAGAACAGAATCAAAAGCTGGATTGGCATTTGATTTGCGGATTACAACTGCTTTGACCCAATCCTAGATATGGATAAGGTGCTCGAGTTTGTTTCTCCTAGTCATTCTGAATAGGATGGCTTGACGGACCACAAGAATAGTAGGCATCGATGAACACGAATGCACAACTAGTCCTGACTATCAATTGATAGACAGAGGTCAGAATACAACTAAAGAGAGACAACTCAAAGGAACATATGGTTTTATGAGTTGCGGATGCATAGATTTGGTATGTCAAACAAGTTCAACATTTTTCTTCCATGTAATCCATGCAGAAAGGTATGACTAGCAGATTCACAATGCAGAATGGATAACTCATCAAGATCACTCTAGTTGTGATCTTTTGATTCAACAGAACTTCTGCCATAAGCAGTTCATGATATTTGGAAGAAGGATATACCATGAACCTCGAGGACTATCACAATGGTTACTAATATCCTAAAGGAACGAGCAAAACTATCAACATGAAGTAAGTAGGGTGAATCTCGGGATTAGAAACCCAGGAGTAGAATACCTACTACTAAGTAGCATCACGGGATGCTCTCGAGAATGGTAGCCAGAATCATCACACTGGGAATATAAAGCATCGCTAGATTATGGGTGGTTCTCTAAGATGCCTAGGGTCATAATAATGGCTCCAACATATATGTCGAGGCAATAAAGTACCTCAACTCACCGATCAGTGTGGTTGAACTGGCCTAAAGGGACATCAGGAACGAAAAGAAGGGATTTGCAAATGCATCAGACTATTTTAGAAACCTGGGATGACTCGGACAGCATAACGACTGTAAATGCTCAAAATGATTTGAGACAACCTGCAAAGATGGTGGCATAACCTCTCAACATCACAATATCAAGGTTCTGAGGCCAGCTATGAACATATGGAAGTAGTAGGAACTGAACTGAGGCTTGAACTCAACAATCCTAGGCAACTACGGTTTAGTAACACGTCATCCTGAGAGATAGAAGAGAAGCCTAGTTCTTAACCCCGTAGAAAAGATAGGATGACTCAAATCAGAAGGTCATGAGGATAAAGAGTAAAAAGAGCCCTAGGTTCCCTTCCACAATCAATTCCCTTATATAACTAAAGCATTTCTAGACACAACTTCGACCAACTTGGCTTAGTAATCCTACAGGCAGTCAGGCTCTGATACCAACGCTGTCAGGACCCCGATTCCAAGTCACATCGATCTAGCCGGTAACACCTCATATCACTTTGCGGCCTCACGCACGGTATTCCCACGGGTGTCGCCTTACCATGGCCCGTGACCGTTTGCGCCTTTTGGCTCACGTATATGATAGTGTCGCTAGCATCCATATGACAGAGAACCCGGGCCGACATGACTAGTCGTGAACCCAAAGTGGCACTAACTTACGGGGACAGGCATACATGAATCAACATCGAGCATGTCGGTCAGCAGCGTGCGAATCCGGGCTATAGCACTGGGCTAACAGGACTCCAGTGAACCGGGCTGTAGCAGGCTAGGCAGGACTCCGGATGTCATCGTGTGACATTTCCCCGAAGGGACAGACACAGGAACGAAGTGAATCACATGCCGGCCAGTCAAGTGTTTCGCAGCAGTAGTGTTGGGCTAGCAGGACTCCGGTGAACCGGGCTGTAGCGGACTACTATGGCTCATGGAAGCACAAGACTACATTTCCCCATAAGAGAGGATACCAAGGATAAACCACTAGGTTGTCGGATCCCACACATACCAAGCATTTCAATCATACACACAATATGCTCAATATGTGCAATACAACATGGCATCACAACAAGACTCTACGACTCAGAGTATTTATTCATTAGGCTCCGAGGAGCGAGATATTACAAACATGGGTCTCATGACCCAACATACAGAGCATACAAGCAACAAGCACATGCGGAAGCTTAACTTGTCTGAGTACAGACAACTACAAATGAAGAAGGCTCAGAAGCCCGACTATCTACAAGACCCTCCCAAGGGAACAAGATCGTAGCTGAGGTAACAAGCTAAACGTCGAAGTCCATGTGGAACTACTAGCGAGACTGACGTCTCTCTGCAAAACATAAAATAAGCAAACGTGAGTACAATGTACCCAGCAAGACTTACATCAGAACTAACTACATATGCATCGGTATCAATAAAGGGGGTGGTGGAGTTTGACTGCAGCAAGCCAGCTTTGACTCAGTGGCTATCCTATACTATGACTGCGAGTAACTCTTTTGGGGTGGCGCACCCGAGTCCACATATTCACCATATCAATACCCCACTATGGATCCGCTCCCGTCTCCCTACGAGAAGGCCATCCATAGCACTCACGCTTATCTTGCGCATTTTAGAGTATCCACTTTCACTTGTCTATGAACTATGCAAGGGGTCCAAGTTTCCATACCCGCAAAAAGTAACATTTTTTTAATGATTGGATTTTGATAACTAAAATTTCTAACATTTCTATATAACACTAATTATGCTATCATTGCATATGTCAAAATTCTATATGCTATTTCATACTAATTAAGCATCTAACACTAAAAACAGAAAACACAACTTTTATACATCCATTAAAAAACTGAAAAACAACATTATATAAAAAATTCCCATACTAATTAAACACTAATTATATCCATCTAACATGCATTCATACATATATACTAGTGAAAAAATAATAATCTAAAACATCTAAACTAATTAAACATACAAAATACGTATATACTAATATATACATGCATTAATTCATACATATGTACGTGTGTGTGTGTGTGTGTGTTCATCATGCTTGTGTGTGTGTATGGGCTCGGGGAGGGGCAGCGTCCATGGTGGCCGCCGGGGGCGAGGGAGAGGGGTTAGAGGGGGAGAGCTCACAGTGGGGCGACGGCGACGGCGAGGCGACGGCCGGGGGCGGCGACGGGCCGGGGCGTGACGCGGGGGCGGCGACGCAGGGACGGCGCGACGGGGACGGGCCCGGGGCGGCGACGGAGACGAGGGCGGCGACGGGGACGGGGGCGGCGACGGCGACGGGGGCGGGGACGGGGGCGGCGACGGCGACGGCGTCGATCGATCGGGGCGCGCGGGCGGTGCTTCAATGGGGAAACAGAGGAAGAAACAGAGGGAGAATGAAATTTTCGTAAGTGTTGTATATATAGCAGGCACCTTTAGTACCGGTTGGAGCCACCAACCGGTACTAAAGGCCTGTTTTGGCCAGGCCAAGCGGCGGGAACCGCACCCCCTTTAGTACCGGTTGGTGGCTCCAACCGGTACTAAAGGCCCCCCTTTAGTACCGGTTGGTGCCACGAACCGGTACTAAAGGGGGTGCGCTGGCGCAGGTGCGGTGTGCAAGTTTAGTCCCACCTCGCTAGCCGAGGGGTGACCGCAATGGTTTATAAACCCCCGTGCGGTAGCTCTCTCGAGCTCCTCTCCAAAGCAGGCCTACTGGGCCTACATGTTTTGTGCTGCCCTGTTGGCCTACTGGGCCTTTGCGGGCCTGCATCCTGGCCCAACAACAGGTTGGCTTTCTAGTCGTATGCAGGCCGCTCTGGCCTAGTAGGCGGGCTTTTTTCTATTTTTTTTGCTTTATTTATTTTTGAGTTGTTTTTTTGTGTATTTAGAGTTTCTTTGTGAATATTTTTGCTTTAGGTACAAAAAATTACAAACTTTCTGTTAGTTCCCGTAGTTTTCAAATTTGAATAGTTTAAATTTTGAATTATTTGAAATTAGTGTGAATCACTAGTTTGTGAATAACTTAACTTTAAAAATCAGTAAAGGCATGAAAGAATTTGTTTGCACATAAAATTTCTTCGCGTTTCAAATGCCAAAACACATAATTAACTACCCTAACTATTACAGAGATTCCCTTCTAGGTGTGAAACACAGAAGAAAGTGATGATAGTGAAGCCGATCACATCCCAGATCTTTGGGTGTGAAACTTTTTCTTCGCGTGTGTCCCTTTGCGCCGTAACCATGGAAAATTTTCATCATTTAACGGGATGCTCGGGTCAATATTCACTGTGAATGGAGCAATTTCATCAAACTTTTCATAATCTTCTGACTTGCCTGTCTTGTCATCCACTCCCACGGTGTTTCTCTTCCTAGAAAGAACTATGTGCCACTTTGGCTCATCGTACGATGCATTCGCTTCCTTATGTTTTCTTTTTCTTGGCTTGGTAGACATGTCCTTCACATAGAAAACCTCTGCCACATCATTGGCTAGGACGAATGGTTCGTCTGCATATGCAAGATTGTTGAGATCCACTGTTGTCATTCCGTACTGCGGGTCTTCCGTTACCCCGCCTGGTGTCATATTGACCCATTTGCATCGAAACAAAGGGACCTTCAAACCACGTCGATAGTCAAGTTCCCATATGTCCTGTATATAACCATAATATGTTTCCTTTCCCGTCTTGGTTTCTGCATCAAAGCGGACACCACTGTTTTGGTTGGTGCTCTTCTTATCTTGGGCGATCGTGTAAAATGTATTGCCATTTATCTCGTACCCTTTGAAAGTCATTATATTCGAAGATGGTAACTGGGACAGCAAGTACAGGTCATCTTCAATAGAGGTGTCATGCATGGTACGTGTCTGCAACCATCTGGCGAAACTCTTGGTTTGTTCACGTGTAATCCAGTCATCAGACCGCTCTGGGTGTTTGGAGCGTAGCAAATTCTTGTGTTCATCCATATACGGAGCCACCAAGGCGGAATTCTGTAGAACTATGTAGTGTGTTTCAGTGAGAGAATGTCCGTCCATACATATTATTTGTTCCCTCCTAGCGTGCCTTTTCCATCTAGTCTGCCCTTATGCCGCGATTCAGGAACACCAATCGGCTTAAGGTCAGGAATATAGTCAATACAAAACTCAATGACCTCCTCATTTTGACGGCCCTTGGGGATGCTTCCTTCTGGCCTAGCACGGTTATGAACATATTTCTTTAAGACTCCCATGAACCTCTCAAAGGGGAACATATTGTGTAGAAATACAGGACCCAAAACGTTAATCTCTTCGCATAGGTGAACTAGGACGTGCGTCATGATGTTGAAGAAGGATGGTGGGAACACCAACTCAAAACTGACAAGACATTGCACCAAATCATTCTCTAACCTTGGTATGATTTCTGGATCGATTACCTTCTGAGAGATTGCATTGAGAAATGCACATAGCTTCACAATGGCTAATCAAACGTTTTCCGGTAGAAGCCCCCTCAATGCAACCGGAAGCAGTTGCGTCATAATCACGTGGCAGTCATGAGACTTTAGGTTCTGGAACTTTTTCTCTGCCATGTTTATTATTCCCTTTATATTCGACGAGAAGCCAGACGGTACCTTAATACTGAGAAGGCATTCAAAGAAGATTTCCTTCTCTTCTTTGGTAAGAGCGTAGCTTGCATGACCCTAATGTATGCCATCTTTTCCGTGCATACGTTGCTGGTCCTCTCGTGCCTCAGATGTATCTTTTGTCTTCCCATACACGCCCAAGAAGCCAAGCAGTGTCACACAAAGATTCTTTGTCACATGCATCACGTCGATTGCGGAGCGGACCTCTAGGTCTTTCCAATAGGGCAGGTCCCAAAATATAGATTTCTTCTTCCACATGGGTGCGCGTCCGTCAGCGTCATTCAGAACAGGTTGTCCACCAGGACCCTTTCCAAAGACCACCTTCAAATCCTTGACCATATCATGTACATCAGCACCAGTACGGTGGCGAGGCTTCGTCCGGTGATCCGCCTCACCTTTGAAATCCTTGCCTTTCTTTCTTACGGGATGCCTGCTCGGAAGAAATCGACGATGTCCCAGGTACACATTCTTCTTACAATTAGACAAATATATATTGTCGGTATCGTCCAAATAGTGCGTGCATGCGCGGTATCCCTTGTTTGTCTGTCCTGAAAGGTTACTGAGAGCAGGCCAATCATTGATGGTCACGAACAGTAATGCCTTTAGGTCAAATTCTTCCCCCATGTGCTCATCCCACACACGTACACCTGTTCCATTCCACAGTTGTAAGAGTTCTTCAACTAATGGCCTTAGGTACACATCAATGTCGTTGCCGGGTTGCTTAGGGCCTTGGATGAGCACTGGCATCATAATGAACTTCCGCTTCATGCACAACCAAGGAGGAAGGTTATACAAACATAGAGTCACAGGCCAGGTGCTATGGTTGCTGCTCTGCTCCCCAAAAGGATTAATGCTATCTGCGCTTAGACCAAACCATACGCTCCTTGCGTCATCTGCAATCTCCTTCCCGTACTTTCTTTCGATTTTTCTCCACTGCGACCCGTCAGCGGGTACTCTCAACTTTCCGTCTTTCTTACGGTCTTCTCTGTGCCATCGCATCGCCTTGGCATGCTCTTTGTTTTGGAACAAACGTTTCAACCATGGTATTATATGAGCATACCACATCACCTTGGCAGGAATCTTCTTCCTGGGGTGCTCGCCCTCGACATCACCAGGGTCATCGCGGCTGATCTTATAGCGCAATGCACCACATACCGGGCAAGCGTTCAAATCCTCATACTCACCGCGGTAGAGGATGCAATCATTAGGGCATGCATGTATCTTCTGCACCTCTAACCCTAGAGGGCAGACAGCCTTCTTTGCTTCGTACATACTCTCGGGCAATTCATTGTCCTTTGGAAGCATATCCTTTATTATTACCAGCAACTTTCCAAAACCCTTGTCAGATACACCATTCTCTGCCTTCCATTGCAGCAATTCCAGTGTGGTACCCAGCTTTTTCTTGTCACCTACGCAATTCGGGTACAACATTTTTTTGTGATCCTCTAACATGCGTTGCAACTTCTTCTTCTCCAAATCACTTGCGCAGTTTCTCTTTGCATCGGCAATGGCCCGACCTAGATCATCAACGGGCTCATCTGATGCCTCTTCTTCAGCTTCTTCCCGCATTGCCGGCTCAGCTTCTTCTCGCATTACCGGCTCAGCTTCTTCCCCCATTGTTGTATCATCGTATTCAGGGAACCCATGGCCAGGATAGCTGTCATCGTCCGCTTCTTCTTCATTGTCTTCCATCATAACCCCTCTATCTCCGTGCTTGGTCCAAACACTATAGTGGGGCATGAAACCGGACTTAAACAGGTGGACGTGAATGGTTCTTGACGTAGAGTAATTGTGACCATTCTTACAGCCAGCACATGGACAAGGCATAAAACCATCCGCCCGCTTGTTTGCCTCAGCCGCAAGCAGAAAAGTATGCACGCCCTTAACGAACTGGGGAGAGCATCGGTCATCGTACATCCATTGCAGGCTCATCTTCATTACACAACACCGAATAGACCAGATTAATACAAGTTCATACATAAAGTTCATACAACACTTAAATGCAACAAACAAATAACTCTCTAGCTAAAGCATTTAAATGCAACAACAAATGCGATCAAGATCGCAACTAAGGTAACAATGGATCCAACAGCATAATGATACCAAGCCTCACTATCGATGGCATATTTTCTAATCTTTCTAATCTTCAAGCGCATTTTCTCCATCTTGATCTTGTGATCATCGACGACATCGGCAACATGCAACTCCAATTCCATCTTCTCCCCCTCAATTCTTTTCAATTTTTCTTTCAAGTACTCGTTTTCTCTTTCAACTAAATTTAACCTCTCGACAATAGGGTCGGTTGGAATTTCCGGTTCACATACCTCCTAGAAAAAATTTCTATGTCAACTTGATGGGCATAATTTGTCATAAACACCAAATGCAACTAGTTTTAAAAGAGAATATATATACCACATCTGAATCATAACAAGGACGAGGGCCGATGGGGACGGATATCAAAACCATGGCACTATATGTATAACAAACAACGTACGGGTAAGATAATTATACGAGTAACTATATATCCAAATCACAAAAACATCAATTTTTATATAAAATTTCATGAACAAGAGGCTCACCACAAGGTGGTGCCGGCGACGGGACGGTGCGGGCGATCGACGGTGGTTACGACGGAGATTTAGAAGGCACTAAGTAAACCACACCTACATATGCAAACTAAGTATTATTTTTGACCTCACATTGCATATAAATCAAATACTAGCACATATATATATATATATCCTCCCAAATTACTAAACTCACAAATTAATCACTATATAAAGCATTGCAAGAGCTAATCTAGCAATGAGAGATGAAAGGACAAAGTTGCTAACCTTTGTGATCATTTGAATGGATGGGGGCCCTCAAATCTTGACAAATTTTGGGAAAAATGTGTGATGAGCTCGAGAGGAAGAGGGGAAGAACAGAGAGAGGAGAGGGGAAAGGGGAAGAACAGAGCAAGCTCGGGTGGACGAAGGGTTTATGTAGGACGACCTTTAGTACCGGTTCGTGCCAAGAACCGGTACTAAAGGGGCTGGAGGGGCCCCAGTCTGACAACATCCTGCCACCACTCTCATTAGTACCGGTTCGTGGCACGAACCGGTGCTAAAGGTTCGCCATGAACTAGTACTAATGAAAGCGGCCCGGCTAGCCGTTGGAACCGGCACTAATGTATACATTAGTGCCGGCTCAAATACAAACCGGCACTAATGTGCTTCACGTTTGACCCTTTTTCTACTAGTGTTAGTCCCCACACTTTAGTGCCGGTTACCGAACCGGCAGTAAAGGGCCTTACGAACCGGTGCTATAGCCCGGTTCTGCACTAGTGTTTATATCACCTGACCAGATGTAAAAATTCAAAAAGGTGTGTACTCATTGTAAAAAAATCGAACTACAGTCCACTGTTCAAGAGGTGAAACCCCTGCACCGCTGATAAATGAATTTGTTGTCCAGTCAGGTAGTATAAACCCAAACAGATCAACTAGGACGGCTAGAACCAAAAAAATACATTATTATCGGCGTGGTTGTGCAAACAGAGGAACGACGAGAAGATATCAGTCAGGTGACCTTGACACAGACGAACAACAGAGCAAGGAGATTAAGCACTAAAAGAGCAATGATAGGGGAAATTTCCAATCTTCACGAGATGAGTGGAAGCGCTGGTTCTTTACCTAGGCCAACGGGAGCAAGAACCATCTAGAGAAACGAGGAAATGGATGGGCTCTCGAGTTGTGGGCGTCAAATGGATATAAAATAGTGTGTGAATGAAGAAAAATATGAGGGAGAAGTGAGGAGGGGCCAGTTGGAGGGACGAGGAGCGTCTTTGCATTTAGTTCAGATGGATGGTTGGTGGTTTGTAGTTGAGTTCAGCTCGCGCAGCCGAATTGAAGAATCCGTACCGAACCGCGTGGACTTTAAGACCTACACAAGTGAAAATCAAATGAGAATACGAGAGGATAAAGTTAGTAATACAATGTGGCTAATATAGTGATTGCGGATCTCAAGATGACTGGGTGGGTAGGATTCTGGTGGGCAGCGTCGCCGAGTGCCCCTATGCAATTTCGGTGAGGGTTTGTACAATGCACACTCCATCAGGAAAGAGTCAAACTGATTTAAAAAAAAGGAAAGAGTCACAGTAGCTACTAGTAGATGTTTTCTTTTGCGAAATGCCCCCCCCCCCAAGCTAAATTATAAAGGATCACGGGTAGTACAAAGTACCTCAAACATAAAAGGAATTACACTGAAGTCTGAAGACCACGAAACGAACACCACACGTGCCCGAGCAAGCTGGAAATGTCCCGTTGTCACCGCACCCACACCAGAGCCGGATTTCTTACGATTAAATCGTTAGGATTACATGACATGGTCATTAGGCCTAGACGTTAGATCACCTAATCATCATTAGACAGGGAGATAGATGAGAGACTTACTGCCAATGGGTGTGATGCAGGCTCGACGTAGTCGTACGCAGTGGGTAACGTCGTCCCTCCTGGCGCCACAGACAATGCCCTAACACCAGAGTAGAGGTAGATAGTGCCCTAACACCAGAGTAGAGGTAGATAGTGCCCTAACACCAGAGTAGAGGTAGGACAGGGCCTTCCCATCGCACAACACATCCCCAAGATCGGTTAGGATTTAGATGAAAATTTTGGGGAGTAGTTATTTGGACATGAATAGATCGGTCAAGCCAAAAACCGAAACTCCCCTTTCGTTTATATATGTGGCATTGGTGACAAGGGACCCAAACCAGAGTTGGTTTTGGGTCCCCCCGATCATGGTGTAGTACTTCGAGGGTCACATACGTTGGTAACGTGGCCCCACCTTAGACCTAATCCCACCCGTTTATCTAGCCGAAGATCTAGCCAACATTCTTCCTAGGAATAACACACCAAAGTAAGGTTTTACAACAGCTAACGAGGAGGGGAGGGCCGGCGGCTAGGGTTCCCACCCGTCGTTCACGGGAGCGACGCGAGAGAGTGGATGGGGAAAGTTCATGGCCTGGGTTGTTTTTCAGCTTCTACCCCTTCCGCGTATTACTACTTGCATTTCAACTTGTAGAGCTTTCATTTCTAGCTTTGTCGTGATCCATTGTCGTCGCTGCATGTGCCTCCTTTGCTTTCTCTGAGTGTTCCCACTCCTCTGAGAGGAGTAGTTCGGTACCGGAGCCATGAGTGTGAATGGAGTACGCTCCTTGGCGGAATGGAGGACCTCGAGCAGGATCGGCTCCAGGGCCTTGAGGCGGAGCATCTCGGGGCGGATGAGCTCGATCGGCGCGCCGCTGACCTTGATGAGGCCGCGGCCGGGCTTGCAGTGGGCCACGGCCACCGCGGTCTTCTTCCTGCCGAAGCACTGGACGTTGCCCGGCGTCGGGCGTGCGGGGACGGTGGCTGTCATGATTGCTAGGGTTGTGGGTGGTGGCTGGGAGAGAGATCGCGATTGTATATATAGCATGGAGGCCGGTTAGGGCTTAGCATTTCTGTGGGACCAGGCTGAAGGGGTGCGGGCCGAGATGAATCAGTTAGACATTACGTGGGCTGAGACGAATCAAATTACTGCATGAATCAAAACGCTGTATAGTTCTTCCCTCAAAAAAAAAACGATGTATAGTTTGCTAAACATAAGTAAATCAAAACACTATGTATATATGTCGAGTGTCGGGCTGTTTGCCGACATGCCGTGTACTTCTTCGTCTCATAATATAAAAATGTTTTTGACACTATACTAGTAGTGTAAAAAAACCTTTTATGGGACGGAGGTAGTATATTTTGTGAGACACTCGGGAAAAAATGGCAGTTAACAGGTGTTACATTGGGCAAACAAAAAACACTTGGCAAAGCAAGTTCTTCACCAAATGTTTTTTTGTAAGACACTCAGCAAACAATTAAAAAGCTATAAATGCATATGTTAATTTAGATTTTCAGGAGGCATTTTTTTGATATTAATATAGTTTTTTTATAGGGATCATAAATACATATAACTATCTAAATATGTTTTTTCTTGAATTTATATCTTATTTGTTTATATACATGTAGTTCAAAAATGATTATTGTTCGATAAACATCTAGAAATGCAATTCATGTCTTCAAATTAGCAACCCGGTTTCGAAAAAACGCCAAAATTTGACATTAGTAGAAAAAGTTCAGAATGTTTTGGATAAAATTTATTGCTATCTTCAAGCAATGAAGTGCATTTGCTGGCATTTAAGGGTACATGAAAAGGTTGGGAAAATAGGTTTGATATCATATTTATGTTAATGACTGTATGTTTAGGTCTGCCCAATAAAATAATTGGAGTTCTAAATATACGGGGGCCAACACTCGACCCTCAACTTCGAGGTTGTTTGTTTTTAAATTCTAGAAAATACAAACGAAGTCTTAAACACATGCAACCTAGCATCGTGACATTATATTATTCCTACATATCTAGGTAAAATGTTGAGGAGATTTTGCAAAAGCAATGCCATAAGTTGCTTAGAAACAAAACAACTATTGTTGAAAAATCATTGTTTTGAGAAGGAACAGGTCGGGTTTCAAGGTGAATTGTCGATTGCTTCATCATTTGTGCTTTGAACTTTTTTTCTAAACTCACCAAACACCATCACATGTTTTATTTTTGGAGTCATCCTCTCCCCAGGTTCGCCTCCCCCCTCCGAGAGAATTGACTATTTATTATTAAGTCCGTTGGAATTTGATTATAACTACAAAGTTCATTTTTTCTTGACAAAACGTTAACCAGGGACTAGAGCGTAAGAGATGATTAGTGCTAGGGGAAAATGAAAAGGATCCCATGTGTACACAGGTCGTATACACATCGATCGCTACACACAAAACTGATACTGATCCATCGTTCTAAGACAAAAAAAAAGAGTGGTGCCCAGTGCTAGATTCTACGATCCTATTTTACGTGCAACGATTTTCATTTTTTTTAATTTTGACAATTGACATGCTACGACTATAGTAAACAAAAGATCGAACTGATCGCTGGCCAACATGCCGACTGGTAGCAAGCGTACACAACATCATCTAGATTTGCCAAGTAATCTGGCAGTTGGCGTACGATAGACTGGAAGAAGCATGTTATGTCTCATGAGCAGCGATTTGCATTGTACAGAATGCACAAAATAATCAAACGAGCTAGCCTCCTTATTAACGAGCTAGCGATGACAGCAAGCAATAATTAGTTCCATGACCATGATGCATGCATGCGTAAAGACGAAGTTGTATGAATCCAAATCCTTCAATTAATTACTTGCTGGACGAATAAACTGCTATGAACTACGTTGCATCCAAACAATAGTAAAATATTCTGACCAAATTATTAGATTCCTAGATATGGACTACGTTGCATCAAGACTATAGCAAAATACTCCAAGCAGATTAGATCATCGTGCTAGCATACTGCTACGTATTTGTGAGTGGCTTAGCCGGACTTGTGATTACGAGTACAACAAAGTACATGGAGAGATTAGCATACTATAAGTACTAGACGGACTTGTGAGCGGCTAGCGGCATATACTGCCTAGTACGATTGATTACTTACATGGAGATATTAGAAACAGCGTAGAAAAATTGTGAGCGGCTAGCCGGATGTTCGCCTGAACATTAGGATCTGCTCGGGGGCCTGACTTGCCGGCGGCCGGCACACCGGACGATGACTTCGTCGACTAGGGTTGAGGAGGCGGCGGCGCTACCTGATGAGTTGCGACGGCTAGGTATAGATTTTTTTTTTGTTTTGAGGCAAGACGGCTAGGTATAGATGGAGGCGTGAAGCGATGACGATAGTTATGGACCGATCACCAACTTTGTACTCGTACATATATACGACGTGTGAGATCTTCTTCTTTTTCCTTACCACTAATCTTCTCTCATAAACTAGTCCCTAGCCATGTTTTGTCAAGAAAAAATGAACTTTGTAGTTATAATCAAAGTCCGACGAACTTAATAATAAATAGTCAATTTCCTCCTCCCCTCCCGAGTCGCCCCCCCCCCCCTTGGGGGCCGGGGGGCCCCCCCATCCCCCCCCCCCCCCCCCCCCCCACTCCTCCTCCTCCTCCCTCGCCGCCGCCCAAGGGCGCGGCCAGGCGAAGCCTGGTCGTCGCAGGCGGCGGCGGGGAGTCGGGCCCTCTCGCTCACGTGGGGCTGGCACGGGCCGGCGCCCCCGTGCCGGACGCCACGGCGGTGGTGGCTGCGCCTCGGCGACTTCGCTCCCCCGCGGCAGGAGGCCTCGCGATCTGGTGCGTCGCGGTCGCCAGGGACGGCGGTGGCGTGACCGGATCGGTTCGCGGCGGCGCGGCCGGATCTATGCCCAAGCGTGGGCCTTGATCGCTGGTCTGCCGCCGGGATTCTACCCTTGTCTGATCCTTGACAGCGCATGCATCTCCGGGGGAAACCCTAGATCTCCGTGGGATCGAGCGATGACGGCGCTTTTGCGTCGTAGTCCCTCTTTAGGGCATCGTTTTGGAGTTTACTCTGGTTGAAGGGACCAGCGACGTCGGTGGCGCACGTCTGGTGGAGCAACTGCCGATGAAAATCGCGCCGACTACGGTCATGGCGGACAATGTCGTTCCCTTGTCGAGGCATCGTCGTTGCAGTCTGCGTCCTCGGGCTCGGGATGCTCCGGGGGAAACCCTAGATCTCGGTCTTCCGGATCGGACGATGATGGCGTTTTATCGCTTTCCCTCCTCGGGACATCGTTTTGGAGCAGGTGATGGCTAGGGGGATGGTGGAGCGGTACTTCATCTCACACATTGATGGCGGCGGAGATCGGCGGCATGGCGTTGTGGAGACTCGGCGTCCGATGCGCGGAGATGGACTCGCGCAGGAGGAGGTAGTTGTCTGGCGTCATGGTGACGTCGATGGCAGAGTGGCCAGACAAGGTAGAAGCATCAATATAATCTGAAGACGGACATGTGGAAGATGGCGGCGACGACACACGAGTGCGTCTGACCGGATTGTGCCCCATACCCGGTATGTGGCTCGGCTGGGTCTTCCGGCTTTTGATGTTAGGCTTAGGTGAGTGGTTTGGGTAGTGGCCCAGCTAGCATCCCTTCATCATATGGATAGGAGTAGCGGCATATGTTGCCAAGATGGTGGATTCAGGTATATTGTTTGTAATACTTTGTAAGGTCATCGAGAATAATCAATAAAGTGGCCGTATGCATCTCCAAGATGCAGAGGTCAAGGGTCATCCACCTTTTCTAAAAAAATCACATGTTTTATTTCAGATTTTGGCATTATATTTTGGATTACGTTTGCTAAATTTAACCCATTAAATGCATTTATAGACATTTAATGCATTAAAGAGAAAAAAGAGGAATTATCCTCAATATGGCTTGTGAACCACCGGAAAAGAATTCTATGAGACTAGGTCTCACGCGAGACCCATCCTGACAGATGACACGTGGCATTCACAAATCACAAAGCATCCCCCATCCCTCACTTAAAATCAGTGGGAGGGAGAGATTAGATGCTTTGTGATTTGTGAATGTCACGTGTCATCCATCAGGACGGGTCTCACCTGCTAACCGTTTCCTCTTAGACCATCCTTTAAGTCAATTATCCTATAATATCACATTACCATGTCATTGTTTATCTATTTTTCAGGTTGCCTGTTTGATGCATTACCCATGCAAGTTTTCTCGGATGACATATTTACAATTGAGGTTGGTCTATGTCAAAGAATTTGATAGCTTGTCTTTGATCTCTTTTCTGATATCTGCACCTTTTATTGACAAGCTAGAGCTGCACGTAAGTACTCGTATTTTGGCTAATATTCCATACAATTCTTATTACTATGTTATTAATACATTTTAGCTTCTTTCGAGGCACTGCACACCTCCTTTTGGAACCATGCAAAATGTAATGCTTAAAGTTAGAACTGAGAAGCATATTTGTCCGAGTATAACTATAAACCAGGATAAGCCGACTGTTGGATAGACTTGCCGTTTTTTCTCACCCTGTTTTCCCTTAAGCTACTGGTTTTTATTCAGTCCAAATATTTCACAAAATAAATGAAAATTTGATAAAACTCTGTCAGTAACTTCGTCACGTACTCAGATTATGGATTAGTCGCAAACCTTCTCATTTCATTTTTGGTTCAAAATTGTAGTTTTGTAACATTGCTGATGCGCACTTGGTACAAAAACCTGAACCTATTAGGAAGTTTCCGGAGCATCCGTTCAGCAATATAAAGAGCCTGCATATTACAGGGTTTGAAGCATGCATGGGCGAAGTTGAGTTCCTTTTGCATATGGTTGAAAATGCCCCTGCATTAGACGTTTTGAGCATAGATCACTCATATAAATATCCACCAGAAGGATTAAAAAAAAGAAACAAAATTGGATGTTGACATGGTCCATACAACTGCTAGAAGGCATCTTGAAGGAAATATTTTACCCAAGTGCACCTTGATATTACTTTAAGGGGTCTGTTAATGTAGGGATGTATAGCCAGCGATGGAAATCGGATGCAATATAAGGGTTACCGCTATGTACACTAACGCTTCACAACTAGTTTTGCACATTATATATTGATAGAAATATTTGAAGATACTTGCATTTGCATAAGAGCGATGCTTCACGCACGACAAATTCCGTATGATTTTTGAATGATGCAAAATAGGCAGTGTTTCTTGTGTATGTAGGAAGCTGGAAACATCGTCACCATCATACATTGTTGCTTCGTACGAAAATCGGACTGGCTTTAGCCGTACATGAAGTAATTTCGTATGCATAAATGTGCTATCGGCCCTCCTACATTACCACTACTTGTATTTCAATTTGTAGAGCTTTAATTTCTAGCTTTGGCGTGATCCTTTGCCGTCGCTGCATATGTCCCCTTTGTTTCCTCCGAGTGTTCCCACTCCTCTGAGAGGGGTAGTTGGCTACAGGAGCCATGAGTGTCGATGGATTACCGCTCCTCGACTTTTATGCTGCTGAGACACGCACAAGCCTTTGTTCTTTGTCTTGCAGGTGTTGAGTAAATAGGCAATTTCTCGATTAAATTAATCCACGAATAAATCACTAGCATGGTATTGACATTAATAAACACATATTGATATTCAGTCAAGCTAGCACATACTACGCTAATTGCAGAAAGATCTACGTATAACGCTAGCATGGCTAAAACAGAAAACAGTAAGAGCGGAATAAACGAGTTATATCCTTCAGTAGGCCATGCAGAGCCCGCGGCTTTGGTGGCAGCAGCGGCGTCCTCGACGGCCTTCTTGTCAGCTTCAGCTTTCTCGGCGGCGGCACGTTCGGCGTCGGTGGACATGATGATGACGAAGGCGACGCGGACGTAGAGAAAGTAGACGATCGGAAGCGAGCAGTCGCGTAATCGCTGTCCAAAAACCTATTCGCCCCTCACCCTGTACAGGAACCAGAAGGGCGTGGTTTCGGAGACCTGCTCTCCGGTCGACCGTGTACGCGGCGGACGGGATGGAGTCAACGGCGGCAGCATCAGCAAAGGAACGACGGTGGGCGTGCACGTGGAGCAGATGTGATCTGTTCATGGCGGGTAGGGTTAGGAGACACCGCACACTTATATAGGCGCAGCCGCGTGAAGAGACGTCGGCTCGACCCACGTCCGAGTCCGTGACAGCCCACGATCTGACGTCTCAGATCGTGGCCCAGCTGTCAGAGAACTATCCGTTAGTGACTGGCAAAAATAAGCGCGTAGGTGTGAGCTCGGCTCGGTTCAATCCTGCGGCGCGGAGTGTCGGGACGAGGCGTGGCGTGGCGAGGCGAGGCGGGCGGCGGAGGAGGAGTGCACGAGGGTCTCTTCTCTTCTCAAGCTCCAATAGCATGTAGAAGAGAAACCCTTATAAGAAGGTCCAGCTATTCTTCCACTTTCGGGTTGAGACTAAACTTCCCACTACACCTAGTGCCATATAACCCACATGGGCCCTTAGAGATTTTTCAGAAATTGCTATATGGGCCTAGAGCCCATCTCAAATTTCAGCAATCCTCCACCAGATCTCAAGGGCCCATTGTGTCCTCTGTTCTAATTACTGTTTCGATATACCAGTGTTTCAGTGAAGACCTGTTAAGGTTGAGCTTCACCTAGAGCAAGTAGTTACACTCCTTCACAACTGAACAATCGACTATGCCTTGAATTGTCAGTTTGGCGTAAAGAAGTTTCACCACATGTCTTACTAGTACTAGGCTGCCGAAGGCTGACCCCTCGGGTGGAGCATATAAGTCACACTCCTGGCCTATTCATGAGCTTACTAGAGATCACCCCAATCTCATAGACTGTGACCAGAAGTCGGGCTCATATAGGTGTGTTCCTCGAAACATCGCTCTGTAGGATAGCATCTTGCTTATATAAGCTTCGGAACACATTAAGACAGTAGTCATCCTACCATACAGTATCGAGAGTATTGCATCTCCAACGGAGTGGGTTAGTATAGTTACTCTCCTCAGTTCACCACTGGCTTGTTTTCCCAGGTCCTAATTCACGGGATCTCCGATCACATAGGTCGGGTTACTACCATGACAACTTATGTGGGTCGCATACCCATCTCCCTCGATGCATTATCTATCACTACACGTGATAGCCCTTTCGTAAAGGGATCTGCCAGATTCTTAGCCGTATGGACATACTCCAAAGCTATCACTCCGGAGTTTCTTAATTTTCTGACAGCCTTTAATCTCATTCTTATGTGTTTGTTGGACTTCATGTTGTCCTTTGAACTTTTCACCTTGGTGATGACAGTCTGATTATCGCAGTTCATAAGGATAGTCGGAACCGGTTTATCAACCAATAGCAAGTCCATCAGAAGATCTCGAAGCCATCCTGCTTCGACACCAGATGTGTCTAATGCTGTTAATTTTGCTTCCATAGTCGACCTCGTTAAGATCGTTTGCTTGCAACATTTCCAGGAAACAGCGCCACCTCCAAGAGTAAACATATACCCAGTTGTGGCCTTCATCTCATCAGCATCAGAGATCCAATTTGCATCACTATACCCTTCAAGTACCGATGGGTATCCGGTATAGTGAAGTCCATAGTTCATAGTACCTTTCAGATAGCGCAGAACTCTTTCAACAGCATGACAATGTACATCACCCGGTTTGGAAACAAACCGGCTCAGTTTGCTCACAGCAAACGCGATGTCAGGCCTCGTTGCGCTTGCTAGGTACATCAATGAACCAATGATTTGAGAGTATCTCAATTGATCTATAGCCGTGCCTTTGGACTTTCGAATCAACACGCTAGGATCATACGGTGTTTGAGATGGTGTACTCCGAATATCCAAAATGACTCAACACCTTCTCAACATAGTGGGATTGCAGAAGTGTAATCCCACCCTCATTATCTCTCAGTAGCTTGATGTTCAAGATAACATCAGCCACACCAAGGTCTTTCATCTCAAAGTTCTGAGACAGAAACGACTTGACCTCCTCAATTACTTTGAGGTTGGTTTCGAATATCAGTATGTCATCAACATACAAGCACAGTATAACTCCTTCGCCCCTACCATGGCGATAGTATACACATTTGTCATCCTCTTAACAATGAAACCAACAGATGTCAGAGTTGTATTAAACTTATCATGCCATTTCTTAGGTGCTTGCTTCAGGCCATATAAAGATTTCAGCAACCTACACACCTTTCTTTCCTGACCATCTATCACAAAGCCATCTGGCTGTTGCATATAGATTTCCTCATTTAGCTCTCCATTCAGAAAAGCCGTCTTAACATCCATCTGGTGGACGGGAAGACCATGCGAGGCCCCCAACGAGAGTAATACTGTAATGGTGGTCAGTCTAGCCACAAGTGAATAAGTATCAAAGAAATCTTCCTCTTCTTTCTGGTCATAACCCTTGGCCACAAGCCTAGCCTTGTACTTTTCAATCGTACTATCGGGCCTAATCTTCTTTTTGAACACCCACTTACATCCCAATGGTTTGTAACCATAGGGACGCTCAATGATCTCCCATGTCCCGTTAGCCATGATGGAATCCATCTCGCTAAGGACCGCATCCTTCCAGTAGTCAGCTTCTGGAGAGGCATACGCTTCTGAAACAGAAGTAGGAGTATCATCCACGAGGTACACGAAGAAATCATCACCAAAAGGTCTTTGCAGTCCTTTGTCTCTTGCCCCTACCAAGGGTTTCCTCGTCATCGTCCTCAGGATTTTCATCATGTGTTTGTTCATAATATTCCATAGGGATGGCAGGTTCAGGAGTCTCCTTAGATTCCTGTCTAGAAGTGCTTTGCATATCTCTCATAGGAAAAATATCCTCGAAGAATGTAGCATCCCTAGACTCCATAATTGTACCAACCTTCTGGTCAGGTACCTCAGATTTCACTACTAGAAATCTATAGCCAACGATGTTCTTAGCGTAGCCCAAATTAACGCAGTCCACAGTCTTTGGTCCAAGCTTACGCTTTTTGGGGATCGCAACACTGACTTTCGCCAAACAGCCCCAAGTACGCAAGTACGAGAGTGTTGTCCTTCTCTTTGCCCATTTCTCATAGGGAGTGATCTCATTATCCTTTGTCGGAACTTTATTCAGGACATGACATGCCGTCAATATAGCCTCCCCCCACCATGCCTTGGATAAACCCTGATGTATCTAACATGACGTTAACCAAATCAGTTAGAGTACGGTTTTTTCGCTCGGCAATCCCGTTTGACTAGGGTGAATAGGGAGGTGTCCTCTCATGAATAATGCCATGTTCCGCACAGAAAGAATCAAACTCACTCGAGAAGTACTCTCCACCACGATCTGACCAGACTCGTTTAATTTTCTTTTCAAATTAATTCTCAACTTCTGCCTTATAGATTTTAAAGTAGTGTAGAGCCTCAACTTTAGTGTTTAACAGATACACATAGCAATATCTAGTGGAGTCATCTATCAATGTCATGAAGTATTTCTTTCCACCTTTAGTCAACAAACCATTCATCTCACAAAGATCAGAATGTATGAGTTCTAATGGTGCCAAGTATCTCTCCTCCGCGGCCTTGTGAGGCTTGCGAGGTTGCTTAGCTTGCACACATGAAAGGCACTTAGAACCTTTGGCTAAGGTGAAACTCAGGATTAAATCCAACTTGGATAGCCGCATCATAACACCGAAACTAATGTGAAAAAGACATGAATGCCAAACTTCAGATTCATTAACATTCGAATGAATATGGTTCACGACTTTATTACAAAAATCTGCGAGGGAAAGGCGGAACATCCCTTTGCTTTCATAACCTTTTCCAATAAAGAGTCCATATTTCGAAACAACTAATTTATTAGACTCGAAAACCAACTTAAACCCTTCTCTACATAGAAGGGAGCCACTAACGAGGTTCTTCTTGATGGCAGGGACAGGCTGCACGTTCTTCAGCTGCACGATCCTTCCTGAAGTAAACTGAAAAAACAGTAAATAAATTACTGTACCCAGGTGCACCATTCTCATTGTTGTCCACAATCATGTTGACGGACTTGGAGTCCTGTCCTGACTTCTTGTACTTGTTTGGGCACTTGTTGGCCCAATGTTCAATCGAACCACAAGTAAAGCAGCCCTCATCCTTCTTGTTCTTCTTGAAGGTCTTCTTACCCTTCTTCTTAAAGTCGGTATTATGTTGGACACCGTTCTTTCCCTTGGGCTTGTGGGAGTTGAAGTTCTTATGGTTCACCATATTGACGACAAAAGTCCCTTCGGCCCCTTTTCCGTGCGAGTCCTTTGCCCTTGAATTTTGCTCAACACTCAGATGGCCAATGACATCCTCCACAGAGAATTCACGCCTCTGATGTTTCAGAGTGGTGGCAAAGTTCCTCCAGGAATTAGGGAGCTTAGCGATTATGCAGCCCGCGACAAACTTGCCCGGTAACTCGCACTTAAAAAGTTCAAGCTCCTTAACAATGCATATTATCTCATGAGCCTGCTCCAATACAAGACGGTTTTCAACCATCTTGTAATCGTGGAACTGCTCTATAATATACATCTCGCTCCCGGCATCGGCTGCCCCGAACTTAGATTCGATCGCCTCCCACAAGTCCTTGGCAACATGCACATGCAAATATGTGTCAACCAGTTTATCTCCGATCATGCTAAGAACTGCTCCGAGGAACACAACGGTGGCCTCCTTGAACGCCTTCTCCTGTTCAGGAGCAATCGTTCCCGTGGAGACACCAGGTGACCCAGAACACGTTCATAGACGTGAGCCATAAAGTGGTCTTAGTCTGCCAACGCTTAAAATATGAACCGGTAACCTTATCCGGTTTCAGTGCAGCGGCAAAGACACTTGCCGAAAAATTCCTACACATAATAGGTTTTTGGATTTTTGAGTAAATAGTCAATTGTTGGGGAACGTAGTAATTTCAAAATTTTCCTACGCACACGCAGGATCATGGTGATGCATAGCAACGAGAGGGGAGAGTGTTGTCTACATACCCTTGTAGACCGTTTACGGAAGCGTTATATCAACGCGGTTGATGTAGTCGTACGTCTTCACGATCCGACCGATCCAAGTACCGAAAGCACGACACCTCCAAGTTCTGCACACGTTCGGCTCGGTGACGTCCTCGCCTTCTCGATCCAGCAAGAGGGGCGAAGTAGTAGATGAGTTCCGGCAGCATGACGGCGTGGTGATGGTGTTGGTGAAGAACAATCTCCGCAGGGCTTCGCCTAAGCACTGCGAAAACTATGACGGAGGATAAACTAGAGGGGACGGGGTTGTCGGCACACGGCTTGGTGTTTCTTGATGTGTCTTTGGTGCTAGCCCTGCCCCTCTATTTATATGTTGAGCCCTGGGGTCGAAACTTGGAGGAAAAGCCTCCTCAAAGTCGGTTTTGCCCGAAAGGCAAGAGTCCCACTCGGACTCCAGGACCAAACGCCACAATCTTTGGCGTCTGGCCCAGACGCCATGGGCCTCGGCGTCTGGCCCAGGGCCAGACGCCAGGGTCTCCGGCGTTTGGCCCCCTGGCCTCCGCAAAACTCCTTTTGCACCAACTTATAGCCAACTGGGCCTGACCCCTTGGCCAAACCATATCATCCAATATATGAATCTTTACCTCCGGACCATTTCGGAGCTCATCGTCATGTCTGTGATCTCATCCGGGACTCTGAACAACATACGGTCACCAACACACATAACTCATATAATACTATATCGTCAACGAACGTTAAGCGTGCGGACCCTACGGGTTCGAGAACTATGTAGACATGACCGAGACACCTCTCTGGTCAATAACCAATAGCGGGACCTGGATGCCCATACTGGCTCCTACATATTCTACGAAGATCTTTCTCGGTCAGACCTCATAACAACATACGTTGTTCCCTTTGTCATCGGTATGTTACTTGCCCGAGATTCGATCGTCGGTATCTCGATACCTAGTTCAATCTCGTTACCGGCAAGTCTCTTTACTCGTTCCGTAACACATCATCCCGCAACTAAATCATTAGTTGCAATGCTTGCAAGGCTTAAGTGATGTGTATTACTGAGTGGGCCCAGAGATACCTCTCGGACAATCGGAGTGACAAATCCTAATCTCGAAATACGCCAACCCAACAAGTACCTTCGGAGACACCTGTAGAGCACCTTTATAATCACCCAGTTACGTTGTGATGTTTGGTAGCACACAAAGTGTTCCTCCGGTAAACGGGAGTTGCATAATCTCATAGTCATAGGAACATGTATAAGTCATGAAGAAAGCAATAGCAACAAACTGAACGATCAAGTGCTAAGCTAACAGAATGGGTCAAGTCAGTCACATCATTCTCCTAATGATGTGATCCCGTTAATCAAATGATAACTCTTTGTCTATGGCTAGGAAACATAACCATCTTTGATCAACGAGCTAGTCAAGTAGAGGCATACTAGTGACACTCTGTTTGTCTATGTATTCACACATGTATCATGTTTCCGGTTAATACAATTCTAGCATGAATAATAAACATTTATCATGATATAAGGAAACAAATAATAACTTTATTATTGCCTCTATGGCATATTTCCTTCAGTCTCCCACTTGCACTAGAGTCAATAATCTAGTTCACATCTCCATGTGATTTAACACCAATAGTTCACATCACCATGTGATTAACACCCATAGATCACATCGTCATGTGACCAACACCCAAAGGGTTTACTAGAGTCAACAATCTAGTTCACATCGCTATGTGATTAACACCCAAAGAGTACTAAGGTGTGATCATGTTTTGCTTGTGAGAGAAGTTTAGTCTACGGGTCTGCCACATTCAGATCCGTACGTATTTTGCAAATTTCTATGTCAACAATGCTCTGCACAAAGCTACTCTAGCTAATTTCTCCCACTTTTAAAATGTATCCAGATTGAGACTTAGAGTCATAAGGATCAGTGTCAAAATTTGCATCGACGTAACCCTTTACAACGAACCTTTTGTCACTTCCATAATCGAGAAACATATCCTTATTCCACTAAGGATAATTTTGACCGCTGTCCAGTGATCTACTCCTAGATCACTATTGTACTCCCTTGCCAAAAAACAGTGTAGGGTATACAATAGATCTGGTACACAGCATGGCATACTTTATAGAACCTATGGCTGAGGCATAGGGAATGACTTTCATTCTCTTTCTATTTTCTGCCGTGGTTGGGCTTTGAGTCTTACTCAATTTCCCACCTTGTAACATAGGCAAGAACCCTTTCTTTGACTGTTCCATTTTGAACTACTTCAAAATCTTGTCACAGTATGTACTCATTGAAAAAACTTACCAAGCGTCTTGATCTATCTCTATAGATCTTGATGCTCAATATGTAAGCAGCTTCACCGAGGTCTTTCTTTGAAAAACTCCTTTCAAACACTCCTTTATGCTTTGCAGAATAATTCTACATTATCTCTGATCAAAAATATGTCATTCACATATACTTATCAGAAATGTTGTAGTGCTCCCACTCACTTTCTTGTAAATACATGCTTCACCGCAAGTCTGTATAAAACTATATGCTTTGATCAACTTATCAAACCGTATATTCCAACTCCGAGATGCTTGCACCAGTCCATAGATGGATCGCTGGAGCTTGCATATTTTGTTAGCACCTTTAGGATTGACAAAACCTTCTGGTTGCATCATATACAACTCTTCTTTAATAAATCCATTAAGGAATGCAGTTTTGTTTATCCATTTGCCAGATTTCATAAAATGCGGCAATTGCTAACATGATTCAGATAGACTTAAGCATAGATACGAGTGAGAAACTCTCATCGTAGTCAACACCTTAAACTTGTCGAAAAACTTTTTGCGACAATTCTAGCTTTGTAGATAGTAACACTACTATCAGCGTCCGTCTTCCTCTTGAAGATCCATTTATTTTCTATGGCTTGCCGATCATCGGGAAAGTCAACCAAAGTACACACTTTGTTCTCATACATGGATCCCATCTCAGATTTCATGGCCTCAAGCCATTTCGCGGAATCTGGGCTCATCATCGCTTCCTCATAGTTTGTATGTTCATCATGATCTAGTAACATGACTTCCAGAACAGGATTACCGTACCACTCTGGTGTGGATCTTACTCTGGCTTACCTATGAGGTTCGGTAGTAACTTGATCTGAAGTTACATGATCATCATCATTAGCTTCCTCACTAATTGGTGTAGTAGTCATAGGAACAGATTTCTGTGATGAACTACTTTTCAATAAGGGAGCAGGTACATTTACCTCATCAAGTTCTACTTTCCTCCCACTCACTTCTTTCGAGAGAAACTCCTTCTCTAGAAAGGATCCATTCTCAGCAACGAATGTCTTGCCTTTCGGATCTGCGATAGAAGGTGTACCCAACTGTCTCCTTTGGGTATCCTATGAAGACACATTTCTCTGATTTGGGTTTGAACTTATCAGGATGAAACTTTTTCTTATAAGCATTGTAACCCCAAACTTTAAGAAACAACTTTGGTTTCTTGCCAAACCATAGCTCATATGGTGTCGTCTCAACAGATTTAGATGGTGCCCTTTTTAATGTGAATGCAGTTGTCTCTAATGCATAACCCCAAAACTATAGTGGTTAATCGGTAAGAAACATCATAGATTGCACTATATCCAATAATAGTACGGTTATGACGTTCGGACACACCATTATGCTGTGGTGTTCCAGGTGGCACGATTTTGTGAAACTATTCCACATTGTTTTAATTGAAGACCAAACTCGTAACTCAAATATTTGTCTCTGCGATCAGATCGTAGAAACTTTATTTTCTTGTCACGATGATTTTCCACTTCACTCTGAAGTTCTTTGAACTTTTCAAATGTTTCAGACTTATGTTTCATCAAGTAGATATACCCATATCTGCTCAAATCATCTATGAAGGTCAAAAAATAACGATACCCGCCGCGAGTCTCAACACTCATCGAAATGCATACATCAGTATGTATTATTTCCAATAAGTCAGTTGCTCGCTCCATTGTTCCGAAGAACGGAGTCTTAGTCATCTTGCCCATGAGGCATGGTTTGCAAGCATCAAAATGATTCATAATCAAGTGATTCCAAAAGCCCATCAGCATGGAGTTTCTTCATGCGCTTTACACCAATATGACCTAAACGGCAGTGCCACAAATAAGTTGCACTATCATTATTAACTTTGCATCTTTTGGCTTCAATATTATGAATATGTGTATCACTATGATCGACATCCAACAAACCATTTTCATTGGGTGTATCACCATAGAAGGTTTTATTCATGTAAACAGAACAACAATTATTCTCTAACTTCAATGAATAACCATTTTGCAATAAACATGATCAAATCATATTCATGCTCAACGCAAACACCAAATAACATTTATTTAGGTTTAACACTAATCCTGAAAGTATAGGGAGTGTGCGATGATGATCGTATCAATCTTGGAACCACTTCCAACACACATCGTCACTTCACCCTTAACTAGTCTCTGTTCATTCTGCAACTCATGTTTCAAGTTACTACTCTTAGCAACTGAACTAGTATCAAATATCGAGGGGTTGCTATAAACACTAGTAAAGTACACATCAATAACATTTATATCCAGTATACCTTTGTTACCTCGCCATCCTTCTTATCCGCCAAATACTTGGGGCAGTTCCGCTTCTAGTGACCAGTCCCTTTGCAGTAGAAGCACTCAGTCTCAGGCTTAGGTCCAGACTTGGGCTTCTTCGCTTGAGCAGCAACTTGCTTGCCATTCTTCTTGAAGTTCCCCTTCTTCCCTTTGCCATTTTCTTGAAACTAGTGGTCTTCGTCAACCATCAACACTTGATGCTTTTCTTGATTTCTACCTTCGTCGATTTCAGCATCACGAAGAGCTTGGGAATTACTTTTGTCATCCCTTGCATATTATTGTTCATCACTAAGTTCTAGTAACTCGGTGATAGTGAGTAGAGAACTTTGTCAATTACTCTCTTATCTGGAAGATTAACTCCCACTTGATGCAAGCAATTGTAGTACTTAGACAATCTGAGCACATGCTCACTGGTTGAGCTATTCTCCTCCAACTTGTAGGCAAAGTACTGTCAGAGGTCTCATACCTCTCGACACGGGCATGAGTATGAAATACCAATTTCAACTCTTGGAACATCTTATATGCTCCATGGCATTCAAAAACGTCTTTGAAGCCCCGATTCTAAGCCATTAAGCATGGTGCACTAAGATATCAAGTAGTCATCATATTGAGCTAGCCAAATGTTCATAACGTCTGCATCTGCTCCTGCAATAGGTCTGTCACCTAGCGGTGCATCAAGGACATAATTCTTCTGTGCAGCAATGAGGATAATCCTCAGATCACGGATCCAATCCGCATCATTGCTACTAACATTTTTCAACTTAGTTTTCTCTAGGAACATATCAAAAATAAAACAGAGGAGCTAAACGCGAGCTATTGATCCACAACATAGATATGCTAATACTATCAAGACTAAGTTCATGATAAATTTAAGTTCAATTAATCATATTACTTAAGAACTCCTACTTAGATAGACATCCCTCTAATACTCTAAGTGATCACGTGATACAAATCAACTAAACCATAACTGATCATCACGTGAAATGGAGTAGCTTTCAATGGTGAACATCACTATGTTGATCATATCTACTATATGATTCACGCTCGACCTTTCGGTCTCAGTGTTCCGAGGCCATATCTGCATATGCTAGGCTCGTCAAGTTTAACCTGAGTATTCTGCGTGTGCAAAACTGGCTTGCACCCGTTGTAGATGGACGTAGAGCTTATCACACCCGATCATCACGTGGTGTCTGGGCACGATGAACTTTGGCAACAGTGCATACTCAGGGAGAACACTTTTATCTTGAAATTTAGTGAGAGATCATCTTATAATGCTACCGTCAATCAAAGCAAGATAAGATGCATAAAAGATAAACATCACATGCAATCAATATAAGTGATATGATATGGCCATCATCATCTTGTGCTTGTGATCTCCATCTCCAAAGCACCGTCATGATCACCATCGTCACCGGTGCGACACCTTGATCTCCATCGTAGCATCGTTGTCGTCTCGCTAATCTTATGCTTCTATGACTATCGCTACCGCTTAGTGATAAAGTAAAGCATTACAGGGCGATTGCATTGCATACAATAAAGCGACAACCATATGGCTCCTGCCAGTTGCCGATAACTCGGTTACAAAACATGATCATCTCATACAATAAAATTTAGCATCATATCTTGACCATATCACATCACAACATGCCCTGCAAAAACAAGTTAGACATCCTCTACTTTGTTGTTGCAAGTTTTACGTGGCTGCTACTGGGCTTAGCAAGAACCGTTCTTACCTACGCATCAAAACCACAACGATAGTTCGTCAAGTTGGTGCTGTTTTAACCATCACAAGGACCGGGCGTAGCCACACTCGGTTCAACTAAAGTTGGAGAAACTGACACCCGCCAGCCACCTGTGTGCAAAGCACGTCGGTAGAACTAGTCTCGCGTAAGCGTACGCGTAATGTCGGTCCGGGCCGCTTCATCCAACAATACCGCCGAACCAAAGTATGACATGCTGGTAAGCAGTATGACTTATATCACCCACAACTCACTTGTGTTCTACTCGTGCATATGACATCTACGCATAAAACCTGGCTCGGATGCCACCTGTTGGGGAACGTAGTAATTTCAAAAAAATCCTACGCACACGCAGGATCATGGTGATGCATAGCAACGAGAGGGGAGAGTGTTGTCTACATACCCTTGTAGACCGTTTCGGAAGCGTTATATCAACGCGGTTGATGTAGTCGTACGTCTTCACGATCCGACCGATCCAAGTACCGAAAGCACGCACCTCCGAGTTCTGCACACGTTCGGCTCGGTGACGTCCTCGCCTTCTCGATCCAGCAAGAGGGGCGAAGTAGTAGATGAGTTCCGGCAGCACGACGGCGTGGTGACGGTGTTGGTGAAGAACAATCTCCGTAGGGCTTCGCCTAAGCACTACGAAAACTATGACGGAGGATAAACTAGAGGGGACGGGGTTGCCGGCACACGGCTTGGTGTTTCTTGATGTGTCTTTGGTGCTAGCCCTGCCCCTCTATTTATATGTTGAGCCCTGGGGTCGAAACTTGGAGCAAAAGCCTCCTCAAAGTCGGTTTTGCCCGAAAGGCAAGAGTCCCACTCGGACTCCAGGACCAAAGCCACAATCCTTGGCGTTTGGCCCAGACGCCATGGGCCTCGGCGTCTGGCCCAGGGCCAGACGCCAGGGTCTCCGGCGTTTGGCCCCCTGGCCTCCGCAAAACTCCTTTTGCACCGACTTATAGCCCCATGGGCCTGACCCCTTGGCCAAACCATATCATCCAATATATGAATCTTTACCTCCGGACCATTCCGGAGCTCCTTCGTCATGTCCGTGATCTCATCCGGGACTCCGAACAACATTCGGTCACCAACATACATAACTCATATAATACTATATCGTCAACGAACGTTAAGCGTGCGGACCCTACGGGTTCGAGAACTATGTAGACATGACCGAGACACCTCTCTGGTCAATAACCAATAGCGGGACCTGGATGCCCATATTGGCTCCTACATATTCTACGAAGATCTTTATCGGTCAGACCGCATAACAACATACGTTGTTCCCTTTGTCATCGGTATGTTACTTGCCCGAGATTCGATCGTCGGTATCTCAATACCTAGTTCAATCTCGTTGCCGGCAAGTCTCGTTACTCGTTCCGTAATACATCATCCCACAACTAACGCATTAGTTGCAATGCTTGTAAGGCTTATAGTGATGTGCATTACCGAGTGGGCCCAGAGATACCTCTCCGACAATCGGAGTGACAAATCCTAATCTTGAAATACGCCAACCCAACAAGTACCTTTGGAGACACCTATAGAGCACCTTTATAATCACCTAGTTACGTTGTTGACGTTTGGTAGCACACAAAGTGTTCCTCCGGTAAACGGGAGTTGCATAATCTCATAGTCATAGGAACATGTATAAGTCATGAAGAAAGCAATAGCAACAAACTAAACGATCAAGTGCTAAGCTAACAGAATGGGTCAAGTCAATCACATCATTCTCCTAATGATGTGATCCCGTTAATCAAATGATAACTCTTTGTCTATGGCTAGGAAACATAACCATCTTTGATCAACGAGCTAGTCAAGTAGAGGCATACTAGTGACACTCTGTTTGTCTATGTATTCACACATGTATCATGTTTCCGGTTAATACAATTCTAGCATGAATAATAAACATTTATCATGATATAAGGAAATAAATAATAACTTTATTATTGCCTCTAGGGCATATTTCCTTTAGCAATTTCTCGATTAAATTAATCCACGAGTAAATCACTAACATGGCATTAACACAAATAAACACATACTGATATTCAGTCAAGCTTGCACATGCTACGCTAATTGCAGAAAGATCTACGTATAATGCTAGCATGGCTAAAACAAAAAACAGTAGGAGCGGGATAAACGAGTTATACCCTCCAGTAGGCCATGCAGAGGCCGTGGCTTTGGTGGCAGCAGCGGCGTCCTCGGCGGCCTTCTTGTCAGCTTCAGCTTTCTCGGCGGTGGCACGTTCGGCGTCGGTGGACATGGTGATGATGAAGGCAACACGGACGTAGAGGAAGTAGACGATCGGAAGCGAGCAGTCGCGTAATCGCTGCCCACAAACCTGTTCGCCCCTCACCCCGCACAGGAACCAGAAGGGCGTGGTTTCGGAGACCTGCTCTCCCGTCGACCGTGTACGCAGCGGACGGGATGGAATCACCGGCGGCAGCAGCAGCAAAGGAACAACGGTGGGCGTGCGCGTGGAGCAGATGTGATCTGTTCGTGGCGGCTAGGGTTAGGAGACACCACACACTTATATAGGCGCAGCCGCGTGGAGAGACATGGGCTCGACCCACGTCCGAGTCCGTGTCAGCCCACGATCTGACGTCTCAGATCATGGCCCAGCTGTCAGAGAACTCTCCGTTAGTGACTGGCAAAAATAAGCGCGTAGGTGTGAGCTCGGCTCGGCTCAATCCCGCAACCTGTGGCACGGCGCGGCGCGGCGTGACGAGGCGTGGCGTGGCGATGCGGGCGGCGGAGGAGGAGTGCGCGAGGGTCTCTTCTCTTCTCAAGCTCCAATAGCATGTAGAAGAGAAACCCTTATAAGGAGGTCCAACTCCTCTTCCACTTCCAGGGTGGGACTAAACTTCCCACAACACCTAGTGCCATATAACCCACATGGGCCCTTAGAGATTTTTCAGAAATTGCTATATGGGCCTAGAGCCCATCTCAAATTTCAGCAATCCCCCACCAGATCTCGAGGGCCCATTGTGTCCTCTGTTCCAATTACTGTTTCGATATACCAGTGTTTCAGTGAAGACCTGTTAAGGTTGAGCTTCACCTAGAGCAAGTAGTTACACTCCTTCACAACTGAACAATGGACTATGCCTTGAATTGTCAGCTTGGCGTAAAGAAGTTTCACCACATGTCTTACTAGTACTAGGATGCCGAAGGCTGACCCCTCGGGTGGAGCATATAAGTCACACTCCTGGCCTATTCATGAGCTTACTAGAGATCACCCCAATCTCATTGACTGTGACCAGAAGTCGGGCTCATATAGGTGTGTTCCTCGAAACATCGCTCTGTAGGATAGCATCTTGCTTATATAAGTTTCGGAACACATTAAGACAGTAGTCATCCTACCATACAGTATCGAGAGTATTGCATCTCCAACGGAGTGGGTTAGTATAGTTACTCTCCTCAGTTCACCACTGGCTTGTTTTCCCAGGTCCTAATTCACGGGATCTCCGATCACATAGGTTGGGTTACTACCATGGCAACTTATGTGGGTCGCATACCCATCTCCCTCGATGCATTATCTATCACTACACGTGATAGCCCTTTCGTAAAGGGATCTGCCAGATTCTTAGCCGTATGGACATACTCCAACGCTATCACTCCGGAGTTTCTTAATTTTCTGACAGCCTTTAATCTCATTCTTATGTGTTAGTTGGACTTCATGTTGTCCTTTGAACTTTTCACCTTGGTGATGACAGTCTGATTATCGCAGTTCATAAGGATAGCCGGAACCGGTTTATCAACCAATGGCAAGTCCATCAAAAGATCTCAAAGCCATCCTGCTTCGACACCAAATGTGTCTAATGCTCTTAATTCTGCTTCCATAGTCGATCTCATTAAGATCGTTTGCTTGCAAGGCTTCCAGGAAACAGCGCCACCTCCAAGAGTAAACATATACCCAGTTGTGGCCTTCATCTCATCAGCATCAGAGATCCAATTTGCATCACTATACCCTTCAAGTACCGACGGGTATCCGGTATAGTGAAGTCCATAGTTCATAGTACCTTTCAGATTGCACATAACTCTTTCAACAGCATGCCAATGCACATCACCCGGTTTGGAAACAAACCGGCTCAGTTTGCTCACAGCAAACGCGATGTCAGGCCTCCTTGCGTTCGCTTGGTACATCAGTGAACCAATGATTTGAGAGTATCTCAATTGATCTATAGCCGTGCCTTTGGACTTTCGAATCACCACACTAGGATCATGTGGTGTTTGAGATGGTGAGCTGTCTGAATATCCAAAATGACTCAACACCTTCTCAACTTAGTTGGATTGCAGAAGTGTAATCCCACCCTCATTATCTCTCAGTAGCTTGATGTTCAAGATAACATCAGCCACACCAAGGTCTTTCATCTCAGAGTTCTGAGACAGAAACGACTTGACCTCCTCAATGACTTAGAGGTTGGTTCCGAATATCAGTATGTCATCAACATACAAGCATAGTATAACTCCATCGCCCCCACCATGGCGATAGTATACACATTTGTCAGCTTCATTAACAATGAAACCAACAGATGTCAGAGTTGTATTAAACTTATCATGCCATTTCTTAGGTGCTTGCTTCAGGCCATATAAAGATTTCAGCAACCTACACACCTTTCTTTCCTGACCATCTATCACAAAGCCATCTGGCTGTTGCATATAGATTTCCTCATTTAGCTCTCCATTCAGAAAAGCCGTCTTAACATCCATCTGGTGGACTCGAAGACCATGCGAGGCCGCCAACGAGAGTAATACTCTAATGGTGGTCAGTCTAGCCAAAGGTGAATAAGTATCTAATAAATCTTCCTCTTCTTTCTGGTCATAACCCTTGGTCATATGCCTAGCCTTGTACTTTTCAATCGTACCATCGGGCCTAAGCTTCTTTTTGAACACCCACTTACATCCCAATGGTTTGCAACCATAGGGACGCTCAGTGATCTCCCATGTCCCGTTAGCCATGATGGAATCCATCTCGCTACGGACCGCATCCTTCCAGTAGTCAGCTTCTGGAGAGGCATACACTTCTGAAAGAGAAGTAGGAGTATCATCCACGAGGTATACGAAGAAATCATCACCAAAGGTCTTTGCAGTCCTTTGTCTCTTGCCCCTACCAAGGGTTTCCTCGTCATCCTCCTTAGGATTTTCATCATGTGTTTGTTCATAATATTCCATAGGGATGGCAGGTTCAGGAGTCTCCTCAGATTCCTGTCTAGAAGTGCTTCACATATCTCTCATATGAAAAATATCCTCGAAGAATGTAGCATCCTTAGACTCCATAATTGTACCGACCTTCTGGTCAGGTACCTCAAATTTCACTACTAGAAATCTATAGCCAACGCTGTTCTTAGCGTAGCCCAAATTAACGCAATCCACAGTCACTGTTCCAAGCTTACGCTTTTTGGGGATCGGCACATTGACTTTCGCTAAACAGCCCCAAGTACGCAAGTACGAGAGTGTTGTCCTTCTCTTTGCCCATTTCTCATAGGGAGTGTTCTCATTATCCTTTGTCGGAACTTTATTCATGACATGACATGCCGTCAATATAGCCTCCCCCCACAATGCCTTGGATAAACCCTGATGTATCTAACAAGGCTTTAACCTAATCAGTTAGAGTACGGTTTTTCCGCTCGGCAAGCCCGTTTTACTAGGGTGAATAGGGCGGCCTCCTCTCATGAATAATGACGTGTTCTGCACAGAAAGAATCAAACTCACTCGAGAAGTACTCTCCACCACGATCTGATCGGACTCGTTTAATTTTCTTTTCAAGTTGATTCTCAACTTCTGCCTTATATATTTTAAAGTAGTAGAGCCTCATCTTTAGTGTTTAGCATATACACATAGCAATATCTAGTGGAGTCAACTATCAATGTCATGAAGTATTTCTTTCCACCTTTAGTCAACACACCATTCATCTCACAAAGATCAGAATGCATGAGTTCTAATGGTGCCAAGTGTCTCTCCTCCGCGGCCTTGTGAGGCTTGCGAGGTTGCTTAGCTTGCACACATGAAAGGCACATAGAACCTTTGGCTAAGGTGAAACTCGAGATTAAATCCAACTTGGCTAGCCGCGTCATAACACCGAAACTAATGTGACAAAGACGTGAATGCCAAATTTCAGATTCATTAACATTCGAATGAATATGGTTCACGACTTTATTACAAAAATCTGCGAGGGAAAGGCGGAACATCCCTCCGCTTTCATAACCTTTTCCAACAAAGAGTCCATATTTCGTAACAACTAATTTATTAGACTCGAAAACCAACTTAAACCCTTCTCTATATAGAAGGGAGCCACTAACGAGGTTCTTCTTGATGGCGGGGACATGCTGAACGTTCCTCAGCTGCACGATCCTTCCCGAAGTAAACTTCAGATCGACCGTGCCAACACCAGGAACAGAAGCACTCGCGCCATTCCCCATCAATACGGACCCGTGGCCTGTGACCTGGTAAGAAGTGAACAATGAAATGTCAGCCCACACATGTACACCTGCACCCGTGTCCACCCACCAATCGGTGGGCTGAAACACTGAAAAAACAGTAAATAAATTACCGTACCCAGGTGCACCATTCTCATTGTTGTCCACAATCATGTTGACGGACTTGGAGTCCTGTCCGGACTTCTTGTACTTGTTTGGGTATTTGTTGGCCCAATGTTCAATCGAACCACAAGTAAAGCACCCCTCATCCTTCTTGTTCTTCTTGAAGGTCTTCTTACCCTTCTTCTTAAAGTCAGTATTGTGTTGGACACCGTTCTTTCCCTTGGGCTTGTGGGAGTTGAAGTTCTTCTGGTTCACCATATTGGCGACAGAAGTCCCATCGGCCCCTTTTCCGTGCGAGTCCTTTGCCCTTGAATTCTGCTCAACACTCAGATGGCCAATGACATCCTCCACAGAGAATTCACGCCTCTGATGTTTCAGAGTGGTGGCAAAGTTCCTCCAGGAATTAGGGAGCTTAGCGATTATGCAGCCCGCGACAAACTTGTCTGGTAACTCGCACTTAAGAAGTTCAAGCTCCTTAACAATGCATATTATCTCATGAGCCTGCTCCAATACAGGACGGTTTTCAACCATCTTGTAATCATGGAACTGCTCTATAAAATACATCTCGCTCCCGGCATCGGCTGCCCCGAACTTAGATTCGAGCGCCTCCCACAAGTCCTTGGCGACATGCACATGTAAATATGCGTCGACCAGTTTATCTCCGATCACGCTAAGAACTGCTCCGAGGAACACAACGGTGGCCTCCTTGAACGCCTTCTCCTGTTCAGGAGCAATCGTTCCCGTGGAGACACCGGTGACCCAGAACACGTTCATAGCCGTGAGCCATAAAGTGGTCTTAGTCTGCCAATGCTTAAAATACGAACCGGTAAACTTATCCGGTTTCAGTGCAGCGGCAAAGCCACTTGCCGAAAAATTCCTGCACATAATAGGTTTTTGGATTGTTGAGTAAATAGGCGATTTCTCGATTAAATTAATCCACGAGTAAATCACTAGCATGGCATTGACAAAAATAAACACATACTGATATTCAGTCAAGCTAGCACATACTACGCTAATTGTAGAAAGATCTACGTATAACGCCAGCATGGCTAAAACAGAAAACAGTAGGAGCGGGATAAACAAGTTATACCCTCCAGTAGGCCATGCAGAGGCCGCGGTTTTGGTGGTAGCAGCGGCGTCCTCGGCGGCCTTCTTGTCGGCTTCAGCTTTCTCGGCGGCGGCACGTTCGGCGTCAGTGGACATGGTCATGATGAAGGCGACGCAGACATAGAGGAAGTAGACGATCGGAAGCGAGCAATCGCGTAATCGCTGCCCAAAAACCTATTCGCCCCTCACCCCGTACAGGAACCAGAAGGGCGTGGTTTCGGAGACCTACTCCCCCGTTGACCGTGTACGCGGCGGACGGGATGGAGTCACCGGCGGCAGCAGCAGCAAAGGAACGACGGTGGGCATGCGCGTCGAGCAGATGTGATCTGTTCGTGGCGGCTAGTGAGGGAGTCCTGGATTAGGGGGTGTTCGGGTAGCCAGACTATACCTTCAGCTGGACTCCAGGACTATGAAGATACAAGATTGAAGACTTCGTCCCGTGTCCGGATGGGACTTTCCTTGGCGTGGAAGGCAAGCTTGGCGATGCGGATATTCAAGATCTCCTACCATTGTAACCGACTCTGTGTAACCCTAACCCTATCCGGTGTCTATATAAACCGGAGGGTTGTAGTCCGTAGGACATCAACTCCATATACAACAATCATACCATAGGCTAGCTTCTAGGGTTTAGCCTCCTTGATCTCGTGGTAGATCTACTCTTGTACTACCCATATCATCAATATTAATCAAGCAGGAGTAGGGTATTACCTCCATCGAGAGGGCCCGAACCTGGGTAAAAACATCGTGTCCCTTGTCTCCTGTTACCATCCGGCCTTGACGCACAGTTCGGGACCCCCTACCCGAGATCCGCGGGTTTTGACACCGACATTGGTGCTTTCATTGAGAGTTCCTCTGTGTCGTCGCCTTTAGGCCCGATGGCTCCTTTGATCATCAACAACGATGCGGTCCAGGGTGAGACTTTTCTCCCCGGACAGATCTTCGTCTTCGGCGGCTTCGCACTGCGGGCCAATTCGCTTGGCCACCTGGAGCAGATCGAAAGCTACGCCCCTGGCCATCAAGTCAGGTTTGGAAGCCTAAATTACATGGCAGACATCCGCGGAGATTTGATCTTCGACGGATTCGAGCCACAACCAAGTGCGCCGCACTGTCTCGCGGGGCATGATCTAGCTCTGTCACCGAACAGTATCCCGGAGGCCGCAAACGCACCAGCTCTGACCCTTAATTCGGAGCCAGTTGTGTCAGTCGAGGATGAGCGGTTGCACGTCACCTCAGGGGCTTCGATCTCAAAGGCGATCGAGCCGAACGCCGGCCCCACACTCCGCGTGACTCACGACTCCGAGGATCCGGACTCCGAACCCCCGCCGCCCCTGCCGATCGAATCCGATTGGGCGCCAATAATGGAGTTCACCGCCACAGACATCTTTCAGCACTCGCCTTTTGGAGACATCCTGAATTCTCTCAAGTCTCTCTCTTTATCAGGAGAGCCCTGGCCGGATTACGGTCAGCGAGGATGGGATACGGACGATGAAGAAGTTCAAAGCCCACCCACCACCCACTTTGTAGCCACTGTCGATGATTTAACCGACATGCTTGACTTCGGCTCCGAAGACATCGACAGTATGGACGACGATGTAGGAGACGAACAGGAACCAGCACCTGTAGGGCGCTGGAAGGCCACCTCGTCATATGACATATATATGGTGGATACTCCAAAAGATGGAGATGGCGATGGAATAGCGGGGGATGACACCTCCAAGAAATAGCCAAAGCGCCGGCGTCAGCGGCGCCGCTCTAAATCCCGCCAAAGCAAAAACGGTGATTCCGGCACGGGAGATAATACTACCCCGGATAGCGCCGAAAAACACCCACCACAGCAAGATTCGGCACAGGAAGATGGAGAAGCCAGCCCTCATGAGAGAGCGGCAGACCGAGAGGTCGAGGATGATAACTATATGCCTCCCTCCGAAGACGAGGCAAGCCTCGATGACGACGAATTCGTCGTACCATCAGACCCCGCCGAACAAGAGCGTTTCAAACACAGGCTTTTAGCCACGGCATGCAGCCTCAAGAAAAAGCTGCAACAGCTTAGAGCTGACCAAGATTTGCTAGCTGACAGATGGACTGAAGTCCTTGCAGCCGAAGAATACGAACTCGAACGCCCCTCCAAGAGTTACCCAAAGCTCAGGCCGCTACCCCGATCAGAGGAGGAAGCACCTACATCACTAGCGCACGACATGACAGACCGGCCACCTCGCGGCCGCGACAGAGAGGCCTCTCGGCCCTCCACCCAAGCCATGTCCCGACGCCGCTCAACTAAGGCACGGGAAAATGCGCCAGACCTGCGAGATGTACTGGAGGATAAGGCAAGACAAACAAGATCGATCTACGGATCGCGCAGGCGCCCTACGGCACGTGACGATGATCTTCACTACGGATACAACAAATCCGGCCGGGCCGAACACAACATACATAGCTCTTCTGAGCTGCGTCGTGATATAGCCCAGTACAGAGGCGCCGCACACCCGCTATGCTTCACGGATGAAGTAATGGGTCATAAAATCCCAGAGGGTTTCAAACCCGTAAACATCAAATCATATGATGGCACAACAGATCCGGCAGTATGGATCGAGGATTATCTCCTTCACATCCACATGGCATGCGGCGATGATCTACACGCCATCAAATACCTCCCGCTCAAACTTAAAGGACCGGCCGGCATTGGCTTAACAGCTTGCCAGCAGACTCAATCGGTTCTTGGGAGGACCTGGAAGCCGCATTCCTCGACAACTTCCAGGGCACTTACGTGCGACCACCGGATGCCGACGACTTAAGCCACATAATTCAGCAGCCAGAGGAATCGGCCAGACAATTCTGGACACGGTTCCTAACAAAGAAAAACCAGATAGTCGACTGTCCGGACGCAGAGGACCTAGAAGCCTTCAAGCATAACATCCGCGACGAGTGGCTTGCCCGGCACCTGGGACAGGAAAAGCCGAAATCTATGGCAGCCCTCACGACACTCATGACCCGCTTTTGCGCGGGAGAAGACAGCTGGCTAGCTCGCAGTAACAACTTATCAAAGAACCCTGGTAATTCGGATACCAAGGACAAAAGTGGCAGGACACGTCGGAATAAGCAAAAACGTCGCGTTAGCAGCGACAACAATGAAGACACGGCAGTCAATGCCGGATTCAGAGGCTATAAATCCGGTCAGCGGAAAAAGGCATCCAAAAAGAATACTCAGGGCCCGTCCAGTTTGGACCGAATACTCGACCGCTTGTGCCAGATACATGGCACCCCCGAAAGGCCAGCCAATCACACTAACAGGGATTGTTGGGTGTTCAAGCAGGCAGGCAAGTTAAGAGCCGAAAACAAAGACAAGGGGCTGCACAGCGACGACAAGGAGGAGCCCAGGCCGCCGAACAACAATGGACAGAAGGGCTTTTCCCCACAAGTGCGGACGGTGAACATGATATACGCAACCCATATTCCCAAGAGGGAGCGGAAGCGTGCGCTACGGGACGTATACGCGATGGAGCCAATTGCCCCAAAGTTCAACCCATGGTCCTCCTGCCCGATCACTTTTGATCGAAGGGACCATCCCACTAGCATCCGTCATGGCGGCTTCGCCGCATTAGTTCTCGACCCAATCATCGACGGATTTCATCTCACAAGAGTCCTCATGGACGGCGGCAGTAGCCTGAACCTGCTTTACCAGGATACAGTGCGGAAAATGGGCATAGATCCCTCAAGGATTAGGCCCACAAAAACGACCTTTAAAGGCGTTATACCAGGTGTAGAAGCCAGCTGTACAGGCTCAGTAACACTTGACGTGGTCTTCGGATCCCCGGACAATTTTCGAAGCGAAGAGTTAATCTTCGATATAGTCCCGTTTCGTAGTGGCTATCACGCCCTGCTCGGACGAACCGCATTCGCAAAGTTCAATGCGGTGCCGCACTACGCATATCTCAAGCTCAAGATGCCAGGCCCTCGAGAAGTAATCACAGTCAATGGAAACACCGAATGCTCCCTCCGTACGGAGGAGCACACGGCGGCTCTCGCAGCGGAAGTACAAAGTAGCCTTCTTAGGCAATTCTCTAGTCCGGCCGTTAAAAAGCCAGACACCACCAAGCGCGCCCGGAGTAACCCACAGCAGGACCGCCTGGCACGTTCTGAGCAAGCGTAGCAATGCGGCCCCAACCCCAGCTCTCGCGACATAGCGAAACCAGTGCCTCGCGTGCATAACTACGCCCTTGAAATACCATGGGCACAGGGGAAGGGGCACAATAACGGCACGCCCAAAATACGGCTTAAAACGTACTAGGGGCTGCCGGATTCTTTTTTTAATTTTTTCTTACTTTCAGGACTCCATACTTCGGACGACCTGTTCGGCAATTCGACTGCCGCACAAACGATGCAAGATCCAGGGAGGCAGACAAGCCATGCCGCATTATGGAACTCCCAGGTGGTCTCTGTTACAAGCGGTATACCTGTTTTGAATACAATTCCGCGGCCTGCCCCTGGTCAGGACATGTTAAATAGTCCAATATCTTTTTGCTTATCGCACTATTTGTATCGTTCGGCTTTGATAAATAGCCTCTCTATAAACAATGCATAGCTTTTTTTCTATTTTTCGCATTATCCTCTTTTCACATATATGTTTATTAAATGACATGATTGCACCCGTACACCATGGTACGGCAAACACGCCAGGGGCTTCAGTACCCCTCATTATGGTATGAGAAGTCCGTACACTTTCACAAGTGCGGCACCCCGAACTTATAGCACTATATGCATCGGCTCCGAATCATGATTTGGGTCAATAGTTGGGTTTGCCCGGCTCCTATGTTTTGGTGCCTTACGTTCCGCTATATCGGCTAAGGTAGCACTAGGAGAACCACTGCGATTGTGCCCCGGTTCAGCTGGGTTAAGCACCTCAGTGGCGAAAGCTAAAACTGAATGTCATGATGAGGCGAGAGACCGGTCGCTGTTCGAGAGGTTTTCGAGTCCCTAAAGACTTATGCCGCTTCGAGCGAGGAGCTGGCTTTGTCCGGCCAAGGCGTGGATAGCGCCCCGAACTCGATCTTCCGAACTAGGGGCTTCGCCGAAATTTAAAATTATAGAGTTCTATGGCTAAGTGAGAGTGTTCAAGCATTATAGTCCCATTGCCTATTTCGTTGTGCTGAGCGCCTCCCTCGAAGGACCCAACTATGGGAAAAAGAGCGCTCAGGTTTATCCCGAACACCCCGGCACTAGTGGCATGGGGGCAGAAGCCGACGACTGGCCATCTCTCAATTTTTTGATAAACGGCCGCACAAAAAGTAATATTTTAAATTCAATAAGCATTGCTTAGCGCATATGAACAAGTTTTCAGCGCACATGATAAACACGAGCGAGTTCATTCAAAAATCACATCCTTGGTACATTCATCCGCCACAAGGCGGGCACCTGCAAGAACATCCTTGTAGTAGTTCTCGGGCTTGCGATGCTCCTTCCCCGGCGGCGGCCCGTCCTTCACAAGCTTCTCACCGTCCAGCTTACCCCAGTGCACCTTCGATGCAGACGGAGCGCTTGATGACCTCGAGCCTCGGACAGGCCTCCACCAGCCGCCGCACCAGCCCGAAATAGCTCCCAGGCAGGGCCTCTCCGGGCCACAGCCGAACTATGAAGCCCTTCATGGCCTGTTCGGCCGCCTTGTGGAGCTCGACCAGCTGTTTCAGCTGGTCGCTCAAAGGCACAGGGTGTCCGGCCTCAGAATACTGAGACCAGAACACCTTCTCCGTCGAGCTGCCCTCTTCAGCTCGGTAGAATGTGGCGGCGTCGGATACGCTGCGGGGAAGATCTGCGAATGCCCCTGGAGAGCTCCGGATTCGGGTAAGTAACAAGTAGTTTACTTTTATATTTCTGCTTTGCATAAAGAATGCCTTACCCGCTGCTATCTTCCTCATCTCCTCCAACTCTCGGAGGGCCTTTTGGGCTTCGGCCTTGGCAGACTTGGCAGTCTCAAGGGCCGTCGCGAGCTCGGATGCTTGCGCCTTTGACTCAAGCTCCAAACTCTCATGTTTTTTCATGAGAGCCTGAAGCTCTTGCTGCACCTCGCCGACCTGAGCCCCAAGTCTGTCTCGCTCGGTGTGCTCCGCTGCCGTTTTCTTTTCGGCCTCAGACAGCGCCTGCTTAAGGGTCGCCACCTCAGTCGTGGCCCCTACAATAAGCAGTACAATCCTGTTATTTTTTTTTGCAATCACGCCTTTTTATAGGCACTTTTTCTATAAGGTATTTCTTACCTTCTTTATCCTCGAGCCGCCGCTTGGCAAGGTCGAGCTCTTGCTCGGTCCGCTCGAGGTCCTGCTTCAGGACACCCACCTCCGCAGTCAGTGCGGCGGTGGATAGCAGCGAAGCCTGCATACGCATATTGACTCTTTTTTGTTAGACTCCTGCGATATTTAATAGATCCTCAATTCGGCTTTTATTTCCGAACGCCAAACAGAGCATCAGGGGCTACTGTCTATGCGGTAATATTTTTACATATTTTTACTTACCTCGAAGCCTGTTAGAAGGCTAGCGCAAGCTTCAGTCAGTCCGCTCTTGACAGACTGAACCTTCTGGATCACCGTAGTCATAATAGTACGGTGCCCCTCGTCGATGGAGGCGCCGTCGAGGACCTCCAGCAGATTGTCCGGCACCTCCGGTTGGACGGAGGCCGCCGGCTCAGAAGGCTTGCTCCTCTTGGAAGGAGTTCGCCTACCGCGGTCCGGAACTGTGATAGATTCCGGCGCGGTGTCCGGCACAAAGCCGGACTTGGAGCCCTGGGGGGCCTTATCCCCTTCACTCCTGGAGTCCGGGAGGTTGCCTTGCGGCTCCTCCGGGACCACCTCCTCCTGCCCCGGAGCTTGTCACGACGCCACTTCGGCATCGTCTGCAGTGCGGAGGGAGACAGCGGGCGGAACTGAGTTCATGTCCGATGAGTCCAGGGAGCCGCCCGACGATTCGTTGAATTCGGCCCGGGGCGGGCTGCATAATTACGTTCGACATTAGGGAAAGCTCTACAACAAAGGAACATCATGAGTTACTCTGATATCCGAACTTACGATTTCGCCGGACGCTTGGCCCTGTTTGGCCACTCCTCTCCGCCCTCTTCGGCGTCGGGGGAGTAGTCCGGCGGAGGGGTCTTCCTTTTCCTAGACCCCTCGGCCTCCCCCGTTGGGGCGGCCTTCCTCTTCTCTCCTCCCTCCGCTGGGGGGGAGAGTTTTCTTCTTCCTCCTCCTCGTTTTCACGGGAAGAGGGCGTCTCGGACTCGTCGGATGACGAGTCCGACACCACCACGTTACGGGCACTCTTTCGAGTCCCCGTGGTCTTCTTCTTCTTGGCCTTCTTCTCCGGCACCACATAAGGCGCCGGAACCAGCAGCTTCACTAGTAGAGCTGGGGCTGGGTCTTCGGGCAGCAGAGCCGGACAGTTAATCGGTCTGGATATCGCTCGCCAAGCCTGTCAAAGGTAAGGGAGTTTAGATCCCGCATAGAGTCAAACTATGAAAAAATCTTAACATCCTGTAAAAGGTGAAGATAGCTTACCTCGCTAGCGTGACGCTGCAAGCTGTATCCGCGGTCCTCGGAAGCGGATGCGGGATCCTCGGCACCTTTGAATAGCACCTTCCAGGCATCTTCGTACGTCGTGTCGAAGAGCCTGCTAAGGGTTTGGTGCTGCGCCAGGTCGAACTCCCACATATTAAAATCCCGTTGTTGGCACGGGAGGATCCGGCGGACGAGCATAACCTGGATTACATTAACAAGCCGGATTGGCTTGTTCACCAGGGACTGGATGCATGTTTGCAATCCGGTCACCTCTTTTTCGTCACCCCACGACAGGCCCGTCTCTTTCCAGGACATAAGCCGCGTGGGGGGTCCGGATCAGAACTCGGGGGCTGCGATCCAGTTCGGATCGCGTGGCTCGGTGATGTAAAACCACCCGGATTGCCACCCCTTTAGGGTCTCCACAAAAGAGCCCTCGAACCATAGGACGTTGGCCATCTTGCCCGCCATGGTGCCTCCGCACTCCGCCTGGCTGCCGCGCACCACCTTGGGCTTGACGTTGAAGGTCTTGAGCCAGAGGCCGAAATGAGGGCGGACGCGGAGGAAAGCCTCGCACACGATGATAAACGCCGAGATGTTGAGGATGAAGTTCGGGGCCAGATCGTGGAAATCCAGGCCGTAGTAGAACATGAGCCCCCGGACAAATGGGTGGAGTGGAAAACCCAGTCCGCGGAGGAAGTGGGGAAGAAATACTACCCTCTCGTGGGGCCTTGGGGTGGGGAGAAGCTTCCCCTTTTCGGGAAGCCGGTGCGCGATGTCCTTAGACAGGTATCCGACCTTCCTTAGCTTCTTGACTTGGCCCTCCGTAGCGGAGGAGACCATCCACTTGCCTCCCGCTCCGGACATTGCTGGAGAAGGTTGAGGTGGGAAGTGCGGGCTTGGGCGCTGGAGCTCGAGTGCGCAGGAGATGGATAGGCAAAGGAGGAAGAAGGCGTAGGTAAAAAGGTGGATCCTTATCCCCTTATATGGGCGGATGCGGTTGTGCGTCCCCACCAGCCTAGTAAAACTCGCTTGCCTCCCAAGCGCCGTGATAAATGGCGCAGTTGGGTTACCCACGTCCGTATTGATGAGAATCCCGTAAAGGGGGTACACGATCTCTGCTTTGACAAGACGTGCCAAGGAAACCGCCTCGCAAAACATGCTGAGGTGGAAAAGTAAAAACGATTCGAGTAAAGGACTTGGCCGTAGTGTGATGACGCACTGCGGAATACGTCAGCAGATTTGATTTGTGTTTATATCATTCTCTCTATGGCAATATGTGGAAACTTATTTTGCAGAGCCGGACACTACTCTTGATGTCTACAATCTTCTATGAAGGACTTGGAGGAGGAACCCGCCTTGCAATGCCGAAGACAATCTGCGCGCCGGACTCGTCGTCATTGAAGCCTGGTTCAGGGGCTACTGAGGGAGTCCTAGATTAGCGGGTGTTCGGGTAGCCGGACTATACCTTCAGCCGGACTCCAGGACTATGAAGATACAAGATTGAAGACTTCGTCCCGTGTCCGGATGGGACTTTCCTTGGCGTGGAAGGCAAGCTTGGCGATGCGGATATTCAAGATCTCCTACCATTGTAACCGACTCTATGTAACCCTAACCCTATCCGATGTCTATATAAACCGGAGGGTTGTAGTCCGTAGGACATCAACTCCATATACAACAATCATACCATAGGCTATCTTCTAGGGTTTAGCCTCCTTGATCTCGTGGTAGATCTACTCTTGTACTACCCATATCATCAATATTAATCAAGCAGGAGTAGGGTATTACCTCCATCGAGAGGGCCCGAACCTGGGTAAAAACATCGTGTCCCTTGTCTCCTGTTACCATCCGGCCTTGACGCACAGTTCGGGACCCCCTACCCGAGATCCACCGGTTTTGACACCGACAACTAGGGTTAGGAGACACCGCACACTTATATAGGCGCAGCCGCGTGGAGAGACATGGGCTCGACCCATGTACGAGTCCGTGACAGCCCATGATCTGACGTCTCAGATCGTGGCCCAGCTGTCAGAGAACTCTCCGTTAGTGACTGGTAAAAATAAGCACGTAGGTGTGAGCTCGGCTCGGCTCAATCCCGCAACCCGCGGCGCGGCGTGGCGGGATGAGGCGGGCGGCGGAGGAGGAGTGCGCGAGGGCCTCTTCTCTTCTCAAGCTCCAACAGCATGTAGAAGAGAAACCCTTATAAGAAGGTCCAACTCCTCTTCCACTTCCGGGGTGGGACTAGAATTCCCACTACACCTAGTCCCATATAAACCACATGGGCCCTTAGAGATTTTTCAGAAATTGCTATATGGGCCTAGAGCCCATCTCAAATTTCAGCAGTAGGGACATATTTGATATTAGTGATTTGTCAAGAATGCTCGACTTTCATCCTTATAAAATTGGAACCGGTGTGCTCTGCCACTAGATTTTCTTCATCTTTTCGAGGGTATCCTTGACAAGGATGAAAGTCTAGCATTCTTGATTGTCAATCGAAAAGGTGAAGAAAATCCAGTGGCAAACCATTGTCGGAGTGGAGACGACCGACGAACTCCTCTGACTTTCATAGGGTAGTTGTGTTGTTTACTGTTAGGATGTTGTGCACCACTCGAATGTGCGTCGTGAGCACCACCATGTCATCGCAATCACTCACCACTCATGACCCGCCAGAGCCTTTGCGCATGCAGAATGATCTGCATAACCAGCGCCCACTCCATGCAGTTGGCGGACATCAGAGTATTATGTATGTGTGTGTGCAGACTTGAGCATATAGTTTGAGATAAAATATGCTGAAGCCCAGGAGTAACGCATGCCTTGATCGAGTAGCGCCACCAACATCGTCTGTGGTGACAATAGACCACTCTAAACACGCACGGAAGAATATGCTTTTGCTATGAAAATACTTCCTTATTCCTTTTCCCATATTTAGTTCAAAAGTTGAAAGGAGTTAGGATGGCATGTGCAATTTAGTGCTGTTGAATTTCTTGCATGTTAGACCAGAAATAAAAGTAGAATGATGTAGGTCAGAAATAAATGTCCTATTATAAAAGTGTCAATGTGTACTTCATGTTTGCCTAAGATGCACCACAATGAATGTACTTTTTGACAATACCACCTTATCAACACAGTTCTATTACGTTGGTTCAATAGACCATAGTTCTATTTATTGCCTACGAGAAAGAAACCACTTATTAACACCATGTATCGACGGGGCGCGATCGTGTCGCCGCACGAGTATGGCTGTTATATACTACTAGTACAACACAAATTCGGATGCAACAAAGTTGTATTGAAATATATTGCCCACCTTCCTTCATCGGTTCAGACTTTTGGATGAGTTGGCTGGTACATGAATTTAATATGGTATAAGAGCCATTAGACCAACGTCGCTAGATCCTTGGTCCTTCCACCACTTCCGCAGCGCGCCGCCTTCGGGGAGATCAATCTCCTCTCCCCGGGGGTGCGACACCCGATTCAATTAAAGATTGAATTGGTTCTATAGATTAGATCATTCTCTAGATTATATCAATTCCATAGATTAGACCAACTTTAGTTTTCAAAATTACAGTAGATTGATTTTTTCTTAGCCACCAGATAAATCACAGGACCCTCAACTTCCGGTGAAAATCACTGCGTACAGTGGCACCGACAATACGGCGAGCTACGCAGCTGTTTCAAGCATGGCACAATATTGGTGGAGTAGCTCAATCGAAAAGAGGTCACTCCATTGGGTCTCTTGGAAAGAGCTCAAACCGAAATGTCAGGGAGGAATGGGCTTCCGAGATCTCCATTTGTTCAACTTGGTTCTCCTAGGCAAACATGGGTGGCGATTCTTGACAAATCCCACGCCACTTTGCGCGAGAGTCATGAAAGGAAGGTACTTCCCAGACTCAGATTTCTTGCAGGCTCGGCACCCAAGGCGTCGTCCGCTACCTGGCGAGCTATCATCGTAGGGCGAGAGGCTCTGCTAGCAGGAGTTGTCACACGGGTTGGTGATGCTACTATGATCAATTCATGGGCTGACAAGTGGATACCAACAACACTTACGAGGACGCCACTGTTGACACCAATGGCTCCCACCATTTCACTAGTCAGTGACCTAATTGACACAGATAACTGGACTTGGAAACAGGACCTAGTTCGATAGAATTTTATTGCACCTGACACCGAGGCTATACTGAACATACCTTTGCGGCGCGGCGGAGGGGAAGATTCATTTGCATGGGCACATGAGAGGACAGGCAACTACACTGTCAAGTCAGCGTACCGAGCTCTAGTGATTCAGAAAGAGCAACAAGCTCGTGAAGAAGGGCCGGTTTCAGAAGCTTCAGCGAACAAACAACAGTTGTGGAAAGCTCTTTGGTCTCTCAAGGTGGTCCCTAAGGTGCGTGTGTTCTGGTGGAGGGTACTTCGAGGTATACTGCCGGACGAATGCACGCTCAAATACCGTCATATCCGAGACACTAGCATCTGCAAAGCTTTGTCAGGCACATGATGAAGATCTTTAGCATGCTCTTATGTTTTTTTCACCTGCCAGGAGATTTTGGGATGAAGCATGCCAGCTTTTGGACATCAAATTACCAAGGCTACACCCCACAACCTGGGCATCTGACATTTTATGTGAACCAGGGCTCTCGGCTAGAGAGCGTGCTACAATCGTTACTGTGATGTGGTCCATTTGGACCTCACGCAATCGATGGACGCATGATGGGGACAAGATAGACCCGGCCAACTCGATGAAGCTCACTCGGGAAGCCCTGGCCCTCCTTGATATTCCCATACAACATGCACATGTTCTACCCGGACACGTGTGACGCCCCGAGACCGATGTGCTAGGTGTCTTCCAGTTTTTCGCTGTTGTTGCCATGTCATTTGCTTGCGTGTTGCATCTTGCCATGTCATCATGTGCATTGCATCATCATGTTTTCAAAACTTGCATCCGTCCGGGTCTCCCCGTTTCTCTCCGTTGTCCGTTCTAAGCCCAGACACACTTGCACGCGCCCGCCGCACGTCCGAAATATTATTTTATAGGTGGCCAGAAAATGTTCTCGGAATGGGATGAAAATTTGCGTGTGGTCTTATTATAGTGTAGATAGACCACCTGTCAAGTTTCATCGCATTTGGAGTCTGTTTGATGCCGCAACGGATAACTATAGCGGCAGTATAGCCGGTCTTTTCATCGGACGTTTTCGGTCTCCAAAAACCGTGCCAGGCTGCATTTCTCCCCTCTTCTCTCAGACCCACCCGCTCTCCACACCCCACCTGCAGCCAACCTAACCCCTCCTTGTACTTTGCATCGACCCCCTCGCGCGTGTCCGAAACTCTCTCGAACCCGACCTGGACAGTTGTCACCGTTGGACTCAGATCATCCCCAAACATCCGTAAAATATCTGCGTTTCTCCATTGAACTCCCCTAACCTTTTATTCTCGATCGTCCGATCCTGATCCGATGATCCAAATCCCCCTCCATTACCTACATGCTATATATAGCCCCTGACCCTAAATTTAGGCCTCATGTCTCATCCACCCATCACCGCCGCCGCTACACTCAAATCCCCATCGGGATCTCCCCCTGCCCAAGCCACCCAACCAGTTCGCTGCAGCCATCCACCTGCCCAAATCCCCTCGCAGCCTGCCTCCTTTTCCCTCCTTTGCTCGACCCCGAGTGAATCGTGAGCACCAGCGCCTCCCCGCCGCCTGCGCGTCCACGCCGCTGGCGACAACAGCAACAGCAGGTCATGTCGCTGGCCTTGTCCCGCTCATTTTCTTCCCTACCTTCTCTTCGTTTGCTCCCCGTGCTCCTCTCTCTCTCTCAACCTCCCTAATCTCTCTCGCCTCTCCCTTCTCTAGCAGGGACTCGACGCCATGGACGCTCGCGTCCACGATCTTGCAGCGCCGCCGCCTGGAGCTTCTTCGCCGGAGGCCTTCGCCTCGTCCGCGTCGCCGGCGTCCATCCCCGCCCGAACCTCGTGCCCAAGGAGCCCCATGCCGAGCTCCTCCTCCCTGCCTTCGCCTCGGCCTCGTCCAGGAGACAAACCAACGCATAAGTTCCGCCGCACCGAGCCGTCCCCGACCTCCACCTCGTCGCCAGCGCCGCCGCCTTGCTCCGCCCTCGCCCTCGTCCCGTCGGTGAACCGCACCGGCAGGTCGTCCTCGCCGGATTGTGCAGCCGCTGCATCCCTGCTGTCACCGCTGCTCTGCTCCCTGTTGAGCAGAGGACAACGCATCAGGGAGCGCTTGCCCGGTCCAGCCGCGTGTGCTGACCGCGTCCAAATGCATCTACCGCGTGGCCCGCCAGCCATCTCGCGCCAGACGCCGCCCTCCACTGCTGCCTCGTCGCTGTCCAGTCGTGTCGCCGCACCCTGCTTCCTCTGAATCAAAGACGAGTGCGCTGCCCTCGAGCGTTGACCGCTCCCCGAGCGGCCTCTCCCAGGCCCAGTTCAAGCCTGCCTGCCTCACCACCAAACCGGGCCTGGCCCATGGGTGAGGCCACACCCCAGCGTTTCCCCTGTGTTTTTTTACCTGTTGGGCCAGCCTGCCAGTTTTGGCCCGAATAGGTTTTTTTAAGGCTCTGCGAATTTCTGTATTTTTCCTGAGACTGCCAAATTTGCAGAAAAGTCCCTAGAGTTCATGCATATAATAACTCACAAACCGTGCATTGGATTAAAACAAACTTTATATGTAAAATGCTTAGTTTTTTGTCTAGTTTCATAATATGCCACTTTCATCCATGTTTAAAATGCTGTTTGGTTAAATTTGCTCCTATGCCATGTTAAAGTGCTTTAATTCATAACTTAATAACCGTAGCTCCAAACTTAATAAACTTTATATGTATTCATGGTGGCTTTACTTTGCATGTTTAACAATTCTAAAATATGCCTTAGGACAGAACAGTACCAAATCCATAAATATGTACATGAGGATTTTCCGGACTTGTTGTTTGTTGTTCCGGCCTCATTTAAACTTGCCTAGATAGGTAGTTTTCTTTTGCTTCACCTCTTGCCATGATAATCAACGTTTAATATTGTTGATTACATAAACGGGAGAGAACTAAATAAGTCATGTGGTATTTCGTCAATATGCAACTCGTTGCATATTGAGCTCCACTTAATTTGTAGGTTTGCTTGTGCACTTTGACATGCCATGCCTTTTTAAACCGGACATGCATCATACTTGTTTGCGCATCATTCCATGCTTATGTGATGGTTGTTTACCATGTTGTTTGCTTCTTTCCGGTGTTGCTTCTTCGGGTTAGTTCCGATAACATCGCGTTTGTGAGGATCCGTTCGACTACGTCTGTTTGTCTTCTTCATGGACTCGTTCTTCTTCCTTGTGGGATCTCAGGCAAGATGATCATACCCTCGAAATCACTTCTATCTTTGTTTGCTAGTTGCTCGTTCTATTGCTATGCCGTGATACCTACCACTTGCTATATCATGCCTCCCATATTGCCATGTCAAGCATCTAATCCTCATTTCCTAGCAAACCGTTGTTTGGCTATGTTACCGCTTTGATCAGCCCCTCTTATAGCGTTGCTAGTTGCAGGTGAAGATGAAGTTTGTTCCATGTTTTGGAACATGGATATGTTGAGATATCACAATATCTCTTATTTAATTAATGCATCTATATACTTGGTAAAGGGTGGAAGGTCCGGCCTTATGCCTGGTGTTTTGTTCCACTCTTGCCGCCCTAGTTTTCGTCATACCAGTGTTATGTTCCTTGATTTTGCGTTCCTTACATAGTTGGGTGTTATGGGGACCCCTTGACAGTTTGCTTTAAATAAAACTCCTCCAGCAAGGCCCAACCTTGGTTTACCTTTTGCCTCACCACCACCTACTTTTCCCTTGGGAGTCGCGCTCCCGAGGGTCATCTTTATTTTAAGCCCCCCCGGGTCAATGCTTGTCTAAGTGTTGGTCCGAACTAGAGTCCTTTGCAGCGCCACCTCGGGGAAACTTGAGGGTTGGTTTTAGTTGTACGGAGCGCTCATCCGGTGTTGCCCTGAGAACGAGATATGTGCAGCTCCTATCGGGATGTCGGCGCATCGGACGGTCTTGCTGGTATTGTTTTACCATTGTCGAAATGTCTTGTAACCGGGATTCCGAGACTGATCGGGTCTTCTCGGGAGAAGGAATATCCCCCGTTGACCGTGAGAGCTTGTGATGGGCTAAGTTGGGACACCCCTGCAGGGTTTTGAACTTTCGAAAGTCATGCCCGCGGTTATGGGCAGATGGGAATTTGTTAATGTACGGTTGTAGAGAACTTGACACTTGATTTAATTAAAATGCACCAACCGCGTGTGTAGCCGTGATGGTCTCTTTCCGGCGGAGTCCGGGAAGTCAACACGGTTCTTGTGTTATGCTTGAACATAAGTAGTTTCATGATCACTTCTTGATCACTTCTAGTTCATGACCGTTGCGTTGCTTCTCTTCTCGCTCTCATTTGCGTAAGTTAGCCACCATATATGCTAGTGCTTGCTGCAGCTCCACCTCACTACCCCTTTTCCTACCCATAAGCTTAAATAGTCTTGATCTCGCGGGTGTCAGATTGTTGAATCCTTGTGACTCACAGATACTTTCAAACAGTTGCAGGTGCCGATGATACTCGTGCAGGTGACGCAATCGAGCTCAAGTGGGAGCTCGATGAAGATCGTGTTCGTTGTGTTGTTTCGTTTCCTTTCGATCAGTAGTGGAGCCCAGTTGGGACGATCGGGGATCTAGCATTAGGGGTTGTCTTTCTTTATTTGGTTCCGTAGTCGGACCTTGACTGTATTCTGGATGATATAATGCTATATTTATGTATTGTGTGAAGTGGCGATTGTAAGCCAACTCTTTATCCCTCTCTTATTCGGTACATGGGATGTGTAAAGATTACCCCTCTTGCGACATACCTAATATGCGGTTATGCCTCTAAGTCGTGCTCCGACACGTGGGAGATATAGCCGCATCGTGGGTGTTACAGCACGGCTGGCGCCCTCCGGAGCCAGATCAGATTAAGATCAACACCGATGCGACAGTTGATCGTGATGAGGGGAAGAGTGGAGCCGGCGGCGTGGCAAGATCGTCTACGGCCTTATTGGGTGCCTGGTGTAAACCAACCCCGGAGTTACTGAACCCATGATTGCAGAAGCCCTTGCTGTTCGAGAAGGAGTAATCTTTGCAAATCTCAGAGGGTTTGAGCATGTGGTGGTGGAGACAGACAGCCTAGAGGTGGTAAACCTCTGGAACACTCGCCTCAACAGTCGTTCGGTTGTGGCACCAATTATCTTAGAAATAGAAGAGCTTTCAACTAGTTTTCATTCTTTTGTAATTCAGCATGTAAGTAGATCAGCTAATGGTCCAGCTCACCTATGTGCTAAACGTGCATGCAATGTGGCTGTGACCGAAAGCTGGCTTACGGAGACTCCCAGCTTCCTGATCAGCAGTCTTTTAACTGACTGTTTAAAGAACGCTTTTGTTTGAATAAAACTCTAAATTTCCCGAAAAAAAAGAGTCGCCGATCCAACCTGATCTCTGTCGGCGGTTACGCACCGCGCGCCATCAAGCCAGCTTCTTCGCGCGCACGTACATGGCAGCATCGGCGGTCTTCCGAACAAGCTGGCTTCTCCAACAAATCCTGGGCTCAGGCGGCGGCGCGGTTCCTCCAAAACGAGCCAGCCACCAGCGCACACTCGGGGACCTCCCGGGCAGTACGCGGAGCGTCCACGGCGGGTGTCTCCGAACGAGCCGGTAAACTGGAGATCCAGCGGCGCAACACAGGTCCGCCTCCATCCGTGCGTACAAGCAGCGGCCGTACAGAGTTTGGCGTAGCTCCGTACGGACATGCATCCATGCATACTGCATACCCTATGCACACGGCAACACGAGCTAGGTTCTTCAGGTTCCGTGTCATCTCGAGACCACATGGACCAGGCGACCAACCCGACGCACCAGTGCCTCGATCACGGGAGGGCCTTGCACGCGGCATCGACACCTTCATCAAGCCGGCTTGCAGCGCGGGACATCGGGAGGGCCCGCAGGCCTTGGACTTCGAGGCACACGCACGGACGAGATCTTCACCAAGCCGTTCCATCCACCTCCTGCGCCTCGCACGTCATCCACCCTCGAGCCATCGATCTGCATCTTCACCGAGCGATCTGCACCTACACCTTTACATCAAACCGAACATCAACATCAAGCTATACGACTACGCCAGGCTAGAAACTCAATATACTTGGTCCAGCACATCTATGAGAAGCGATCTCAACATGCACCATCCACACGCGCAGGTCGGTGTGGAACAAGATGCATTCTTCATCGACTTCTTCAGACGCGACACGGCGACACTTGGTCGTTGCGAGGGACGCCTTCAAACGACACATTATTCTCGACACGTCGCTCCGACGTCATCGCCGACACTTAATCGCCAATGTCTTCATCAACGTGGTCATCAGCATCTTCGTCAACACAACGCCCCCACCTCGTCCACAAGATGGACATCTAGCGTTTTCTGACAGATTTTTTTGCAAGGCGCGACCTCGACGACGGTAATGACCGCGTCACGACGACGGCATCTTCCGCGTCATCCACGACGGCACGACTGCATCGACACAGCGTCACTACAGTGACGACCCTACACGGCCACACGGTTCTGGCAAAACCGATGTGTGCTCGATGGGCTTCCTCTGGTCTTGGCAAAATTGGTGGACTCATCGCCGACGGCACCCTCTGACATCCGCAAAGTGCATCGTCCATGTCTGCAGCTCCGTCATAGCACTTTTTTTTGCGCCTCCGGCTTTATGCAGCTTCATCATCCACGACTATCTCGACCACGGCTACATCACATGATCGGCTACCTCGACATTGACATTAATGGCTACGTCTACAGCAACACATTGGCAACTACTCCAGTCAACAACATCCGCGTCATCACTATCGTCCACGTCACTCCCGCTGTGACTGCGAGAGGGAATAGAGGAGAAGTCAGGAAGGCACCAGAAGGAGACGCAGTCACCGCCCTAGGTGCCGACCCATCAGAGACGCAGTTGATGATGGCGCAGCGGAGAAGACGACGGAAGCACAGAGTTCAAATTCAGTCGTCATCGTCTGTTTCACTCCCGCTACGACTGAGAGGGAATGTTAGAAGTATAATTATGTTTAAGTTAGAGATTAGGAGTTAGAGATAGGATTGGTTTAAACCATGTACGACGTGTTCCCTACTCCAAGTCTCTCTCTCATATTGTATTCTATATATATCCCACACCTGGGTCACATCAATACAACAACATAATATCCAGCCATCTTATATTTTCTACATCAGTTCGGACTTTTGAATGAGTTGGCTGGAGCATGATTCAATATGGTATCCGAGCCAAGAGGTCTTGAATTTAAGACCCTGCCAACGCCCCACATCCAAGGAGTAAAATAGCCTAGACGTGAGGGGGAGTGTTGAAATATATTACCCATCTTCCTCCATAAATTCGGACTTTTCAATAAGTTGGCTGGCGGGTGATTATTTTGTACACCCGTATGATATACGGAGGATGCTATGCTATCCTCTGCTCGGCCTCTCGCCGGAGCCGAGAGCACTGGACACAGTGACGTAAACCGATGGCTCATGGCTCCAGTTGAAACGAGGCATGTCCTCCGGTAGCCCGCCTGTGCAACACCGCTGTGAGCGACTGCGACTGACGCTCGGTGCTCGTGATACTCCCGTCGAGATTATTCATCATCCATGTGCCCGTGCTATCATCAGCGCCCCAGGCTGCCCCTTCCGGCGGTGGCCACATGAATATTGGTTTCATGAGCGGCACCTCCGGCGGCGGTGCTGACTTGGCGATGACCTGCACCACCTCGGGCATGCTCGGACGGTCTGACGGGTTTGGGCTGCTGCACGCCAAGCCCAGAAGAAGCAGACGTTCGGCATCACCTCCAGCGTGCTGCGGGTCCTCATCCGGAGAAGAACCTGTGATCAGCACGACATGGACGCACTCCATTAGCCTCCTCTCACGGTGGAGGCGCCACACTCTATCTGTGATTTGGGCGTCGCCTTCATCCACCGTCTGTCGAATCAGCGCCCGCTGGCCGGTGACGACCTCAAGGATGAGTACCCCGAGAGCGTATATGTCGGTCTGCCGCGTCGCCTTGCCGCACATGGCGTACTCCGGCGCAATGTAGCCCCACGTGCCACCAACGCCGGTGGCGGAGTTCCGACCCACATCCACGGTGCAGGCCAGGCCAAAGTCACCGAGGCGTGCCCGATAGCTAGAGTCTAGCATCACATTGCTCGCCTTGATGTCACGGTGGAGCACCATCGGCTCGTACTCGTGGTGGACGTAGTGAAGGCCGGTAGCAATGTCCCTGACGATTCCGTAGCGGGTGGCCCATTGCCGAATGGCCGTGCCAGTGCGTTGCGCCTGTTGTAGCCCGGTGCCATTGCTCACTTTGGGGAAGAGATGTTGATCCAAGCTGCCGTTGGTCATGAACTCGAACACAAGTAGTGGCTCTCCTTTGTTATAAGACCACCCTGAAAATACATGTACATTTGTGTACGCATAGCATGACAAATTAGTCCTTGGTGTAGTTGTATAATTACGTACAAGTAATGCTAGCTACAGTTACAAAAAAAGTAGCTACGGATTGATCTACGGATTAATCCCGACCGTGATTAAAAGTAACCTCCCTGATTTTACAGTGGGCGCCCACGTCACCCGTAAGCTGCATCCGTGGGAAATGTGCCGTTGATGCAGCGTTTTTTTTCTTGCGGGGACTGTTGATGTAGCATTACTTAGTATGTAGATACGTTGCAAGCTAGAAATTACGTGTATATAGAAAAAAATGGATGTGTCTATAGCTCATCTAGACGTGACATAATGACATCATCAACTGTTTGTTATTTTTTTTTTATTTGTCTTCATTTTTTCCTTGTCACCCATGTACGAACCGGACTAGAGTAAAATTAATTTTCTACACACTAGGCTGCGTTGGGTCGTTGATGTTGAGCCGCAGTGCTACAGTGTAGTCTACAGTGACACACGATTTGCTACAGGAATTTTGATTTGCTACAGGAATTTTGCGTCAACGACGTACTAGTGTGTTGACTTCCTTTCTCAGTGGACACAAACGTCCTATACTAGGGATCACTTAACACATTAACAAGCACTCGAGTGACAATGTAATCATTTAAAAAGATCAATGAATAAATTGTAGAACGATGTGAATATATTTTTAGAAAGAGGTGAATATATTTTTTACGACGAGGTGAATATACTCTTACTGGTTTTTGTCTGTTTGTCGCGCACGAAAAAATCACGCACCTACTGTGTCGCAACTCGGACAAAAAAGGGTCGGACTCCAGTTACAAGTTCAAAGTGGACTTGCAATTGGGACGAAAAAAGTCGTGCCCAGGTTGCGTGTTGAGGATGGACTTGCAACTGGGACAAAAAAAGTCGGGCACCAATTGCGAGTGGAGGATGAGATGAGAACTTAGACAAAAAAAAAGGTTGGGCTCCAGTTGCGAGTCGAGTGTAGACTTGCAACTAGAAAAGATGGCCGGAGCCCAGTTGCGAGTTAAGGATGAACTTGCAACTGGGACAAAAAAGACCAGGGACCAGTTGCGAGTCAAGGATGGACTTGCAACTGGGACAAAAAAAGCTCGCGCTCAAGTTGCGAGTTCTTGGTGGACTTGCAACTAGTACAAAAAAATGTTAGGCCCAGTTGCGAGCCGACGGTGGACTTATAACTGGGACATAAAAAGGTCAAGCCCCCATTTGCGAGTCAAGGGTGGACTTGCAACTGAGACAAAAAAAGGTTGAGCCCAGTTGCAAGTCAACGGTAGACTTGCAATTGGGACAATATGTTGACCCAGTTGCGAGTCAAGATTAGACTATCAACCAGGAAAAAATGTCGAGTCTAGTTGTGAGTCGATGGTGGACTTGTAACGAGGACAAAAAAAACTCAAGCCCCGGTTGCAAGTCGAGGGTCGACATGCAATTGAGACTAAAAAAGATCAGGCTCTAGTTGCGAGTTGAAGGTGAACTTGCAACTAGCGAAAAAAAAGTTGGGCCTCAGTTACAAGTCGAGGGTAGACTTAAAATTGGGACAAAAAACTTTCCGGCTACAGTTGCGATTCGAGGATGGACTTGCAACGTAGACAAAAAAAAATGTTAAAGTCCAGTTGCAAGTCGAGGGTGGGATTGCAACTACGACAAAAGGTCAGGCCCGAATTGCAAGGTGAGGGTAGACTTGCAACTTAGAAAAAAAAGACAACCCACGTTTGGTGGTGGACAGCCAACTAACAACGATGAAAACAATCATAAGTTTAAAAGAATTTGAAAATAAAAAATAACATATCATGAATTAAAAAAGTTAACAAATTTGGAAGAAATAAATAAAGAAGAAGAAAAAGGCAAAAGAAACAAAAATGAAAAAAATCACTTGTAGCCACAACAGCCAAGGAGGCATGCACGAGGAACAAAATCAAATGGATCAACAGCGGCCTACTGCCACGACGGGCGCCCCGCAAGTAATGCGTACACGAAAAGAATCAGTCAATAAAAAATAAATAAAGAATACTAATCTTGATGTCTAAATCATGTGACTAAAAAAGTAGATGTGAGATACTATTTCACATCTAGATGTGAAATATCAAATCTGAAAAAAAAAGATACAAACATTGCATTAGTCCTTTTTTACAATTGGAAGGTTCAGGCCAGTAAGTTGCCCGCCGTAGTCCCAGTCAAATAAGATTATGTTTAATAAAAGGATTGCTTTCAACCACGTCATCTATGAATTTGTCAAATCTCGACATTCTAAAGCACCAAGGTCATCACCTAACCATACTGGCTCCCATTCTCATTCGGTATTACTGTATAAGAACAAAACAAACATTGATACAATTTTATTAAATTTGCATACTTTTTGCAATCTTAAGGCCAATTTACGATTTGGTCAAATAAGATTATGTTTAATAAAAGGACTGCTTTCAACCACGCCATCTTTGAATTTGTCGAATCTCAACATTTTAAAGCACAAGGTCATCATCTAACCATACTGGTTCCCTTCTTATTCGGTATTACCATATAAGAATAAAACAAAACAAGAGTGGCGTTTTGGCACACGGGAGCGCACACTCCTGATTTTTAAAATGTGTGTTTTAGATGTATTTTGAAATGTCAAAAATTCCAAACAAAAATTTGACATGTACATCTCGATATTCTACATGCTCACAAAGTCGTTTCGTAAAATACCGAAAAGTTATGTGTCGCATGTGAAAAAGACAAAATTCAGTATTAAAAAGTGCTTTTCACAAGTCATATTTTTGTCTTTTTTACACAAGCCACATATGTCGATTTTCTCCGAAATTTGACGTGTGCACACATAATGTCGAGATGTATGCGCCAAATTTTTGTTTCGAATTTTTTCACACTTTGAAATATATTTTTCTGGTGGCAAGAGCGCGCCTCCCATGTGCCAAAGCGAATTTCTGCAAACACTGATGCAATTTTTTTAAATTTGCATACTTTCCACAATGTTATGGCTAATCTACAATATGAGGTGATTGACTTAAATACTGAAAACAAGTATGGATATCAGTGTATTAATAGGATTTGTGCGACGCGTATTCCATGTTGTCTGTGTTGTAGGCTTGTAGCCTGTTGGAACTTGGAACGCGTATAGGATGGTGCAGAGGCTGGTGATCTATTCCGCTTTTTGAAAGAAAAGAAAAAAGTATAACTTACCGACAAAGGGGACGATGTTCTTGTGGCGTAGCCGGTTGATGATGCTGACCTCGGCAAGAAAGTCGTCGTAGCAGCGGTTCTGCACATCGCGCGTGAACCTCTTGACCGCGACATCCATCGGTCGCTCCGTCTTTGAAGCGGAGGCCGTGAGCGTGCACCTGTACACGGTGCCGAACCCACCTCCCCCGAGCTTCATGGCTTCGTGGAAGTTACCGGTGGCCTTCTTGATGTCAGCAAATTCCACCTTGGTGGGCACCCCGGGGAGGCGCTCCATGGATCTCGCGAGTTGGTCCAGGTCCTTGTGCCACCGCCGGTACCTCGAGTTGAAGTAGCACGCCAGGCCGACGGCCATCACTGCGGTGGTAGCTACGGATCCGAGGACGGAGGACAGGATGGTCACCTTCCTTGACAGGCCTCCACCGATGTCGATGTAGGGGTAAGGGAGGAGCTGCTCGACCGTCGCGTTCCAGCGAGGTCGAGCGTTGTGTAGCTGCTCCGCCGTAGAGAGTAGGCCAAAACGGACGTACGGGTTAAAGTTGGTAATGTTCAGGCTCACCTCAGCTATGATGTTGTCAGGCTTGGGATTGGCTTGGACGTCCGCGTAGACCGACAGGCTGCGCCCCGCACTGTCGTAGTCGATCCACACGGTGTATTTGTTTGCTACCCGATCGATAGTGATATCGACAACCATGATGTCATCATAGTAGTGCTCCGTGATCGAGAGATTCGACAGCACGCCAATCCTGATAGAGACGGTGCTGCCGGAGACTGCGGCGCTCCGAGATGTAGCCTCTGGACTACCGGCTCCGGTGAGGACGAGCGGGCCATCATCTCTGGCCATCAGTTCCATCATCAGCAAGGAGGTGTTTAGCATCGACGGGAGGATGAGGAAGGCGAGGCTATCCCGGCTGGACAGCGGCTGATATGCCACGGTGGCGCTGAAGGACGCCCCATCGACCTCCAGCCCGTCGCCGCCGTCGGGTCGAAGTTGCCAGAGTCGTATCGACTGATCGACGATGGACAACACCTGGGTGTTGTTCCCGTCGGAGTCGGAGAGGTTGCCGAAGCCTCTGGATTTTTTATCGATCAGATAGAATTCGGAGCCGACGCCTGCTATGGTGTAGTTGCCCCTGAGCCGATCCTGATTGGAATCAGTGCTTCGGCACGGCTGTGCCTTCGCGCGGGAGAAGAACATGATTAATAGGAGGATGAGGATGCCGCAGAGACATGGGACAAGCTGCTTCAGCGGAAAGGTCATTCTATGTTTCGCCCGGTAGTACTTGTTAGCCCAAGTACAGACTAGCTAGTACCAGACTAAAGAAAGGAGCAGGATATCTGCCCGAAGAACACTAGTACGAGCACTAGTAAACACACACACACTCACGTACTAGTGAGGAGACAGAGTGGTACTACTAGTGGAAGCTGGATGAATTGCTTGATTTTGGCTTCGTTACAAGAGAGAGAGCCGGGTCCTTTTATAGGCCCAGGATGTGCACAGCACACACACTAGAAATTACGTTGCTACTACTATAGCCATGCAAAGCCATTTCCGAGTAGGGCGTTTTGGTGACCGAGCTCCATGAAGCCCTTTATTTTTGAAAAATTCAAAATTCAAACTTTTTGACTTCAAAAAATTCTGAAAATAAATATGTAACTGTACACGGATGAAATGCATGTGTGTGTAAAAATTCAAGATGAAATACTTCGAAATGCGACCTATAGAAAAAAGACAAATTTTTGGACTTTGAGGATGAATAGTAACATGTGTTAAAAGGCATCAGATTTGTCTTTTTTGCACAGCCTTCATTTCAACGTATTTCGTCCTAAAAATTTACACACATGTGTGTTATGCCTCCATGTATATTTGTAATTTTTTTCAGATTTTTTTGAATTGTAAAAATATGAATTTTCATGATTTTTGTGTTTTTCAAAAACCGGCCTCCATGGAGGCCGAGCTCCAAAAGGCATTTTCGTGAGTCAGCGAGCTATAAGAAATAAAATAGTATATTTCTTCTTAGTTGAAGGAAAGAAAAGAGGAGAGAGAAGGTAAGTGGGCTCTTCGTGAAGAGCCAGCTCTAGCACGTGCTTCTAGACACTTTGTAAGAATGAAAAATGGGCCACATAACAAAAAAGTAGTACACTTTTTGATGAAAGCGGACTAAGAGCACTCGGCGACGCGGCATACTGAAATCACGCCGGCTCCCATGCTAGCTTGGGATGCGTGCGTCTTATGACGAAATGTTTCCTTGACTGAGACGTAGTACACCGGTACAATTCATGCATGTGCATTGCCATTTAATATGTTGCAAGCAGCGCTACATTGCATTAATTCATGGAGACTAGATGCAAACAGGGCTACATTGCATTAATTCATGGAGACTAGATGAGCAGGACGGGAACGACGGCCATTCCATGCTTGACGGCGACGAGGACGAACGACGTACGGGCGGCTGGAGGAAGCAGTCAGCTCAAGTCGTGCTAGAGAGCGGTGCTGGCGGCGGCGACACTGTCGCTAACTGTGGTCACGCGGAACATGAAGTCGATGCCCAAGGCAGACACAGTGTGCAAACGATGTGCACAGAACGTGGCATGCACGGACGACAGCTACCTCGATTTGATCACCATGGATGTCATAGCCTTCCACCTGGTTTTCTTCTCACATGTTGTCAATGGCCCCTAGAATGCGTGACTTGATATCAGCGGACAGGGCAAACATGGTGTCGCCGGGCGCCGGCAGTGACTCCGGAGGACGAGACATGATCTTCCTATTTCATGTATAGCAAGCATAAGTGGGGAAGAAGGTGCAGGAGTTGTAGAAAGGAATCAGGGGAAGGATTGATGGGGAAGAAGGTGAGTGGTGGACTGGTGGGGAGAAGAATGTGGTGGGTGGGAGGCTTGCAAGCATTGATTGGATTACTGGCTTGTTGGGCGCTAGTTGTTGAGGAAATTGACTGTGTGTGGACTGTATCTGACAATGTCAGTACATTGAATACTGTCATAGATACATGCCCTATAAAATTCTAATATAGTCTGACTATTATAGAAGATGTGGATCCCGAGGCTACTTAATGGGTGAGATTTCGGTGAAGTGAGTCGCCGAGTGCTCCTACGCATTTTCGAATTTTTGATCTACTATTATACATGTTGGCTATAAGATGGGTTGTAGATGACATGACACTGGCTTATAGCCAGCAGCTAGCTATACTATTAATCATGCTCTAAAATAAAAACTAGGTATTGCTATCTAATGAAAATAAAGCTATATGTTCATCCAAGCAGATCGTATGTTATTAACACAAGTCTGTCTTTCACTATCTTATTTTCCTCCAAGGAAATCAGGGGCTGTTTGGTTCCAATAAATCACTTGACTTATAAGTCAGGTGACTTAAAACTGGTGACTTATAAGTCATGCTTGTTTGATTGTCACCTGACTTCTAAGTCACCTGAGCACACCTTCCCACCTTGTTTTTTATGTAAAAGTGGTGGGAACCATGCAAAAGGGGATTGACTTATAAGTTTTAAGTTGGGGTGAAGCAACTTATGACTTATAAGTTGGGGTGACTTATAAGTTAGGTCCGTTTGGCAAAATAAGTCACTTTTTACACTTTTTGACTTATAAGTTAGTGACTTATTTGGAAACAAACAGGCCCTCAATACGCAAGCGAGACGCATGCATGGTTGTGATTCCTGGTCTAATTTCTTTGAATATGGTAGCACCAAGCAAAGGGGACCCACACCTAGGCATGCAGGGTCTGTTGGTTCAGACGTAGAGCATTAACTAACGAGTGTCGTGTGGAACGCACCCTAATAATGCCTTGGACACGAAAGTCTGTACCAAGAATTCTAGCGCCAAATTTATTGTCAACCAAATTTTTATAGGAGTACTTTATATCACCTGACCATATGTAAAAATTCAAAAAAGTGTGTACTCGTTGTAAAAAAACTGAACTACAGTCCTCTGTTCAAGAGGTGAAACCCCTGCACTGCTGATAAATGAATTTGCTGTCCGGTCAGGTAATATAAACCCAAACAGATCAACTAGAATGGCTAGAACAAAAAAATACATTATTATCAGTGTGGTTGTGCAAACAGAGGAACGACGAGAAGATATCAGTCAGGTGACCTTGACACAGACGAACAACAGAGCAAGGAGATTAAGCACTAAAAGAGCAATGATGGGGGAAATTTCCAACCTTCACAGATGAGTGGAAGCGGTGGTTCTTCACCTAGGCCAACGGGAGCAAGAACCATCTAGAGAAACGAGGAAATGGATGGGCTGTCGAGTTGTGGGCATCAAATGGATATAAAATAGTGTGAAGGAAGAAAAATATGAGGGAAAAGTGAGGAGGGGCCAGTTGGAAGGACGAGGAGCGTCTTTCAATTTAGTTCAGATGGATGGTTCGCGGTTTGTAGTTGAGTTCAGCTCGCGCAGCCGAATTGAAGAATCCGTACCAAACTGCGTGGACTTTAAGGCCTGTACAAGTGAAAAGCAAATGAGAATACAAAAGGATAAAGTTAGTAATACAATGTGGCTAATGTAGTGGTTGCGGATCTCAAGATGATTGGGTAGGTAGGATTCTGGTGGGCAGCGTCGCCGAGTGCTCCTATGCAATTTCGATAAGGCCATCGAATATTGGGTTTGCTTCTTTGGCTGGGTTAGGAAGTAGAGTAGGAAGCATATAAAGCTCGAACTAGAGCAGAGAAACTTGCAGAAAGTTCAGTACAACAGGGGGAACATGGCATCACTTGTGTGTATGGTTCATTCTTTGCATCGAGATTCACAACATGCAATTCATGTGATCCATTCAGCGTAATCTCGTACAGGAATTGGGAGAAAAAAATGCACTACCAAACTGACCCACTAGCCCACAGCCTGTGTTAAACAATGCACAAAAGCTAGCTCGAAATGTTTATTAAAAAATTGGCAACACTCCTATGTGTGGGAGATATGCAAAAGAAAAAAGAATCAGAATGGCATATATGGGCTCGTGTTAGTAGGCTCGTCAGATAAAGCTTTAGATAAATAATCAGATGACTTTTCTAATGCTGCTTTAAACTAATTTATCATATAGTAATTAAGTAATTTAGAATCATTTTTCATGAAGAAGATTTTATGGGATCAGTGTTACTGTCAAACGAGAGTCGAACTCTAAATATTATGGGGTCAGGTTACATTTAATCCTTTTGAGTGATGACAATGCCTAGCAATCAAAGATTAGGCCATGCGTTGTAGTAATTATGTGAGATGCAGTTTTAACTGTTATGACTCTTTGGCCTTGCTTTGGCCTTTCTACATCTGCTATACAGAATTTTGAAGGGCACCAATAATTAAATCCAAGAAGTTTACTCATGCATTTCTATTTGATTTTTCGAAATCCAAGAAATGTGAACCATTTGCATGCCTTTGTTTGCTACGTCGTGCCCATTTTTATTCAGGGTTACTTCAGTTATAATTAAGTTATATACTAAGAGCAAGTATAGTAAGCCTGAGTCAGCAGGCTATAAGCTGTCCAGATCAGCAAAAATACTAGCTGGAGGAGAGAGAAAGTTGGAATGAGGAAGAGGCCGGCGCTTGGGCAATCGCCCGGTTGTAGCACTGCACTCGAGAGAAAAGAATGCATGCAGGGGCTGAAGGCTGACGCTTCTTTCCCTCTTCCAATCAAATGCGTTTGCATTCTTACCCATGCATGCAAACATTAATTGCTACAGCCAACTTACACGCCAGCCTTATTATATGCGATTTTTTTCACAAAGGCTATATATGACATGGCATGAGTACAAAGCCAGCTGCCGGCTCTTTTATTAACCATGCTCTAATTGTGAGATGTTCCCAGAGAGTGGCAATAGAGCGGACGAGCTCGCATGCTCCTGGAATCCAATGGCACAAGGTCACGTGGTGGCAGTAATTACGGACGGTGTAAATACTGGTTGAGGAAAGGTGCAGATACGTGTGTGGGCCACTATGTCCGTCTTGACGGAGTTAGCCGATGCGTGACGGAAGCCGTGACCGCAACAGCTAACTAGCCATTAATACAGGACGCATGCACTCCCTGCACGGGCATGTGATTGTGCATGGTAAAAACTGTTGCCATGCTACAAACTTTATGCAATTTGCTTACAATTATTTTCCGTGGATGTAAAACTAGCATGGTCCAGAAACGTGATTTGTCATCCCTCAAAAATTTGAATTTACAGAGTGAATGTAAACTTGCTGTGGTCAAGAAACAAGTAAACTCTCATGGCTCTGAAAATAAATTTGTCGTAGCTCTGAACATAAATCATTCACGGCAAATGCAATAGGCCATGTTAAAAATGTTGTCGTGCTACAAACTCTATGTGTTTTTTCGGTTTTTTGTGGGTCTAAAATTGCACAACATTTTTTGTCATGCCCCAAAACTAGCCCTGGTCCAGAACTTCAATTTCATGTCTCCGATGTTGAATTTGCGTATTGATGCAAAACTTGCCATGGACTAGGAAAAAGTAAATTGACATGGCTGTGAAAATTAATTTGCCATGCTCCAGCAATGCAATTTGCCATGGTTAAAAAAAGTTGTCATGATATAAACTAGGAGCGCACTTTCTTAAAAAAAACTAGTGGAGCGAACACTCTAGTGTTATTAATTTATTTTCTTTTATTTTCTGGTTTTCCTTACATTTTATTTTCTATTTTTCATTCTTTTGAGTAAAATATTTACGTACATCAAAGGAAGTTGCGGGTATACAAAAATTTAACGTGTATTTGAAAAATAATTTTATACGTGTGTTAAAAATATACACTGTGTTAAAAACATCATCACATATTTTTTTATAAATTCATCATGTATTTTAAAATATATTTGTCATGCACTAAAAAATATTCATAGTGTAATTCAAACATGTACATCGTTTAATATAAAAATATTCATCATCGTTAACACTTTTTATAGTTACATCAACATTTTTTTGAAATCTGTTAAAGTGTTCATCGTGTATTAAGAAATGTTCATTGGAAAATTTTGAAAAATTTGGTCATTTTGTATTTAATAAATCATTGTGTTTTTCAATATTGTTCATAGTATGTGCGACATGTTTTTGAAAAAAAAAGGTATGTTCAAAACATTTTCACCATGTATTTAAAAAAAGTCATTGTGTATCTTAGGAAATGTATCACAAATTATTCACCATATATTTAGGAAAATATCTTACATGTCTTCGAGAAATGTTCAACGTGTGTTTAAAAAATACTCACGTATATTTGAAAAATATTTAACGTGCATTTGACAAATGTTCACCAATTCCGTGAGCAGGAGAGTTCGTCTGCTCCTATGTATTTTCGTACCATTCATATTGTGGAAGTCTATGTCCCAGCTAAGGGTATCCCCAACACCGACCCTTAAACCTCTCGCAACCGTTCGGACCGCACTGTCCGGACAACTAAAGCCACCTAACACGGGCCTGTGACCGGAGGAAGAAAGGGCGACACTGACCGATGCGACCTTTCGGCAGCCGTCGCTTCAATGCGGACGTAGGTTCTCGAGGAACCAACTCTGGCCGCTACGCTGCATTGAAGTGGCTGACCGACCCTTCACATGGCCCTGCCATAACGCCACCACCTTCCAACGGCCCAAGCCCGACGACGACGACTCTGACGTCGAGTCGGGCCACGATGACAGAGGAGGAGCCGCCGGCCAGCCCGGCATGGCCTATGAGATCACCGTGAATTATAGGATAGTTTAGGGTATTATTTTTGGCTTTTAATTCACTGAGCGAAATATCGTTCAGTATTATCTATAAATTATCCTAGTTTCAATGAAATTCACCGTGTTTATATCAAAATTCGTCTGATTTGATCAAATTTTGTCCGATTGGTTCAAGTTGTCGTGAAAATATATGCGGCTACGGTTGGATGACTGTATCCTGCATATGTGTTCGCGGACTATTCTCCGTGTTCGTGGACAGAAATACGTGAAATTTGTTGGTTGCCGTTGGAGATGTCCTGACTGCCCTGTGCATTTGTTTGTCCAACAGTACATGTGATTGGTGTTCGACCGAGAGGCGAGCGACAACTACAGTACATGTGAGTGTAAGTTTCTTAGAGAAATTCTAGCAGACCCCGCATCCCGCCGGCCCGCAAAACGCGTTTGAAGTTCGCGCAAAACTGCTTTTGCGGAACGGTGCGGACGGCCACAGATACAGACCTTTCAAACGGACCCGCATAAAAGTATATTCGCGGAATATGCTTTTTTACGGGTCGACTTCTGTGGGTTCTGCTCGGGCACCACCGCGACGACCCGCAAACAGAAAAACCGCAATTCTCGCATTTGACATAGGGTTTCACAAACAACTTCAAATTCAAATGACATAACACAGTTTTACGCGCAAATAAAAGCCAAGTTCAATACGGCAAATGCAAAAGAGGGCTCTACAAAAGTTTGCGCCCATGTCCGGCACCATCTTGATTGATCTTTACTCAGCACCGTCGAGTCCATTTTGAAGTCCATCGCCAGAACTGAATCCACCTCCGGCGCTTGTTCCAACTCCCGCATCGAAATCATGAATATTGCCACCATATGGAGCAGAGAAAACATCTCCGAAACTGTAACACGCACCGGCCGACGCAACCATTCTCCTCTTCAAGATTTCTCTCCTTGCCATATCATGACATATTTAGGTGAGATCACCCATGTCATTGCGGTTCATTGTCACGATCTTGTTCTCTTCGGTGAGCAGCTTGGACATGGCTTTGTTTTCTGCAGCGCGTGCTCTTCTCTCCTCAATGGCAGCTTTGCGCAACCCCTCTTCTTTGAACAATTGCCAGTTTTCTTACTTCTCCTTTGCCTTCTACTTGGCCAACTCTTTCTTGATCTCCAACGACTTCAACAACATCGACTTGTTTGATTGCACCATGGCATCAATCTTCTCCCTCAAGCTCGATGCTTCTTACTCTTTCTTCATCTTCTTCTTAGTCTTCTTGTCGTCATCGGGCTTGTGCAAATTTCTTGGGCCATCATCATCCTCATCATCCTCATATTCATCCATGTTTGTAAGTGAGCCTCTCTTTGGTGGGGATTCTTTGTCGATCAGCTTCCACTTCTCGCACTTTTGAAGCAACTCCCAACAATGCTCTAGTTTGAAGAATTTGCCTTCCGAAACTTCCATGTCCTTGTATCTATGTTGAGCAATCTTGTCCTACAAAATATGAACAAAGTGATGCAATCATTTCCCATGATGCAAATTTGATGATGCATAACTTGAACAAAGGCAAAACAAACTCACATAGTCGGACTCCACGGTGCCACTTGTAGGTGCATTGCGTACTTGCTCCAAGCAAGCTGCCCAACGGCTGCACATTGGCTTGATATTCTACCAACGCCCCTGAAGCGACCAAAATGTGCGTGGAGTCCTATTGGGATGGTTTGCCATAATGCGGAAGTATTGATCTTTGATCCTTTGCCAATTTCTCTTGGAGGTTTGAGAAGTACTCGTGCATGCATCAAGAGACACCGCACTCCATGCTTTGATCAAAACTTGATCTTCCAAGAGCGTTTAGTTCTTCGATCTTATGTTTTCCCCCGTTTTTGTTTGCGATTGCTCATACGCTTCTGCTTCGATCTCCTTCAATTCGTCCTCACAACCATGATCATCCACGCCGCCCTCCGTTTCATTGTAGTCGAATGCGGCGAACGAGGCTTGATCAATGTCAACCGCGTTCTTGTCCAACAAGTTCACGAACTCGGTAGTTGCACTGGTTGAACCACCGCTATAGTGAACGATAACAAGTCACGAGCTATCGAGGATAATGGCGAAAATGAAAGGAAATCGCCATGACTGAAGACGCATACCTTTCGGCCATTTTGTCGAACACCTCGCTTGCGTGGGGAGCGGAACCGTTGAACGGCATCGCCGGAGCACCTCTTTCAGGGATGGAATGAGAGGATGAAGAAGGTGGCTTCATTGTAGCCGGAATCTTCCTCCGCTTTACGCTCGTGACGTTGCCGACCTTCTCCGCCGCCGGCCGGGATCGCGCTGCCGCGTTGGCGCCCGGAGCGGGGGCAGCCGGACTCCCGCCCTGCACGACCACGTTGCCCTACCGCTTGCGGGCAGGCGCAGTGTTTGCTTGGGCGACGGCGGCGGGGCCAACATGGCCGGCGACGAGATCCGCCCGAGGGGAAGGACCGTGCGCGACCTCGACGGTGACGGGGGACAGCAGGGAGTCGTCCATGGCAGCGAGGAACGGCCGGGGAGGAAGCACCGGAGCGTGCGGAGGCGGGGCAATGATGGCGGAGGGTGGGAGGAGCGGGAAAGGGCGCGCGAAAATGTCCCTCCCGTTAAATCTCGTTGCGGATAGGGGTTGAGCTCGGATCAGCCTCCCAACTCGTGAAACTAGAGGTTGGGGGAGAAGATTTGCCACGCCCCGCAAAAATATTTGCGGGCCGGGGCGGGATGCAGGGTCTGATCGAGCAGGGTTTTCCCACCCCGACCCGCACTTTGGCGATTATTTTGCGGGCCGGGGCGGGATGCGGGATCTGCTAGAGTTGCTCTTAACCAGAAATTGTTGCTGAAGTGCATGTTCAAAACTACTGTCATAGGTTGCACCATACTTTTTTTATTGTACCATCCTCGGTAGACGCAGCTTAAGATGACGAAACTGAAGTTCAGTCCCGTTTTACAGCACGGGCAATGTTAGAATTAGTTTTTTTATAAGATTGGAAGTGTTAGAATTAAATGGATCGGCCGTGAGAGGAGAGGCAGAGTTAAATGCAATTGGCGGCCTGACCCCAGCGCCCAGCCTATCTTTGACCGAATCCCGTGCTGTCTGCACCATTGTTGGTAGAGTGTCTAAACGCCTCGCTAGGCCTTAGACTAGTCACAGTAGGGAGTAACTTAGAGTAGTATCATGCATATGTTACTAGTCTATATTACTACATCCACAGTGGGTAGTAATATATGTGTTGTGTCATGCATCACTTCATTTATTAGGTTGTAGACTCATCTTTTCTTGATATGTGTGATGTTACAGTAACTAGCTATGAGGGTATTTGGGACTAAATGAAGAAGACTCTCAACGAGAGTCTTTTTTGGGACTTTTCCAACAATGCTCTTTCATGCACCCATTGGCCCGCCACCCCATGGTGTTTTTTGATTGTTATTTTTCTATATACTAAGGGCAACATGGTCATTTAATAACCTCTAGAAAGGGATTAGGGACTTTTTAGTCTCTGAAAACAAACAAGGAAGGACTTTTTAGGGACTAGGAACTTTTTAGTTGGGACTAGAAAAAGTCCCAGGACTTATGAACCAAATAGGCCTATGTTACTACATGCCTCTTTTTCTTCATTAATTACATGCCACATCATCTATTTTGCCTAGATAAGTGTGATGTTACTACCTATGTTACTCCCATTATGGCTAGTCTTACATGTCCGTCTGCATGCAATGTAGACGCGGCTTGCCTGCGGCCTTGGCGTGCGACCATCGGTGCGAGGCAGCCATCGCACGGCTGTGCGTGAGCCCCCTCCCGCTGCGGATTTTCTCTCTCTTAAAAAAACAGAATACAGATTGTGATATTGGACGTCCCGGATACCTATTTCGTTCCGTAATACTCTCGCACCATTAAGACTAAACAAAAATCAAGTGAAAAAAATCATCACCTGTGAAACATATCCACAAAATGCCCGCGAAACAGATCCACATATGCAGAAAAGCGCGCCAAAATATACTCCTGAAGGTGAGAGAGACCTACAACCTCGGCAGAACAATCAATGGCGGCTTGACCAGGGAAGCACAGGTAAATTCTCCTCTTAAATTGGGCAGCCAAGGAATCCCGTCCCTGATGTCTTCTTCGAGTCTCACGTCCCCGGTGGCTTTCCAAGAAGTGGTCCGGGGAACCAGGATGCTCCCGATGATACTCAGTCACCAAAAGTACGAAATCGCACTCTGTTCTTCACGATGAATCATCGGCAAATTCTCCTGCTGTACCGTTTTAGAACTTGTACAGGAAACCATGACTAGTGACCACAATCTGCAGATGCGAAACAACGACAAGAAGTTAGTTCTATTGCATTTGGAAAAAACAAAGTAGGAGCATGTACAGTACCCCGATTTCACATTTAATTGGATGAGAAGACGTTCTTGCACAAACCGTATAGAATAGAACAAGGATTGCAGAGTCCATCTTGATTTCTCCTCTAAACCTTCAGACTACTACAGTATTGATCCCTCAATGCACTGCATGTTTCCCAAGACAAATATGATTGCAAGACACATAAATATGATTCATGAATCGGTTGATCAAAACTTGTGGTAGGAAAATATGATTGCCATTTTCATGTCTGTGGATTAACTAAATTGAATCCTAATTGATACAGGATTCGCAACAAACCACGACAGATCACAGTGATGAAAGGGTACCAAAGCTTGGTATGACATTTTTGTCTGAAGAGGAAGCTTATTTATTTTATAACAAGTATGCTGAAACTATCGGTTTCATCATCAGAAGAAGTAGTGGCCATAAAGTGAAGAACTCTTCTGTATTCCAACAACGCACATTTACATGCTCTCGTTAAGGTACATGTTACTTCTAATTTGTTTTGATTCTAACCACTTATTTATGCTCTAAGACAATTAGTACAACTCATAGGCCACCGAGAAGAAGATAAAAGAGAGGACACATTCAGTTACAGTAGGCCTGAAACACGATGTGGTTGTAATGCTCGTATGAAGATAAGCCTTAAAAGTGGTTTTTATTATGTGTATGAATTCGAGGCATCACATAACCACACTCTTGCTCATGGAATCATGGCCCAGTACTTGAGATCCCAGAAAAAAGTAACAGAAGCACATATAGCAAATGCTGAGGTTGCAAAGTCAGTAGGCATTTCAAATAAAGCAACATTCGATTTGATGGCCAACGAAGCATGTGGAAGTGAAAACCTTGGCTTTATACGTGAAGATTTGAAAAATTGTTTGTACTCAAAGAGAACAATAAAAGCAAAGGATGGTGACACAGGGGGAGTATTAGAGTACATGGAGAAGAAGGTCTCAGAAGATGTCAAGTTCTTTTATTCATTTCAAGTTGATGAAGATGAGTTGATAACTAATATTTTTTTGGACTGACTCGAAAATGGTATCAGACTATGCATTATTCGGCGATGTTATATGCTTTGACACCACATACAGGAAACTAGATGATGGACGCCCATTTGGTTTGATTGTTGGGGTGAATAATCATCAAAAAACTGTTGTCTTTGGCGCCGCACTTCTCTATGATGAAACTGCTGCAAGTTTTGCTTGGCTTTTCAGAACTTTCGTAAAAGTTATGTCCGGGAAACATCCACGTACAATTCTCACCGATGAAGATGCATCAATGGCAAAGGCAATCCGTAAAGTGTTCCCTCATTCTCACCATAGACTTTGCGTCTGGCATATGAATCAAAATGCTTGCAAGCATCTTGCTGGAGTTGTTGATGAATATAAGAAATTCAATGTTGATTTTCAACATTGTATATATGATATAGAAGAGGAAGATGAATTTAAGTGCATGGAATAAAATGATTGACAGGTATGGACTAGGTGACAATGCATGGTTGCAAAGGCTATTTGAGAAGAAAGAATAGTGGGCACTAGTATATGGTAAAAATACGTTCTCTGCCCACGTGAGCACTACCTAACGAAGTGAAAGCATGAACAATGAACTAAAGAGGTACATTAGTGTTAAATATGACATGCTTACTTTCTTGGAGCATTTTGAACGGCTAGTTTCAGATAAAAGATGTGAAGGGGTGAAGTATGACTTTAAAGCAACACAAACTACTCCAAAGTTCTGAATCAAGCTATATGCTAACACAAGCTGCAGCTACATATACTCCAGCAATATTCAAGATATTTCAAGACCAAGTGCTTCGGACTCTGAACTATGGCACATTGCTTTGTGATGAAAGTGACACAGAGTTGAAGATTTATGTAGTAAAACTTCATTGAAACTAAACTTTGCTACTTTGTGCACAGGGTCATCCAACATACCACATGTCCACCTATTTACAGCAGCGGAACTCTGCTCAGCCAACACCTATCCTAAATGCTACAATGCAGCCATCAACTGGTCCGAGCTTCCCGATGGAACCACAAACCCAAGCACCACACAACACTCCAGTGGTACAACATTCCACCCTTTCGAGTTTTCCAGTTTTTAAACTTCACTGAAATTGATAGTTGCTACTTTGTGCACAGGGTCATCCGACAAACCACATGTCCACCTATATACAACAACATAACTCTGCTCAACCAACACCTATCCTAAATGCTACAATGCAACCATTAACTGGTCTGAGCTTTCCGATGCAACCACAAACCCAAGCACCACACAATACTCCAGTGGTATAACATTCCACCCTTTCGAGTTTTACAGCTTTTTAAACTTCATTTAAACTGAAAGTTCCTACGTTGTGCACAGGGTCATCTGACAAACCATAAGTACACCTTTTTACAGCAGAACTCTGCTCTGAATCCCTGCCTGATAGAAACCATTGGAGCCTCTGACTATAGTTCAACGACAGGAGAAAATCAAGGCTTCCTTCTTCAACTAAAGGCGACATCTTTTGTAAATGCTACAATGCAACCATCAGTTGGTCACACCATCCTGATGCCACCATAGACCCAAGACCCACACTATACTCCAGTGGTATAACATTCTATATTTCCAAGTTTTCCAATTTCTCAACTTCAATGGAACTGAAATTGCTACCTTTCTGCCTAGGGTCATCCGACAAATCACATGTCTACCTATTTACAGCAGCAACACTCAGCGCATGATCCCTCAGTGCAAAGGACCATTGGAACCTCTACCTCTAGTATGACGACAGGACAAAACCAAGCCTTCCTCGATCAACCGAAGCCAACATGATCTATTTTGTTGTCGCGAGTTTTATCTCATGTGTGTTTTGACTTCAAAGTTGCAAATAATTTTCCACAAGCATCGTGCTCATATGAGCCTCTAAGCTAGCCTTCTCTCATTTTAAGTTACGATGACCGGGATCCCAATGATCCATTTCAATTATGCATAATATATGTACACTGAACCATCTATCTGAATGTCATGCTTAGAGGTATAGAGTGAGCAGAGAACAGATTGACAATCAGTCCGAATTTAACATGCAAGGAATCTTAATTTAACTGAATGAAAGCAGAGTACTGGAATTGCTATTAGCTCTCCCTTCTCTGAATTTAAAACGCATCTTAACTGAATGAAAGCAGAGTAATGGAATTGCTAATAGCTCTCCTTCTCTGAATTTAACACGCATGAGACAGGAATGGCACAAGAAGAAGAGGAAATTACCTGTGTTAAGCGGAGGTAATACTGCATGTATGACTTGTAGTCCCTTTCTTCTTCCTCTCTGAGTACCAAATTGATGGCGCTAATGCTGATTCTCGACGTCCTTCCCCTCCATACTCGGCCCGTCCTCCACAAGCCCGAGCACCCGCCAAGGACACGCCAACCACTTGCGTGGCCGTCCCACATGCTCCCGCTAGGCTCTGCATCTCAGACCAGCGAGGACGGCGCCGCGGAGGATCCCGTCCCCACTGAACTGCTGTGCGACTAGGTTAAGCAGGAGGACCACGGCGGCGGCCAGCCGAGCCGGGGATGCTGATTCAGCAGGCGGACCACAGCGGTGGCCAACCGAGCCGGGGATGCTGATTCAGCAGGCGGCCGGGACGCGGCTTGCCAGGCGCACGCGGGCGGCGGCCAGCCGGGAGCCGGGATGGGGTGAGATGCGTGAGTGCGCATGCCCGAGTAGAAGCTGCACGGCAGCGCGACGAGATCCGGTCGATGGGCAGGAAGTGCTTGGAGGCTCGAGGAGCAGGAGCAGCAGAGGACATGGAAAGCTTCAGCTGAGCTTGAGTTCCGACCAAGGAGAGGGATCTGGATAAGGGATGTATCCATACGTGTATTCTGTTTTTTTTTTCGAGGAAAAATCCGCAGCGGGAGGGGGCTCACGCACAGCCGTGCGATGGCTGCGTCGCACCGATGGTCGCACGCCAAGGCCGCAGGCAAGCCGCGTCGTGCAATGTATTGGTATCGGCTCCTCCGTCCAGCATACGCATTAAATAATGAGGGTACTTATTAATGAAACAGGAGGAGTTCCGCATCCCGCAAAGAGTGGACGCCTCACGATAACGTGAGCAGGCGAGGACGAGCACACCGATGAATTTTCGGGTGTTCCCCTCTTTTCTTTTGGCAAGATAAAGTGTTCCTCCATTTTGAACAAGTATGAATTCTGAAAAATTGTCTTTTATGCTGCTCCAGGAACCAGGAGTTTCTAAACTCTGGAACAATTTTGTACTACACTGCTACTATAAAAAGATCAATAGCCTGCAGATTTGCTTCAGTGTCAGGATGTTACACGTTTTAGCTCATTCCAGAATGGTCTTGACAGATGATTGATTGCATGGTTCTCGAAGAAGAAAAATCCTAGAAATTGATAAGTTGTGTCAAATAGGGCAGTGTTTCAGCGAAGGTCATGTCTATTTTTTGGGTTTAGTTAGGACTCAGTCGACTGAGACTTCAGTCGACTGACGTCAGCATCGTACGTATAGGCTTGCCCCCGGTCGATTGATTTTCCAGCTTCGTTCATGTGGGCTGTGTGTACAACTCTTTTCTTAAGTGGGCTGCTCTTCCTTTGTTTTGTCCTCCCAAAAGCTTGTGTCGTGCTGGGCTGTCTTCTTTTCCTGTGCCTATTTTTCTGAAGTGTGCTGGGCTGTCTAGTCTCCTACTTGGTTGGTTACTTCTTTTTTGTATTTGGCCTGACAAATATATCGGTGTCTGTGTCAACGCTGCCAGACGTGGAGTGTCTCCATGAAGCATAACATAATGCATAAAAAATAGTGTGTTTGTATTACTTGAGCACATAATTTTGACACAAGAAATAGAAAAATAAATTAGAGAACATCTTTTTTTAGGATCACTAGTAAATGCGCACCTGCAACGCACGTTAATATTTAGGCAATATATTAATTGCATGCGGATATTAGGTATGCTATTATTTGTGTGTTAATTCTATGATTAGTGCAATATTTAGTATGATATTAATTGCACGTTAAACACGTTTAGCGCTCACCATTTGAGAAGTCTAGGTCGTTGGATTGACTTAGTTCGATGGTCGAGATCGGTTGGATCTGCCCCTTTGAGTCTTTTTATATTGGTATAGATATAGATATAGATATAGATTAGAGAACATTGGTTGAACTAAAAATGAGCTTCCTGGTGCATGTCGTAAAAACTGCTAAAAAAGGGGAAGCGGATAGTAGAAAACTAATGGTCACTCTCTGATCAATAAAAATGTAATTTGGAACAAGACTAATGTTGCATATGCCTAGTCTGGGGCCATCTACTTCTTTCTTAGTGTATATCACTAGTTTTAGGTGATCCGTGGGAAAATAAAATATATTTTAAATAAAATAATAAGTTACACGTGGATGATGGACATGCAATTGCGTGTGATCAACGTGTGAGCGATCAGATGACAAATATTTTGAGAAAAAGGGTTGCATAGAAATGACAAGCATGCAATTGCGCGTGGACGATTGACATGCGGGTGGCACATGCATAACTAGTGGCACTATCTTACAAAAATAAAAATATATTAAGGCCTTGTTCGGTACTCGTCTAGCTTCCAGATCCTCCAAATCTGTGCTGGAGCTGAGCCGAATGGTTCCGCTCCGGGAAGCTAGCTTCCTGGATCGAAGAGCAGTCCACATACAAAAAACTGGAGCGGTGTTTCTGGCGATCCAGGAAAAGGGGAAGCGGGAGTTGGCCTAAATTACGAGTAGTGCCACCGCCAAGTGACTCGATGGCTGCGTACCGGTTCGCTACCTTCGTTATATTCTCCTGATGAGCTACGTGGAGGCATCGCTGCCTTTCCCTCTGAACTGGGCCAAGCCCAGCAACCGTCCTCCTGTGTCCGACTGGGCCTAAGGCCACCTTAACTGTTGAGCTAGCTGGGCTCCAGTCCGTCTGAGCAGGTTGGCCTGCTGGCACATACGAGAAGCTGGAGCGAGCGTGCCGAACGGTTTTTCATCGATCGCGATCCGAGGAAGAAGCCAGCATCGGGAAATAGAAGCCAGATTTGTGGACTTGGTGAAGCTGGAGGACATCCGAACATGCCCTAAGTTGTACATGGATGGGCAAGGCCAGAGTACAGGTGACTGCTCGGCCCATGGGTGTGCAAGTCGAGTGGCGTTATTTAAAATAAAAATCCTAGACATCACTAATAAGAAAAGGAAAAAACACAAAATCCAAAACACAAAAACAAAAAAAGTAGAAAATGAAAAAGTTAAAAATAAACCCATCATATCAGTCTACCCAAGCAACCAACCACCTGCCCCGCACACACCCTAGTTTTGCTCTGGTGGTGTCACTTGCAATTGCATGCAGACTAGAACACATGTGGTTGCGCATGGGAGGACGTGCAACTAGTGTCAGACATGCAACTGGCGCCCCCTCTCCCGCCGCCCCCTCCGGCAAACCAAAGGTCTAGTTGCAACTATGTTGGGGGACATGCAGTTGCGGTCAGGTGCGGCCCTTGCAGTTGCATGCCTAGTGTCGGGCATACAACTGGCCCGCCCCCTCTCCCGCTGCCCCCTCTCCCGCCGTCCCTTCCGACAAAACAAAGGTCCAGTTGCAACTATGTTGGGGGACATGCAGTTGCGGTCAAGTGCGGCGCTTGCAGTTGCGGGGCTATTGTCCTGCTTGCAGCTGGCCCGCCCCCTCTAGCGGTGCCCCTCCGACAGAACAAAAAAGTCTAGTTGCGGTCGGGTTACAAGACATGCAGTTGCGGTTGGGTGCGACACTTGCAGTTGCATTCCTAGTGTCGGACATGCAACTGGCCCGCCCCCTCTCCCACCTCCCCCACCGACAAAACAAAGGTCTACTTGCGACCATGTTGGGGGACATGCAAATTTGGTCGGGTGCGGAGCTTGCAGTTGCGGGGATGTTGTCGGGCTTGCAATTGGTCCGCCCCCCTCTGCTGGCGCCCCCCCCCGACAGAACAAAAAAGTCTAGTTGCGGTCGGACTAGAAGACATGCAATTGCGGTCGGGTGCGACACTTGCGGTTGCATGCCTAGTGTCGGACATGCAACTGCCCCCCCGGTCAAAACAAAGGTCCAGTTGCAACTATGTTGGGGAACATGCAGTTGCGGTCGGGTGCGGCACTTGCAGTTGCGGGGCTGTTGTCGGGCTTGCAACTGGGCCGTCCCCTCTATCAGAACAAAAAAGTCCACTTGCAGTCGGGTTGCAAGACATGTAGTTGCAGATGGGGCACGACAATCAGAGTTGCGTGCCTAGTTGCATACATGCAACTCCACACTCACCCCCCCACACACACAAAACAACACATAGTTGCATTACGAGGCAATACTTACAGTTGCATGGTTAGTATCAGACATGCAATTTTCCCTCCCTGACAAAACAATGCAGAGTTGCAATTGCATTGAAAGACTTGCAGTTGCAGTCGGGAGGAGACACTTGCAATTGCATGCCTAGTGGTACACATGCAATTGTCCTCTCGACAAAACACCATAGAGTTGCATTCGTGTTTGAATCACTAGTAGAAAAAGGGGCTTTGGTACCGGTTCGTGCCACGAACCAGTACTAATGGTGCAATTTTCAAATCCTACCCCCCTTATCGCCTTTTCAGTTTTGTAAAAAGCAAAAGAAAATGATAGAAACTTCAAAATTTAAAATCCTTTGAGATGTAGTTATGTTACTACATCTACTAGTTAGGAAAATTTAAAAACTTAAATTTGGACATGTTTTGCAAAAAGTGTAGGGAAAATGTAAAACGGCTATAACTTTTGCATACGATGTCAGAAAAAAAACGTATAATATATCAAAATGTTCAGCACGAAAATCCACATCCGATTTTGACACCCTACGGCCTGTTTGCAAATTTGTAGAATCCTCAAATTCCAAAAGGAAAAAAAGTTATAGAGTATTGGTGTTACTAAATTTTCGTTAAATCTGGTCAAACTATGGTCAAACTACCTATTCAAGAAGTATTAATGTTACTAAATAATTATTCAAGAATATTAGTGTTACTAAATAATTATTTCGGTTTTTTTAAATTTTGGTCAAATCTGGTCAAACTGTGGTCAAACAATGGTCAAACTACTTATTCAAGAAATATTAGTGTTATCAAATAATTATTGTTTTTTAGAACAATAATTTCAAACTCAAACAGTGAAATGTGTGACTTCATGCTCAAGCTAAACTCCTGAGGGTTAATAGGATTGATATCTTACTATTGTCAGGAAAACAACAAGTGCAGACTTGGAAATGAGGGAGAATATAACCCGGAAGTTAAGCGTGCTCAGGCTGGGGGAGTGGGAGGATGGATGACCGTCCGGGAAGTTAGATGATTTGGAATGATGAGGGGTGATTAGAGATTAAATTGAGCAGTGATGAGGGGTGATTAGAGATTAGAGATTAAAATAATTCAGGAATTTGAAAATCGGGAAAATATTTCAAAAAAAAATCAAAAAAAATTCAAAAAATCCTTTAGTACCGGTTGGTGTTACCAACTGGGACTAAAGGTGGACCTCCAGGCAGCAGCCACGTGGAGGGCCTTTAGTCCCGGTTTGTATAAGAACCGAGACTAAAGGGGGGACCTTTAGTAACGACCCTTTAGTCCCGGTTCCAAAACCGGGACTAAAGGCCCTTATGAACCGGGACTAAAAGCCCTTATTCCACCAGTGAATACACGTAGTTGCAGCTGGAGCACGACCCCCCCTCCCGCGACAAAACAACACATAGTTGCATTACAGGGCGATACTTGCAGCTGCATGGCTAGTATCAGACATGCAATTGTTTCTTGCCGACAAAACAATACAGAGTTGCAATTATATTGAAGACTTTCAGTTGCAGTCAAGACAAGACACTTGCAACTGCATGGTAGTTCCAAGCATGCAACTGTCCTCCCGATGGAAAATCATAGAGTTGTAGTTGGCAGGCACTTGGAGTTGTGTGCCTAGTGATAGACATGCAACTACCACATATTCCGATAAAACACCAAAGAGTTGCAATCGCGTTGAAGATGTGCAACTGTACTTTACGGGTGACCCTTGCTAGCTACTCCCTCCCCAACAAAAACACCACCAAGTTACGATCATGTTGAAGACATGTAGTTGCAGTCAGGGCCGATTGTGCAACCAGATGGCAACATTTCCAATTTTCAAAAGTGAAATGGTTATTTAATAAAAAATGAAAAATAAAAAAGGTAGCAAGAAAAGGTTTGAAAAGAGCAATAAAAAGAAAGAAAGAAACACCTCATCGACGGAGCAAACTGCATGAAAAACAAAAGAAAATTGAATATCCCACTGGATCTCGACTTCCATGTGGATGGGAAAAAGAAAGTACAAAAACTATAAAATAAAATAAAGTTAAATAATAAAATTCCCCATATTATGCGTGTTTCGACCTCATCGCCACACAAGTCTTGTCACAGTTGTGGATGCATTTTATCCATTGAGTTGCACCTAGTTTTGGATGCATGCAATTGCATACGTGTTGCACCCTCATAGTTGCATGGATTCCGATATTTCTAGTTGTACGTAAGGGGAACAAGAGTTTTTGTGACAAAAAAAAGAAAAGGCAACCGTTTTTCTGTCAACCTGATGTAGGAAAAATAGGGCATATCAACATTACAAAAAATATATTCCTAGGTAATACATGAATGAAACAATTTTTTTTACAAAAAAGAACAGGCAACATACAAATAAACAAAAAATCCATGTACAAAAAAATAACAGGCAACATACAAATAAACAAAAATCCATGTACAAAAGACATCAACAAGCGAGCGTAAAATCCTCCATGCATGTAAAAAAGTATGTTCTACAAAATTTAGATGTTCCGTATTGCCTAAAGATAAAAAGAAATTACAAGTAAACCATTTTAATAAAAATAAATTGATGATTATATACACTAAAATAGAAAAGGGGAATAAAAACAAAAAAGAAAAAAGAAAGTACAGGTATATACAAGAGTGGGCTGCGCTAGCAAGTTTCCTGCTTGTTGTAGACAAAAGCAAAACAACGGAAAAGGCCATCCAGCCGCTGGCCAGCCGCGCGTAGCCTTTCGTGGCAAAATAAAAATAAAAAGGAAGTGGGCTGGTCGCGTCTTAACAGGCTGAATTGATACAAGACATTATATTACGTGAATCTTGAAGGGACAATCATCGAACGGCCAGACTGTCCACTGAGACTTCAGTCGACTGATTTTTAGCACCTTCGCTATTTTTTAAGACATTTTATAAGTATACATGACTAACACATAAACTGAATTTTGCTACATTGGTAACATACATGTTGCATACATTATCATGATAGAACACAAGAATTTGCACAACCTGATCAAACATTTGCTCACAGAACACTGGAATAACTGGAATCATCAAAAACACGACTTAGGCAATAAACATAAATGTCATATTCAAATCCACTTTGCTTCATTTCTGCGGGAATGCTACCTCTAGACTTTTGCTGGTCTCGTGGCAACGCACGAGTACCTGACTAGTAACCCTCCTAAACATGTTCCATGCCGCCGACAGCCACCGGCGCCGCGCGGCGCATGCCAGTGTGCCCCCCCCCCGACGACGCCACGTACACCATGAGCTGCACCCACAGATCAGCCAGCACCTTCCACACTCCCTCCGCGTCGGCGCCGCACTTGGCTTCCTTCTCCAGCGCGCGCTCCAGGATGGCCCCCCTTTGCAGCGCCGACATCTCCGCCATTTCTAGCGCCTGGGCCAGGTTCGGCTTCTCCTCCAGGCGCATGATCTGCTTGTACCCGGAGCCCATCAGCGGCGCCACCGCCGCCGGGAGGTGGTAGCTCCAGAACCGACGGTACGCCTCAGATCTTCCTCCATGATCTCGAAGACGCGCTCTGTGCTCTCCTCGTTTTCCGGCAGTAGCTCCGGGTGGAAGGCCAGTACTTGGACAGCGTCGTGGCCACAGCCATGTCACGTGAGGGCAAGGCGCACGGTGATGGAAATTTCTCCTCGAAGAGGCAGGTGGCGATGTGCCACGCGAGGATCACCTCGGCGATGCTCTCGGTCTTGCACGCACGCTGGAGCTCCACGTGCCCGGCGACCGCGAGCTGGCCGTTGCTGAGAAGACCACGACGACTGGCGGTGGGGTCGCAGTCGTCCTCCTCCTGCAGCGATGTTGCTGATAGTAATAGGTACTCCGCGATGAATGCTTCACCTCCTTCGGCACGGGGATGGTCGGCAGCGTAAGTGAGACGGCCGACACCATCCTGAGTTGGCGGCTGAGACGGCAGGACCTGAGCGTGGAGAACTGCCTCATGGTGATGTCCGGGTGGATCATCTTGCTCCTCACCCAGAGCATGCGGCGGACGGCCCAGCTGAAGGCGGCGCTCGGGCGCTAGCGGGGCTTGGCGGCGTAGCCGTGGAGCATGGACACGAGGAACCAGTTGGAGAAGAGGAAGACCACAAACTCCCACACCTGCTCGTACACCAGCACGAGGAAGAGGAGCAAGGTGATGGACAGGTTGCTGGTGGAGAAGAAGACCGAGGGCGAGCTGCGGACTCTGGTCAGGAGGCACCTCGCCATCCTGACCATCCCGAAGGAGACGCTGTAGTTGTCGCTCTTGAGGCTGTGGAGGACGATGACGAGGCAGAGGAGTGATACGTCTCCAACGTATCTATAATTTTTGATTGTTCCATGCTATTATATTATCAACCTTGGATGTTTTATATGCATTTATATGCTATTTTATATGATTTTTAGGACTAACCTATTAACCTAGAGCCCAGTGCCAGTTTCTGTTTTTCCCTTATTTCAGTGTTTCGCAAAAAAGGAATATCAAACGGAGTCCAAACGGAATGAAACCTTCGGAAAAGTTATTTTTGGAAAGAAAGCAATACAAGAGACTTGGAGTGCACGTCAGGGGATCAACGAGGAAGCCACGAGGCAGGGGGCACGCCCACCCCCTGGGCGCACCCTCCACCCTCGTGGGCCCCTCATGGCTCCCCTGATGTATTTCTTCCGCCTATATTCAACCTCTTATAAAGAGACCAGGGACTTACTCCTTTCTTTCAATCTCAAACGAGTTTGCCTTTCGCCTCGAGTTCCAACACCCAAGGCTCCAGATTTCTGGCGCTTCGGACCTTCGACAATGTCTGGTTCCGACCTTCGAGGCCGATGGATGCCCTCCTCCGTCACGGAGGAGGACGTGCTGTAGTTGAGAGAGGCCAGGTTCTTAACCGGCGAAATATGGGATAGGCTGCCTGCTCAAGGGCAGGTCATTCCCACTCCCAAGCCTGGTGAGAGTGTGGTGTTCATGTCTCACTTCCTTCGGGGGCTAGGCTTCCCGACGGATCCCTTCGTGAGGGGGCTCATGTTTTATAATGGGCTGGAATTTCACGACTTAGCTCCGGAGTCCATCCTCCATATTTCCTCATTCATCGTCGTGTGTGAAGCCTTCCTCCGTATTACTCCTCACTTCAGACTATGGCTCAAGACCTTCAAAGTAGAGCCGAAGATGATCGAGGGACGGCACGCGAGTGCGGAGGTGCTTTTATAAGCAAGAATGCTGGTGCTCCATGGCCCGAGGGCTCTTTTCAATGGGAGTCCAGCTTATGGCAACGAGAGTGGTTTTATATCACAGCTCACAGGAGCACCAAGTGGGTGGCGCTGCCTGCTTTCCGCTCGGGTCCCCCGCCACGTCTGGCGTCATGGGTCAATAAGGGGCTGGACTGGGGGTCGGCAAAGGACGTGCCCCTGTTGCAGGGCCGCATCCGAGATCTCCTAGAAAGAGACATCAGTCTGATCGTGGTGACGCAGGTTATGTTAATTCGCCGAGTTCTGCCCTGCAAACGTCGCCCCCTCCGCCTGTGGGAGTTCAACCCGGAGGGACCACGAGTTCTCCAACATTTTCTTGGCATGACGCCCGTGGAGATGTACAAATTGTTCTTCGGACCACAAGTAGTGTGTCCGGATTCTACGGAGGACGCAGGTCTGAGCTGCAATCGTCCGGATACTCAAGTAAGTAGCCTTGTGCCCTGACTCGCTATCCGTATATTTATTATAAAATTGCCCCTAAAAGAGCTGTCCTTTAAACAGGAGTGGATAGCGAAAGAAAAGCTAATCAGGTGTCTGGCCCCCCTCCCCGAGACCACGCCGGATCCCGTGCTAGTCAGGATGTTGGAGGTTGTGCCTTCGGAGGAAAGCGAGGGAGGGGACAAGGAAGCTACAGCCTCCTCGAAGAAGGTTGTCCGGAAGGGAGGAATCGAAAATTGCTCTCCTCAGGGGAAGAAGAGGACCGCCTCTGACGACCCGGAGACCATGGCCTCAAAGCGGGGGAAGAAATCTTCGTCAGATGATCCTGCGCCGGGGGATACTTCGGCCGAATTATGACCTCAAGGGGATCAGCCCTCCACCGAGCCGTAAGTAGAGAGGAGTTTTTCTTTTTAAGAAATGAGAGAAATCCTTGCGTTATATCTGAGAAGAGTAATCGAAAATTTACCTTATAGCTCGGACCTTAGCCCTTCTCAGCAGAGCTCGTCTTCGGGGGATCTTCTTCCGGAGATGATGGAGAGCGGAATGCCTCCCCCTGCCGTACCGCCTTGCGAGCCGGGTGACCCTGAGGTATCGTCGCGGAGGGTTTCTCCGAATCTGGCAGGGCCGGAAGGTAGTCATATGGCCCCCCAAAGCCCTCCGCATCCGGCCTTCGAAAAGGGCCATCGGACGAGTCCGGCACCGTCTGGTGCACGGTCAGAGGAGTTGAAGGATCTGCTAGGGCGAGCATCTATCTCAGAGGAGCACCGTGCATTGATGGGTATGGTGATTGAGAGGATTTCATCCGCGGAGAGCGGATTGCATGAGGCCGTCAGGAGTTTACTGACAGGTTTTGAGGTACGCAAAATAATGTACCCTTTTTGGACAGTTGCGCATAAATAAGATGCGCCCTATGTAGATAGTAGCCCCTGAGACTCTGTGCGTTGTCAAAAGTGACGGCGCGCAGAGGATTATAATCCCAGGTCTAATATGCCGCCTTCATACGTAGGTGGCGAAGTGTCGGGTGGCCAGCCGGACTGATGAATTTGCGGAGCTAAAGTGGTAACTTGACATGGAAGATGCCGACATCGCGCTTGTCAACAAGCAGCTTGACGAGGCACAAGGTATATAATTACTCCGGCGGCAGCTGGTAAGAGGAGCTTTATGCCAGTATCTTACAATGTGTGCACTTGATGCAGATGGTGCTGCTGCCACGAAGAATCTTTGGGAGGAACTTGCTCGAGCCAAGGAGCAAGCCAGGAAAAGTGATGCGACTACCGGAAAGGCAATTGAAGAGCTGAAAGCCGAACAGGCTGCTCACTGCCGAAGCAAGAAGGAAATGGCCGAGATGGCTGTGAAGCTGAAGAGTGCTGCTGACCGTTGTAAGCTTCTTGAAAAAGAAGATCAGACGGAACAGACGGACCTGGAGAAGGCCGTTGCCGATGCCAAGGATGCTCGCTCTGCGATGAGAGCTATGAAGGAGGAGCTGCGTCAGGCCGGAGAGATCGCGGCTGGAAAGCCCTTTATGCTGCGGAGGAAGTTCTTTGATCCTAAACATGCTCCGTTAGACCGAATGTGGAGTACGGCGGACACCTATCTGGATTTGGCAGCGAGTGCTGCAGATGCGGCCGAACACTTCCGAGATCAAGAAGATCGCGAAGTGGAAAAGCTCTTTTGGTCGCAGTTCCACAATCCGGAGCGTCCACTGTCATTAGCCGATCGTTTGGCCGAATGGGCCGAGCTAAATAGGTTGTCCGGTCTCGCCATGAAGTATGTCATGAGTCATCTGTGGCCAGAGAGGCCAGAGCCGAAAAGTTATTTCAACTTGGTGCAGCAGTTCCTTGGTGCGGTGCCGCATATCAATGCGATGAAGAGGTCAGCGTGCATAGAGGGTGCGCGGATGGCTCTTGCCCGTGTCAAGACATACTGGGCGGAAATGGAGGCCACCGCTATTGCATCCCCAGACTCGGATGGAAGCCGAGTACCTGCCGAGCACTATTTTTAGGAAGTTCTGCAAGGCGCTCATTTAATAGAGACGCAATGCTCGAAGGATACTATATTCGAATAGCATATTATTATTGTAAAACAATATTTTGATAAATTGTAGAAGCTTTTTATACTTGTGCCTGCAAGTATTATAATACCTCCTGTGCGGCAATTTAACATATATGTATATATAATCTGAAAGATGGCAGTCGTCGGCTTCAGCCCCCACGCACATAATGCGGGGGTGTTTGCAGAAGGCGCATTTTCACACTTGATCCAACGTCTTGGTCCTACAAAGGAGGTGATAGCGCAGCGAACTAGGCAATCGGACTATGATGCTTTATCATTTTCACTTAGCCATAGGAGTTTGATAGTGAGGCTACTTATATAGCCCCTGGTGGCGCATGCGCTCGCCCGAACTCGGGGCGCGTATGTGCCTGGCCGGGAAGCGGCCCTTCGTTAATGTGGAGGAATCCTAAAGATTCTGGTAAGTCATCGAGTGGTTGACCAGTCTCACGCTATATCATGACAGTCAGTTTTCGGCTTTCTCTACTGAGGTGCTCGCCTGGCCGAACCGGCGCACAATTGCAGTAGTTCTCCTGGTGCCGCCTTAGTCGATAGAGCGGAATATAAGGTAGCAAAACACAGGAGCCGGGCAAACCCAACATTTGACCAAAGACATGATTCGGAGCTAATGCATATAAGGCCAAACTTGCGACGCCGAACACTCCCTAAGGTATTCGGTCTTTATGAGGGCGGGCGGGATAACGCCCTTAGTAATAAGCCCCTAGTGTCCAGGTACACGCAAAACTCTGACGTGGCCACATGCCAAAACGCCAGCCTCCTCCTTGGTTATACCAAGAAACCAGGGGATGTGTATCAACAAGAGACAGTAAAAAAGGTTTACGCAGGGTCTTAATCTGAAAAGAATCCTTGTAACGGGACCCTGCTGCATGTCTGCGCCTGTGTCTCCGTTGTGCCGTATCCTGGACGGGCGTAGCACGGTTTTTATCTGTAAAAGAGAGGAACTTAGTTTAGGAAAGATCGTGCCGAACATGAGTTATACTAAATAAACGAAGTATAAATCGAAATGGGTAAAAATGAGCTTTATTGTCTCTTGTTTTATATGCGCGGAGCCCCTAGTACAGGGGTATACGGCTATTAAGCCTTTATCAATTGTATGTTTATGCCGGACTCGTCTAGCCGTGTCCGTGGTCTTGATGACCTATTTAGGTGCTTTGGCTGGTGAAGCCGCTTTATTGTGGGGCTGTCAAGGCAGCCGCACTGTCTTCCGCGCGGGAGGAACACTCAATGTTTTCCCTTTAATGAGATGATGCCTCGTGGACCGGGCATCTTAAGCGTAAGAGATGCATAATGTGGTATTGCGTTAAAGCGGGCGAAAGCTTCGCGTCCCAGCAGTGCTTGATAGCTACTTGAGAATGGGGCGATGTGGAAAGTTAGCTGTTCGCGTCGGAAGTTATCGGGGGAGCCGAACATAACTTCTAGCCGGAGAGAACCCATGCAACGGGCATCCGGGCCTGGCGTTACCCCTTGAAAGGAGGTTTTGCTATGGCGAATTTTTGTTGGGTCTATCCCCATGTTGCGGATTGTGTCCTGGTATAACAGGTTTAGACCACTACCGCCGTCCATCAGGACATTTGTAAAGTGGAGTCCGCCAATTATTGGATCTAGTACCAAGGTAGTCCAACCTGCGTTCCGGATACTTCTAGAGTAATCCTGATGGTCGAAGGTGATCGGTTTTAACAACCATTGGCGAGACTCCTTTGGGATAGGCCGTATGGCGCGTATCTCTGTTGGCGCCATTCTGTTCGTCACGTGAAGTAAGTTTACTGTTTTGACTTCTTGTGGGAAATCCTTTTGTTTCCTGGTGCTTTGCTTGTGGGGTTCGTCATCGTCCTCACTTGGTGTGTCGAGCCCCTTGTGTTCGGCGTTGAGTTTGCCGGATTGCTTGAAAACCCAACAATCTCTGTGGGTGTGGTTCGCAGGCTTCCCGGGAGTACTATGTATTTGACATATCTTGTCCAAGATTTTGTTTAAGTTGGATAGCTCATCCCTGTTATCCTTGAGGGGCGGCTTTCTCTGATTCTGCCATGAGCTTTTGAATCCGGCGTTGACCGCCGTGCTCTTTGGGCTGTTTCTCTTATTCCGGCGCTGGTCCTTGCTGCGTCGGGGTTTTCCGTTTCCATCCCTAACTTCGGATGTACTTGGGTCGCTGATGCTACATCTTGCCAACCAGCTGTCCTCTCCTGCGCAAAAGCGGGTCATGAGGCTTGTTAATGCGGCCATTGTTCTTGGCTTTTCTTGGCTGAGGTGTCTGGCGAGCCATTCGTCTCGAACGTTATGCTTAAAAGCTGCTAGGGCTTCGGCGTCCGGACAGTCGACTATCTGATTATTTTTAGTAAGAAATATGTTCCAGAATTTCCGGGCTGACTCTCCGAGCTGTTGAGTTATGTGACTGAGATCGTCTGCATCCGGAGGGCGGACATAGGTCCCTTGAAAATTTGCCCGGAAAGCATCCTCAAGCTCTTCCCAACTTCCAATGGTGTTTTCGGGAAGGCTTTTGAGCCAATGCCGGGCAGGCCCTTTAAGCTTGGGGGGTAAGTATTTTATGGCGTGGAGGTCATCTCCTCTGGCCATGTGTATGTGGAGGATATAATCCTCGATCCAGACCCTAGGGTCTATTGTTCCGTCGTATGCCTCTATGTTTACGGGCTTGAATCCCGCTGGGAATTCATGGTCCAGCACCTCATCGGTGAAACATAGGGGGTGTGCGGCACCCCTGTATTTGGGTGTGCCGTGATGTTCGGATATTTGTTGTGTTGCATTGCTTACTAGAGCTTGCTTTCTTGGCCCGTAGATAGATCTGGCTGGGCCATCTTTTTGATGCGGATCCTTTGGTGGATCGCGTGCCGGTTTGTGTGCGGTGCCCCTTGCCGCTCCATGCTGGCCATGCGGTCGTCTATCTGACCGGGTGGCTTTCCTATTTTTTGACTGTGGGGGCTCTAAGGCCTCCTTGTCAAAATCAGGCAGTAGCTTTCGCTTTGGATAGCTTTTTGTGCGGCGACTGCCGCCATATTTGTCTGCGGTGCTGCGTACTTTGCTCCATCTGATTCTGAGTGCATCTTCCACAGTTTTGAGCTTCCGTTTCTGCTTTTTCAGGCTACGCGCAGTGGCGACGAGCCTTTTATGGAGGTTCTTCTGCTCCATGAGCTTATCCGGACTGTTGTTTTCGCCGGGGACGGGGTGTTCGGTTTGTTTATCCAAGTTGCCCTGTTCGGACGGCTGCTCGAAGGCATGTTCGTCATCCACCGGCTCGTCCTGCTCTATGGCTGGGTCTGTGTGGCTGCTGTCTCTGTCGAGGCGGGGCTTGGAGCGGCGATTACGTCGCCGCTTTGATTGCTTTTCGAGTGAACGATCCCTCGTTGCATCCCTGTGTTCCTCGTCATCGCTTCCTTTGGGTGTGTCCACCATGTATACATCATGAGACGAGGTGGCTGTCCAGTGCCTTATAGGCGTTGGTTCATGTTCATCTCCTACATCGTCGTCCATACCGTCGATGTCTTCGGAGTCGAAGTCGAGCACGTCGTTTAAATTATCGACAGTGGCTACGAAGTGGGTGGTGGGTGGGCATCGAATTTCTTCACCGTCCACATCCCAATCCTGCCGGTCATAGTCCGGCCAGGACTCTCCTGACAAAGAGAGAGACCTGAGTGAATTCAGAATGTCGCCGAAGGGCGAGTGCTGAAAGATGTCTGCGGCGGTGAACTCCATGATCGGCGCCCAATCGGATTCGATCGGCAGGGGCGCGGAGGGCTCGGAGTCTGGAGAGGAGTCCGGCACCTTGGAGTCACGGGCTTCATAGGGGACAAGGCTGGTGTTCGGCTTGATCGCCGCAGAGATTGCAGCCCCCGAGGCGGTGTCTAACCACCCATCCTCGATTGGTGTGATCGGCTCCGAGCTAGGGGTCGGAGCGGACACAGGTGCGGCCTCCAGGGCACTGTTCGGCGGCAGAGCTAGATCATGCCCATCGTGACAGTGCGGCGCGCTCGGCTGTGGCTCGAATCCGTCGAAGATCAAGTCTCCGCGATGTCGGCCATGTAGTTCAAACTTCCAAATCTGACCTGATGGCCAGGGGCGTAGCTTTCGATCTGCTCCAGATGACCAAGCGAATTGGCCCGCAGTGCAAAGCCGCCGAATACGAAGATCTGTCCGGGGAGAAAAGTCTCACCCTGGATCGCATCACTGTTGATGATCGGAGAAGCCATCGGGCCTAAAAGTGACGACACAGAGGAACTCTCAATGAAAGCACCAATGTCGGTGTCAAAACCGGCGGATCTCGGGTAGGGGGTCCCGAACTGTGCGTCTAGGCGGATGGTAACAGGAGACCGGGGACACGATGTTTTTACCCAGGTTTGGGCCCTCTCGATGGAGGTAAAACCCTACGTCCTGCTTGATTAATATTGATGATATGGGTAGTACAAGAGTAGATCTACCACGAGATCAAGGAGGCTAAACCCTAGAAGCTAGCCTATGGTATGATTGTTGTTCGTGCTACGGACTAAAACCCTCCGGCTTATATAGACACCGGAGAGGGCTAGGGTTACACAGAGTCGGTTACAATGGTAGGAGATCTACATATCCGTATCGCCAAGCTTGCATTCCACGCCAAGGAAAGCCCCTTCCGGATACGGGACGAAGTCTTCAATCTTGTATCTTCATAGTCCAGGAGTCCGGCCGAAGGTATAGTCCGGCTATCCGGACACCCCCTAATCCAGGACTCCCTCACCAATCTAGACCCGTTCTGGCACCCTGCTGGAGGGGGAATCCCTCTTCGGTGGCCATCTTCATCATCCCGGCGCTCTCTATGACGAGGAGGGAGTAGTTCTCCCTCGGGGCTGAGGGTATGTACCAGTAGCTATGTGTTTGATCTCTCTCTCTCTCTCTCTCGTGTTCTTGATTTGGCACGATTTTGATGTATTGCGAGCTTTGCTATTATAGTTGGATCTTATATTTCTTCTCCCCCTCTACTCTCTTGTAATGGATTGAGTTTTCCTCTTGAAGTAATCTTATCGGATTGAGTCTTTAATGATTTGAGAACACTTGATGTATGTCTTGCCATGCGTATCTGTGGTGACAATGGGATATCACGTGATTCACTGGATGTATGTTTTGGTGATCAACTTGTGGGTCCCGCCCATGAACCTATGCATAGGGGGTTGGCACACGTTTTCGTCGTGATTCTCCGGTAGAAACTTTGGGGCACTCTTTGAGGTTCTATGTGTTGGTTGAATAGATGAATCTGAAATTGTGTGATGCATACCGTATAATCATACCCATGGATACTTAAGGTGACATTGGAGTATCTAGGTGACATTAGGGTTTTGGTTGATTTGTGTCTTAAGGTGTTATTCTATTATGAACTCTAGGGCTGTTTGTGACACTTATAGGAATAGCCCAACAGATTGATTGGAAAGAATAACTTTGAGGTGGTTACGTACCCTACCATAATCTCTTCGTTTGTTCTCCGCTATTAGTGACTTTGGAGTGACTCTTTATTGCATGTTGAGGGATAGTTATATGATCCAATTATGTTACTATTGTTGAGAGGACTTGCACTAGTGAAAGTATGAACCCTTGGCCTTGTTTCAGCACATTGCAATACCGTTTACGCTCACTTTTACCACTCACTACCTTGCTGTTTTTATATTTTCAGTTTACAAAAACTATTATCTACCATCCATATACCACTTGTATCACCATCTCTTCGCCGAACTAGTGCACCTATACAATCTACCATTGTATTGGGTGTGTTGGGGACACAAGAGACTCTTTGTTATTTGGTTGCAGGGTTGCTTGAGAGAGACCATCTTCATCCTACGCGTCCTACGGATTGATAAACCTTAGGTCATCCACTTGAGGGAAATTTGCTACTATCCTACAAACCTCTGCACTTGGAGGCCCAACAATGTCTACAAGAAGAAGGTTGTGTAGTAGACATCAAGCTCTTTTCTGGCGCCGTTGCCGGGGAGGTGAGTGCTTGAAGGTATATCTTTAGATCTTGCAATCGAGTCTTTTAGTTTCTTGTTTTATCACTAGTTTAGTTTATAAAAGAAAATTACAAAAAAGGAATTAAGTTCGCCTCATACGCTTCATCTTTTTAATATCTTTCGTGAGTATGACGGAAAGGAAAATTGTGCCAAAGTGTTAGAAGAAGAATGCATTAAAATGTTTGGCACAAAATCTTTGAATGATGAGAATGATTGCAATGTTGTTAGTATGAACTCCTTGAATATCCATAGTACTAATGATGATTGCACTAGTTATGATGAAAATGTCTCATATAAACATGTCAATTTTTGTGGAGTGCATTGGGTTTGTAAGTACACACCAAATAGGGAAGATAGATATTGCAAGAGGCATAAGTACTTAGAAGCTAAATTGTTGCAAGAAAGGCTAGATGATTGTGCTGAAAATATAAATTTTCTTGGCCGTACTTGTGGACTTTGCAATGAACAGGGTCATTTAGCTATCCAATGCAAATTGTTTCATGATCTAATCGTGCCCAAAAATTGCGATGACTTGATTTCCCTTGCACATTATAATGAACTCAGTTTGCTTATGGGTTACGAAGAAATGAAACGTATAACTAAGCATCTTCCAGAATTTTCCCATTATAAACTTCTTGGTTTTGATCTAGAGGAAATTTATATGTACTGTGCGGTGAATTGCATTGAAAATCCTTATATTGCCAATTACATAAAGAAAACAAAACAAATAGAGGATGAAGAGAATACTAACGAAAGGGAAGAGACTTCCCAATACCCTTCTATTATTTCTTATGATGAATCAGGTAATGAGGAGGAGCCTCCTATTCAACCAATCTCATTAACAAGGAGCTCCAAAAAGAGGATTGAACCCACACATGATGTGGTGAAGAAGAAGAAAAGAAAAAGGAAGAGAGGTAAAAAGATATCTGTCCCAAATAATGCTGCTCATATTACTATTGTGCCTCATGAAAATATAATTGTGTAAGATAATGATACTTCTTATGATCTTGAAAATCTTTTTGGCACTTGCTTGGAAGAATATGATAATTGCTATACTATTGGTGCTATCCATACTATTAATGATGAGAGTGATTATGCTTATGATATGAAAAGGCCCAAGCTTGGGGATGCTATGTTTGATGAAGATGATGTTTTTGAGAATATATTTGCTGCAATTAATGTTTGTCCCAAGCTTGGGGATGCTACGTTTAATGAAGATGATATTTTTAGTCTCCCAAGTTTTGATATGCAAATTTATAATGATGATAGCATGCCTCCTACTTATGATGATTATTGTGATGATACTTATGCTATAAAAGGTAGTGATTATATTTATAAAACTTGTCATGATTATGGTTACCCCGTTTCTGAACATTACTCTTTTAATGTGGAAACAATTTATAGTATTCGAGTTTCTTATGATACTCCCACTATTCCGAATGAGAAGAATTTTGCTTATGTGGAGAGTAATAAAAATTATATGCTTGTAGATCATGAAAAGAATGCTTTATGTGATGGTTATATTGTTGATTCATTCATGATGCTACTGAAAATTATTATGAGGGAGGAATATATGCTTCTAGAAATTGCAATAATATCAAGTTTCCTCTCTATGCGCTTAAAGTTTTGAAACTATGCTTGTTTTGCCTTCCTATGTTAGTTGATTATTTTTCCCATAAGTTGTTTTCTCACAATATCCCTATGCATAGGAAGTGGGTTAGACTTAAATGTCTTAGTCATATTCTTCATGATGCTCTCTTTATGTTTCAATTCTTATCCTTTATGTGAGCATCATTGAAATCATCATGCCTAGCTAGGGCGTTAAACGATAACGCTTGTTGGGAGGCAACCCAATTTTATTTTTATTCCTTGCTTTTTGCTCATGTTTAGTAATAAATAATTTACCTAGCCTCTGTTTTGGTTGTGTTTTTTGTGTTTCATTAGTGTTTGTGCCAAGTAGAACCGTTGGGAAGACTTGGGGAAAGTCTTGTTATCTTGCTGTAAAAAACAGAAACTTTAGCGCTCACGAGAATTGCTGCCAGTTTTTATTGGAGAGTACTATTGAGTTAATTATTTTTGCATATGATTAATAGATAACTTCCTCACGTCCAGAAATTTATTTTAGAATTTTGGAGGTTCCAGAATTTTGTGTTAGTTATAGATTACTACAGACTGTTCTGTTTTTGACAGATTCTTTTTTTCATGTGTTGTTTACTTATTTTGATGAATCTATGGCTAGTAAAAGAGTTTATAAACCATAGAGAAGTTGGAATACAGTAGATTTAACACCAATATAAATAAAGAATGAGTTCATTACAGTACCTCGAAGTGGTGTTTTGTTTTCTTTCGCTAACGGAGCTTATGAGTTTTCTGTTAAGTTTTGTGTTGTGAAGTTTTCAAGTTTTGGGTAAAGATTTGATGGACTATGGAATAAGGAGTGGCAAGAGCCTAAGCTTGGGGATGCCCAAGGCACCCCAAGGTAATATTCAAGGACAACCAAAATCCTAAGCTTGGGGATGCCCCGGAAGGCATTCCCTCTTTCGTCTTCGTTCATCGGTAACTTTACTTGGAGCTATATTTTTATTCACCACATGATATGTGTTTTGCTTGGAGCGTCATTTTATTTTGTTTAGATTTGCTTGCTGTTTGAATAAAATACCAAGATCTGAAATTCTTAAAATGGGAGAGTCTTCACATAGTTGCATAATTATTTAACTACTCAGTGATCTTCACTCATATCTTTTTGGAGTATTTTGTCGTTTGCTCCAGTGTTTCACTTATATCTTTTAGAGCACAATGGTGGTTTTATTTTGAAGAAATAGATGAATTCTCATGCTTCACTTATATTATTTTGAGAGTCTTAAACAACATGGTAATTTGCTTAATCCTAATATGCTAGGTATTCAAGATTAGTAAAAACTTTCTTATGAGTGTTTTGAATACTAAGAGAAGTTGATGCTTGATGATTGTTTTGAGATATGGAGATAGTGATATTAAAGTTGTGCTAGTTGGGTAGTTGTGAATTTGATAAATACTTGTGTTGAAGTTTGTGATTCCCGTAGCATGCACGTATGGTGAACCGCTATGTTAAGAAGTCGGAGCATGATGTATTTATTGATTGTCCTCCTTATGAGTGGCGGTCGGGGACGAGCGATGGTCTTTTCCTACCAATCTATCCCCCTAGGAGCATGCGCGTAGTACTTTGTTTCTATAACTAATATATTTTTGCAATAAGTATGTGAGTTCTTTATGACTAATGTTGAGTCCATGGATTATACGCACTCTCACCCTTCCACCATTGCTAGCCTCTCTAGAACTGCGCAACTTTCGCCGGTACCATAAACCCACCATATATCTTCCTTAAAAAAGCCACCATACCTACCTATCGTGGCATTTCCATAGCCATTCCGAGATATATTGCCATGCAACACTCCACTGTTCCATTTATTAGGAGACGCTTCATCATTGTCATATTGCTTTGCATGATCATGTAGTTGACATTGTATTTGTGGCAAAGCCACCGTTCATAATTCTTTCATACATGTCACTCATGAGTCATTGCACATCCCGGTACACCGCCGGAGGCATTCATATAGAGTCATATTTTGTTCTAAGTATCGAGTTGTAATTCTTGAGTTGTAAGTAAATAAAAGTGTGATGATCATCATTATTAGAGCATTGTCCCAGTGAGGAAAGGATGATGGAGACTATGATTCCCCCACAAGTTGGGATGAGACTCTGGACGAAAATAAATAAATAAAAGAGGCCAAAGAAGCCAAATGAAAAAAAGAAGAGAAAAGAGGCCATAAAAAAGAGAAGTCCCAAATAAAAAAAATGAGAGAAAAAGATAGTAGGGGCAATGATACTATCCTTTACCACACTTGTGCTTCAAAGTAGCACCATGATCTTCATGATAGAGAGTCTCCTATGTTGTCACTTTCATATACTAGTGGGAATCTTTCATTATAGAACTTGGCTTGTATATTCCAATGATGGGCTTCCTCAAAATGCCCTAGGTCTTCGTGAGCAAGCGAGTTGGATGCACACCCACTTAGTTTCTTTTTGAGCTTTCATACATTTATAGCTCTAGTGCATCCGTTGCATGGCAATCCCTACTCAGTCACATTGATATCTATTGATGGGCATCTTCATAGCCCATTGATACGCCTAGCTGATGTGAGACTATCTTCTCCTTTTTGTCTTCTCCACAACCACCATTCTATTCCACCTATAGTGCTATATCCATGGCTCACGCTCATGTATTGCGTGAAGATTGAAAAAGTATGATAACATCAAAAGTATGAAACAATTGCTTGGCTTGTCATCGGGGTTGTGCATGATTTAAATATTTTGTGTGGTGAAGATGGAGCATAGCCAGACTATATGATTTTGTAGGGATAGCTTTCTTTGGCCATGTTATTTTGAGAAGACATGATTGCTTAGTTAGTATGCTTGAAGTATTATTGTTTTTATGTCAATATTAAAATTTTGTCTTGAATCTTATGGATCTGAATATTCTTGCCACAATAAAAAGAACTACATGGATAAACATGTTAGGTAGCATTCCACATCAAAAATTCTGTTTTTATCATTTACCTACTCGAGGACGAGCAGGAATTAAGCTTGGGGATGCTGATACGTCTCCAACGTATCTATAATTTTTGATTGTTACATGCTATTATATTATCAACCTTGGATGTTTTATATGCATTTATATGCTATTTTATATGATTTTTGGGACTAACCTATTAACCTAGAGCCCACTGCCAGTTTCTGTTTTTCCCTTGTTTCAGTGTTTCGCAGAAAAAGGAATATCAAACGGAGTCCAAACGGAATGAAACCTTCGGAAAAGTTATTTTTGGAAAGAAAGCAATACAGGAGACTTGGAGTGCACGTCAGGGGATCAACGAGGAAGCCACGAGGCAGGGGGCGCGCCCACCCCCTGGGCACGCCCTCCACACTCGTGGGCCCCTCGTGGCTCCCCTGATGTATTTCTTCCGCCTATATATTTCCATATACCCTAAAACGACCGGGGAGCACAATAGATCGGGAGTTCCACCGCCAGAAGCCTCCGTAGCCACCGAAAACCAATCTAGACCCGTTTCGGCACCCTGCCGGAGGGGGAATCCCTCTCCGGTGGCCATCTTCATCATCCCGATGCTCTCCATGACGAGGAGGGAGTAGTTCTCCCTCGGGGCTGAGGGTATGTACCAGTAGCTATGTGTTTGATCTCTCTCTCTCTCTCTCTCTCGTGTTCTTGATTTGGCACGATCTTGATGTATCGCGAGCTTTGCTATTATAGTTGGATCTTATGTTTCTTCTCCCCCTCTACTCTCTTGTAATGGATTGAGTTTTCCCCTTGAAGTAATCTTATCGGATTGAGTCTTTAATGATTTGAGAACACTTGATGTATGTCTTGCCGTGCGTATCTGTGGTGACAATGGGATACCACGTGATTCACTTGATGTATGTTTTGGTGATCAACTTGCGGGTTCCGCCCATGAACCAATGCATAGGGTTTGGCACACATTTTCGTCGTGATTCTCCGGTAGAAACTTTGGGGAGCTCTTTGAGGTTCTATGTGTTGGTTGAATAGATGAATCCGAGACTGTGTGATGCATATCGTATAATCATACCCACGGATACTTGAGGTGACATTGGAGTATATAGGTGACATTAGGGTTTTGGTTGATTTATGTCTTAAGGTGTTATTCTAGTACGAACTCTAGGGCTGTTTGTGACACTTATAGGAATAGCCCAACGGATTGATTGGAAAGAATAACTTTGATGTGGTTTCGTACCCTACCATAATCTCTTCGTTTGTTCTCCACTATTAGTGACTTTGGAGTGACTCTTTGTTGCATGTTGAGGGATAGTTATATGATCCAATTATGATATTATTGTTGAGAGGACTTGCACTAGTGAAAGTATGAACCCTAGGCCTTGTCTCAACACATTGCAATACCGTTTACGCTCACTTTTATCATTCGTTACCTTGCTGTTTTTATATTTTCAGATTACAAAAACTATTATCTACCATCCATATACCACTTGTATCACCATCTCTTCGCCGAACTAGTGCACCTATACAATTTACCATTGTATTGGGTGTGTTGGGGACACAAGAGACTCTTTGTTATTTGGTTGCAGGGTCGCTTGAGAGAGACCATATTCATCCTACGCCTCCTACGGATTGATAAACCTTAGGTCATCCACTTGAGGGAAATTTGCTATTGTCCTACAAACCTCTGCACTTGGAGGCCCAACAACGTCTACAAGAAGAAGGTTGTGTAGTAGACATCAAGGAGCAGCACCATGGTCGGGAGGAGCAGGTAGTTGGCGAGCAGGAAGAAGGGGCTAGCCAAGGCCACAGGGACGACGGAGTGGTAGTACTCGCTCAGGAAGACGGTCTCGTCCTTCATCACCAAGGCCACGGGCATCGCGGTGAGTACGCACTAGACCACCACTCGCCGCCCGGCCGCGGATAGCAGGCACCCCCGCCAGCCCGCAAGACGTGCTCGTATCCTATCTAAGATGAACTGCAGGTGGACAACCCGAAGCCTGGCTAGGGTGATTGGCACTCCTAGGTATTTTATAGGGAAAGCAACCCGCTGACCCCCAAAACTTTGGAGCACCTCATCTAGGTCGATGCCCTCGCACCGGATTAGCACCACCGACGATTTGGCTAGGTTGATCTGGAGGGCTGTGGCCGCCCAGAAGCGGTGCAGGATGTCCAACAAGGTGTCAACTTCCTCCTTAACGGGATTTGCAAACAGAATGGCATCGTCGGCGTAGAGGCTAGCCCTCACTTTTAGGCAGGACGTCGGTAGTGGTGCGAGGGCACCGTTCAGCACGTCAGCCTCCAGAATGCGGTGCGACGGGTCGATGGCTAAGATGAACAAAATCGGTGACAGAGGATCTGTTGGAGAACGTTGCAGAAAACAAAAATTTTCCTACTCGTTTCACCAAGATCCATCTAGGAGTTCATCAAGCAACGAGTGATTAGATGCATCTACGTACCTTGTAGATCGCGAGCGGAAGCGTTCAAAGAACGGGGATGATGTAGTCGAACACGACGTGATCCAAATCACCGAAGATCTTAGCACCGAACGGACGATGCCTCCGCGTTCAACACACGTACGGGACGGGAGACGTCTCCTCCTCTCTTGATCCAGCAAGGGGGAAGGAGAGGTTGATGAAGATCCAGCAACACGACGGCGTGGTGGTGGATGCAGGGCGTCACAGTAGCAGGGCTTCGCCTATACTACGAGAGAGAGACGTAACGGGGAGAGAGGGAGCACCAAAGGCTGAGGTATGAAGTCCTCCCTCTCCTCAACTATATATAGGAGGGCCAAGGGGGGGTGGTGCGCAGCCTAGGAGATCCAATCTCCTAGGTGCGGCGGCCAGGGGAGGGTTTCCCTCCCTCCCAAGGCACCTCGGGGTGCCTTCCACCACTTGGATTCCTCTGTGGTGGAAACCCTAGGCGCATGGGCCTAGTAGGGCTGGTGCCCTTGGCCCATGAAGGCCAAGGCGCACCCCCTACAGCCCATGTGCCCCCCCGGGACAGGTGGCCCCACCCGGTGGGCCCCCGAGACCCCTCCGGTGGTCCCGGTACAATACCGATAACCCCGAAACTTGTCCCGATGGCCGAAACAGCACTTCCTATATATAATTCTTTACCTCCGGACCATTCCGGAACTCCTCGTGATGTCCGGGATCTCATCCGGGACTCCGAACAACATTCGGGTTACTGCATATTCATATCTTCATAACCCTAGCGTCACCGAACCTTAAGTGTGTAGACCCTACGGGTTCGGGAGACAAGCAGACATGACCGAGACGACTCTCCGGTCAATAACCAACAGCGGGATCTGGATACCCATGATGGCTCCCACATGCTCCACGATGATCTCATCGGATGAACCACGATGTCGAGGATTAATCAACCCCGTATACAATTCCCTTTGTCAATCGGTATGTTACTTGCCCGAGACTCGATCGTTGGTATCCCAATACCTTGTTCAGTCTCGTTACCGGCAAGTCACTTAACTCGTACCGTAATGCATGATCCCGTGATCAACCACTTGGTCACCTTGAGCTCATAATGATGATGCATTACCGAGTGGGCCCAGTGATACCTCTCCGTTATATGGAGTGACAAATCCCAGTCTCGATCCGCGTCAACCCAACAGACACTTTCGGAGATACCCGTAGTGCACCTTTATAGTCACCCAGTTACGTTGTGACGTTTGATACACCCAAAGCACTCTTACGGTATCCGGGAGTTACACGATCTCATGGTCAAAGGAAAAGATACTTGACATTGGAAAAGCTCTAGCAAACGAACTACACGATCTTGTGCTATGCTTAGGATTAGGTCTTGTCCATCACATCATTCTCCTAATGATGTGAACCCGTTATCAATGACATCCAATGTCCATAGCCAGGAAACCATGACTATCTGTTGATCAACGAGCTAGTCAACTAGAGGCTTACTAGGGACATATTATGGTCTATGTATTCACACGTGTATTACGATTTCCGGATAATACAGTTATAGCATGAATAAAGACAATTATCATGAACAAAGAAATATAATAATAATGCTTTTATTATTGCCTCTAGGGCATATTTCCAACAGGATCACCCTGTCGTAGACCTCGTCGATGGACAATTCTCCGGCCCGAGACCTCGTTAAGAGAGCATCTGAGGATGCCGACGACAGGAGCACGTCGATCCAGTTTCTCCAGCGCTAAACCCTAGGCATTGAATGAGGAGAATATCACCAACATTCAAAGAAAACAATGTGCCATCTGAGGAAAAACTAGTTCACTTTGTGCGCTGCAAGGTGACTTGAGTAGTGGATGAGCAGGGGCCCTATATAGCGCGGGCTTGGGCGACCTCTTGCACCGCTCTGTCCGGTACACACTTTCTTTCTCTCTTGTTTCCTCTCACTCCGATCGACCGGATAGGCGGGTAACCCCGTCTCTCTCTCTCTCTCTCTCTCTCTCTCTCTCGCTCTGTACGCAAATCATCGGTATTTGAGGGGGCCAAATGTTAAAAAGAATTATAATCTACGTCTTCAGAAAAAAATTCTTCAGAAATTGAGCCAAGGCTTTGGGGTGGGAGGGGGGGGGGCAGCGCCCCGTGGCCCCAACATAGCTCCGCCTCTCTCTCTCTCTCTCTCGCGCGCGCACACACACAATGTAGACGTTTTCATGCAACAGGGGCATCATGCGTGCTCGCCAAAGGAGCCAGCCCAGGCTGCCGGTCTTCGACGCCATCTGCCCCTCGGAGTAGTAAATTAAATGGGTCTTCCTAAAAAAAGTAAATTAAATGGGTGATTCATTTTGTTTTTATCTTCTTCTTCTTCTTTCTTTTTCAACTTCTCGAAATCATTCATTTTATCCAAGGACATTTTGTTGCATTTGAGAACGACAGGCAAATTTTTCATTAAAATTTGGTGTATGTATCCATTCCATCAAGAATAATACTCTGAAACTATGTGCTAGTGCTACAGATGTCTCTCAGTCATGTACGTGGTCATACCAATCGCCAATGCATGCATGCATGCATCTCTTCTCTATTATTACTAATAAACAATCCAACATTATCTTCTCTAAACGCACCCCATAAAACGTACATGAATTTATTACCACCGCATGATTAGACCCATCAAACTCGATCTAACAGCTAGGCTTAATATAATCTGTTTTTCTCTACTTCTCTATTGCTAATAAACAATCCAACATTATTTTCTCTAAACGCATCCCATAAAATGTACATGGATTTATTATCATCGCAAGATTAGATCCATCAAACTCGATCTAACAGCTAGGCTTAATATAATCTATTTTCTGGCGTGCGTTTAGTAATTTAGGTTAACTGACCGTGCTCCACCGAGGAAAATACGAAGCACTCATGTCCGCAACCCCTACAATCACGCGCGAGGCATGCGAAAAGGAAGCTGATCGCAATCCCCTCAATTTGTGTGATGCCTTGCTCAAAACAACACCCCCCACTACCCACGCCGTCTGCCTTACGCGGCCTAGAGCGCCGCCCCCGGATCCTCCTCTTCCTCCGCCACCGACGCCGCTGAAGGATCGACCCGTGCGCCGCCCTCTTCCACAGCGATCCTCGATGCCAACAACACCTTCCACCCGTCCTATCATGCATCTTCCCCACGTAGCGGACGGCCAAAGGAGGTAGAGTCGACGTCTCCCTCATTCACCTACACCGACGACGAGCTGCGATGGCGCCGTCTCGCCGTGCACGCCCCTGATCTGGACGGCACCGCCGACCACGTGGCCCTCCTCCCTTGGTTATTGGATCCAGCCGAGATTCGTCCCGTCTGTTCTACCACCGGGGCGCATCACCTTCTCGCGCCTCCCACATCGGCCTCCATGGTTGTCCTCCTCTGCACTCAAACTCTATCTATAAGCTTCATGTGAATCAGCAGGTTTGAGCCGACGATCTGGATTGAGTAGGTCGCAGGAGCTTGTCGGCAACACCAGATCTTTGTTCTGGTTTGAAGTTCGTCTGAGGTGATTTCTTCTCTGGAATTTTTTTGAAACATTAAAAAGTACATTTGGAAATCGTTCATGCTAACTGAATTTTATTGATCCTACATTCATGAAAATTTATGGATAAGACAATCGTGGGTGTTTGCTTTCAAACGTTCTGGTGTATCAAATCCCTCTGAAGATCCATACCTTGAGGTTGAAGCGATGCCAAGATAGTTGGCATTCACGCTGGGGAGGAATGAGATAAGCTCAATCATCTCCAATTAGTCTTCTTTCTTGCTATCCATATGTCTTAAATGAGCAGACAGTCTTTGAACAAGGGGTGGATGGGAGTACATGGTTTGGACCCCTTTGCAGAATGAAACAATTTTGTGATACATAGCTTACAATTTTGGACCATCTTTGACTACCCGATATCGCCTTGGCCAGCTGCAGAAACCTAGCACCGCCTCTGATTTGACTTGGTTCGTCTCTCTTCGTTGCACTTTGGTTTCAGTCATAGGCTTCTTGTGAGGATATATCTTGCTTGCAAGGATGATTGTTCTAGCCACCACGAACCAGAACTGGAGTGCAACCCTATGCGTCATCCCCTTCTAATTAAGTGAGATTGGTTTCCTTTTGCCATTTGGAAAGCTTGTGATTCTGAACCTGTGACTCTGCTCTTCTCCCCTGCCCTGAAACTCTGAACCTGCTGCCCTCTTTCTTCTCTGAATTCTACTCGCTGTCAGCTGAATTCTCTATCCCGTGAAGATAGAAATACCAATTGGGTGGGTGTGGATGCTGATTCTGAACATAAATGTATCAAATTACTCCGCTGCACTGGTGCCTCAAGGTACTACGATTTCGGCTTCAAAGAATAACAATGACTCTGCGGGACATGTATATACATCTCTGCCTGCCATAAGTAAGCATGCAAATAAATTTCGGTAAGCAGCAGCAGACATATTCTTCTTTGAATTTTATACCTAATTGAACGAACAAAATTTGAGCCACTGTATTGTGCTTATCTGGTAGATGCTTATTAGGTATTGCTATAAATATGATGAACTCAGCTACAAGGTTCTCGAAAGAGCAGTAACTAATTATAATGGCTTTGCTAAAGAGTTAAACAACACTGTGTTGGTTGATGAGTTGAATAACATTATATTATTTCATGCAGCTCCATTACTGCTGTCAAAGTTTTATCGTATTTATCTCATGGAATAGTCTACATCTCTAGAGCCTTAGTCTATTTTCTCATTTGTAAAGTTACATGATTCCATTGTAAGGAGCACCCATTTTAGAGACTTAAATCACAACTTTTCTTTCATTTGGTTAAGTTAGACTAATGATTATCATTTAGTATGCCCTGTTACACACCATGATTGAAGCATGGAGCTCACTGGAATTGCATGAAAGCTGTAATGCTATTATTTATTAAATTTACTTATTTTGGTAATGGCACTCTCTCATGTTTATTTTAGATCAAACATGTACAACTCAATGCGCACACACAAAGGTAAGGCTCTTCAGATCCTGTGGTAGCAGTCTTGTTAATAACTCCATGATATCTCCAAGTAGGAGGGATTTTTTAGTTCATGTGAGGATTTCTTGGCTCCAAGACTGGTTGTGAGGATCTCTGAGATTGAAGATATGCAGCCACACACTATGTGACAATCGGTTTAGAATGCCCTGCATCCCTTGCTAAATTATTTGACAAACTATAAACATCTGAGATACTTGTTGTTCATGTGTACATTTGAATTTACATAGTTGTTGTAAGTATGGAGAGTGGAGTATTGCACTGTGGTGTCTCGACAATAACTCAGTATGGAAGGACCATAGGAGAGCATCCTGGCTCCTAACTTGTAAGGAACCAAACTGTTACTTGCTTCTATGTGATCGAACCGTGTGCTTACACCATTTTTCTTGTACTCTCACCTAACCAACAATTTGACTTTGGCCTGAGAGTTAGCCACCAATATGAATTCATAAAAGTTTGAGGTATTTGTATTTTTGGCCGGGAATAATTGTTCGATTGAGCAGCTTGAAGATGGGATCGATGTTCTTTTTGACGGAAAGATATTCTAAGCAGGAAGACATGCATCCTATACACTCCTTGGAACACAGAACATATTGAGCTGATATGTATTTAATTAGGGTGGGCCTTTATTATGTTGGTTTTTACTCATATTAGTAAACAACCTTTATAGTTAGGCTAATATTTCTAAAAGCATGCACAATTAGGTGCATATATGGATAAAGTAATGTTAAAAGAATTTTAAATTTATTGATCTGTAAGATCTGCACGCTTACTAGTAACCAACTAATAAAAAAAACCGCCTAACAAAAGCATGGCAGATAGAAGCGGCAGATTATAACTCAAAAATTGCAAGGCCCACACAAATAACAGTAGGTTGGTTGCAAAAACCATTTAATTTATTCATATCAGTGGTGTAATGTATATTATCAAGTTGCATACCAATTGGTGTATTTAGTAGCACTTACTTCCAACCTGAACCTGTGATATAAACATGTCTTATTTATTGTTGATTTACCCCAATTGGGGTAGGATCTCAGTAACTGATGCTATTGGTCCTACGACACCTACAAATACAACCATCAATTGCATATCGGGTTTTCTTTTTTCCTTTTTTCTATATAGAACACCTGATGGTAGAAGTCGCTGCCAACATCTTTCACAGATGTGTCATTTCTGTCTAGAATTTCGCCCCCTATGTCTGCTTAGTGACCAAGAGAAATATGAGAGCTTTGTACATACCTTTTTTTAGAACGGCAATATGACACTCCAATTAAACCTGCTGCCCAGCAACCTCGCTGGACACCAGCTCTTACAAAGTCAGGAGCAAATCAGCCAAGATAGAGAGGGGCTCGGACGACCTTGAACCAAACCGCGCAAGAGCATGTGCAATTTTATTACATTCCGGGCCACAGCAGAGGAAATTCACTGCGTCAAAAGCATAGTTTTAAATAGCCGATTATAGCTCCGCTACAGCTCGCTATAGCCTTTTCAGCAGGGTGCCGTTAAATGGTCGTCTTCATAAATAGCCCGTTATAGCTTCGCTATAGCCCGCTATAGCTGATTTAAAGGCTCGTCGCTATTTTCCATAGCCCGCTATTTAAAACATTGGTCAAAAGACATGATGCTTAAGCTTTGCCTTGACACACTGTGTTGCTTCTGTATAAATAGCGCTCTGGACATGCTGGGGCTGTCATGTACGCAAAGCTCTTTTTACCGGAGCCCGTAGCTACCGGTTTAGTATCCACCACACGTAGGCTTTGAGATGTGTGCGTATTTTTTATGTATTCACGCTGCTTCCATTTTGTATCTTCCATTACATCAATTTGGCTTGTCTTATTGCCAGCACTTTGTGCCAGAATGCAAAGATGGTACCAGAGAATAGTACGCATGCATGTGATCTATCCCTACACAAAGTCCATATAGTTTAATTTCCTTTCTATATTTATGAACATTTATATCTCTCAAACCGAAATTTCGTTTTGACTTCTTTATGTATATTTGAACTCCTGGTGCCAAGACCTTTAGCGCAAGATCAATCTTGAATACAATCAAACACATTCAAATTTTATCGTTTCAAATGAGTGAAATCATTTTTCTGAAATAAGTTGAATTTGTGTTTCATGCATATGAAACATTTTTCGAATTAGTGAAACCAATTTTTTGAAATGAGTGAAATTTGTGTTTTATGCATATGAAACATTTTTCAGTGTGAAATATGTGAAACTTATTATTCCAAAAATGTGAAACGGGTTATTTACACAATGTGAAGCTGATTATTTCAAATTATTTTTAAAATTAGTGATTTTTTTAAATGAGTGAAATCAGTTTTCAAAAATGAATGAAATAATTCAAGCATGTCTTTTCAAATGAAGTGAGCGAAATTAGTATTTTCAAACGAGTGAAATCAATTTTCTAAAATGAGAAATAATTTTATTTGAATGGTATTTTTTAATGAGTGATTTTTTTTAAATTAAAATATTATTTTTGTTAAACACCTTATTCAGTGTGTATATTGTGAGTGTTATGTGTTTTCTGAAACTAGTGAGATGACTGAAATCTATCTTTTGTAATGAGTGATTTTTGGAACAAGTGAATATAATATTTCAATTGAGTGACTGCAATATGTATTTTGAAATTAGTTTCTTGAAATGAGTGAAATATTGTTTTTAAATCTATATATTTTTATGAGTGAAATCAGTTCTCTATGGGTGAATCTAATGTGTTTTGTAAATGAGTGAAATATGTATTTTCAAATTAGTGAAATAATTTGTTTGGAGTGAGTAAAATCTGTTTATTGAAATGAGTGAAATAGTTTTCAATTGAAATCCATTTTGGAAAATAATTGAAACATGCTTTCCAATTGAAATGAATGAAATTAGTCGTTTGAGATGAGTGAAATAATCAAAATAAACTAGAACTGAAATATGATACATAAAAGTCAAAGTAGTCAAAATGTATCCAAGATTGGTCTCGTTTGAAAGGTCTTATTGTCCCTTCAAAGTGACGTATCAATATTATCACCATATATGGAAGATACTACTAGGCACCATGACTTTCTGATGAATATTATTATATCTTAGAAGTTTCTCACTTCTAAACTAAATTTAACTCACCAAACAATTAGAACTAAAGTAGATCTTTTCCCCAAACAATTATGTTTACACTTCTTCTCCTGCTGTTTAGAGGTTGGTTTTGTTTTACCTTATCAAGAAAAAATCATATATAATTCTCCAAAATTGGTCTGGCTTATCATTCACACTGTGGTAGTTCCCTTTGTAAACATGTACTTTCAGCCGTGATGATATTTTTCATCATAGATGTACCACATCATGCAAGTTAGATAAGGAATAGAAATAAGAAATCACTAGGCCGTAGCAAGGGTGATTTCACTTATTTTGGTACTGAAGTTGAGACACTTATTTCGATACCGAGGAGTTATGAAGTTTCAAATTACTTTCTAAAAATCCGATGCATCTCAAGGACAGCTAGTGGTTGTGCCCTGAATCTAAGGCCCCGTTCGGCAACCCTCCGCTCCTTCAGCGCAGAGTGGAGCGCGCGGAGTGGCCCTCCGGCAACTTTGAAAATTTGAACTGGAAGCTGCTCCGCTCGAGAGCGGAGTTGGAGCCGGAAGAGAGCCCGAACAGGCTCTAAGTAGTAGTACACAATTGTCGAAGGGTTGTGACAGAATCAGAATTTCCCGCATTCATTTTCCAAGGTAGCATGGATTCCCAAACTTATCCATCAGACAAATTAGAGAACTGAGACAATATATGTGCCCCTGTAACAACGCATGGGCGTTGTCCTAGTCAGGATTGAGAATCAAGAAACAGAGCAAATTAACCATAGCGTGGATGCGCTAGCTGGTGATTCCATCACATACGTAGGTAAAATCATTCTGATTACACAACTGACTGATACGTACAGCGCTTAAGCGTAGCACCTACATCATCTACAACGAACTCGCAGATAACCCCTCCTAAACATGTTCCATGCTGCCGACAGCCACCGGCGCGGCGCGGCGCATGCCGGTGTGCGTGGCCAGCGCCCAGAGCACGGTGACGAACTCGCCGCCCTCCGGCAGCACCTTGGCGTGCCCCATGACGTGCTCCTCGCCCCCCGACGGCGCCACGTACACCATGAGCTGCACCCACAGATCAGCCAGCACCTTCCACATCCCCTCCACGCCTGCGGCGCACTTGGCTTCTTTCTCCAGCGCGCGCTCTAGGATGGCCCCCCTCTGCAGCGCCGACATCTCCGCCATTTCTAGCGCCTGGGCCAGGTTCGGCCTCTCCTCCAGGCGCATGATCTGCTCGTACCCGGAGCCCAGCAGCGGCGCCACCGCCGCCGGGAGGTGGTAGCGCCAGAAACCGACCGTACGCCTCAGATCTTCCTCCATGATCTCGAAGACGCGCTCTGTGCTCTCCTCGTTTTCCGGCAGTAGCTCCGGGTGGAAGGCTACCAGGTAGGCGCAGTACCTGGACAGCGTCGTCGCCACAACCATGTCACGCGAGGGCGAGGCGTGCGGTGACGGAAACTTCTCCTCGAAGAGGCAGGTGGCGATGTGCCACGCGAGGATCACCTCGGCGATGCTCTCGCTCTTGCACGCACGCCGGAGCTCCGCGTACTCGGCGACCGCGAGCTGACCGTTGCTGAGAAGACCACGACGAGTGGCGGTGGGGTCGCAGTCGTCCTCCTCCTGCAGCGACGTTGCTGATAGTAATAGGTACTCCGCGATGGAATGCTTCACCTCCTTCGGCACGGGGATGGTCGGCAGCGTCAGCGAGACGGCCGGCACCATCCTCAGCTGGCGGCTGAGACGGCAGGACCTGAGCGCGGAGAACTGCCTCATGGTGATGTCCGGGTGGCTCATCTTGCTCCTCACCCAGAGCATGCGGCGGATGGCCCAGTTGAAGGTGGCGCTCCGGCGCCAGCGGGGCTTGGCGGCGTAGCCGTGGAGCATGGACACGAGGAACCAGTTGGAGAAGAGGAAGACCACAAACTCCCACACCTGCTCGTACACCAGCACGAGGAAGAGGAGCAAGGTGATGGAGAGGTCGATGGTGGAGAAGAAGACCGAGGGCGAACTGAGGACTCTCGTCAGGAGGCACCTGGCCATCCTGAGCACCCCGAACGAGACGCTGTAGTTGTCGCTCCTCAGGCTGTGGAAGGCGAAGGGCAGGTCGCCGTTGCCGCAGAGGACGACGATGACGAGGCAGAGGAGCAGCACCATGGCCGGGAGGAGCAGGTAGTTGGCGAGCAGGAAGAAGGGGCTCGCCAGGGCCACGGGGACGACGGAGTGGTAGTACTCGCTCAGGAAGATGGTCTCGTCCTTCATCACCTGGAATAATTCCTCTGCTGCTGCTACTGCCTTCTCGTCTTCGCCTTGGCCATTGCTCCGGTTGCTCCTCTTGCTGCTGCAGTACAAGCCCCCTTCGAAGAAGATGAGGCTCCGGCAGTCGCGGGTCTCGGCCTCGCTCATCGGCGGCAGGTGCTCGAAACTCCGGCGAAGGAGTTTGAAGAGCGCGAAGGAGAGGCAGAGCCTCCTCAGCCGCCCGTCTTGGTCGACGGAGGCAAGGAAGGGGTCATCCTCTGCAAGCCGCCAGATTTTCCCGACGGTCGTCGTCGTCGGGGCGGTGGTGACGTCACTTGTGACGCTGTAGCCGGCCGGGGTTGGCTTTTTCACCAGCTTGTCTTCTCCCATCACCGCGTACCGACACCTCTGCAAGAGCTCGTCGCCGTGGTCGGCGTCGTCTCCATGCTGCTGCTGCAGCGGCTGATGATGAGGCACATGATGCATGTAGGAGATGATGAGGCGCGCGTTCTTCCCGTAGGCGAGAGAGTTCTTCCCCACCAAGGTGAAGGTGACCCTCTGCACCAGCTTGGCGACGCAGAGGAGCCAGAGGATGCCCAGCACGGACTTGCGCCCGGCGCCGCGCAGGTTGAAGAAGACGAGGCTCCCGAGCCAGACGACGCGGCCGGCGCGCTCCACGGTGCCCCTGTGCCAGCCGTCGTCCCCGCGCTGCATGCGGATCTCCTCCACCTTGTTGCGGAGGAGCTCGACGAGGAGCATCCACGTGAGGATCAGCCGGGCCCGCAGCGGGAGCTCGGGCGCGGCGGCGCCGCCGCACGCGAGGCCGCCGGCGTTCTTGGCCTCGGAGAAGAGGTAGGACATGACGGGGAGGAAGAGGGAGAGCGCCTTGGAGAGCACGACGCGGACCTTGGGGTCGAGGATGGCGCTGGTGTCGGAGAGGCCGCTGAAGAGGTTGAGGTTGAAGAAGAGTGCGGCGAGGAGGAACATGATGACGGTGGCGGACAGCATGGAGGCCTCGTTGCTCTGGTCCGCGTAGGAGGACGTCAGGTTCCACACCAGGCCGCTGGTCTTCCCGCAGCTCGTGTTGTAGCCAAGGCCGCCGCCACCGCCATCTCCGGCCAGCAAGCCCATGGTCATCGACGCCGACGGGGTGCGTGTGGAATTATGCTCAGCTATCTAGCGGAAAGGTTCTCTCTAGTAGAATGCATGAGTCGTAGACTTTCTACTGGCTTTTCTCACAACTGAAAGGGCCCATCTGTACTCTGTGTTACAGGCAATGTGAAATTTAGGTCACTGTTCCCGCGCGTTAGATTTTTCGATCCCACTGTTGGTGCTTCAGCTTTGTTTGTTTTGTCGGTGTTAGTGTGGGTGTATCATTTGAGTCTCTCTTCGCAGAGTACTTAAACTTCTTGTAAAATTTCAGCTGTCTTCTATAAAAAATATGATATGGAAAAAAAAGTTAGCTACAGAGCAAATAAATGGTTGGGGTTTCCTGTGGCGGAACCATTTCACTAGGGTTCGTCATAGACTTGGCGCGGTGGTCATGTTTTTCTGAATTTTTTCAGCCTTCTAACGATGTGTGTTCAATGAGAGAAGATGTTCTTGTCGACTACGAAGGTGTCTGATTTTGTCAAGCTCAAGACGTTGTGCTGACTTTGTCAACTTCAAGATGTTGTCCCTTAAAAAAAAAACTTCAAGATGTTGTGCTGACTTTTTTGTCAATCTCAAGACGTTGTATTGTCTCGGTATTTTAGAGACGCCCATAGAGGTAGGGTGTGCATGCACGTGTTCATGGGAATAAATGTATGTGCGTGTATATGGGAGTATTATGTAGGAAAAAAAATTCTTTGAATCCCTTAGGTTTGTAGAAATGGATTCCAATTTCTATGTTGGATAGGAACCAATCCTTCACATTTTAAAAAAAAAACATTAGCCTAGACTCAAGAAAAAAATTCTTATCATATGCATCAAATGATATCTTTTTTTTCTATAAGAATTGAGATACACACTAGTGCAGAAAAAGACTAGTGGTGACGTGGCAAAAAAGGCCTTGGTGACGTTGGCACCCAATGCCAACAATTGGCGTCGCTGTTAATATTAATAGTGGCATTGGAAGGCAACACCACTCCTAACATTGGTGTTGATGGCATGCTACTTGTCCAACGTCACTAGTAATATTCATCACTTGTGACATGCCATGTTGACGCCACACCACCAATATGATTATTAGCTATAAAATAAAAGTTGTACATCAACACTTTTCCAGAGAAATGACAGCATAATTCAGTTTACTAACAAACATAAAATAAGTTTGACAAGATAAAATAGTGGCAAATAACAACATTTAAGTTCAACAAAGTAATAATTAACATAGTTTAACAAAGTATTAAATAGAGGCAAGTAGCACACATGTTCAACGAAGTTCAACTAGATCGGTGGTAATAACATAATACGTGTAGGTGCCATGCATGCCTACTAACTAGACTCTTCAGAGAGCGAAGTCCCGGTCGTAGTCCGGAGTAAGTGAATCAGAGCTGCCAACATGCCTGTAGTACACCATGATCTCATCACAATCATACTCGAGGAAGAGTGTGGCCCTTTCCCCAACTTCCACTCCATAAGCATGTGCACGACTCTCCAATTAGGGCACCCGAGAGAGGTGCGGTGGGGCTCGTTGGTGACAAAACAAATGAAGTCCTGGACCGTCAGCATCTTCATAATGGTGCACTGGAATGTGATGGTCGCATCAAACGAAATGTGAAACCTTTCTAAAAGTCACGTCTTGCTCCGCAAGGGACGACCTAAGCAAAATTAAAGAAAGTAGTGGTTAGACAATTTTGGGCACAACCATATGAAACTCAATCAGAACATATTGAACTAAATGACCAACAAAGAACACATAGATATAATTCAACATAAAACACATATAACTAGCTAGATTCATTAGATATTTTACACATTCTAGTAATTAAGCAGTTCTACAAATCATGCACATAGTTCAAAACTTCAAATATAAAACATGCATAAATTAAACAGTTCATACACTAGCGCTACCCATATAACTAGCTAGGCCGAGAGTCACCCTCTCAAGTCGTGGAGCCTAGTAGTCCTCAGCCTCCACACCGGAGGGGTCGGCCTCGTGGTCGTCCCTAGTGGACCTATGCGTCCTTGCTCATCTCCCCTCATAAAGTCATCCCAACCTATGGGATCTTCCTTTGCCTTCGTCCCGACTTCAAACTGAAACAACATCATCTTCTTGATCTCCACGAGTTGAGAATCTATCCCCAGATACCTCATCATGGGGTCGAAGAACTGCATCTCGGCCTGGAGGTTCTCCTTCTCCTCAGGCTTGGTTGCACATACTTACGTTCCTCAAGGAAATTCACACGTGCCCCATCCTTGAAGAGCTCAATGGCCTTGGCAACGTAGGCGCGCGCCACTAGCTCCGGGGTATCCCACTGGACCACATTGTCCTTTGTAATGGTCACATACCACGTATTCCCCTTCTATCGCACACCATGAAATTTCGTCGATGTCTGTGATGGTGCCAATACCTAGCAATTTAGTAAAAGATTGAACCATATAATTACCAAAAAAATCACCATGACCTTGCCTACAAATTGGACATATTGACGACACAAGTATCTGCAAAACCTACAATCCACAATGTACAACTAAAAATCCGACAACAAAATCTACAACTACACTACAATAAAGTTCTACAACTATACTAAAGTCAATAACTACGCTACACGAAAATTCTACACTACACTAACACTCCATAATCTACAAATAAAAAATGACAACAAAAATTGTACAACTACACTAAAAATATAATCTACAACTATAAAATTCTAAATTAAAATAGCAACTACACAACCCTAAAATCTACAACTACGCTACACTAAATTCTAAACTAAAATCTACAACAATACTACACTAAATTCTAAACTAAAAGTACAACTGCACTACACTATACTAAAACTTACATCTACATTAGACTAGATTCTAAACTAAAATTACAACAATACTACACTAAAATCTGCAACTAAAAGAAATAGGGCCGGACCGTTGGCGATGGCTCACCGGAGTGTGTATTGGGGTTGGAGCGGCAACACTACTAGGGAAAACCTTATACACAGAATCTTACCAGTAGCGCGTGTCAAAAAGAAGCGCTACTACTACTTACCACTAGTGCATGGCGAACAAACGCGATGCAGCTAAGTTTATAGCAGTAGCGCGTCTGAGGGAAGAAGCGCTACAATTACAATTCCCCTACTGTTTTCGCCAGGCTACCAATAGTAGTAGCAAGCTTAGGAAAAGCGTGTTGCTGCTAAAGTTGTTGTAGCAGCGTGTTTTACGCAGAAAGCGCTACTGCTAATAAAAGAAAAATAAAATAAAAAACATATAGAAAAGTAAATGAAAATGAAAGAAATAGAAAAAGGGGAAGGAAAAAAGAAAATGTGAAGAAAAATAAATGAAAAAGAAAAATAAAGAAGAAAGATGTAGCAACAACGTGCTTTCAGGACAAGCGCTATAGCTAACTTAGCAGTAGCGCGTTTAGGCGGCCAGCGCTATAGCTAAGTTAGCTATAGCTAATGTAGCAGTAGCGTTTTTTCTGGAACGCGCTCCTGCTATTTTTGACTTAACCACGTGGTTCTTCGCCAAGGCCACTTCCCCCAAATCCAACTTGTCTGCTGTCGCCGCCGTCGTCGCCCTGCATCGCTGTCGGCCGCCGCGCGCTCTCCCGTCGCCCTCTGCACGCCCTCGACGCCGCCCTCCGCCACGCGCCTGAGCCCCGACCCGACCTTGACGCCGCCTGCCCCTTCCTCAGCCGCTCCCTAACTCCGCCGGTGCCCCAGGTGAGCACGCCTACACCTCCTCCTCCTCCTCCCCTACCTCTGCCTAGCTAGGGTTCCTAGGGTTCATCAAATTTTAGAGTTCATCAAATTAGATGCTAATTAGGGCAGTAGATGTAGATGCTTAATTGTAAATTAGATGTTAATTCAGGCAGTAGTTGTAGATGCTTAATTAGTTTTTAGGACAGATTCCTAGGGTTCATCGATGGGTGCTTAAGTAGTTGTAGATGCTTAAGTACCTAGGTAGGGTTCATCTAATAGGGCATTAGTTGTAGATGCTTAATTAGTTTTTTACTGTTTTTTAGTAAGTGTTTAATAGAATTAGTAAGAAAATTAATAGAACTAGTTGAACTAGTTTATTTTTAGTAAGAACTGGTTTATTTATATTTATAGTAAGTGTTAGTTGAATTAATAGAACTAGTTTGTTTTTAGTAAGAAAATTTAGGTATATGGGATTTGATGATCTAATTAAAATTTTACTACAGAACTAGTTTATTTTTAGTAAGAAAATTAATAGAACTAGTTTATTTTTAGGTGTATTTAATAGTATTCTAGGTTGATTCGTTTTGAAGTGGACATGTCATATTTTGAACATGTCACATTTGTTGTTATTTTTTTAGTTATAGCAATTATTGCCACATCAACGTCGACGATGCCTATCCCGCATCCTCGTTGTCGACTCGGTGAAGGACACCTGCTTGATCAGAGGGGACATGTCAGGGACTGGGCTCCTCCGGGCTGGTACTGGGAGGTGCTACCTTCCGGAGGGCGTAGCTTGGTGAGGAGCCAGCCCGTCATTGACCCGAACCTTCTTTGGTGGCGGTCGCGTGGGCTAGTGACAGTGCGAAGGCTTGAGGACCCCGCGGAGGTGTACGTCACCATGTCAGCGAGGAGGACGAGCACGTCCGTCGCTAAATGGTTGCGTTGGAGGGCAGGTTCTCCAATACCTGACAGGTTCTTCAGGGATCTCACTGGAGCTATGATCCTGTGATGGTTCCTTCTCTTTGGGTGTCCACCGCCCGCGCCGATACCCGTCGTTCGCTAGGGTTTTAGATGTATTAGTGATGTTATATGTATGATACTATTCGGGATGTATTAGTGATAATATTCGCCGATGTACGGACGCAAGAGATGATTTAGTTTTGCTTATTGAATGCATGCAAATTTGAATACTTATTTATTTTACGATTTGGTTTTGCTTATTGAATGCTCAAATTGGAGAAGCACCTCTATTTTGAATGCTCAAATTGGACCCCCACTATGCAAGGCGTTTGCATTTGATTAGCTGATAACTTATAGGGTTTTCGTTTTTGCAGAAATCAAGGATCCCCTCCATCACCCCCGCCGTCGTCCCCATCACCGACCACCTCCGACCTCGAGGTGAGACCAGCCAAATCCATGTCAATATGAGTCCTATAAGATATTTTGAAATGTTTTTGTTCATATTTTCAACCATGGAAATGCAATAACCATCAAGTTTGAATGCTCATATTATGTAGATAAAAACATGTATATCTTGTGTTGCTCAAATAGGATATGTGCTTGCCCAAGTGGTCGGTCATGTTTGCAGGTTACACCTCCGAGTGGCCTATATTTTGCCGGAGTGTTGATTAATTTCCGTTTCGGCAAATTTCAAGCGCTCGATATATCCTTTTTTAGCAAAGGTCTTTTTTTCGTGAATTTTGGCATGACTTGTGCTAGAATATGTAGGAAATATCATGGGGGTCGAATATATACACCACGTCAGCTGAGAGTTTTCAAGAGAAGACTCGGCAGACCGACAGTCAACCCGTGATGAATAATAATGATCTAATTTAGTTTTTGTAGTACATATATTTAATTCTACAAGTTTAATCTTTGAATTATGAACATAGAAAATGTCGTCATCGGACGACGAAAGTCTCCCGGGGGAGTGCGACTGGTGCAATGACGACCGAGGTCTGTGCGACATGCCTCACCTGGACGAAGATCGACACTTCGGCATTAAGCTCCATGAGACCTTCGATGTTGAAATGGTACTGATACGTCTCTGTCATATCTATAATTTTTTATTGTTCCATGCCAATATTCTACAACTTTTACATACTTTTGCCAACTTTTTATACTATTTTTGGGACTAACATATTGATCCAGTGCCCAGTGCCAGTTCATGTTTGTTGCATGTTTTTTGTTTCACAGAAGATCTATATCAAACGGAGTCCAAACGGGATAAAAACATACAGAGATTTTTTTGGAATATATGTGAATTTTGGGAAGTGGAATCAACGCGAGACGATGCCCGAGGGGCCCACAAGGGTGAGGGGCACGCCCTGGGCCCTCGTGGCCACTCCATAAGGCGGTTGGTGCCCTTCTTTCGTCGCAAGAAAGCCAATATCCGGATAAAAATCGTGTCAAAATTTCAGCCTAATCGGAGTTATGGATCTCCGGGAATTTAAGAAACGGTGAAAGGGCAGAATCAGGGAGCGCAGAAACAGAAGGAAACAGAGAGAGAGGGATCCAATCTCGAAGGGGCTCTCGCCCCTCCGCTGCCATGGAGGCCATGGACCAGAGGGGGACCCTTCTCCCATCTAGGGGGAAGGTCAAGGAAGAAGAATAAGAAGGGGGGCTCTCTCCCCCTCTCTCCCGGTGGAGCCGGAACACCGCCGGGGCCATCATGGCGACAACGATCTACACCAACAACTTCACCGCCGTCATCACCAACTCTTTCCCCCTCTATGTAGCGGTGTAACCCCTCTTTTACCCGCTGTAGTCTCTACTTAAACATGGTGCTCAACGCCATATATTATTTCCCAATGATGTATGGCTATCTTATGATGTTTGAGTAGATCCGTTTTGTCCTATGGGTTAATTGATGATCGTGATTGGTTTAAGTTGCATGTTTTATTATTGGTGCTGTCCTATGGTGCTCTCTGTGTCACGCAAGCGTGAGGGATCACCGCTGTAGGGTTTGCAATATGTTCATGATTTGCTTATGGTGGGTGGCGTGAGTGACAGAAGCACAGACCCGTTGTTTGCGTATGGGAGTAAAGAGGACTTGATGCCTTATAATGCTATGGTTGGGTTTTACCTTAATGATCTTTAGTAGACGCGGATGCTTACTAGAGTTCCAATCATAAGTGCATATGATCCAAGAAGATAAAGTATGTTAGCTTATGCCTCTCCCTCAAATAAAATTGCAATAATGATTACCGGTCTAGTTGTCGATTGTCTAGGGACAAATAACTTTCTCGTGACAAAAAGCTCTCTACTGAAACTAACTTAGTTGTGTCTTTATCTAAACAGCCCCTAGCTTTCATTTACATGCTCTTTATTATCTTGCAAACCTATCCAACAACACCTACAAAGTACTTCTAGTTTCATGCTTGTTCTAGGTAGAGCGAACCTTAAGCGTGCGTAGAGTTGTATCGGTGGTCGATAGAACTTGAGGGAATATTTGTTCTACCTTTAGCTCCTCGTTGGGTTCGACACTCTTACTTATCGAAAGAGGCTACAATTGATCCCCTATGCTCGTGGGTTGTCAAGATCTTTTTCTGGCGCCGTTGCCGGGGAGCAATAGCATGGGGTGAATATTCTCGTGTGTGCTTGTTTGCTTTATCACTAAGTAATTTTTATTTTCTGTTCTAAGTTGTTCTCTATCTTTAGTTATGGATATGGAACACGAAATACCAAAAAAATTAGGTTTACTTGCTACTCATGGAGATGGGGAACCTCCTAAAACCTTCGATGCTCATTATGTGAAAGACATTATGCACTACTTTAATAATCGTGAGAAAACCCCATTCAATTATGTAATGGGAGACACGTTGGATCAACGTGAATACTTTAGGGATTATCGCTTGACTCAAAACGGGAAACTATTATGGGATCAAATTCATATGTTGCATTGGTATGCTCGGCAACTATGCTTGAGATATGATTATACTTGTTGCTCTAGGATGAAGGCTCCACACCTTCCCTTTTCATGCAAATTTAATGATAGTGAAACCTTAGCTTCTTATGCTAATTGTATATATGATTACTATGATGTGGAACGAATAGAAGAATTTGTTGCTTTTAAGGGTGCTTGTGAAATTGAATCTTTGTTTAAAGAGTTTGAAGATTTTGATGATTCAGTTTATAGACCTAAAAATTCAGCTATCCTTAAATATTGCTATGAGAATTATAAATACAATTATGATATTGATGAATTTATTGAGAAAGTCTCCGCTGTCCGAGAAGAGACTAATATTTTGCAGGAGTCTATGGAAGAAGAAATTGATGAAACTGTGAGCTCATTGGATGAAAAAGATGATGAGGAGAGCGAAGAACAAAAGGAGGAAGATCGGATTAGCTACCCGTTCCCACCTTCTAATGAGAGTAACTCTCCAACTCATACATTATTTAATGTCCCTTAGTTCTTTCCGAAGTATGAATGCCATGATAATTGCTATGAACCCGTTGATTCGTTTGAAATATCCCTTTTTGACGAACTTGATGCTTGCTATTCTTGTGGCCAAGATGCTGCTACCTCTTGAGCATTGCGTTGGTTTTCCCTTGAAGAGGAAAGGGTGATGCAGCAAAGTAGCGTAAGTATTTCCCTTAGTTTTTTAGAACCAAGGTATCAATCCAGTACGAGACTACACACAAGTACCTCGTACCTACACAAACAAATAAGAACCTCGCAACCAACGTGATAAAGGGGTTGTCAATCCCTTCACGGTCACTTACGAGAGTGAGATCTAATAGAGATAATAATAATAAGATAAATATTTTTGGTATTTTTATGATATAGATTGAAAGTAAAGATTGCAAAATAAAATAGATTGGAAACTTATATGATAAAAGGTAGACCCGGGGGCCATAGGTTTCACTAGTGGCTTCTCTCAAGATAGCATAAGTATTACGGTGGGTGAACAAATTACTGTCGAGCAATTGATTGAAAAGCGAATAATTATGAGAATATCTAGGCATGATCATGTATATAGGCATCACGTCCGCGACAAGTAGACCGAAATGATTCTGCATCTACTACTATTATTCCACACATCGACCGCTATCCAGCATGCATCTAGAGTATTAAGTTCATAAGAACAGAGTAACTTATTAGGCAAGATGACATGATGTAGAGGGATAAACTCAAGAAATATGATATAAACCCCATCTTTTTATCCTCGATGGCACCAATACAATACGTGTCTTGCTGCCCCTGCTGTCACTGAGAAAGGACACCGCAAGATTGAACCCAAAGCTAAGCACTTCTCCCATTGCAAGAAAGATCAATCTAGTAGGCCAAACCAAACTGATAATTCGAAGAGACTTGCAAAGATAACCAATCATACATAAAAGATTTCAGAGAAGAATCAAATATTTTCCATAGATAAACTTGATCATAAACCCACAATTCATCGGTTCTCGACAAACACACCGCAAAAAGAGTTACATCAAATAGATTTCCAAGAAGATTGAGGGTAACATTGTATTGAGATCCAAAGAGAGAGAAGAAGCCATCTAGCTAATAACTATGGACCCAAAGGTCTATGGTAAACTACTCACGGATCATCGGAGAGGCTATGGTGTTGATGTAGAAGCCCTCCATGATCGATTCCCCCTTCGGCGGAGCTCCGAAAAAGGCCCCAAGATGGGATCTCTTGGGTACAGAAGTTTGCGGCGGTGGAAATAGGGTTTCGTGGTGCTCCTGTATATGGACATATATAGGAGGAAGAAGTAGGTCGATGGAGCTACGAGGGGCCCACGAGGGCGGGGGGCGCGCCCAGGGGGTAGGCGTGCCTCCCTGCCTCGTGGCCTCCTCGTTGATTTCCTGACGTCTACTCCAAGTCCCCCGGATCACGTTTGTTCCAAAAATAACTCTCCTGAAGGTTTCATTCCGTTTGGATTCCGTTTGATATTCCTTTTCCGTGAAACACTGAAATAGGCAAAAAAACAGCAATTTGCACTGGGCCTTGGGTTAGTAGGTTAGTCCCAAAAATAATATAAAACTGTATAAATAAGCCCATTAACATCCAAAACAAATAATATAATAGCATGGAACAATAAAAAATTATATATACGTTGGAGACATATCAAGCATCCCCAAGCTTAATTCATGCTCGTCCTCGAGTAGGTAAATGATAAAAACAGAATTTTTGATGTGGAATGCTACCTAGCATAATTCTCAATGTATTTTTCTTTATTGTGGCATGAATGTTCAGATCCTAAAGATTCAAGACAAAAGTTTAATATTGACATAAAAATAATAATACTTCAAGCATACTAACTAAGCAATTATGTCTTCTCAAAATAACATGGCCAAAGAAAGTTATGCCTACAAAATCATATAGTATGGGTATGCTCTATCTTCACCACACAAAATATTTAAATCATGGACAACCCCGATGACAAGCCAAGCAATTGTTTCATACTTTTGATGTTCTCAAACTTTTTCAATCTTCACGCAATACATGAGCGTGAGCCATGGACATAGCACTATAGGTGGAATAGAATGGTGGTTGTGGAGAAGACAAAATGGAGAAGATAGTCTCACATCAACTAGGCGTATCAACGGGCTATGGAGATGCCCATCAATAGATATCAATGTGAGTGAGTAGGGATTGCCATGAAACGGATGCACTAGAGCTATAAGTGTATGAAAGCTCAACCAGAGAAACTAAGTGAGTGTGCATCCAACTTGCTTGCTCACGAAGACCTAGGGCATTTTGAGGAAGCCCATCATTGGAATATACAAGCCAAGTTCTATAATGTAAAATTCCCACTAGTATATGAAAGTGACAATATAGGAGACTCTCTATCATGAAGATCATGGTGCTACTTTGAAGCACAAGTGTGGTAAAAGGATAGTAACATTGTCCCTTCTCTCTTTTTCTCTCATATTTATTTATTTATTTGGGACTTTCCTCCTTTTTTATGGCCTCCTTTTTTCTCTCTTTTTTTTCGTCCGGAGTCTCATCCCGACTTGTGGGGGAATCATAGTCTCCATCATCCTTTCCTCACATGGGACAATGCTCTAATAATGATGATCATCACACTTTATTTACTTACAACTCAAAAATTACAACTCAATTCTTAGAACAAAATATGACTCTATGTGAATGCCTCCGGCGGTGTACCGGGATGTGCAATGACTCATGAGTGACATGTATGAAAGAATTATAAAGGTGGCTTTGCCACAAATACGATGTCAACTACATGATCATGCAAAGCAATATGACAATGATGAAGCGTGTCATAATAAACGTAACAGTGGAAAGTTGCATGGCAATATATCTCGGAATGGCGATGGAAATGCCATAATAGGTAGGTATGGTGGCTGTTTTGAGGAAGGTATATGGTGGGTTTAAGGTACCGGCGAAAGTTGCGCGGAAGTTGCACCAACTCTCAAGGTGAGAAAGGGCAATGCACGGTACCGAAGAGGCTAGCAATGATGGAAGGGTGAGAGTGCGTATAATCCATGGACTCAACATTAGTCATAAAGAACTCACATACTTATTGGAAAATTTTATTATTTATCGAAAGAAAGTACTACGCGCATGCTCCTAGGGGTATTGATTGGTAGGAAAAGACCATCGCTCGTCCCCAACCGCCACTCATAAGGAAGACAATCAATAAATAAATCATGCTCCGACTTCATCACATATCGGTTCACCATACGTGCATGCTACGGGAATCACAAACTTTAACACAAGTATTTATCAAATTCACAACTACTCAACTAGCATGACTCTAATATCACCATCTTCATATCTCAAAACAATCATCAAGTATCAAACTTCTCATAGTATCCAATGCACTTTTTATGATAGTTTTTATTATACCCATCTTGGATGCCTATCATATTAGGACTAATTTTATAAGCAAAGAAAATTACCATGCTGTTCTAAAAGACTCTCAAAATAATATAAGTGAAGCATGAGAGATCAATAATTTCTATAAAATAAAACCACCACCATGCTCTAAAAATATATAAGTGAAGCACTAGAGCAAAATTATCTAGCTCAAAAGATATAAGTGAAGCACATAGAGTATTCTAATAAATTCCAATTCATGTGTGTGTCTCCCAAAAGGTGTGTACAGAAAGGATGATTGTGGTAAACTAAAAAGCAAAGACTCAAATCATACAAGACACTCCAAGAAAAACACATATCATGTGGTGAATAAAATATAGCTCCAAGTAAAGTTACCGATAGAAGTAGACGAAAAGAGTGGATGCCTTCCGGGGCATCCCCAAGATTTGGCTTTTAGGTGTCCTTAGATTATCTTGGGGGTGCCATGGGTATCCCCAAGCTTAGGCTCTTGCCACTCCTTGTTCCATAATCCATCAAATCTTTACCCAAAACTTGAAAACTTCACAACACAAAATTTAAAGTAGAAAATCTCATGAGCTCCGTTAGCGAAAGAAAACAAAAGACCACTTCAAGGTCATGTAATGAACTCATTCTTTATTTATATTGGTGTTAAACCTACTGTATTCCAACTTCTCTATGGTTTATAAACTATTTCACTAGCCATAGATTCATCAAAATAAGCAAACAACACACGAAAAATAGAATCTGTCAAAAAACAGAACAGTCTATAGTAATCTGTAGGTTTCAAATACTTATGTAACCCCAAAAATTCTGAAATAAATTTCTGGACATGAGGAATTTATCTATTAATCATCTGCAAAAAAGAATCAACCTAATCGCACTCTCCAGTAAAAAAATGGTAGCAAATCTCGTGAGTGCTAAAGTTTCTGTTTTTTACAGCAAGATCACTAAAACTTCCCCCAAGTCTTCCCAAAGGTTCTACTTGGCACAAACACTAATTAAAAGCATAAACCACATCTAAATAGAGGCTAGATGAATTATTTATTACTAAATAGAACCAAAAATCAAGGAACAAAAATAAAATTGGGTTGCCTCCCAACAAGCACTATCGTTTAACGCCCCTAGCTAGGCATAAAAGCAAGAATAGATCTAGGTATTATCATCTTTGGTATGCAATCCATAAGTGGCTCTCATAATAGATTCATAAGGTAATTTAATTTTCCTTCTAGGAAAGTGTTCCATGCCCTTCCTTAAAGGAAATTGGAATCTAATATTCCCTTCTTTCATATCAATAATTGCACCAATCGTTCTAAGGAAAGGTGTACCAAGAATAATAGGATATGAAGGATTGCAATCAATATCAAGAACAATGAAATCTACGGTCACATAATTCCTATTTGCAACAATAAGGACATCATTAATCCTTCCCATAGGTTTCTTAATAGTGGAATCCGCAAGATGCAAATGGACAGAACAACCATCAAATTCACGGAAACATAACACATCACACAAAGTTTTTGGAATCGTGGAAATACTAGCACCCAAATCACATAAAGCATAACATTCATGATCTTTAATTTTAATTTTAATAGTAGGTTCCCACTCATCATGAAGTTTTCTAGGAATAGAAACTTCTAATTCAATCTTTTCTTCATAAGATTGCATTAAATCATCAATGATATGTTTGGTAAAAGCTTTATTTTGATTATAAGCATGCGGAGAATTTAGCACAGATTGTGTTGGGAATATAGCTACCAGGTAAGACCCGCCCAGGAGAGGCCGGGTCAACCCCAACGACGGGTTACAAAAGAAGCCCAATAGTATTTAAGGCTATAGTTTATTAAGACTTGTAGAAGGCTTAATCCAGAGGCGGCTTAAGGCCCAATATTGTAAACCGCCGTAGAAAGGCTTGTAAAGAAAGGCATACAAAGAAGTCACCGAGCCGGACACGTTTTATGAACCGGCCGGGACTCTGTAGGCCGCCAGGCGTCAACCCGTGTATATAAGGGGACGACCCGGTGGCGTCTTAGGGCAAGAAACAAGAGATCGATAACCAAGCCGGCGGATTAGCCTCTTGGTGATCGAAACCCCAGCAATTCCAACACAACTAGACGTAGGCTTTTACCTTCATCGTAAGGGGCCGAACTAGTATAAAACCTCTCGTGTCCTTTGTCCCGATTAACCCCTTTAAGCTTCCTAGTTGTGATGGCCCTACGAATAAGTCCTTTTGCTAGGACATCTACCGTGACAATTCCACGACAGTTGGCGCCCACCGTGGGGCCAGCGCACGGTGGATTTGAGTTCTTGAAGGGCAACTTCAAAGGGCTCAAGGGATATGTTGTGGGCCGGATGACCAAGAGTCGTCGTGGCAAGCTCTACATCGATGATGAAGGCTGGGGCCCCAAGGCCGGCTCAATTGAGTACGGGTACCGGGTCCCCTTCGGCGGAATTCATGTCTTCATCGGCCGGATCGGCGAATCGGGCCCTGAGCGGGTGTCTGCACCAACATCATCAAGACGGCTCTACGCGCGAGACCCCCCCGGGCCCGACCCGCCGTAACGCGTGCCTTTATTGGGTTGCACCCATTGAGGTGAATACTCGGAAGGATCAGTGGATGGCGGTGAGACGGCCATCTGTTCTGACGCCACGTCATCAACAGGCGTGACAGATTCTTTGTATCAGCTGCAGGATGGCATGCTTGGGGGCTGTTCCGATGGCAGCAGTATTCCGGACCCCTTTGAGCCACCGAATCGAGTCGGAGTCTTCGTGGCCAGCACTCAGCCCAGGCAGAACTCCACGGCTGCAGCCGCAACAACCACCGGGTCGGCAGCGGCCGGGTCAGGAGACCCCGCGCGCCCTCCGGCTCAGATGCTAATGGACCTCATGGATAAACTGACGGCTCTATTTACTGCCATGGTGGAGCCGGCGGATAAAGCTCAGCATGACGCGAAGGTGGCACGGGTACGCGAAGAGATGGCACATGCCAAGGAAAATTTAGCAGCAGAAGAGGTCAGGATGGCCGCGGAATGGGCGGCTTTGGACGCTCGTGCTCAGCAACTTCAAGCAAAGACTTTCCGGCTCTCGGTGGATCTGAACGCGTCAAACGAGGTCATGAGGAGAAGGCATCAGAAAACTCAGCCGCGTCTACCTCTGACGCTCGATCCTAGGAACCTTTTCCACACACCCGGGGCCGGTCCAAGTAACCCACCGGAGGCAAATCGGATCATGACACCCGGAGCGCCGGTTCAGCCGCGGGCCATGGAACCGCCTCTTATGAATACCGCTCCGCCTCATTATACACCAATACCACCGGGTCACTTTTCCAATCCTTTGGAGAATCTCATTGCTGCGTCGGCTCGTTTGGCGGCTCTCCCGATGGAAGGCGACTCTCCGACAGCAATCGAAACATGAAGGGTGTGAGAACTTCTTCAGATGGCTCTGACATAGCAGGATGCGTACTCTTACAGTCGAGACAGAATCCACTCAACTCCTCGCCCAAGCCAGAGCCCAAGCTACAGCAGGCATATGAACTCAGCCGAAATGTCGAGCAATGCTCAACGCCGTAACCAACCGCGCAGGCACGAGCTGACATAGGGTGGAGCCCTTAACTTGGCGGATCAGGAGAGGATCCGTCAAGAGGCTGAACGGGCGGTTCAACTGGCAGCTGAGCAGGCGGCTCATCAGGCTTTTCCGGCTTATCCGACAACCTCTGTTGAGGCAGGAGTAGCCGCAAGAACAGGAGGTGTCCCTTGCCCGGTGTCGGCTATACGTAATGAGCGCTTGCCAAAAGACTTCAAGGGGCCTCGTAAGGTGCCTAATTACACGGCCGACTTGCAGCATGGGGCCTGGATTGAGAGTTATGAGATGGCGATGGAGCTGTTGGAAGTCAGCGATGCAGCAATGTCTAAGTATTTCACTATGATGTTGGATGGAACGGCTCGCACTTGGTTGAAAGGATTGCCCCCCAATTCCATCAGCTCATGGGCGGAATTAAAAGCCCGGTTCATTCAGAACTTCAAGGACACATGCAAACAACCTATGTCAATCGTGGACCTGACTAATTGTAAGCAAGAGGAAGGTGAGTCCACAACCCATTGGGTGCGCCGGGTCAAGGAGATAATACATTCATCTGATAAGATGGATGCCGGCTCGGCAGTCTTAATGTTGGAGAAAAATTGCCGTTTTGAACCTCTGAAGCAGATGCTGGGGCGGCTCAAGCGTGACTGCAATGACATGGGCCAGTTGATGGCGACTCTAGTCAAGTATGCTAATTCTGATAGTACCAAGGATCCCGTGTCTGATGAAGAAAAAACAGGGAAGGGAAAGAAGAACGGCAACGGCAAGGGTCACCAGCATAACCCGGCAAATCAAGGAGGTAATAAACGTAAGGCTGCCGAATTTGTGGCTAACACCAATGCACAGGGCAACAATCAACGGCGCAAGGGTAGGCAACCCCCTCGGTCAGGCGGGTCAGGTCCCACCCTCGAGCAACTATTGAATGAACCTTGTCCAAGAAACGACACCCAGGAGAAGCCAGCCACCCATCTGTGGATGGACTGTACAATCATGAAGGCATTTAAAAATTCAAACACATTTGATGGAAGTCACGGGCCTGGCGGCGGTTCAGGCGGATCCGGCTTTCATGGCCCGGGCGCCGGTTCAGGTGGAGGTGGCTTTCACGGTCATGGCCATACGGGTAACCAGGGAGGTTATAATCCACAACCCGGCCAAGGTAATCAGCAGCAACAGTCCGAATATCAGAACAACCCAAAACAGTTGAATAGTGGGCAATATCATGTATTTACCACTAGTTTATGCAAGAGGGACCAGAAGCTTCATAAGAAGGCTGTCAATGTCGCTGAGCCGGCGATTCCACGTTATTTGAGATGGTCGGAAGATCCTATTGTGTGGAGCAGAGAACATCATCCTCCCCGGGTTGATAATCCGGGTCACTTAGCCTTGGTAGTAGCACCTAGGTTGGTGGATATAAATTCACTAAAGTGCTCATGGATGGAGGCAGTAGCATCTACATCCTCTACTATGAGACATTCCGTCGGATGGGGTTGACTGATAAGAGTCTTAAGAAATCTAACACTATTTTTCACGGGGTTGTTCCTGGCAAGTCAGCGTACCCATTTGGTAAGATTGAACTGGAAGTAGCCTTTGGGGATGCATATGATTCCAAGGCTGAGAAGTTAACTTTTGAGGTGGTTAAGATCAAAAGCCCATATCATGCTCTGTTTGGACGGCCGGCTTAAGCCAAGTTCATGACTTGGTCGTGTTATGTATATCTCCAGCTCAAGATGTCGGGTTATAAAGGCACCGTTACAGTACATGGAAGCCGGAAAATAGCCTTGGAGTGTGAAGAAGGAGATGCCGCTTATGCTGAGTCTTTTGTGCAACAGAGGAGTTAAAGTTTTATAAAGATAATGTTGACCCGGCAGACATGACGTCTTTATAGAAGCCAACTACGGAGGATGAACCGGTGTTAAAATTCAAGTCAGCTGATGACACCAAAATGGTCGATTTTGTGCTTGGCGACTCATCCAAGCAGTTCATCATCAGTGCCAACTTGGATCCAAAATAGAAAAGCACGCTCATCAAGTTCATCCGTGAGAACCGGGACATCTTTGCATGGAAACCTTCTGACAGGCCGGGTGTCCCGAGAGAACTCGCTGAGCACACTCTTAATACTGATCCGAAGTTTAAGCCGGTCAGGCAATTTCTTCGACGGTTTAACGAGGAAAGGCGCAAGGCCATTGGAGAAGAGGTGGCCCGGCTCTTGGCGGCCGGGTTCATCATTGGAGTTTTTCACCCAGAGTGGTTGGCTAACCCGGTGCTTGTACTCAAGAAGAATGACACCTGGCGTATGTGTGTGGATTACATCGATTTGAACAAAGCTTGTCCGGCTGAACCTTTTGCTCTCCCTCGTATTGATCAGATCATTGATGCTACGGCGGGTTGCGAGCGTTTGAGTTTCTTGGATGCATACTCAGGTTATCATCAGATCAAGATGGCAGTTAAGGACCAGGAGAAAACAACTTTCATCACTTCGTTTGGAGCCTTCTGTTATATGTCTATGCAAAAGCTCAGGGCGACTTATCAACGGTGTGTACATAATTGCCTTCACAATCAGATTGGGCGTAATGTTCATGCTTATGTGGATGATATAGTGGTGAAATCCAGAGAAGAGGAAACCTTGGTAACAGATCTGAAGGAGACCTTTGATAACCTCCGGGTCTACAAGATGATGCTTAACCCGGCCAAGTGTGTTTTTGGAGTCCCAGCTAGCAAGGTCTTGGGTTTTTTGGTGTCTAACAGAGGTATTGAAGCTAACCCGGAGAAAATTAAGGCAATCACCTTCCTGGCCAAACCGGTGTGCATCAATGACATTCAACGGCTGGCGAGTCGCGTCGCTGCTTTAAGCCGATTCATAAGCCAGTTAGGGGAGAAGGCGATGCCTTTGTATCTAATGATGAAAAAGACGGATGACTTTGTTTGGAGTGATCCTGCAAACTCGGCTTTTGAGGATCTGAAGAAACAGCTTGCTGAGCCGCCGGTCCTTGCTGCTCCAGTTGAGAAAGAGCCGCTATTATTATATGTAGCTGCTAACTCACAAGCTGTTAGTGTAGCCATTGTGGTGGAGCGCAAGGAGGCTGGCAAGGAACATCCGGTTCAACGGCCTGTTTATTACGTCAGTGAGGTGCTGATTGCATCTAAACAAAGATATGCACATTGGCAGAAGCTCGTGTATGGGGTGTTCATGGCAAGCCGGAATCTCAAACATTACTTTCAGGGTCACCCAATCACTGTGGTTAGCTCTGCTCCTTTGGGAGACATCATTCGAAATAGAGAAGCTACTAGACGAGTCGCCAAGTGGGCCATTGAACTTGGGTCTCATGGGTTGAAGTATGTGCCACGTACTGCGATCAGGTCTCAAGCGCTGGTTGACTTTATTAATGACTGGACAGAGATGCAGATGCCAGAGGAGAAACCAGACAACACATATTGGACGATTCACTTTGATGGGTCTAGACAGTTGGAAGGCTCGGGGGCTGGAGTTGTTTTAACTTCCCCTCGAGGTGACAAGTTTTGTTATGTGTTGCGATTGATGTTTCCTTGTACTAACAACGCAGCAGAATATGAAGCCTTGCTCCATGGTCTTCGAATGGCTAAAGAAATGAGTCTGAGCCGGGTCCGGTGCCTTGGCGATTCAGATTTGGTGGCTCAACAGGTGTCAGGCAAGTGGGATTCCAAGGATCCTCTCATGACGGCTTATGGCCATGAAGTCGACGCTGTTGCAGGACATTTTAAGGGTTATCAAGTGGAACACATTGACCGTAGAAAGAATGAAGCGGTCGATGCCTTAACCCAGTTGGGATCTCAGCGTAAGCCGGTGCCACCTAACACCTTTTTGGATGTTCTGCATAACCCGTATGTTAAGTTACCTATAGAGGTAGATTTGGCCGTTCCTGACCCGGAGGCACAGTTGGTGGCGGCTCTTCACGTCATCCTAGATTGGATAGTACTGTTCTTGGCTTACATGACCCAGGGCGAGTTGCCAGAGGATGAGACCCTGGCCCGACAGATAACCCGGCGGTCCAAGTCAATGACGATTTCTGACGGAGAGTTATACCATCGTAGCATCAATGGAGCGTTTCAGCGGTGTGTGTCTCCTGAAGAAGGCCAAGAAATACTTCATGAGATCCATGAAGAGGATTGTGGTCATCACGCCGGGTCAAAATCTCTTGTGGCAAAAGCTTTTCATCATGGTTTTACTGGTTGACAGCTCACACTATTGTAGAGGATCTGGTCAGTAGGTGTGATGGATGTCAAAAATTTGCACGATGAGCGCATGTGCCAGCTCAGGAGTTGCGGATGATTCCAACCACTTGGCCGTCTGCAGTCTGGGGGCTTGACATGGTTGGACTTTTCAAAAGGTCTACGGATAAAAGGACACATCTTTTAGTGGCAGTTGACAAATTCACAAAATGGGTTGAGGCAGCGCCAGTGAGTAAGTGTGATGCAGCCACGACGGTTCAGTTCATGAAAAAGGTGATCTTTCGCTTTGGTTTTCCACACAACATTATCACTGACAATGGCACTAACTTATCCCAAGGGGCTATGGAAGAGTTTTGTCAGTGTGAGCATATCCAGCTTGATGTTTCTTCTGTAGCTCACCCTCAATCCAATGGTCAGGCTGAGAGAGGAAATCAAGACATCTTAAAAGGTCTCAAGCCCCGGCTTATGGTTCCCTTACAACGGATGCTGGGTTGTTGGGTGGAGGAGTTACCCCCGGTGCTGTGGAGTATCAACACCACTCCTAACAGGTCTACAGGTTATACACCTTTCTTCATGGTTTATGGAGCGGAAGCAGTGCTGCCTAGCGACATCCGTCATGACTCGCCTCGTGTGGCGGCTTACGTTGAAGCTAATAACGAACAAGCCCGACATGATGCACTTGACTTGTTAGATGAGGAGAGAGACCTAGCAGTGGCTGATACTTCTCCAACGTATCTACAATTTTTGATTGCTCCATGCTATATTATCTACTGTTTTGGACATTGTTGGGCTTTATTATCCACTTTTATATTATTTTTGGGACTAACCTATTAACCGGAGGCCCAACCCAGAATTGATGTTTTTTTGCCTATTTTAGGGTTTTGAAGAAAAGGAATATCAAACGGAGTCCAAACGGAATGAAACCTTCGGGAACGTGATTTTCTCACCGAACATGATCCAGGAGACTTGGACCCTATGTCAAGAAACAAGAAAGGAGGCCACGAGGTAGGGGGCGCGCCTACCCCCCAGGCGCGCCCTCCACCCTCGTGGGCCCCCTGTTGCTCCACCGACGTACTCCTTCCTCCTATATATACCTGCGTACCCCCAAATGATCAGACACGGAGCCAAAACCCTAATTCCACCACCGCAACTTTCTGTATCCACGAGATCCCATCTTGGGGCCTGTTCCAGAGCTCCGCCGGAGGGGGTATCCATCACGGAGGGCTTCTACATCATCACCATAGCCCCTCCGATGAAGTGTGAGCAGTTCACCTCAAACCTACGGGTCCATAGTTATTAGCTACATGGCTTATTCTCTCTTTTTGGATCTCAATACAATGTTCTCCCCCTCTCTTATGGAGAACTATTCGATGTAACCTTCTTTTTGCGGTGTGTTTGTTGAGATCGATGAATTGTGGGTTTATGATCAAGTCTATCTATGAACAATATTTGAATCTTCTCTGAATTATTTTATGTATGATTGGTTATCTTTGCAAGTCTCTTCGAATTATCAGTTTGGTTTGGCCTACTAGATTGATCTTTCTTGCAATGGGAGAAGTGCTTAGCTTTGGGTTCAATCTTATGGTGTCCTTTCCCAGTGACAGTAGGGGCAGCAAGGCACGTATTGTATTGTTGCCATCGAGGATAACACGATGGGGTTTTCATCATATTGCATGAGTTTATCCCTCTACATCATGTCATCTTGCTTAAGGCGTTACTCTGTTTTTATGAACTTAATACTCTAGATGCATGCTAGATAGCGGTCGATGAGTGGAGTAATAGTAGTAGATGCAGGCAGGAGCCGGTCTACTTGTCTCGGACGTGATGCCTATATACATGATCATACCTAGATATTCTCATAACTATGCTCAATTCTGTCAATTGCTCAACAATAATTCGTTCACCCACCATAGGATACGTATGCTCTCGAGAGAAGCCACTAGTGAAACCTATGGCTCCCGGGTCTATCTTCATCATATTAATCTTCCAATACTTAGTTATTTCCTTTGCTTTTTACTTTGCTTTTATTTTACTTTGCATCTTTATCATAAAAATACCAAAAATATTATCTTATCATATCTATCAGATCTCACTCTCGTAAGTGGCTGTGTAGGGATTGAGAACCCCTTATCGCGTTGGTTGTGAGGATTTATTTGTTTTGTGCAGGTACGAGGGACTCACGCGTAGCCTCCTACTGGATTGATACCTTGGTTCTCAAAAACTGAGGGAAATACTTACGCTACTTTGCTGCATCATCCCTTCTTCTTCGGGGAAAAACCAACACAGTGCTCAAGAGGTAGCAAGAAGGATTTCTGGCGCCGTTCCCGGGGAGTCTACGCAAAAGTCAATATACCAAGTACCCATCACAATCCTTATCTCCCGTATTACATTATTTGCTATTTGCCTCTCGTTTTCCTCTCCCCCACTTCACCCCTGCCATTTTATTTGCCCTCTCTCTCTCTCTATCCTCCCTCTCTTTCCGTTCGCCTCTTTTCCGTTTGCTTGTCGTTATGGCTAATCCCTTATCTGCTCCTCTGTCTCCCGAGTTTGAGGTTCTTCACTTCAAACAGAGGCAAGGAGAAAATTTAAAAGATGCTTGGTTTAGAATGATGGAATCTTATCGTAATTGTACCCTAGAGGTGAATTTTAGAATTTTTCTTCGCAAGTTCTATGTTGGACTAAATATGTCTCGTAGACAACTTTTGGATTGCGTTGCCAAAGTTAATTTTATTGAAATTGATCCCAGTATTGCGCATGAAATTATAGAAGGTATAGTAGGAACTCTACCTCAACAAAAGGGCCTCATCATACCCAAGAGGAAACGCAAGTTTTTGAGAAAATTTTCGAAGTAACCAAGATTTTACAAAAGTCTCTTGAACCTCTTAAAAGCGTTAGCGGGAATCTCCACCGCATGAATATGTTGATTACCTTTTGCAATAAGCAGTTGGATTCGTTAGATCTAAAAATTTCATAATATTAAGGGAAACATAAAGAACCTCCCGGATTCGAGCTTGATTCCGCTAAAAAGTTGAAAACCAAAGATGGCAATACCTAGATATATCCTTGCTTTTTATGCCTAGCTAGGGGCGTTAAACGATAGCGCTTGTTGGGAGGCAAACCAATTTTATTTTTATTCCTTGCTTTTTGCTCCTGTTTAGTAATAAATAATTTATCTAGCCTCTGTTTAGGTTGTGTTTTTTTTGTTTAATTAATGTTTGTGCCAAGTAGAACCGTTGGGAAGACATGGGGAAAGTCTTGATATCTTGCTGTAAAAAACAGAAACTTTAGCGCTTACGAGAACTGCTGCCATTTTTATTTGGAAAGTGTTATTTAGTTAATTATTTTTGCAGATGATTAATAGATAACTTCCTCACGTCCAGAAATTTATTTTAGAATTTTTGGGGTTCCAGATCTTGCGCTAGCTACAGATTACTACAGACTGTTCTGTTTTTGACAGATTCTGTTTTTCGTGTGTTGTTTGCTTATTTTGATGAATCTATGGCTAGTGAAATAGTTTATAAACCATAGATAAGTTGGAATACAGTAGGTTTAACACCAATATAAATAAATAATGAGTTCATTACAGTACCTTGAAGTGGTCTTTTGTTTTCTTTCACTAACGGAGATCACGAGATTTTCTACTTTAAGTTTTGTGTTGTGAAGTTTTCAAGTTTTGGGTAAAGATTTGATGGATTATGGAACAAGGAGTGGCAAGAGCCTAAGCTTGGGGATGCCCATGGCACCCCCAGGATAATATAAGGACACCTAAAAGCCAAATCTTGGGGATGCCCCGGAAGGCATCCACTCTTTTCGTCTATTTCTATCGGTAACTTTACTTGGAGCTATATTTTTATTCACCACATGATATATGTTTTGCTTGGAGCGTCTTGTATGATTTGAGTCTTTACTTTTTAGTTTACCACAATCATCCTTGCTATACACACCTTTTGAGAGAGCCATACATGATTTGGAATTTGTTAGAATACTCTATGTGCTTCGCTTATATCATTTGAGTTATATAGTTTTGCTCTAGTACTTCACTTATATCTTTAGAGCACGGTGGTGGATTTGTTTTATAGAAACTATTGATCTCTCATGCTTCACTTAGATTATTTTGAGAGTCTTAAATAGCATGGTAATTTGCTTAAATAATCCTAATATGCTAGGTGTTCAAGATTAATAAAAAATTTCTTATGAGTGTTTTGAATACTAAGAGAAGTTTGATGCTTGATGATTGTTTTGAGATATGGAGGTAATAATATTATAGTCGTGCTAGTTGAGTAGTTGTGAATTTGAGAAATGCTTGTGTTGAAGTTTGCAAGTCCCGTATCATGCACGTATGGTAAACGTTATGTAACAAATTTGAAACATGAGGTGTTATTTGATTTTCTTCCTTATGAGTGGCGGTCGGGGACGAGCGATGGTCTTTTCCTACCAATCTATCCCCCTAGGAGCATGCGCGTAGTGCTTTGGTTTTTGATGACTTGTATATTTTTGCAATAAGTATGTGAGTTCTTTATGACTAATGTTCAGTCCATGGATTATACGCACTCTCACTCTTCCATCATTGCTAGCCTCTTCGGTACCGTGCATTGCCCTTTCTCACATTGAGAGTTGGTGCAAACTTCGCCGGTGCATCCGAACCCCGTGATATGATACGCTCTTTCACACATAAACCTCCTTATATCTTCCTCAAAACAGCCACCATACCTACCTATTATGGCATTTCCATAGCCATTCCGAGATATATTGCCATGCAACTTTCCACCATTCCGTTCGTCATGACACATTCATCATTGTCATATTGCTTAGCATGATCATGTAGTTGACATAGTATTTGTGGCAAAGCCACTGTTCATAATTCTTTCATACATGTCACTATTGGTTCATTGCATATCTCGGTACACCGCCGGAGGCATTCATATAGAGTCATATCTTATTCTAAGTATCGAGTTGTAATTCTTGAGTTGTAAGTAAATAGAAGTGTGATAACCATCATTCATAGAGCATTGTCCAAAAAAGAGAGAAAGGCCAAATAAAAAAAGGCCAAATAATATATATATATATATATATAAAGAAGGGACCATGCTACTATCCTTTTTCCACACTTGTGCTTCAAAGTAGCACCATAATCTTCATGATAGAGTCTTTTGTTTTGTCACTTTCATATACTAGTGGGAAGTTTTCATTATAGAACTTGGCTTGTATATTCCTACAATGGGCCTCCCCAAGTTTCCTAGGTCTTCGTGAGCAAGCAAGTTGGATGCACACCCACTTAGTTTCTTTTGTTGAGCTTTCATACATTTATAATTCTAGTGCATCCGTTGCATGGCAATCCCTACTCCTTGCATTAACATCAATCGAAGGGCATCTCCATAGCCCATTGATTAGCCTCGTTGATGTGAGACTTTCTCCTCTTTTGTCTTCTCCACATAACCCCCATCATCATATTCTATTCCACCCATAGTGCTATATCCATGGCTCGCGCTCATATATTGCGTGAAAGTTTATAGGTTTGAGATTACTAAAGAATGAAACAATTGCTTGGCTTGTCATCGGGGTTGTGCATGATGAGAGCATTCTTGTGTGACGAAAATGGAGCATGACTAAACTATATGATTTTGTAGGGATGAACTTTCTTTGGCCATGTTATTTTGAGAGGACATAATTGTTTAGTTAGTATGCTTGAAGTATTATTATTTTTATGTCAATATGAACTTTTATCTTGAATCTTTCAGATCTGAATATTCATACCACAATTAAGAAGAATTAAATTAAAATTATGCCAAGTAGCACTCCGTATCAAAAATTCTGTTTTTATCATTTACCTACTCGAGGATGAGCAGGAATTAAGCTTGGGGATGCTTGATACGTCTCCAACATATCTATAATTTTTGATTGCTCCATGCTATATTATCTACTGTTTTGGACATTATTGGGCTTTATTATCCACTTTTATATTATTTTTGGGACTAACCTATTAACCGGAGGCCCAGCCCAGAATTGTTGTTTTTTTTGCCTATTTTAGGGTTTCAAAGAAAAGGCATATCAAACGGAGTGCAAACGGAATGAAACCTTCGGGAACATGATTTTCTCGCCGAACATGATCCAGGAGACTTGGACCCTACATCAAGAAACAAAAGAGGAGGCCACAAGGTAGGGGGCGCGCCTACCCCCCCAGGCGCGCCCTCCACCCTCGTGGGCCCCCTGTTGCTCCACCGACGTACTCCTTCCTCCTATATATACCTACGTACCCCCAAACAATCAGGCACGGAGCCAAAAGCCTAATTCCACCGCCGCAAATTTCTGTATCCACGAGATTCCATCTTGGGGCCTGTTCCGGAGCTCCGCCAGAGGGGGTATCCATCACGGAGGGCTTCTACATCATCACCAGAGCCCCTCCGATGAAGTGTGAATAGTTCACCTCAGACCTACGGGTCCATAGTTATTAGCTAGATGGCTTCTTCTCTCTTTTTGGATCTCAATACAATGTTCTCCCCCTCTCTTGTGGAGAACTATTTGATGTAACCTTCTTTTTGCGGTGTGTTTGTTGAGATCGATGAATTGTGAGTTTATGATCAAGTCTATCTATGAACAATATTTGAATCTTCTCTAAATTCTTTTATGTATGATGGTTATCTTTGCAAGTCTCTTCGAATTATCAATTTGGTTTGGCCTACTAGATTGATCTTTCTTACAATGGGAGAAGTGCTTAGCTTTGGATTCAATCTTGTGGTGTCCTTTCCCAGTGACAGTAGGGGCAACAAGGCACGTATTTTATTGTTGCCATCGAGGATAACAAGATGGGGTTTTCATCATATTGCATGAGTTTATCCCTCTACATCATGTCATCTTGCTTAAGGCGTTACTCTATTTTTATGAACTTAATACTCTAGATGCATGCTGGATAGCGGTCGATGAGTGGAGTAATAGTAGTAGATGCAGGCAGGAGTCAGTCTACTTGTCTCGGACGTGATGCCTATATACATGATCATACCTAGATATTCTCATAACTATGCTCAATTCTGTCCATTTCTCAACAGTAATTCATTCACCAACCGTAGAATACTTATGCTATCGAGAGAAGCCACTAGTGAAACCTATGGCCCCCGGGTCTATCTTCATCATAATAATTTCCAATACTTAGTTATTTCCTTTGCTTTTATTTTACTTTGCATCTTTATCATAAAAATACCAAAAATATTATCTTATCATATCTATCAGATCTCACTCTCGTAAGTGGTCGTGTAGGGATTGACAACCCCTTATCGCGTTGGTTGCGTGGATTTATTTGTTTTGTGCAGGTACGAGGGACTCACGCGTAGCCTCCTACTAGATTGATACCTTGGTTCTCAAAAACTGAGGGAAATACTTACGCTACTTTGTTGCATGATCCCTTCCTCTTCGGGGAAAAACCAACGCAGTGCTCAAGAGGTAGCAGCGGCTCGATTAGCAATTTATCAACAGGACCCGAGCCGTTATCACAGCCTCCGGGTTAAGTCCAGGACTTTTCAAGAAGGTGACCTGGTGCTCCAGCTCATCCAGGATCTGTCAGATGCACACAAGCTATCCCCGCCTTGGGAACGACCCTTTGTTGTCAGCGAGAACTTAAACAATGGGTCATATTACCTCATTCACGTTCGAGAGCACAAAGACTCACGTACTTCGGAGGAGGAGACCCGCCAGCCGTGGAACATTGCTCAACTTCGGCCATACTACACCTGAGCTACCGGCTCTCGTCATGTACATACTTTGACATTGTATATACTATGATAAGTAATAAAGCAGGACTCTGTCCTTTTTCTCTTCAAAGGTTATATATCTTTACTATTTTTCAAGATTATCAAGGAGCTGATCATATCTGAATTTAGCTTAACCTTTCTAGTCCGGCTTATGATCGTATTCGAATCTAGCTGAAAACCTCATGATCACTTGGGGGCTTCCTGTTCAAACATAGGTCGTATTCGAACCAAAGAGAACATAGTTGTCGTAACCCTCTTGATCGGCTCAAAGCCATACTCACTAGGGGGCTTCTTGATCGTATCTGAATCATAGCTTAACCCCTTTGGGGTCCGACTTGGATCGTATTCGAATCAGGGTCGTTAAAAACCTCTCAAGGTCATTTGGGGGCTTCCTGTTCAAACATAGGTCATATTCGAACCAAAGAGAACATAGCTGTCGGTACCCTCTTGATCGGCGCAACGCCAAAGCCACTGGGGGCTATATGATCGTATTCGAATCTTAGCTTAACCCCTTTGGTCCAGTTTACTGATCGTATTCGAATCAGAAATCCCCAACTTTCAGTTACAAGGTTAATCTATATTGTTTGCAAACTGCTATTTGCCTTACTGGTTTTTTATTGTCTCAATTTTAAACAATCAGCATGGTCTTTTTTACCGGCTTGACTATTTGACAATAAGCCGCCAAGGCATGATGGTCATCAGGCATGAAGAAGCATTGACTTCTGAAAAAGGACTGGGTCATGTAACCAGTGATCCAGATGCAAAAAAATACAGGTATGACTGTTATTTGAGAAACGGTCATTTCTGTGTTAGTCAAAGGTTGTTTCAGCCTTGTTTCTTCTCACGTCTGGTGTCGTGGGTTTGTCACGGAAGATGTCATTGTTAAAGGACTTAGTCGTGGAGCCATCGCAATGGGTTAGATTAAAGGGGTTAAACCGGACAAGGGGACACGGGGAGTTTTATACTAGTTCGGCCCCTTCGATGAAGGTAAAAGCCTACATCTAGTTGTGATTGGTATTGCTAGGGTTTCGATGACCAGGGAGCGAATCCGCTTTGACTGGCCCTCGAGTTGTTGTCTGTTGTTCCTAAACCTCTGTTGGGTCGTCCCTTTATATACATAGGTTGACGCCCGCCAGTTTATAGAGTCTCGAAGCCGGATCATAAATGTGTCCGGTTCGGTCTCTATCCTTCCTATCTTATAATGCAAGTTACATAATAAGGTCGGTTTACATCTACAGGCCTTAACTCGCCTCTGGGCCTTGGGCCTTCATAAAGCACCATCATTCTTACGTCTTCATGGGCTTCTAATCTTCATAAAGTTAATCCGGTTACCCCTGGTCGGTTTACGTCCAGTAGTAATATCCCCAACATTAGGCCCCATATTGGTTTAAACTTGTTCATATCAATCTTCAATACTTAGAAAAAAAACTCCTCCTTTGCATCTTCACCTTGATCTTGTAAACCGCTATGACGTCATACTCCAGGATCATCATAAACCGCCCTGACGTCATCTATCCGTTGAAGCTGAAGATTACCTTCATTAATGCATATCCAGTCATCGAGGCAACACCGTTATTAACTATCCATTTTTGAGCTCCTCGATTCCCGCACTTGTCGCTTTATCGCTTCGCCTTATAAATAGGGCCACGGGTCCTTATCATTTTTCCCCTTCGTCTCCTTCACTTCTTCCTCCTCGCGACACCTCTGCCCCTGAGCGCCGCCGCTGTCACCGAGCTTCTCATCTGCTTCGACAAAGGCCGCTGCATCAACCTGACCATTACCAGAGAGCTGCGGTGTTCCTCCGTTGCTTCAACAGTCACTGTAAGTCCTTTTCTTTCCTCCCTTGTAGATCTGTCTAGGGTTTCCTTGTTCTTCGCAGTTCATTGAAGTTCATCGGAGTTCCGGTGCTGCTCTTTCCTGTTCCTCCTTAGTCTATGGATAAAAAATCTCAATGTTGATATGTTCCGCGTAATGGTTTATCTTCCGCTATCACCACAAACCTTTATGTGCATAAGAACTGATCTAAACCTTTACGAATTGCTTCGGGACCAACCCTTTTAGGTCAAAATATTTTTGCTTTCATGTCTTTTGGTAGATCCAAAATTCCCATGTGATCCTGTGAAACTTGTTTTTCCTTACTTAGCCCTTTTTGCCTTAGATCTGTATCCTCTGTACCATGTAGGCGGTTTTACTCTTGTAAAAAACAATCTATCGCATACCATTAGTCCCCTAGTAAACCGTAAACCCTCCTTTACCTTGATTGTAATAGTCCGGCTTAACAACACATGTATGCCCTTGATATGATCTTGTCATTCATTATTGTATTAGTCTCCGGTTTACGCAATTTCATATACCTGTATATCTTTATTCCTATTGCATCTTGCATGTCATCATGAATGATTTTGTAAACCGGCATTTCTTTTCCAGCTTTTCGTTTCACAATGGCCAAACAATTTGCCGCTTGCAACTGGGCTCGTTCCCGGGTCACCGAGGAATAGTTGAACGGAATGGTCAGCATCGGCACCTTGCCTAAGAAAACTGAAATTCGATGGCGAGTTCTAGGAGCAGAAAATCCTCCAACCCCGAGGCAGGGTGAGGTTGTGGTCTTTGTCGACCATATAGGCCGTGGTTTCAAACCGCCAGGGTCAAAGTTTTACCGAGATGTGCTTGCCAGTTTCCAACTCCATCCTCAAGATATCGGACCCAACTCGGTATCCAATCTATGCAACTTCCAGGTCTTCTGTGAAGTGTACTTACAAGAAGAACCGACTGCTGAGCTATTCCGGGACTTCTTTCATCTGAACCGGCATACAGAATTTGTAAATGTTCCCAACACTGAACTTGGTGGTGTTTCTATTCAAAATCGGAAGTAAGTTGAATTCCCTCATGTCAAACTGCACAGTCACCCTAAGGAATGGAACCAGACTTGGTTCTACTGCATAGATACCTCCTCTGAAGATGAAAACCCTCTTCCAGGCTATCACGATCACCGGCTTTCCAACACTCATCCACTCCCACAACGTTTAAGCTCTGCGGAACGGGCCAAATATGCCCCTCAACTCGCCAAACTCCAGGCCTTTATGGACAACGGTTTAACAGCCGTTGATTTTATGCGTTGCTGGATATCGTGGAGCGTCTTGCCACTAAGCCGCCGCCCCAGTTTAATGTGCGAGTATACCAGTGAGGTTGAAGACCCCCAACGCCACATCAACATTCAGGTAACCGATGAAGAGGTCACTGAAAGCGTTAAGAAAATTTTGAATGAACCGGAATTAGTCTGTCGCCAAACTGGCTTGAGCCCCTTCTACACTCAGAATAAACCGCCTGCTGTAAGCACAATGCTTCTTTTTATCTTTGATATCTTTTAATTTGTTCAACTTGTGAACCTTCCTCTGTTTATGTATGAACAGGGTGATGATCCCTTTTGGAAATGGAAACCTGCAGATAAAGCGGCAAAGCGATCCCGTCCTAAAACCAAAGATGTCAAGCGTACCTCAAAGCGGAAAATGGCTGACCGGATCAGCATGGAGCTTGATGAGATGCAGATGATCCGGAAGTTGAGGTAGAACTTGACTCACTTGGCTCCCTTTTCATGCACCTCATTAACAATGATCTTTATCAGGAGGACGTAGAAGGCAGCCAGGCTAATGATGTAGAGGTAATTACCCTTTTCTCTGGTTCAAACTCTATGCCAACACAAAAAACCCGTCAAGCAGTCCGGAAAGTAAGCTTTTCTCATCCTCTTGCTTACTTGGATTCAACATTTATTTTGTAGACACAGCAGCATGAAGCTCGCCAGACAACCCGGCACAGTGGCCAACAGGTCACTTCGGCCGGTTTACGTGATACCCCGGTTCGGAAGCGCCGATCTGAGGTCTCTCCCACTTCTGACAATTTTTATCCCAAGGCAGGTTATTTCAGACAACTTCTTAATCTGTCCGATTCAAATTATCAGGTGACCCCTCCCTCATCTTCTGGCGAATCAACAACAACCCAACTCCCCCCTCTTAAGACTGTAGCCGGGTAAGCATTCAAACCCTTCCTTCAAATGCGTTTGCAGATTCTGAATAAATGCTAAACCTCTTGTAATTTTGTTTGCAGAGCCAAAGCCAGACCCAGCAAGAAAGCTCGGGTCAACAATCCGTCAGAAGACCAGGCAGTTTTTGAAGAAGAGCAAATAGGTGAACTGGACCAAACTCGTGAACCGGAGGGTCCTCAACCTGAGGCTACCTTTGATGAACCGCCCCTTCAAGACCAGAATGTTGATGAACAACCAGAAGCTGCTCCTGCTATGCCTGATACTGAACCGGAAGCTCCAAACCGTGCTAGTCCGGTGAAAGGCACTAATACTACTGAAGGCCAAGGAGATGATGTTGTCATTACTGGCATGGGCCACAACTCTCCTGGCCATCCTGTCATCTTAGCCCAACATAGTGCCAAAGAGGAGCATGCTGCCAGGGAAAAGGGTAAATGGAGCACTGACTTATCAAGTTATGCTCATCTCAGTGTTGAAGAACTTCACTCCGGTTTTTTAAACCGTCTTCACTCAAACCGTGACTATGAAGCCGGTTTGGTGAACCTGATGAAGGAACGCTATGAGGTATTTTCATCTCCCTTTACTTCTTAATTCCAAAGTTGAAACACTAGCCCAAGTAGCCCCGAAGGGCCGTTTTATGATGATTAATCTTAAACCGGGACTTTGTACCACTTTAATCCTCTCCTGCCGACCTTCAAAATGTCAGGTCCTTAACAAAAACCGATACTTTACCACTGCAATTATGTAGCTTTCCTCAACGTAGCCCCCAAAGGCTGGTTTAGCTTTGCAAGGTAATCCGGGCCTTGAAATCTATGCGTCCGTTTTGAACAGATGTACATTAGCCCCCAAGTGTCAAGGATAATGCTTGCATTGTGCTGGAGACTTTATAAAAAATGTAGTGAATCAGAGAAAATAGGCATTAGCCCCCAAGTATGAAGTGCATAACTTGTTATACGCTTTGTACTTAGAAAATACATATCCTTTTGTTGACATATCTTCACTGTTGCAGGCCGAGCTAAGCAATAGAGATGCCCGAACCGCTGATTTGTAAGAGAATGTGAAGTCCCAACAAGCAGAGGCTGTGAAAGCCAAAGAGGAGCTGACCAAACCTTTGACAGCTATGGAAAAGCTAAAGGACTCTTTTAACAAAGAACGTGCTGACTGGGAAACCGAGAAGGCCGGTTTAACCAAAAAAGCTGAAGATGCCGAAGCAGCCCTGAAGCCAGTTGTGGATAAACTAACTGGATTGAAATGGAAAATCAACGCCATGACGTCCGCTGTCTTTGGTAAGTATCTCCTTATGAAGTTTTTCCAATTCATGAAACCTTATCATTTACCAGAGTGCTGATTTCAAACCATGACAGGCACTCGTGTTGCTCATCTAGGCACAGATATGCGGATGAAGCTTAAAGCGGCTTATACCTTGATTGAACAGTTGTACTCTGGGTCCTAGCGTGCGATTTGCAGTGTGGCTTACAATAAACCGGTGCCATCACTGATAAAGCAAACTCTTGAGAAGCTGGCCATGTTACTAGCCCGGATTACCGAACTGAAGAAGGCAGCTGCAAGAGCAGGAGCATTAACCGCACTAATCCGAGCCAAGGCATGGATTCCAGATCTTGAAGCGGAGGACATCATTAAAGGATATCCAGGTGTGAAGGAGGACGGTTCAAACTTCGACAATGATGACCTCCGAAGGCTGACCAAAGAAATGCGACCAATAGCTAGCAAACTGGCAGAGGACACAGACTTGTCTCATTTCCAACCGGCTTATGACGCTGAAGCGAAGAGACAGCCTGCCGAAATCCATGAAGTCGAAGAACTTGTGCCTCCAATTCGTAAGCATACTTACGCTCCTGACATTAACCCCTCCAGCCTTATCCATGAAGAAGCCGTGTTTCAAGCTTTAACTGGAATCGATTGGTTAACGGTTGATTTCCAGCGTCTGGGGAGGGATGAAGAAGAAGTGATCGCACCAACTGACCCTCAACCGTCAAACCGTCCAGACGAAGCGTCTTAAACTGGCAGCCGGTTTACCAGCTATTGTGTGCCAATGCTTAAAAACAACTATTCAATTGGAGCCGTTTGGAAGCTTCATGTAATAGGATAGCAAAAACTCCTTTATCTGTCATGCCATCGAGCATGTTTTGTGATGCTTTGATAATGTGAAAACTTGCTCCACCTTTTGGGATCTATTTATGCATAACCCATGACGAGTTGTGTTCCTGGATACAAGAACTTGAAAAGTGTCCTAGTGGTTTACCACTGGACAGGTCGTGATGCCCAAGAATAGACAATACTTAAATGGATAATCAAAGTTTGTATATAAAAAATAACATGTGCAACATACCTCGTTGGCTGACCAACTGCTTGTATGGTAAAGGTGTAAACACAAGTCCAGAGCAGTGATAACTCTGTCATTAATTTGCCGGATTATGATAATAAACCATACTGGGATATAATAAACACTGGGTTTCCCTTGTAACACTGGCGACTTGTTAGTCAAAACCAGACCGGGATAACGAATGCCGGTTTATAACTGATCATGTACTGAGAACTTGTAGTTGAAAGCCAAGCCGGGTCAAGGACACCGGTTTATCAGAAGACATTATGAACCTTTAATAAAGGCGAAAAACTTAGCAAATAGGACTCAAAAAAGAAACATGCGAGGCTTTTTACGAGCTGCCAGGCTCCAAATCGAGGCTTTTCATGGGCTACCAGGCCTCTGAGTTAAACCATTTAACAAAGCCTTTTAAGATGGGCCTCCAATTAACCAATCGTTGTTTTAACTTTGACAAGTTCAGGGTCTGTATAAGATTGACTTGACAAACGTTTGGCGAGTCATACCAGGATTACCTGGACAGGAGTGGCTTACTTGATGAAGGCAGGTTAACCCGGGGTTTTAGGTGAATACACCAGGCATCCAAGCCGTGGCTTGATAGCCAATTACAAGGGTCCTTTCAAACTCTTTGTTGCTTTGCACAAAGAGCCCCCAAGTAACTTTGTGAGCTGTGCTCAGTGGGTGCCCATGTTTGAGTTTATGCTTTGTGCAACACTCTCTTTGGCCCCACCTAATTTCCTTTGTGGCTTAACACCCATCAAGAGGTGTAGCTATGGTGTGATAACAACCAAGCCCCCTAGTGAAATCCCTTTGTGGTGTTTAAACCGACCAAGAGGTGTAGCTATGGTGTGACAACAACCAAGCCCCCTAGTGATATCTCTTTGTATCCGTGCGGCTGCAGAGACCGGTTTAACAAAACTTTGCTTTGTCAGTAGAAACTCTTGTAGGCACACACATGATATGAAAAGAACTGAGACCCCGCTTTATTCGAGGCTCCGGTTTATTATATAATATATACATTGTCATAATATGTACATATGAAGAAGCCTGTGGCTTAAGTATAGTAAGGCCGAAGAAGAGCTATATTCCATGGCCGCTTGGTCTCCTCTTCCGATTTACGTGAGTCTTTGTGCTCTCGAACATCAATGAGGTAGTATGACCCGTTGTGCAGATTCTTGCTGACCACAAAAGGTCCTTCCCAAGGCGGGGATAAGTTGTGCATAGCAGTCTGATCCTGGATGAGCCGGAGCACTAGATCGCCTTCTTGAAAAGTTCTGGTCTTAAACCGACGGGTGTGATAACGTCGGATATATTGTTGGTAAATCGCCGAACGTGTTGCTGCAAGATCACACTCCTCATCTAACAGGTCCAGAGAATCCTGACGTGTTGTCGCATTATCAGCTTCAACATAAGCTGCCACACGGGGCGAGTCGTGACGGATGTCACTAGGGAGAACCGCCTCCGCTCCATAAACCATGAAGAAAGGTGTGTAACCCGTCGATCTGTTAGGTGTAGTGTTGATGCTCCATAACACAGAAGGTAATTCCTCCACCCAACAACCCGGTGTCCGCTTCAAAGGAACCATAAGCCGGGGTTTAATACCTCTCAAAATTTCTTGATTTGCCCTTTCCGCTTGACCATTAGATTGGGGGTGAGCCACCGATGCTATATCAAGCCGGATGTGCTCACGTTGGCAAAATTCCTCCATCTCTCCCTTTGACAGATTAGTACCATTATCAGTTATAATACTATGTGGAAAGCCAAACCGGAATATCACCTTTTTGATGAATTGAACCGTCGTGGCCGCATCACACTTACTGACTGGCTCTGCTTCAACCCATTTGGTGAATTTATCAACTGCCACTAATAAGTGGGTCTTTTTGTCCTTGGAGTGCTTAAAGGGTCCAACCATATCAAGCCCCCAAGTCACAAACGGCCATGTTATTGGAATCATCCTCAACTCCTGAGCCGGAATATGAGCACAACGTGCAAATTTTTGACAACCGTCACATCGTTTGACTAAATCCTCAGCATCAGCATGAGCTGTTAACCAATAGAAACCGTGGCGAAAAGCTTTAGCCACCAAAGACTTTGAACCGACGTGGTGACCACAATCCCCTTCATGGATTCTCGCAAAATCTCACAACCCTCTTGAGGAGAAACACAATGCTGAATTGCCCCTGAGACGCTGTAATGATGTAATTCTCCATTGAGTATAGTCATCGATTTGGAACGCCGGATTATTTGCCGGGCCGAGGTTTCGTCCTCTGGTAACTCGCCCCGGTTCATGTAAGCCAGATATGGGATTGTCCAATCCGGTATGACATGCAAAGCTGCCACCAATTGAGCCTCCGGGTCAGGAATAGCCAACTCCTCCTCTGTTGGTACTTTGACCGACGGATTATGCAGCACATCAAGAAAGACATTTGGTGGGACTGGTTTACACTGAGAACCAAGGCGGCTTAAAGCGTCCGCCGCTTCATTCTTTCGCCGGTCTATATGGTCCACCTGATAACCCTTGAAGTGACTAGCCACTGTGTCCACCTCTCGTCGATATGCAGCCATGAGTGGGTCTTTAGAATCCCAAGTGCTAGACACCTGTTGGGCCACCAGATCTGAATCCCCAAAGCACTTAACCCGGCTTAAGTTCATCTCCTTAGCCATCCGAAGACCGTGGAGTAAGGCCTCATATTCAGCTACATTGTTAGTATAAGGGAACATTAAACGGAGGACATAACAAAACTTGTCACCTCGTGGGGAAGTTAGTATGACTCCAGCCCCCGAGCCCTCCAACTGTCTGGATCCATCAAAGTGAATAGTCCAATACGTGTTATCTAGCTTTTCCTCTGGTGCCTGCAATTCTGTCCAATCATTGATGAAGTCCACAAGTGCTTGGGATTTAATTGTTGTGCAAGGTATGTATTTGAGCCCGTGAGGTCCAAGCTCAATAGCCCATTTGGCAATCCGACCAGTTGCTTCTCTGTTTTGAATGATATCTCCCAGAGGGGCTGAACTGACACTGTGATAGGATGACCCTGAAAATAGTGTTTAAGCTTCCGGCTTGCCATAAACACTCCATACACCAGCTTCTGCCAATGTGGATACCTTTGCTTTGACTCAATGAGCACCTCACTGATATAATAAACCAGCCGTTGAACCGGATATTCCTTGCCAGCTTCCTTGCGCTCCACCACAATAGCCACGCTGACAGCTCGGGCATTAGCAACCACATATAGCAATAACGGCTCCTTATCGATCGGTGCTGCAAGCACAGGCGGTTCAGCTAACTGCCTCTTCAGATCCTCAAACGCTTTATCAGCTGCCTCGCTCCAGAAAAAATCATCTGTTTTCTTGAGCATCTGATATAAAGGGATAGCCTTTTCCCCAAGACGACTGATAAACCGGCTCAAAGCCGCAATCTGGCCGGCCAGACATTGAACGTCATTGATACACGCCGGTTTAGCCAAAGATGTAATTGCTGAAATTTTTTATGGATTAGCCTCAATGCCTCTATTTGACACCAGAAAACCCAAGAGTTTTCCTGTCGGAACACCAAAGACACACTTTTACGGATTGAGCATCATCTTGTAAACCCGGAGGTTGTCAAAGGTTTCTCTCAAATCATCTATCAATGTTTCCTCCTTTCTGGACTTTATCACAATGTCATCTACATACGCATGAATATTGCGCCCAATCTTCTTATGAAGACAATCTTGAACACAACGTTGATAAGTCGCATGGGCACTTTTGAGCCAAAAGGGCATGGAGACATAGCAGAAGGCCCCAAAGGGAGTTATGAAAGTTGTCTTCTCCTGGTCCTTAACTGCCATTTTGATCTGATGATAACCAGAATAAACGTCCAGAAAACACAAACGGTCACAACCCGTCGTAGCATCAATGATCTGATCAATACGAGGGAGGGCAAAGGGGTCTGCAGGACAAGCCTTGTTCAAATCCGTGTAATCCACACACATACGCCAAGTGTCGTTTTTCTTAAGAACCAGCACCGGATTAGCCAACCACTCCGGGTGAAAGACTTCCACGATAAACCGTGCGGCCAACAACCGAGCTACCTCCTCACCAATAGCCTTGCGCCTTTCTTCATTGAAGCGGTGGAGAAACTGTCGGACCGGTTTAAACTTAGGATCAATGTTAAGTGTGTGCTCAGCGAGTTCCCTCGGTACACCTGGCATATCAGAAGGTTTCCATGCAAAGATGTCCTAGTTCTCACGGATGAACTCGATGAGCGCGCTTTCCTATTTGGGATCCCGGTTAGCACTGATGCTGAACTGCTTGGATGAATTGCCAGGAACAAAATCAACCATCTTAGTATATGTGGCCGATTTAAATTTCAACGTCGGATTGTGTTCCGTAGTTGGATTTTTCAAAGAAGTCATATCTGCCGGATCAACTTGGTCCTTATAGAACTTCAACTCCTCTGTGGCACAAGCTGACTCAGCATAAGCCGCATCACCTTCCTCACATTCCAAAGCGATGTTCTCGCTCCCGTGTACTGTGATGGTCCCCTTATGACCTGGCATTTTAAGCTGTAGATAAACATAACACGGCCTTGCCATGAACTTAGCATAGGCCGGTCGCCCAAACAAAGCGTGATACGGACTTTTGATTTTTCACCACCTCAAAAGTCAACGTTTCTGACCTTGAATCATAGTTATCTCCAAAAGCCACCTCTAAGGCTATCTTGCCCGCTGGATATGCAGACTTGCCAGGCACCACACCGTGGAAAACAGTGTTTGACGGTTTAAGACTCTTATCTGTCAACCCCATACGACGGAAGGTATCATAATATAGAATGTTGGTACTACTTACCCCATCCATGAGTACCTTAGTGAACTAATATCCCCCAAGTTGAGGGGCCACCACTAGGGCCAAGTGACCCGGATTGTCAACCCGGGGTGGGTGATCCTCTCTACTCCACAAAATGGGTAGCTCAGACCAGCGCAAATACTGAGGCACCGCCGGTTCAATAGAGTTTACTGCCCTCTTGTGAAGCTTCTGATCACGCTTACACAAGCTAGTGGTGAAGACATGATATTGCTCACTATTTAGCTGCTTAGGATTGCTCTGATAACCCAACTCCTGCTGTTGCTGCTGGTTCCCCTGATGGTTGTAACCTCCTTGGTTGCCATGGTTCCCTTGATTACTGTGTCCGGTTTGATTGCCCTGAAATCCTGAACCAGAGCTGCCGCCTCCGTAACCCGGCCCGTGGAAACCACCTCCTGAACCGCCGGGCGGGCCATTATCGTACTGAAACATATTGGAGTTCTTGAAATCCCACATGATGTAACAATCCTTCCAAAGATGTGATGATGGCTTCTCCTTTGATCCATGCTTCGGACATGGTTGATTTAACAGGCGCTCCAAATTGGGGCCTGAACCTCCGCCCCTCTGGGGCTGCTTACCCTTACGACGCTGACCATTCTCCTGAGCATTGGTGTTAGCCACAAAGTCCAGACTGTTGTCGGCCTTGCGTTTACCATTATTCCCATGGCCTGTCGGATTATTTTGCTGACCCTTGGTGTTGCCGTTATTTTTCCCTTTCCCCGGTTTGTCCTCCTCCGAGTCAGGGTCTTTGGTATTATCTAAGTCGGCGAAATTAACCAAAGCGACCATAAGCGTTGACATATCATTGCAGTGACGTTTGAGCCTTCCTAACTTCTGTTTGAGCGGCAGAAAACGGCAATTGCCCTCCAACGTTAGCACTGCAGTATCTGCATTGATACGATCCGATGAATGCAGAATAGCTGAGACCCGCTTTACCCAATGGGTCGTGGACTCCCCATCCTCTTGGACACAAGCGGCCAGATCCACAATTGACATGGGTTGCTTACAAGTATCTTTGAAGTTCTGGATAAACCGGTGCTTCAATTCGGCCCATGATCCCACAGAGTTAGTTGGTAAGCTTTTTAACCAAGTGCGAGTTATTCCTTCCAACATCATGGTAAAGTATTTAGCACATACTGCCTCATCCACATCTAACATCTCCATTGCCATCTCGTATCTTTCAACCCATGCCTCTGGTTGCAGATCGGCGGTGTAATTGGGTACCTTACGAGGTCCCTTGAAGTCCTTGGGCAATCTCACATTACGCAAAGCGGGGGTGAGACACGACACCCCTAAGGAACTGAATATCACACCTGGCTCTACTGAAGCGGTAGGGTGAACTGGAGTATGTTGACGAGCTCCGTGCAGAGCTGTTAACTCGGCCTCTCGACGCGCGCGACCATGATCCACCACATCATGCGCATTAGCGCCTCCCCCTGCCGGGTTGTGCCCTCGCGGCGAATTACGGCGACGTGCACTGCTTTACACGGCTGGTTCATCCTCAACGTGCCTACTATAGCTCCGGCTTGGACGGGGAGTGGAATGAATCCTCTCACGACTGTGCGAATATGCATGTTGCTGGTTTAGAGCCGTTTGAAGGAGATCTCTGGCCCGTCGTGCCTCAATCACAACTGGTGATTCGCCATCGGTTGGGAGGGCTTCCAAGCGTGAAGTTGTGGCCACAATGTTGTCCAACGGGTTGGAGTAATGCCCGGGAGGTGTTGGAACATACTGCGGCACAATATTGTTCTGACAAGGCGGGTCCGTTGTGCGCGGCTGAACCAGCGTTCCTGTCCCTGGCGCCTCCGTACGGTTTACTATTGGCTGGTTACTCGTTCCTGCTCCTGGCGTATTGAAGAGATTCCTTGGCTCATAACTCAGCGGGAGATGTGATCGGTATCTTCTTCTCATGACTTCCTCTGAAGCATTCTCATCTAGCCTAAGCCGGTAAGCCTGAGATTCCAACTCGGCCCGTTCTGTAGCAATCCTAGCGTTCTCTGCTGCTAGGTCTGCTTTAGCCTGAATTATCTGATCCTTTACCTTTGCGATCTCCGCGTTGTGTTGATCCTGGGCCGCTGCATCCACCTCTGCAGCCATCAATGTTGCCAAAGCGTCGAACAAGTCAGACAAAACTTGAGCCGAAGGTGGCGCAGAGCCCCCTGCCCCTGCTGGCGTGGCTGTTGCTGAACCGGAGAGCATTGCTGCGGCAATCGATGAGTGGGGCACTGATTGTGTACCGGTCATGAAGATAGCTGCCCGGTTTGGTAGATCAGGGGAGTCCGGAATACTATTGCCCTCGGAACCCCCACTAATCCAGCTGTCCTGCAGCTGATAAAGCGATTCGGTCTCTCGAGAAGACTCGTCGTCGGAGCAGACGATGGTTTCTCCATCAGATGCCGGTCCGTCCTCAAATTCTGCTCCGTGGATGACACCTACGAAAACATGATTTGTCATGGGCTGAACCGGGGAAGGGCTTGCACGCTGAGCCGTCTTGATGATGTTGGTGCAGGTGTTCGGCTCAGGGCCCCGTTCACCAATCTTGCCAATGAAGGCGTGAATCCCACCAAATGGGACCCGGTACCCGTATTCGATTGAACCGGCCTCGGGGCCCCATCCTGCGTTGTCGATGTAGAGCTTGCCGCGACGACTCTTCGTCATCCGGCCCACAACATATCCCTTGAGTCCATCAAAGCTGCCCTTTAATAACTCGAAACCATCGTGCGATAGCCCCACGGTGGGCACCAACTGTCGTTGGTTTGTCACGGCAGATGTCCTTGTGAAAGGACTTAGTCATGGAGCCATCGCAACGGGTTAGATTAAAGGGGTTGAACCGGACAAGGGGTCACGGGGAGTTTTATACTAGTTCGGCCCCTTCGATGAAGGTAAAAGCCTACGTCTAGTTGTGATTGGTATTGCTAGGGTTTCGATGACCAGGGAGCGAATCCACTTTGACTGGCCCTCGAGTTGTTGTCTATTGTTCCTAAACCGCTGCCTGGTCGTCCCTTTATATACATAGGTTGATGCCCGCCGGTTTATAGAGTCCCGAAGCCGGATCATAAACCTGTCCGGTTCGGTCTCTATCCTTCCTATCTTACAATGCAAGTTACATAATAAGGTCAGTTTACATCTGCAGGCCTTAACTCGCCTCTGGGCCTTGGGCCTTCATAAAGCGCCATCATTCTAATGTCTTCATGGGCTTCTAATCTTCATAAAGTTAATCCGGTTACCCCTGGCCGGTTTACGTCCAGTAGTAATATCCCCAACATCTGGTTCTGTTTTTCTACTATGATAAAATCATTGGTCATGTACCGGGTGTTCTGACCCGTTCGGTGCTAAACCGCCAAGCCAGTTTTTTTCCTTTTCTATAGGAACAGAGCCGTAATATTATAGAGATAACCATAAATGTGACGCATATATTGACATCAGGAAGCAAAGAGTCACAGACGGCATCTTATGCACGATGGCATAGGAAAAATATGCAGTTGTTCAAGCTAAATCTATTACAAGGCTTTAAAGAGCCCACAAAGATGGTTCTCACTCTTCCCTCACCGGTTTGCCTCCTTCTGTTAATTGGAAGCTGGGATTGGACCAGTCAAAGACGTTCACGGCAATGAACTCTGCTTCATCATCAATCAGGCCAGCCGGATCAACTTCTGGAGCAAACGTATGTTAACGAACCGGCGGGATCAGGTCTGTCACCTTGTAAGAGGGAGTTGCCATCTTCTTATTCTCCAAATCAAAACCCGGCTGATATTTGTCAATGTTGGTCTCATCTCCAAGAATGGTAGCTTGAGGTCAAACTCCCCTCACGCAAGCGACGAAGTCATCCTGCTCAAATAGAGACCCCCTAGCTACATCCACCGGGTCTAGATCTGGCACCTAGGCTTTGGAGCGGCTCAGGGCAGTCAAGGCTCCGGCTCTGGCACAGGATCATTTGACTTCTTGAAACCTGGCGGGTAAGATTAACAATTTTTTCAAGACATCGCTGAGCTGATTGGGTCCTTGGTTGGCAGGAGAGATAGCAGCAAGTGCTCGTTGAGCGCCCGTGTACAATTGCTCCACCAAGGTATAAACCGCCTTCAATTTGTTCACACTGTCTTGGCTCAGATTTTTGCTGCATGGACCTGCGAGTATTAAACTAAGGCTCAGCGGCGGCTTATATTTCGGGTCAAAAGAAGGTATAAAAGATCAGTACAGATGGCTTACCAAAGATGGCGGAAACCATTTTAGAGACCCGGTTCTTTAAGCCAGTCAGCTTCGTGGTAACCTCCTCAAGAGTCGCTTCAGCTTTTTCGGCGTGTTCTGTCAGCAACGTCTTTTCTTCAGCCCAGGTTTTCTTTTTGGCAGTCAAGCTGGTTTTCAATTTTTCTGTCTCAGCAAGACTCAATTGAAGTTTAGAATCAGCAGACTTGATTTCTGCCACTTGATCCGCCAGCCGGGTCTTTGCATCAGTTAATTGGGAACCCAATTCAGATAGGGCGTTCTACAAAACATACACAGGTGTGTTAAGGCTTAAACTAAAGTTCAAAAATTCAAGTCTCAAGTACTTTGCACGACAATACCACTTGACCCTTGGGGGCTAATGTCTGCCAAAATAATTTCTTATGCCTCTAATATATTTCAAGTCCCAAGTACCTTACAAAGTAACAACACTTGGCACTTGGGGGCTAATGCATGATATTCAGAAAGTCTCCCAAGATTAAGTCGGATTACAGTATTTGTTGGGTTCGGCAAAAGACAGCTATGAAGATTAAAGTACCGGTTCATTTATGGTAAATTGAGCTGGCACTTGGGGACTACAGGTGAAGTTTACACTATTTTATTGGACTTTTGCAAAACTTAGAGAAAAATATCCATCTATATCATAAAGTCTCCAGATCATTCAGGATCATCATATGAAGACTTGGGGGCTGGCAGAGTATAAGTAAACCGGAGAACATACCTCATATTTAAGCTGAAGTTGCTTGACCATCTCAATCTCTGATTCACAGCTGGAATGAACATGGCTGAGATAGCCGGACAATATGTCATTAGCATTCAGATTACTGTAGTGAGAAATATCAAAACACACTTTCTGTCTCTCTAGGGCTTCTTGTTTAGCAGTGTGTCGGGCTAACACAGTAGGAGTTCCCGGTTCAACATAATGGCTACCAGTGACCAGAACGTCATGATCAGAAGATGATGGCGGGTTAGCTGAACTGGATGGTCTGGCAATAGAGGGGTTAACAACAGTATCATCAGCTGACGGTTCAGGAGGATCCAATTGAGCATTGGCAGCCGGGTCTTCTGGTGCTTCAGTTCGAGGGGGAGAAGTTGGCACGGTCGGTTCAGGTGCAAGGACTGATGGGTCTTCTGCCGGTTTAGTCACCTTGGCCTTCTTGTATTTGGCTTGACCACTAAGAAAGAGGTTATGAGACAGTTAGTACAAAGATGCAGTTGGAAAGACACGGAGGAAAGATGAATTTTTCCTTACCCAGGGGCAGTCTTGAAGGCTGGAAATTGAGTCTGAGATGAGTCGCCAGAAGAGCGAGAAACCTCCTGCAAAGGTAAAATAAGGTTAGTAATGCAAGAGAATAGACTCATTAATAAAAGCAGAGGATAAAGATTAAAGAGACCTCATTCTGACATTTTTGAGGAGTTTGTTGTTTAATGGAAGCCGGTTCATCGTCGTTCCGGGCCCGACGGCGGCTCTCATGTTGCTATTTTTTCAAAAGAAAATGAGGGTCCAAATAAGCTAAAGGGTGCGAAAACCTTACTTTCCGGGTTACGAGTCGAACTTTCTGTCTTGGCAAATGGGCCGAGTCGGAGGAAATAGTTACCTCTTCTTCTATGGCCTGACTGGCCCCCGCGTCGTCCTGGCAATAGTCAGTGTTAATAAGGTTATTAAAAAACTGGCCAAGGGAGTCAAGGGCTACCTCCAACTCAGAATCATCGTCAAGTTTCAACAGGTCCTCAGCAGTGCTCTTTTTCTTCTTGGACCTCCGGGTCGTCTTCTTGGCGGCTATGGTGGCGGTTCTGGCCTTCTTGGTGGCTTCATGATCATACTTGGCTTTCCAGAAGTCAGATTTGGCCTGTAAACAAGTAAAACAAGATGGAAGGTCAGGCAAGCATTTAAAACTGCTGAGGAAAATACAAAGAGAAAGAGGTCAGGAATTTTTTACCTCTGGTGTCGGGTTAAGTTTGCAGAAGGGGTTTAACTCAACTTTACTGCAGTCTTCATATTTGCCGTTCACCAGAACGGTCGACATTGAAACAATATCTTCTTCAGTTAGTTGAACGGAACTGTGACGAAGAGAGTCATCCGGGCCTCCACCATATTCATACATCAATTTGGATCGGCGGCTTAGAGGGATGACCCGCCACGCGACCCAGCAACGAGTCAAATCAACTCGGGTTAAGCCGTTCCCCATTAAGGCGTTAATCCTTTTAATTGATGGAATAAGCTTTTTGCGTTCGGCGGCAGTAAGCTTGTCAGGGAGCGTAAACTTGGAATCTAGACAATCCGCGCGATAACCCGACAGTGGTTTCTCATTAGTTGGTGAAGTGTCTTGACAGTAGAACCAGGTCTGATTCCAGTCTTTGGGATGACTCGGCAAGACTATTAGGGGGAAGACGGCGCCCTGTCGGTGCTGAATTGAGATGCCTCCAAGTTCCAAGCTATGGCCATTGGTACACTCGTTCTAGCAGTTCAGATAAAAATACTCTCTAAAGAGTTCCACAGTCGATTCTTCTTGAAGGTACACCTCACAGAGAACTTGGAAATTGTTGATATTGGATATGGAATTGGGACTGAGATCTTGAGGGTGGAGTTTGAAAAAATGCAGAACATCTCTGAAGAACTTTGAGCCGGGTGGTGAAAAGCCTCGATTCATGTGGTCAGAAAAGACAATGATTTCACCATCTTTGGGATTGGATCGTTCCTCGTCCAGGTCAGGTGCACGGTAAGACATAACATTCTTCCCTGGCAAAAATCCTATGGTGAAGAATTCCTTCAAATTGTCCTCGGTTACTGTGGAAGGGACCCAGTTGCAGACGGTCGGTGCTTTTGACGGCATGATGATTAAAAGACGAACTGAAAAGAAAGTAACATGTCAGCTCAAATTCAATGGTGAAATTAAGAGCTTAATGATGATGGCGCAAATAAGTAATGGCGGCTTAAGTAAGGGCTAATGTCATATAAGGGAAAAGTAAGCCGGTGTCATAAGCCGCCATGACTAAAGACATTTGAAGGAAACCAGAGACAGAATTGGCTAAGTGTTGAAGCGAACAAGTTTCCTAATTTCCTGATATTATTCTAGATCAAAGGGTCATTCAAAATGGAAAATATTCTAGACCTAAAATCTAGCATAGATGAGTTCATGAGCTCCAAGGAGGCTTTTGAACCAGAGAAAGGGATATGTTGGTATTGAGAATGGGCACAAAACAACTACCGCACGAACACATGTTCTCTTTGGATCAAGAAGAAGTCGTAGTGGAAGAAATACAAGGAAACCGTGATGAACTACGAAGAACATGCAGAAACCTAGAAACGCTAATGCGGATCTGAGGAGCAGGAAGGTGAGAACTTACAACCACGGATCTTCTGCAGAGGTCGCCGCCGTTCTCTTGACCAATTCAGGTTGATGCAGCGGCCAAGGTCGACAGAGACAGAGATGAAGCGCGACGGCGGCGGAGCTTGAGCAGCGGGAGGGTTACGAGAGGAAGAAGACAAAGAAGAGAGAAGAATGAGAAAGACCGGGGCGTGCCTATTTATGAGGGGATAAGCAAACAGGCGGGCACAGAAATCGAGGAAGACCCAAATAATGACTATCCAACTAAACGGACGCCTCGATTCTAGGAAGACATTAAAAGATAAAGATCCGTTGAGGATGACATCATAACAGTTTTTTGTGTTTTTAGAAGATGACGTCACGGCGGGTTACAATTTTTTTACAGAGATAGGAAGATGGATTTCATCTATGTATTGAAGATTGACAAGGAACAAAGTTCAAAGTCAACTTGGGGCCTAATGTTGGGAATATAGCTACCAAGTAAGACCCGCCCAGGAGAGGCCGGGTCAACCCCAACGACGGGTTACAAAAGAAGCCCAATAGTATTTAAGGCTACAGTTTATTAAGACTTGTAGAAGGCTTAAGCCCAGAGGTGGCTTAAGGCCCAATATTGTAAACCGCAGTATGTAAAGAAAGACTTGTAAATAAAGGCGTACAAAGAAGTCATCGAGCCGGACATGTTTTATGAACCGGCCGGGACTCTGTAGGCCGCCAGGCGTCAACCCAAGTATATAAGGGGAGGACCCGGTGGCGGCTTAGGGCAAGAAACAAGAGATCGATAACCAAGCCGGCGGATTAGCCTCTTGGTGATCGAAACCCCAGCAATTCCAACACAACTAGGCGTAGGCTTTTACCTTCATCATAAGGGGCCGAACTAGTATAAAACCTCTCGTGTCCTTTGTCCTGATTAAGCCCTTTAAGCTTCCTAGTTGCGATGGCCCTACGACTAGGTCCTTTTGCTAGGACATCTGCCGTGACAATTCTATGACAGATTGCAACAAGGAAATACTATCTATCAAAGAGCAATTATCATAATTAAATTCCTTGAAATCCAAAATAGTGGGTTCATTGCTATCTAAAGTTTTGACCTCTCTAGTCCCACTTTTACCAATTTTTGCATCAAGATCTAAAAACTCCGAATCATTGGGACGCCTTTTAATTGAAGTTGACTCCTCTCCAGTGCCATCATTATCAACATTCATATTGCAAAACAAATATTTAATAGGAGACACATCAATCACTTTTAGATCTTCATCCTTTTTATCATCAAAACTAGAAGAACACACTTTTATAAAGCAATCTTTTTTTGCACGCATCCTAGCGGTTCTTTCTTTGCACTCATCAATGGAAATTCTCATGGCTTTGAGAGACTCATTGATATCATGCTCAGGTGGAATAGATCTAAGTTTCAAAGAATCAACATCAAGAGAAGTTATATCCACGTTCCTAGCCAACTCATCCATCTTAGACAATTTTTCTTCAATCAAAACATTGAAACTCTTTTGCAAACTAATAAATTCTTTAATACTAGATTCAAAATCAAAGGGCATCTTATTATAATTTCCATAAGAATTGTTGTAGGAATTACCATAATTGTGATACGTCTCCAACGTATCTATAATTTTTGATTGTTCCGTGCTATTATATTATCTGTTTTGGATGTTAATGGGCTTTATTTTACACTTTTATATTATTGTTGGGACTAACCTATTAACCCAAGGCCTAGTGTGAATTGCTGTTTTTTCGCCTATTTTAGTGTTTCACGGAAAAGGAATATCAAACGGAGTCCAAACGGAATGAAACCTTCGGAAGCATGATTTTGTGAACAAACGTGATCCAAAGGACTTGGAGTGGACATCAAGAAACAAACGATGTGTCCACGAGGCTGGGGGCGCGCCCTCCCCCTCGTGGGCCCCTTGTGGCTCAACCGACCTACTTCTTCCTCCTATATATGTTCACATACCCTGAAAACATCCAGGAGCACCACGAAACCCTATTTCCACCGCCGCAACCTTCTGTACCCAAGAGATCCCATCTTGGGGCCTTTTCCGGAGCTCCGCCAGAGGGGGCATCGATCACGGAGGGCCTCTACATCAACTCCATGGCCCCTCCGATGATGTGTGAGTAGTTTACTTCAGACCTTCGGGTCCATAGTTATTAGCTAGATGGCTTCTTCTCTCTCTTTGGATCTCAATACAAAGTTCTCCTCGATCTTCTTGGATATCTATTTGATGTCACTCTTTTTGCGGTGTGTTTGTCGAGATCCGATGAATTGTGGGTTTATGATCAAGTCTATCTATGAACAATATTTGATTCTTCTCTGAAATCTTTTATGCATGATTGCTTATCTTTGCAAGTCTCTTCGAATTATCAGTTTGGTTTGGCCTACTAGATTTATCTTTCTTGCAATGGGAGAAGTGCTTAGCTTTGGGTTCAATCTTGCGGTGCTCGATCCCAGTGACAGAAAGGGAAACAACATGTATTGTATTGTTGCCGTCGAGGATAAAAAGATGGGGTTTATATCATATTGCTTGAGTTTATCCCTCTACATCATGTCATCTTACCTAATGTGTTACTCTGTTCTTATGAACTTAATACTCTAGTTGCATGCTGGATAGCGGTCGATGTGTGGAGTAATAGTAGTAGATGCAGGCAGGAGTCGGTCTACTTGTCACGGACGTGATGCCTATATACATGGTCAGGCCTAGATATTCTCATAATTATTCGCTTTTCCATCAATTGCTCAACAGTAATTTGTTCACCCACCGTAATACTTATGCTATCTTGAGAGAAGCCACTAGTGAAACCTATGGCCCCCGGGTCTATTTTCCATCATATAAGTTTCCAATCTATTTTACTTTGCAATCTTTACTTTCAATCTATATCATAAAAATACCAAAAATATTTATCTTATCATTATTACTCTATCAGATCTCACTCTCGTAAGTGACCGTGAAGGGATTGACAACCCCTTTATCGCGTTGGTTGCGAGGTTCTTATTTGTTTGTGTAGGTACGAGGGACTTGCGTGTGGCCTCCTACTGGATTGATACCTTGGTTCTCAAAAACTAAGGGAAATACTTACGCTAATTTGCTACATCACCCTTTCCTCTTCAAGGGAAAGCCAACGCAATGCTCAAGAGGTAGCAAGAAGGATTTCTGGCGCCGTTGCCGGGGAGTCTACACACAAGTCAAGACATACCAAGTACCCATCACAAACTCTTATCCCTCGCAGTACATTATTTGCCATTTTCCTATCGTTTTCCTCTTCCCCACTTCACCCTTGCCGTTTTATTCGCCCTCTTTTTTCCGTTCCCCCTCTCTTTTCCAGTTTGCCTCTTTTTGCTTGTTTCTTGTTTGCTTGTGTGTTGGATTGCTTGCTCGTCACAATGGCTCAAGATAATACTAAATTGTGTGACTTTTCCAATACCAAGAATAATGATTTTATTAGCACTCTGATTGCTCCTCTTACCGATGCTGAATCTTGTGAAATTAATGCTGCCTTGCTGAATCTTGTCATGAAAGATCCATTTTCCGACCTTCCTAGTGAAGATGCCGCTACCCATCTAAACAACTTTGTTTACTTGTGTGATATGCAAAATAAGAAAGATGTGGATAATGATATTGTTAAACTAAAGCTATTCATGTTTTCTCTTAGAGATCATGCTAAAACTTGGTTTTCATCTTTGCCTAAAAATAGTATCGATTCATGGAATAAGTGCAAAGATGCTTTTATCTCTAAGTATTTTCCTCCCTCTAAGATCATCACTCTTAAAAACGATATTATGAATTTTAAGCAACTTGATCATGAACATGTTGCACAAGCTTGGGAGAGGATGAAATTAATGATACGTAATTGCCCTACACATGGTTTGAATCTTTGGATGATTATACAAAAAAATTATGCCGGATTGAACTTTGCTTCTAGAAATCTTTTAGATTCTGCCGCGGGAGGCACTTTTATGGAAATCACTTTAGGAGAAGCTACTAAACTCCTAGATAATATAATGGTTAATTATTCTCAATGGCATACTGGAAGATCTACTAATAAAAAGGTGCATGCTATAGAAGAAATCTATGTTTCGAGTGGAAAGATGGATGAACTTATGAAACTATTTTGCTAGTAAAAGTTTTTCTTCTAATCCTAATGATATGCCTTTGTCTACTTTGATTGAGAATAATAATGAATCTATGGATGTAAATTTTGTTGGTAGGAACAATTTTGGTAATAAAGCATATATATGTAATTTTAATCCTAGGCCATTTCCTAGTAATTCCTATAATAATTATGGTAATTCCTACAACAATTCTTATGGAAATTATAATAATATGCCCTCTGATTTTGAATCTAATATTAAAGAGTTTATTAGTTCGCAAAAGAGTTTCAATGCTTTGCTTGAAGCAAATTGTCTAAGATTGATGAGTTGGCTAGGAACGTGGATAGAATTTCTCTTGATGTTCATCCTTTAAAACTTAGATCTATTCCACCTAAGCATGATAGAAATGAGTCTCTCAAAGCCATGAGAATTTCCATTGATGAGTGCAAAGAACGAACCGCTAGAATGCGTGCTAAAAAAGATTGCTTCGTGAAATCGTGTTCTTTTAGTTTCCATGATAATAAAGATGAAGATATAAAAGTTATTGATGTGTCCCCTATTAAACCTTTGTTTTGCAATATGAATCTTGATAATGACGGGACTAGAGATGAGTCAACTTTAGTTAGAAGGCATCCCAATGATTCAGAGTTTTTAGATCTTGATGCAAAAATTGATAAAAGTGGGATTGGAGAGGTCAAAACTTTAAATAGCAATGAACCCACTATCTTGGATTTCAAGGAATTTAATTATGATAATTGTTCTTTAATAGATTGTATTTCCTTGTTGCAATCCGTGCTAAATTCTCCGCATGCTTATTGTCGAAATAAGCTTTTACTAAACATATCGTTGATGCTTTAATGCAATCTTATGAAGAAAAGCTTGAATTGGAAGTTTCTATCCCTAGAAAACTTCATGATGAGTGGGAACCTACTATTAAAATTAAGATTAAAGATCATGAATGCTTTGCTTTATGTGATTTTGGTGCTAGTGTTTCCACGATTCCTAAAACTTTGTGTGATTTTCTAGGTTTCCGTGAATTTGATGATTGTTCTTTAAACTTGCATCTTGCGGATTCCACCATTAAGAAACCTATGGGAATAATTAATGATGTTATTATTGTTGCAAATAGGAATTATGTTCCCCTAGATTTCATTGTCCTTGATATAGATTGCAATCCTACATGCCCTATTATTCTTGGTAGACCTTTTCTTAGAACGATTGGTGCAATTATTGATATGAAGGAAGGAAATATTAGATTCCAATTTCCATTAAGGAAGGGCATGTAACACTTTCCTATAAACAAAATTAAATTACCTTATGAATCTATTGTGAGAGCCACTTATGGATTGCATACCAAAGATGATAATACCTAGATCTATCCTTGCCTTTATGCCTAGCTAGGGGCGTTAAACGATAGCGCTTGTTGGGAGGCAACCCAATTTTATTTTTGTTTCTTGCTTTTTGATTCTGTTTAGTAATAAATAATTCATCTAGGCTCTTTTTAGATGTGGTTTTATGCTTTTAATTAGTGTTTGTGCCAAGTAGAACCTTTGGGAAGACTTGGGGAAAGTCTTTGCGATCTTGCTGTAAAAAACAGAAACTTTAGCGCTCACGAGATTTGCTGCCATGTTTTACTGGAGTGTACTATTTAGTTAATTATTTTTGAAGATAATTAATAGATAAATGCCTCACGTCCAGAAATTTATTTTATAATTTTTGGGGTTGCAGAAGTATTCGAAATCTACAGATTACTACAGACTGTTCTGTTTTTGACAGATTCTGTTTTTCGTGTGTTGATTGCTTATTTTGATGAATCTATGGCTATTAATAGAGTTTATGAACCATAGAAAATTTGGAATACAGTAGGTTTAACACCGATGTAAATAAAGAATGAGTTCATTACAGTACCTTGAAGTTGTGGCTTTTTTTACTAACGGAGCTCACGAGATTTTCTTTTAAGTTTTGTGTTGTGAAGTTTTCAAGTTTTGGATAAAGATTTGATGGATTTGATGAATTGTGGGTTTATGATCAAGTCTATATATGAACAATATTTGATTCTTCTCTGAAATCTTTTATGCATGAATTGTGGGTCATGCCTAGATATTCTCATAATTATTCCCTTTTCTATCAATTGCTCGACAGTAATTCGTTCACCCACTGTAATACTTATGCTATCTTGAGAGAAGCCACTAGTGAAACCTATGGCCCCCGGGTCTATTTTCCATCATATAAGTTTCCAATCTATTTTACTTTTCAATCTTTACTTTCAATCTATATCATAAAAATACCAAAAATATTTATCTTATCATTATTATCTCTATCAGATCTCACTCTCGTAAGTGACCGTGAAGGGATTGACAACCCCTTTATCGCGTTGGTTGCGAGGTTCTTATTTGTTTGTGTAGGTACGAGGGACTTGCGTGTGGCCTCCTACTGGATTGATACATTGGTTCTCAATAACTGAGGGAAATACTTACGCTACTTTGCTGCATGACCCTTTCCTCTTCAAGGGAAAACCAACGCAGTGCTCAAGAGGTAGCAAATTGTTAGAGGAATTTCTAGGATACGACCTAGGATTAAAGTTTCCTCTATACGCGTTGTTACCAAAATTGTTCCTACCAACAAAATTCACATCCATAGATTCATTATTATTATCAATCAAAGTAGGCAAAGGCATATCATTAGGATCAGAAGAAACACTCTTATTAGAAAACAATTTCATAACTTCATCCATCTTTCCACCCAAAACATTAATTTCTTCTATAGCATAAAATTTTTTACTAGTAGAACTTTCAGTGTGCCATTGATAATAATTAACCATAATATTATCTAGGAGTTTGGTAGCTTCTCCTAAAGTGATTTCCATAAAAGTGCCTCCCATGGCCGAGTCTAAAAGATTTCTAGAAGCAAAATTCAATCCAGCATAAATTTTTTGTATGATCATCCATAAATTCAAACCGTGTGTAGGGCAATTACGTATCATTAATTTCATCCTCTCCCATGCTTTTGCAACATGCTCATGATCAAGTTGCTTAAAATTCATAATATCATTTCTAAGAGAGATGATCTTAGCAGGAGGAAAATACTTAGAGATAAAAGCATCTTTGCACTTGTTCCAAGAATCAATACTATTTTTAGGCAAAGACGAAAACAAAGTTTTAGCACGATCTCTAAGCGAAAACGGGAATAGCTTCAATTTAACAATATCATTATCCACATCTTTCTTCTTTTGCATATCACACAAATCAACAAAGTTGTTTAGATCACTAGGAAGGCCAGAAACTAATAAAATCATTATTGTTGGTATTGGAAAAATCACACAATTTTGTATTATCTTGAGAGGTCGTGACAAACAATCCAACACACAAGCACACAAGAAGCGAGCGAAAAAGAGGCGAACGGAAAAATAGGGGGAATAAAACGGCAACGGTGAAGTGGGGGAGAGGAAAATGAGAGGCAAATGGCAAATAATGTAATGTGAGGGATAAGAGTTTGTGATCGGTACTTGGTATGTCTTGACTTGTGCGTAGATCTCCCCAGGAATGGCGCCAGAAATCCTTCTTGCTACCTCTTGAGCACTGTGTTGGTTTTCCCTTGAAGAGGAAAGGGTGATGCAGCAAAGTAGCGTAAGTATTTCCCTCGGTTTTTTAGAACCAAGGTATCAATCCAGTAGGAGACTACACGCAAGTCCCTCGTACCTACACAAACAAATAAGAACCTCGCAACCAACGCGATAAACGGGTTGTCAGTCCCTTCACGGTCACTTACGAGAGTGAGATCTGATAGAGATAATAATAATAATATAAATATTTTTGGTATTTTTATGATATAGATTGAAATTAAAGATTGCAAAATAAAATAGATTGGAAACTTATATGATAAAAGGTAGATCTGGGGGCCATAGGTTTCACTAGTGGCTTCTCTCAAGATAGCATAAGTATTACGGTGGGTGAACAAATTACCATCGAGCGATTGATAGAAAAGCAAATAATTATGAGACTATCTTGGCATGATCATGTATATAGGCATCACGTCCGCGACAAGTAGACCGAAACGATTCTGCATCTACTACTATTACTCCACGCATCGACCGCTATCCAGCATGCATCTAGAGTATTAAGTTCATAAGAACAGAGTAACACATTAGGCAAGATGGCATGATGTAGAGGGATAAAATCAAGCAATATGATATAAACCCCATCTTTTTATCCTTGATGGCAACAATACAATACGTGCCTTGCTGCCCCTGCTGTCACTGGGAAAGGACACCGCAAGATTGAACCCAAAGCTAAGCACTTCTCCCATTGCAAGAAAGATCAATCTAGTAGGCCAAACCAAACTGATAATTCAAAGAGACTTGCAAAGATAACCAATCATACATAAAAGATTTTAGAGAAGAATCAAATATTGTTCATAGATAAACTTGATCATAGACCCACAATTCATCGGATCTCGACAAACACACCGCAAAAAGAGTTACATCAAATAGATCTCCAAGAAGATCGAGGAGAACATTGTATTGAGATCCAAAGAGAGAGAAGAAGCCATCTAGCTAATTACTATGGACCCGAGGGTCTGTGGTAAACTACTCACACATCATCGGAGAGGCTATGGTGTTGATGTAGAAGCCCTCCGTGATCGATGCCCCCCTCCGTCGGAGCTCCGGAAAAGGCCCCAAGATGGGATCTCTTGGGTACAGAAGGTTGCGACGGTGGAATTAGGGTTTCGTGGTGCTCCTGGATGTTTTTGTGGTATATGGACATATATAGGAGGAAGAAGTAGGTCGGTGGTGCTACGAGGGGCCCACGAGGGTGGGGGCGCGCCCAGGGGGCAGGCGCGCCTCCCTGCCTCGTGGCCTGGTCATTCATTTCTTGACGTCTACTCCAAGTCCCCTCAATCACGTTTGTTCCAAAAATAACTCTCCCGAAGGTTTCATTCCATTTGGATTCCGTTTGATGTTCCTTTTCTGCGAAACACTGAAATAGGCAAAAAACAGCAATTTGCATCGGGCCTTGGGTTAGTAGGTTAGTCCCAAAAATAATATAAAAGTGTACAAATAAGCCCATTAACATCCAAAACAGATAATATAATAGCATGGAACAATAAAAAATTATAGATACATTGGAGACGTATCAGATGCTAATATGAAATATGCTTATGGAGATGAACTTGCTATTGTTCCTTATGTTAAACATGAATTGTTGCTATTGCACCCACACATGATAGTCCTATTATCTTTTTAAATTCTCCAAACTACACTATAAGGGAGAAGTTTGCACTTATTGAGGATTATATTGATGGGTTGCCTTTTACCATTGCACATGATGATTTTGATGAATATAGTATGCATGTGCTTGCTGCTCCTACTTGCAATTATTATGAGAGAGGAAGTACATCTCCGCCTCTTTATGTTTCCAACTGCTTATGCTATGTATCGGCCTGTACTTGATGTGCATGAATTGTTCTTGTATGACATGCCGATGCATAGGAAGAGAGTTAGACTTCGTCATTGCTTGATATATGTTGCTTTGTGCTCACTACTAAATGCCAAATCATTGTTGATTCAAATTGGTTTTGATATACCTTGGGATCCAGGTGGATTCATTACTTGAGCACTTTATGCCTAGCTTAATGGCTTTAAAAAAAGTGCTGCCAGGGAGATAAACCGGAAGTTTTAGAGAGTCATTTATTTCTGTTGAGTTCTTTTATAAAGTTTAAAACAAAAAAATATAGAGGGGAACCCAAAACTTTTCAAAAAGGAAAGTGAAAGTGAGAGAGACAAGCATTGTTGAAGTGGGGGAGCTCCTTGAACTTTGTTCATGCTCACGAAAACTTTGTGAATCTTAATTACAGAAACTTTTCAACAAAAATAATTACCCCCTTGTACAATCCCACTGTATTATAAAAATAATGTGCCAAGATTTGCCTTTAGGATGTTTAAATTGCTTGTTGGTTTGTGCGGTGCAAAACAGAAACTTTGGCTGTAGTGCATGATTTTACATTTTTTACTGGAACGTCAAATGGTCCTGAAACTTTTTGCACTGTCTTTCTATACAAATTGTTTATTTTCCTAATTTTTCAGAAGTTTTGGAGTACCAGAAGTATGGTGAATGTGCAAATTACAACAGACTGTCATGTTTAAGACAGATTCTGTTTTTGATGCATTGTTTGCTTGTTTTGATGAAACTATCGATTTCTATCAGTGGATTAAGCCATGGAAAAGTTATATTACAGTAGCTACAATGCAAAAACAAAATATGAATTGGTTTGCAACAGTACTTAGAGTAGTGATTTTCTTTATTATACTAACGGATCTTACCGAACTTTCCGTTGAGTTTTGTGTGGATGAAGTGATCAATGATTGAGGAGGTCTCGATATGAGGAGAAGGAGGAGAGACAAGAGCTCAAGCTTGGGAATGCCCAAGGCACCCCAAGTAAATATTCAAGGAGACTCAAGCGTCTAAGCTTGGGGATGCCCCGGAAGGCATCCCATCTATCTTCAACAAGTATTAGTATGTTTTCGGTTTCGTTTCATTCATGTGATATGTGCAAATCTTGGATCATCTTTTGCATTTAGTTTTCACTTTTCTTTGATGCACCATGCTGGTATGATATAGTCCATGGTTGATTTATAGAATGCTTCATGCACTTCACTTATATCTTTTGAGTATGGCTTTATAGAATGCTTCATGTGCTTCACTTATATCATTTGAAGTTTGGATTGCCTGTTTCTCTACACATAGAAAATCGCCATTTATAGAATGCTCTTTTGCTTCACTTATATTTGTTAGAGCGTGGGCATATCTTTTTTAGAAAGAATTAAACTCTCATGCTTCACCTATATCTATTTAGAGAGTTGACAAGAATTGGTCATTCACATGGTTAGTCATTAAATCCTACATAAAACTTGTAGATCACTGAATACGATATGTTTGATTCCTTGCAATAGTTTTGCGATATAAAGATGGTGATATCAGAGTCATGCTAGTGGGTAGTTGTGGATTTTAGAAATACTTGTGTTGAAGTTTGTGATTCCCGTAGCATCCACGTATGGTGAACTGTTATGTAACGAAGTCGGAGCATGATTTATTTATTGATTGTCTTCCTTATGAGTGGCGGTCGGGGATGAGCGATGGTCTTTTCCTACCATTCTATCCCCTAGGAGCATGTGCGTAGTACTTTGTTTCGATGACTAACAGATTTTTGCAATAAGTATGTGAGTTCTTTATGACTAATGTTGAGTCCATGGATTATACGCACTCTCACCCTTCCATCATTGCTAGCCTCTTCGGTACCGTGCATTGCCCTTTCTCACCTTGAGAGTCGGTGCAAACTTCGCTGATGCATCCAAACCCAGTGATATGATACACTCTATCTATTGGGGAACGTAGCAATTTCAAAAAAAAATCCTACGCACATGCAAGATCATGGTGATGCATAGCAACGAGAGGGGAGAGTGTTGTCTACATACCCTCGTAGACCGTAAGCGGAAGCATTATGACAACGCGGTTGATGTAGTCGTACGTCTTCACGATCGACCGATCCTCAGTACCGAACGTACGACACCTCCGCGTTCAGCACACGTTCAGCTCAGTGACGTCCCACGAACTCACGATCCAGTAGAGCTTCGGGGAAGAGCTTCTTCAGCACGGCAGCGTGGTGATGGTGTTGATGAAGCTACCGACGCAGGGCTTCGCCTAAGCACCGCTACAATATGACCGAGGTGGGTTATGGTGGAGGGGGGCACCGCACATGCCTAAGAAAGATCAATGATCAACTTGTGTGTTCTAGGGTGCCCCCTGCCCCTGTATATAAAGGAGCAAGGGGGGAGGCCGGCCGGCCCTTGCAGGGCACGCCAGGAGGAGGAGTCCTCCTCCTTGTAGGAGTAGGACTCCCCTTTCCTACTCCTACTAGGAGGGGAAAGGAAGGAGGAGAGGGAGAAGGAAAGGGGCGCGCCCCCCTTCCCTAGTCCAATTCGGACCAGAGGGGGAGGGGCGCATGGCCTGCCCTGGCCAGCCCTCTCTCTCTCCACTAAGGCCCATGTGGCCCATTACTTCTCCCAGGGGGTTCCGGTAACCCTCCAGCATTCCGGTTTTCTCCGAAATCACCCGGAACACTTCCGGTATCCGAATATAGTCGTCTAATATATCAATCTTTATCTCTCGACCATTTCGAGACTCCTCATCATGTCCGTGATCACATCCGGGACTCCGAACTACCTTCGGTACATCAAATCTCATAAACTCATAATACCGATCGTCACAGAACTTTAAGCGTGCGGACCCTACGGGTTCGAGAACTATGTAGACATGACCGAGACATGTCTCCGGTCAATAACCAATAGAGGAACCTGGATGCTCATATTGGTTCCTACATATTCTACAAAGATCTTTATCGGTCAAACTGCATAGCAACATACGTTGTTCCCTTTGTCATCGGTATGTTACTTGCCCGTGATTCGATCGTCGGTATCTCAATACCTAGTTCAATCTCATTACCGGCAAGTCTCTTTACTCGTTCTGTAATGCATCATCCTATAACTAACTCATTAGTCACATTCCTTGCAGGGCTTATAGTGATGTGCATTACTGAGAGGGCCCAGAGATACCTCTCCGACAATCGAAGTGACAAATCCTAATCTCGATCTATGCCAACTCAACAAGTACCATTGTAGACACATGTAGAGCACCTTTATAATCACCTAGTTACGTTGTGACATTTGGTAGCACACAAAGTGTTCCTCCGGTAAACGGGAGTTGCATAATCTCATAGTCATAGGAACATGTATAAGTCATGAAGTAAGCAATAGCAACATACTAAACGATCAAGTGCTAAGCTAACGGAATGGGTCAAGTCCATAAATGGATCGCTGGAGCTTGCACACTTTGTTAGCACCCTTTGGATTGATAAAACCTTTAGGTTGCATCATATACAACTCTTCTTCCAGAAATCTATTCAGGAATGCAGTCTTCACATCCATTTGCCAAATTTCATAATCATAAAATGCGGCAATTGCTAACATGATTCGGACGGACTTAAGCATCGCTACGGGTGAGAAAGTCTCATCGTAGTCAACTCCTTGAACTTGTTGAAAACCTTAGCTTTGTAGACAGCAACTTTACCGTCAGCGTTAGTCTTCTTCTTGAAGATCCATTTATTCTCGATGGCTTGCCGATCATCGGGCAAGTCAACTAAAGTCCAAACTTTGTTCTCATAGATGGATCCCATCTCAGATTTCATGGCCTCAAGACATTTTGCGGAATCTGGGCTCATCATCGCTTCCTCATAGTTCGTAGGTTCGCCATGGTCAAGTAACATGACCGCCAGAACAGGATTACCGTACCACTCTAGTGCGGATCTTACTCTGGTAGACCTACGAGGTTCGGTAGTAACTTGATCTGAAGTTTCATGATCATTATCATTGGCTTCCTCACTAATTGGTGTAGGTGTCATAGGAACCGATTTCTGTGATGGACTACTTTCCAATAAGGGAGTAGGTATAGTTACCTCATCAAGTTCTACCTTCCTCCCACTAACTTCTTTCGAGAGAAACTCCCTCTCTAGAAAGGATCCATTCTTGGCAACAAATGTCTTGCCTTCGGATCTGTGATAGAAGGTGTACCCAACAGTCTCCTTTGGGTATCCTATGAAGACACATTTCTCCAATTTCAGTATGAGCTTATCAGGTTGAAGCTTTTTCACATAAGCATCACAGCCCCAAACTTAAAGAAACGACAACTTTGGTTTCTTGCCAAACCATAGTTCATAAGGCGTCGTCTCAACGGATTTAGATGGTTCCCTATTTAACGTGAATGCAGCTGTCTCTAAAGCATAACCCCAAAATGATAGCGGTAAATCAATAAGAGACATCATAGATCGCACCATATCTAGTAAAGTGTGATTACGACGTTCGGACACACCATTACGCTGTGGTGCTCTAGGTGGCGTGAGTTGCGAAACTATTCCGCCTTGTTTCAAATGAAGACCAAACTCGTAACTCAAATATTCTCCTCCATGATCAGAACATAGAAATTTTATTTTCTTGTTACGATGATTTTCCACTTCACTCTAAAATTCTTTGAACTTTTCAAATGTTTCAGACTTATGTTTCATTAAGTAGATATACCCATATCTGCTCAAACCATTTGTGAAGGTGAGAAAATAACGATATCCGCCACGGGCCTCAATATTCATCGGACCACATACTGTTGGGGAACATAGTAATTTCAAAAAATTTCCTACGCACACGCAAGATCATGGTGATGCATAGCAACGAGAGGGGAGAGTGTGATCTACGTACCCTTGTAGATCGACAACGGAAGCGTTTGGTTGATGTAGTCGTACGTCTCCACGGCCCGACCGATCAAGCACCGAAACTACGGCACCTCCGAGTTCTAGCACACGTTCAGCTCAATGACGATCCCCGGACTCCGATCCAGCAAAGTGTCGGGGAAGAGTTCCGTCAGCACGACGGCGTGGTGACGATCTTGATGCACTACCGTCGCAGGGCTTCGCCTAAGCACCGCTACAATATTATCGAGGACTATGGTGGAGGGGGGCACCGCACACGGCTAAGAATATGATCACACGGATCAACTTGTGTGTCTAGGGGTGCCCCCTGCCCCCGTATATAAAGGAGCAAGGGGAGGAGGCCGGCCGGCCCCTATAGGCGCGCCAGGAGGAGTCCTCCTCCTAGTAGGAGTAGGACTCCTACTAGGAGGGGGAAAGAAGTGGGGAGGGAGAGGGAAAGGGGGGGCGCCGCCCCCCTCTCCTAGTCCAATTCAGACCAGGGGGGAGGAGGCGCGCAGCCCACCTCTGGCTGCCCCTCTCTCTCCACTAAGGCCCATATGACCCATTACTTCTCCCGGGGGATTCCGGTAACCCTCCGGCTCTCCAGTTTTCTCCGAAATCACCCGGAACACTTCCGGTGTCCGAATATAGCCATCCAATATATCAATCTTTATGTCTGAACCATTTCGAGACTCCTCGTCATGTCCGTGATCACATCCGGGACTCCAAACTAACTTCGGTACATCAAAACTCATAAACTCATAATATAACTGTCATCGAAACCTTAAGCGTGCGGACCCTACGGGTTCGAGAACAATGTAGACATGACCGAGACACGTCTCCGGTCAATAACCAATAGCGGAACCTAGATGCTCATATTGGCTCCTACATATTCTACGAAGATCTTTATCGGTCAGACCGCATAACAACATACGTTGTTCCCTTTGTCATCGGTATGTTACTTGCCCGAGATTCGATCGTCGGTATCTTAATACCTAGTTCAATCTCGTTACCGGCAAGTCTCTTTACTCGTTCTGTAATACATCATCTCACAACTAACTCATTAGTTTCAATGTTTGCAAGGCTTATGTGATGTGCATTACCGAGAGGGCCCAGAGATACCTCTCCGACAATCGGAGTGACAAATCCTAATCTCGAAATACGCCAACCCAACATGTACCTTTGGAGACACCTGTAGAGCTCCTTTATAATCACCCAGTTACGTTGTGACGTTTGGTAGCACACAAAGTGTTCCTCCGGCAAACGGGAGTTGCATAATCTCATAGTCATAGGAACATGTATAAGTCATGAAGAAAGCAATAGCAACATACTAAACGATCGGGTGCTAGCTAATGGAATGGGTCATGTCAATCACATCATTCTCCTAATGATGTGATCCCGTTAATCAAATAACAACTCTTTTGTTTATGGTTAGGAAACATAACCATCTTCGATTAACGAGCTAGTCAAGTAGAGGCATACTAGTGACACTTTGTTTGTCTATGTATTCACACAAGTATTATGTTTCCGGTTAATAAAATTCTAGCATGAATAATAAACATTTATCATGATATAAGGAAATAAATAATAACTTTATTATTGCCTCTAGGGCATATTTCCTTCAGTCTCCCACTTGCACTAGAGTCAATAATCTAGTTCACATCGCCATGTGATTTAACAGCAATAGTTCACATCACCATGTGATTAACACCCATAGTTCACATCGATATGTGATCAACACCCAAAGGGTTTACTAGAGTCAGTAATCTAGTTCACATCGCTATGTGATTAACACCCAAAGAGTACTAAGGTGTGATCATGTTTTGCTTGTGAGATAATTTTAGTCAACGGGTCTGTCACATTCAGATCCGTAAGTATTTTGCGAATTTCTATGTCAACAATGCTCTGCACGGAGCTACTCTAGCTTATTGCTCCCACTTTCAATATGTATCTAGATCGAGACTTAGAGTCATCCAGATCTGTGTCAAAACTTGCATCGACGTAACTTTTTACGACGAACCTTTTTGTCACCTCCATAATTGAGAAATATTTCCTTATTCCACTAAGGATAATTTTGACCAATGTCCAGTGATCTACTCTTAGATCACTATTGTACTCCCTTGCTTAACACAGTGTAGGGTATACAATAGATCTGGTACACATCATGGCATACTTCATAGAACCTATGGCTGAGGCATAGGGAATGACTTTCATTCTATTTCTATCTTCTGCCGTGGTCGGGCTTTGAGTCTTACTCAATTTCACACCTTGCAACATAGGCAAGAACTCTTTCTTTGACTGTTCCATTTTGAACTACTTCAAAATCTTGTCAAGGTATGTACTCATTGAAAAAACTTATCAAGCGTCTTGATCTATCTCTATAGATCTTGATGCTCAATATGTAAGCAGCTTTACCGAGGTCTTTCTTTGAAAAAATCCTTTCAAATATTCCTTTATGCTTTCCAAAAAATTATACATTATTTCCGATCAACAATATGTTGTTCACATATACTTATCAGAAATGTTGTAGTGCTCCCACTCACTTTCTTGTAAATACAGGCTTCACCGTAAGTCTGTATAAAACTATATGCTTTGATCAACTTATTAAAGCGTATATTCCAACTCCGAGATTCTTGCACCAGTCCATAGATGGATCATTGGAGCTTGCATATTTTGTTAACACCTTTAGGATTGACAAAACCATCTGGTTGCATCATATACAACTCTTATTTAAGAAATCCATTAAGGAATGCAGTTTTGTTGATCCATTTGCCAGATTTCATAAAATGCGGCAATTGCTAACATGATTCGGACAGACTTAAGCATATATACGAGTGAGAAAATCTCATCGTAGTCAACACCTTGAACTTGTCGAAAACCTTTTGCGACAATTCTAGCTTTGTAGATAGTAACACTACTATCAGCGTCCGTCTTCCTCTTGAAGATCCATTTATTTTCTATGGCTTGCCGATCATCGGGCAAATCCATCAAAGTCCATACTTTGTTCTCATACATGGATCATATCTGAGATTTTATGGCCTCAAACCATTTCGCGGAATCTGGGCTCATCATCGCTTCCTCATAGTTCGCAAGTTCGTCATGGTCTAGTAACATGACTTCCAGAACAGGATTACTGTACCACTCTGGTGCGGATCTCACTCTGGTTTACCTATGAGATTCGGTAGTAACTTGATCTGAAGTTACATGATCATCATCATTAGCTTCCTCACTAATTGGTGTGGTAGTCACAGGAATAGATTTCTGTGATGAACTACTTTCCAATAAGGGAGCAGGTACAGTTACCTCATCAAGTTCTACTTTCCTCCCACTCACTTCTTTCGAGAGAAACTCCTTCTCTAGAAAAACTCCGAATTTAGCAACAGAAGTCTTGCCTTCGGATTTGTGATAGAAGGTGTACCCAGTAGTCTCCTTTGGGTATCCTATGAAGACATATTTCTCCGATTTGGGTTTGAGCTTATCAGGATGAAACTTTTTCACATAAGCATTGCAACCCCAAACTTTAAGAAATGACAACTTTGGTTTCTTGCCAAACCACAGTTCATACGGTGTCATCTCAACAGATTTAGATGGTGCCCTTTTAACGTGAATGCAGCTGTCTCTAATGCATAACCCCAAAACGATAGTGGTAGATCGGTAAGAGACATCATAGATTGCACTATATCCAAAAAGTACGGTTATGACGTTCGGACACACCATTATGCTGTGGTGTTCCATGTGGCATGAGTTTGTGAAACTATTCCACATTGTTTTAATTGAAGACCAAACTCGTAACTCAAATATTTGTCTCCATGATCAGATCGTAGAAACATTATTTTCTTGTCACGATGATTTTCCACTTCACTCTGAAATTCTTTGAACTTTTCAAATGTTTCAGACTTATGTTTCATCAAGTAGATATACCCATATCTGCTCAAATCATCTGTGAAGTTTAGAAAATAATGATACTTGCTGTGAGCCATAACACTCATCGGACCGCATGCATCAGTATGTATTATTTCCAATAAGTCAGTTGCTCGCTCTGGAGAACGGAGTCTTAGTCATCTTGCCCATGAGGCATGGTTCGCAAGCATCAATTGATCCATAATCAAGTGATTCCAAAATCCCATCAGCATGGAGTTTCTTCATGCGCTTTACACCAATATGACCTAAACGGTAGTGCTACAAATAAGTTGCACTATCATTATTAACTTTGCATCTTTTGATTTCAATATTATGATTATGTGTATCACTACGATCGAGATCCAACGAACTATTTTCATTGGGTGTGTAACCATATAAGGTTTTATTCATGTAAACAGAACAACAATTTATTCTCTTACTTAAATGAATAACCGTATTACAATAAACATGATCAAATCATATTCATGCTTAACGCAAACACCAAATAACACTTATTCAGGTTCAACACTAATCCCAAAAGTATAGGGAGTGTGCGATGATGATCATATCAATCTTGGAACCACTTCCAACACACATCGTCACTTCACCCTTAACTAGTCTCTGTTTATTCTGCAACTCCCGTTTTGAGTTACTAATCTTAGCAACTGAACTAGTATCAAATACTGAGGGGTTGCTATAAACACTAGTAAAGTACACATGAATAACACATATATCAAATATACTTATGTTCATTTTGCCATCCTTCTTATCTGCCAATCACTTGGGGTAGTTCCGCTTCCAGTGACCAGTCCCTTTGCAGTAGAAACACTTAGTCTCAGGCTTAGGACTAGACTTGGGCTTCTTCACTTGAGCAGCAACTTGCTTGCTGTTCTTCTTGAAGTTCCCCTTCTTCCCTCTGCCCTTTTCTTGAAACTAGTGGTCTTGTCTACCATCAACACTTGATGTTTTTCTCGATTTCTACCTTCGTCAATTTCCGCATTACGAAGAGCTTGGGAATCGTTTCCGTTATCCCTTGCATATCATAGTTCATCACGAAGTTCTACTAAGTTGGTGATGGTGACTAGAGAATTCTGTCAATCACTATCTTATCTAGAAGATTAACTCCCACTTGATTCAAGCGATTGTAGTACTCAGACAATCTGGGCACATGCTCACTAGTTGAGCGATTCTCCTCCATCTTTTAGCTATAGAACTTGTTGGAGACTTCATATCTCTCAACTCGGGTATTTGCTTGAAATATTAACTTCAACTCCTGGAACATCTCATATGCTCCATGACGTTCAAAACGTCTTTGAAGTCCCGATTCTAAGCCATTAAGCATGGTGCACTAAACTATCAAGTAGTCATCATATTGAGCTAGCCAAACGTTCATAACGTCTGCATCTGCTCCTGCAATAGGTCCGTCACCTAGCGGTGCATCAAGGACATAATTCTTCTGTGCAGCAATGAGGATAAACCTCAGATCACGGATCCAATCCGCATCATTGCTACTAACATCTTTCAACACAATTTTCTCTAGGAACATATCAAAATAAACACAGGGAAGCAACAACGCGAGCTATTGATCTACAACATAATTTGCAAAATACTACCAAGACTAAGTTCATGATAAATTTAAGTTCAATTAATCATATTACTTAAGAACTCCCACTTAGATAGACATCCCTCTAATCCTCTAAGTGATTACGTGATCCAAATCAACTAAACCATGTCCGATCATCACGTGAGATGGAGTAGTTTCATTGGTGAACATCACTATGTTGATCATATCTACTATATGATTCATGCTCGACCTTTCGGTCTCCGTGTTCCGAGGCCATATCTGTATATGCTTGGCTCATCAAGTATAACCTGAGTATTCCGCGTGTGCAACTGTTATGCACCCGTTGTATTTGAACGTAGAGCCTATCACACCCGATCATCACGTGGCGTCTCAGCATGAAGAACTTTCGCAACGGTGCATACTCAGGGAGAACACTTCTTGATAATTAGTGAGAGATCATCTTATAATGCTAACGTCAATCAAAGAAAGATAAGATGCATAAAAGATAAACATCACATGCAATCAATATAAGTGATATGATATGGCCATCATCATCTTGTGCTTGTGATCTCCATCTTCGAAGCACCGTCGTGATCACCATCGTCACCGGCGCGACACCTTGATCTCCATTGTAGCATCGTTGTCGTCTCGCCAGTCTTATGCTTCCACGACTATCGCTACCGCTTAGTGATAAAGTAAAGCAATACAGCGCGATTGCATTGCATACAATAAAACGACAACCATATGCCTCCTGCCAGTTGCCGATAACTCGGTTACAAAACATGATCATCTCATACAATAAAATTTAGCATCATGTCTTGACCATATCACATCACAACATGCCCTGCAAAAACAAGTTAGACGTCCTCTACTTTGTTGTTGCAAGTTTTACGTGGCTGCTACGGGCTTAAGCAAGAACCAATCTTACCTACGCATCAAAACCACAACGATAGTTTGTCAAGTTGGTGCTGTTTTAACCTTCGCAAGGACCGGGCGTAGCCACACTCGGTTCAACTAAAGTTGGAGAAACTGTCACCCGCTAGCCACCTTTGTGCAAAGCACGTCGGGAGAACCGGTCTCGCGTAAGCGTACGCGTAATGTCGGCCGGGCCGCTTCGTCCAACAATACCGCCGAACCAAAGTATGACATGCTGGTAAGCAGTATGACTTATATCGCCCACAACTCACTTGTGTTCTACTCGTGCATATAACATCAACATATAAAACCTAGGCTCGGATGCCACTGTTGGGGAACGTAGTAATTTCAAAAAAATTCCTACGCACACGCAAGATCATGGTGATGTATAGCAACGAGAGGGGAGAGTGTGATCTACGTACCCTTGTAGATCGACAACGGAAGCGTTTTCTTGATGTAGTCGTACGTCTCCACGGCCCGACCGATCAAGCACCGAAACTACGGCACCTCCGAGTTCTAGCACACGTTCAGCTCGATGACGATCCCCAGACTCCGATCCAGCAAAGTGTCGGGGAAGAGTTCCGTCAGCACGACAGCGTGGTGACGATCTTGATGCACTACCATCGCAGGGCTTCGCCTAAGCACCGCTACAATATTATCGAGGACTATGGTGGAGGGGGGCACCGCACACGGCTAAGAATATGATCACACTGATCAACTTGTGTGTCTAGGGGTGCCCCCCTGCCCCCGTATATAAAGGAGCAAGGGGAGGAGGCCGGCCGGCCCCTATAGGCACGCCAGGAGGAGTCCTCCTCCTAGTAGGAGTAGGACTCCTACTAGGAGGGGGAAAGAAGTGGGGAGGGAGAGGGAAAGGGGGGGCGCCGCCCCCCTCTCCTAGTCCAATTCGGACCAGGGGGGAGGAGGCGCACAGGCCACCTCTGGCTGCCCCTCTCTCTCTCCACTAAGGCCCATATGGCCCATTACTTCTCCCGGGGGGGTTCCGGTAACCCTCCGGCTCTCCGGTTTTCTCCGAAATCACCCGGAACACTTTCGGTGTTCAAATATAGCCGTCCAATATATCAATCTTTATGTCTCGACCATTTCGAGACTCCTCGTCATGTGCGTGATCACATCTGGGACTCCGAACTAACTTCGGTACATCAAAACTCATAAACTCATAATATAACTGTCATTGAAACCTTAAGCGTGCGGACCCTATAGGTTCGAGAACAATGTAGACATGACCAAGACACGTCTCCGGTCAATAACCAATAGCGGAACCTGGATGCTCATATTGGCTCCTACATATTCTACGAAGATCTTTATCGGTCAGACCGCATAACAACATACGTTGTTCCCTTTGTCATCGGTATGTTACTTGCCCGAGATTCGATCGTCGGTATCTTAATACCTAGTTCAATCTCGTTACCGGCAAGTCTCTTTACTCGTTCCGTAATACATCATATCACAACTAACTCATTAGTTGCAATGCTTGCAAGGCTTATGTGATGTGCATTACCGAGAGGGCCCAGAGATACCTCTCCGACAATCGGAGTGACAAATCCTAATCTCGAAATACGCCAACCCAACATGTACCTTTGGAGACACCTGTAGAGCTCCTTTATAATCACCCAGTTACGTTGTGACGTTTGGTAGCACACAAAGTGTTCCTTCGGCAAACGGGAGTTGCAGAATCTCATAGTCATAGGAACATGTATAAGTCATGAAGAAAGCAATAGCAACATACTAAACGATCGGGTGCTAAGCTAATGGAATGGGTCATGTCAATCACATCATTCTCCTAATGATGTGACCCCGTTAATCAAATAACAACTCTTTTCCCGTTAATCAAATAACAACTCTTTTGTTTATGGTTAGGAAACATAATCATCTTCGATTAACGAGCTAGTCAAGTACAGGCATACTAGTGACACTTTGTTTGTCTATGTATTCACACAAGTATTATGTTTCTGGTTAATACAATTCTAGCATGAATAATAAACATTTATCATGATATAAGGAAATAAATAATAACTTTATTATTGCCTCTAGGGCATATTTCCTTCACATACATCAATATGTATGATTTCCAATAAATCTGTTGCTCGCTCCATTGTTCCGGAGAATGGCGTTTTAGTCATCTTGCCCATGAGGCATGGTTCGCAAGTACCAAGTGATTCATAATCAAGTGATTCTAAAAGTCCATCAGAATGGAGTTTCTTCATGCGCTTTACACCAATATGACCTAAACGGCAGTGCCACAAATAAGTTGCACTATCATTATCAACTCTGCATCTTTTGGCTTCAACATTATGAATATGTGTATCACTACTATCGAGATTCATTAGAAATAGACCACTCTTCAACGGTGCATGACCATAAAAGATATTACTCATATAAATAGAACAACCATTATTCTCAGATTTAAATGAATAACCGTCTCGCATCGAACAAGATCCAGATACAATGTTCATGCTCAACGCTGGCACCAAATAACAATTATTCAGGTCTAAAACTAATCCCTAAGGTAGATGTAGAGGTAGCGTGCCGACGGCGATCACATCGACTTTGGAACCATTTCCCACGTGCATCGTCACCTCGTCCTTAGCCAATCTTCGCTTAATCCGTAGTCCCTGTTTCGAGTTGCAAATATTAGCAACAGAACCAGTATCAAATACCCAGGTGCTACTGCGAGCTTTAGTAAGGTACACATCAATAACATGTATATCACATATACCTTTGTTCACCTTCCCATCCTTCTTATCCACCAAATACTTGGGGCAGTTCTGCTTCCAGTGACCAGTCCCTTTGCAATAGAAGCACTCAGTCTCAGGCTTAGGTCCAGACTTGGGTTTCTTCTCTTGAGCATCAACTTGTTTGTTGTTGTTCTTGAAGTTCCCTTTCTTCTTCCCTTTACCTTTTTTTGAAACTGGTGGTCTTGTTGACCATCAACACTTGATGCTCCTTCTTGATTTCTACCTCCGCAGCTTTTAGCATTGCGAAGAGCTCGGTAATCTTCTTATCCATCCCTTGCATATTATAGATCATCACGAAGCTCTTGTAGCTTGGTGGCAGTGATTAAAGAACTCTGCCAATGACACTATCAGCAGGAAGATTAACTCCCAGTTGAGTCAAGTGGTTATGGTACCCAGACATTCTGAGTATATGTTCACTGACAGAACTATTCTCCTCCATCTTGCAACTGTAGAACTTATTGGAGACTTCATATCTCTCAATCCGGGCATTTGCTTGAAATATTAACTTCAACTCCTGGAACATCTCATATGCTCCATGACGCTCAAAACGTCGTTGAAGCCCCGATTCTAAGCCATAAAGCATGACACACTAAACTATCTAGTAGTCATCAGCTTTGCTCTGCCAGACGTTCATAACATCTGGCGTTGCTCCTGCAGCGGGTTTGGCACCTAGCGGTGCTTCCAGGACGTAATTCTTCTGTGCAGCAATGAGGATAATCCTTAAGTTACGGACCCAGTCCATGTAATTGGTACCATCATCTTTCAACTTTGCTTTCTCAAGGAACGCATTAAAATTTAACGGAACAACAACACGAGCCATCTATCTACAACAACATAGACAAGCAAAATACTATCAGGTACTAAGTTCATGATAAATTAAAGTTCAATTAATCATATTTAAGAACTCCCACTTAGATAGGCATCCCTCTAATCATCTAAGTGATCACGTGATCCATATCAACTAAACCATGTCCGATCATCACGTGAGATGGAGTAGTTTTCAATGGTGAACATCACTATGTTGATCATATCTACTATATGATTCACGCTCGACCTTTCGGTCTCAGTGTTCTGAGGCCATATCTACATATGCTAGGCTCGTCAAGTTTAACCCGAGTATTTCTGCGTGTGCAAAACTGGCTTGCACCCATTGTATATGAAAGTAGAGCTTATCACACCCGATCATCACATGGTGTCTCGGCACGACAAACTTTGGCAACGTTGCATACTTAGGGAGAGCACTTGTACCTTGAAATTTAGTGAGAGATCATCTTATAATGCTACCATCAATCAAGCAGAATAAGATGCATAAAGGATAAACATCACATGCAATCAATATAAGTGATATGATATGTCCATCATCATCTTGTGCCTTTGATCTCCATCTCCAAAGCACCGTCATGATCACCATCGTCACCGGCGCGACACCTTGATCTCGTAGCATCGTTGTCATCTCGCCAACTATTGCTTCTACGACTATCGCTACTGCTTAGTGATAAAGTAAAGCAATTACAGGGCGATTGCATTGCATACAATAAAGCGACAACCATATGGCTCCTGCCAGTTGCCGATAACTCTGTTACAAAACATGATCATCTCATACAATAAAATATAGCATCATGCCTTGACCATATCACATCACAACATGCCCTGCAAAAACAAGTTAGACGTCCTCTACTTTGTTGTTGCAAGTTTTACGTGGCTGCTACGGGCTGAGCAAGAACCGTTCTTACCTACGCATCAAAACCACAAAGATATTTCGTCAGGTTAGTGCTGTTTTAACCTTCAACAAGGACCGGGCGTAGTCACACTCGGTTCAACTAAAGTTGGAGAAATTGACACCCGCTAGCCACCTGTGTGCAAAGCACGTTGGTAGAACCAGTCTCGCGTAAGCATACGCGTAATTTCGGTCTGGGCCGCTTCATCCAACAATACTGCCGAAGCAAAGTATGACATGCTGGTAAGCAGTATGACTTGTATCGCCCACAACTCACTTGTGTTCTACTCGTGCATATAACATCTACGCATAAACCTGGCTCGGATGTCACTGTTGGGGAACGTAGTAATTTCAAAAAAAATTCCTACGCACAGGCAAGATCATGGTGATGCATGGAAACAAGAGGGGAGAGTGTTGTCTACATACCCTCGTAGACCGTAAGCGGAAGCGTTATGACAACGCGGTTGATGTAGGCATACGTCTTCACGATCAACCTATCCTCAGTACCGAACATACGGTACCTTCGTGTTCAGCACACGTTCAGCTCGGTGACATCCCATGAACTCACGATCCAGTAGGGCTTCGGGGAAGAGCTTCGTCAGCACTGCTACAATATGACCGAGGTGGATTACGGTGGAGGGGGCACCGCACACTGCTAAGAAAGATCAATGATCAACTTGTGTGTTCTAGGGTGCCCCCCTGCCCCCGTATATAAAGGAGCAAGGGGGGAGGCCGGCCGGCCCTTGCAGGGCACTCCAGGAGGAGGAGTCCTCCTCCTAGTAGGAGCAGGACTCCCCTTTCCTACTCCTACTAGGAGGGGGAAAGGAAGGAGGAGAGGGAGAAGGAAAGGGGGCGCCCCCCCTTCCCTAGTCCAATTCGGACCAGAGGGGGAGGGGCACGCGGCCTTCCCTAGCCGGCCCTCTCTCTCTCCACTAAGGCCCATGTGGCCCATTACTTCTCCAGGGGGGGCTCCGGTGACCCTCCGGCACTCCGGTTTTCTCCGAAATCACCCGGAACACTGCGGTATCCGAATATAGTCATCCAATATATCAATCTTTATGTCTTGACCATTTCGAGACTCCTCGTCATGTCCGTGATCACATCCGGGACTCCGAACTACCTTCGGTACATCAAATCACATATACTCCTAATACCGATCGTCACAGAACTTTAAGCGTGCGGACCCTACGGGTTCGAGAACTATGTAGACATGACCGAGACATGTCTCCGATCAATAACCAATAGCGGAACCTGGATGCTCATATTGGTTCCTACATATTCTACGAAGATCTTTATCGGTCAACCCGCATAACAACATACATTGTTCCCTTTGTCATCGGTATGTTACTTGCCCGAGATTGGATCGTCGGTATCTCAATACCTAGTTCAATCTCATTACCGGCAAGTCTCTTTACTCGTTCTGTAATGCATCATCCTGTAAGTAACTCATTAGTCACATTGCTTGCAAGGCTTATAGTGATGTGCATTACCGAGAGGGCCCAGAGATACCTCTCCGACAATCAGAGTGACAAGTCCTAATCTCGATCTATGCCAACTCAACAGGTACCATTGGAGACACCTGTAGAGCACCTTTATAGCCACTCAGTTACGTTGTGACGTTTGGTAGCACACAAAGTGTTCCTCCGGTAATCGGGAGTTGCATAATCTCATAGTCATAGGAACATGTATAAGTCATGAAGAAAGCAATAGCAACATACTAAACGATCAAGTGCTAAGCTAACGGAATGGGTCAAGTCAATCACATAATTCTCCTAATGATGTGATCCCATTTATCAAATGACAACTCATGTCCATGGTTAGGAAACATAACCATCTTTGATCATCGAGCTAGTTAAGTAGAGGCATACTAGTGACACTTTGTTTGTCTATGTATTCACACATGTATTATGTTTCCGGTTAATACAATTCTAGCATGAATAATAATCATTTATCATGAAATAAGGAAATAAATAATAACTTTAGTATTGCCTCTAGGGCATATTTCCTTCACTATCACACATAAGCCTCCTTATATCATCCTCAAAACAGCCACCATATCTACCTATCATGGCATTTCCATAGCCATTGCAAGATATATTGCCATGCAACTTCCATCATCATCATATACATGACTTGATCATTTATTGTCATGTTGCTTTGCATGATCGTAAGATAGCTAGCATGATGTTTTCATGGCTTGTCCTTTTTTGATTTCGTTGCCACGCTAGATCATTGCACATCTCGGTACACCGTCGGAGGCATTCATATAGAGTCATATCTTTGTTCTAGTATCGAGTTGTAAGTAAATAAAAGTGTGATCATCATCATTATTAGAACATTGTACCATGTGAGGTTATCAAAATAAAAGTGGCCAGGGAAGCCCAGAGAGAGAGAGAGAGAGGGCCAAAGAAGCCTACAAAAAAGGAGATTTTTAAAAAAAATGAGAGAAAAGAGAGAAGGGACAATGTTACTATCCTTTTACCACACTTGTGCTTCAGAGTAGCACCATGTTTTTCATATAGAGAGTCTCTTGAGTTATCACTTTCATATACTAGTGGGAATTTTCATTATAGAACTTGGCTTGTATATTCCAACGATGGGCTTCCTCAAGTGCCCTAGGTCTTCATGAGCAAGCAAGTTGGATGCACACCCACTTAGTTTTAGTTTGAGCTTTCATACACTTATAGCTCTAGTGCATCTGTTGCATGGCAATCCCTACTCCTCGCATTGACATCAATTGATGGGCATCTCCATAGCCCGTTGATTAGCCGCGTCGATGTGAGACTTTCTCCCTTTTTTGTCCCCTACTCACCAGCCGACCGAGCATCTACCAGTTAACGATTTCCTCAAAAATGATGAAATGTCAGTAAGAGGCATTTTTATGCAATGTCGCTACTCAACACTGCTTGCTACTACTCTCGCTAGCTACTTGGGCGCGATGCAATCGTCGTCGTCATCCTCCTCCTTGATCTCGTCGAAGTAGTCAAGGGCGGGTCGCCCAGTGGTAGACCGAGCCTCCAGCGACGATTGCACTCTACTTCTATCGCAACCTCCTAATCGGAGTGGCGAGTGAGAGGAAAGCAATCTACTGCTCCTCCTTTTCCGTTGTTGTTGAATGGCCAAAGTTCTCACATAAGTGCTCCTCTTTGTAACGACGGTCCTCCGCTTCACGGACGGAGAGCTCCATAATGACCCGATTGGGTCCTTAGGTTCGGCCTTGGCCTCCAAGGGGACGAGGGGGGAATCGGGGGTGAATGCATCCTCTTCATTGTCGTGCAATGAGTTTAGCCAGTGACGCGACATGAAAAGGGACGAAGAGTGGCACTTTGGACGGGGACAGTGTCTGTGACAGGACAATGTCACTTGAAGCTCGAGCTCGGCCGCCATGGTAGATGCCAGCGCCCCACAAGCCATCATGGAGATCAACGAGACATGAGGGACCGACCAAGACATTAATGGAGCGGGTGGTTAGCGGTCACATCACCCCCTCGCAAGTGATTCTCTATGCTGGTGGTGCGTGTATGGGCGATATGAACTTCAAAACCCGCTCATGGCGCGAAGAGGAAGAAGAAGCTTCCCTCCCATGGAGGTCGTTGGCGTGGAGGTTATGAGTTCATTTTTTAACCCAGCTTCGTAGTATATGGCGATTACAAGGCATATGTCTCCTCTGATAGAATGCAATTTTGTGTGTTGATCACTATATTAGCAGTTATTGTGGCGATCGGCCACATATGGCGACTCTCCTATATATGATAGCACTTAGGCTTATAACATCATAGTTAACTCGTCATTTTAAGATATGTCCTCTCCTTTATTTTGGAAGTACTGCAGTGCTTACGATGAGCGTCGACCAAGGGAGAAGGCCCAAACAGGCAATGAAGAAGGCGTAATCAAGGCGCGGGAGTGTTTAAATGTGTTGAGTGGGTAAGTGGGCTTCAGGCCTTGTAATAGTTGGGCCATAGGCCGTGTTAAGTGAAGGCTGGACTGGTGGATATAATCCAGCCAGGCGACGTGTGGATGAGGTATCAAAAATGAAATAGAAAACTATCTGAGCCGCTGGCTCCTCTCTTCTCCTCTTTCCTGCCTCTTCCTCCTCTCCGGCGATTTCGAATTCTGTCTTTCCTGAAACTCTCTTCCACTCGCCGGTGACGATCCCGTCCAACCCTAGGTCATGACAGTCTGGTATCAGAGCCACCGCTTCCGTCCACGCGCCCAAATTTTTTTTCCCCACTTCGTACCCAGCAAATCTGACGCGAAGGTTTTAGATCGCTCTCGGGCTCGATCTGAGTAATTCCAGACCTGAGGTGGGTTGATTTGGGGGAAGCCGCCGCCACGACGACATTCAAGCCTAATCCGCAGACTAGGTTCCTGGCGGACGAGATGGAGGCGTTCAAGGAGCGGATGCTCAAGGAATTCACCGTGCTCCATGAAAACCAGAGCAAATTGGTAGTCGTGGATGACATCTGCGCGAAACTGGCATCACTGGATGCGAAGCTCACGGAGCAATCGGCGCGTCTGGATCAAGTACAGGTCAAGGTGGATCTGTCCTGCGACACACTGGGGCAAGTGCAGCAGGGGCAGCTTCATGCGGTGAGAGGAGACAAGGCCACGGGGTAGGGCGAGAGTTCTTCGCCCACTACATCTGAGGTTTCAGATGGGATTCTCGGTGCAGGACCGCGGTTCAGGCAGCCACCTCCACCACCACCAGTTCAGGTACCTGCTCCACCGTCTGTAGTTCAGTTACCGGTACCGTTCGCAGTCGAGGAGAATAAGATCACTTCTGCTTCTCTGTATCTCACGGATAACGCTGCACACCGGTATCAAGGGTTCAAGCAGACTGCGGCGTTTCACACTTGGGGATAATTCTGTGAGGCCATTCTGAAGGAGTTTGATGTGGATGTTTACCGTCAGAAGATGAAAGAGTTGATGCTGCTCAGGCAAACGGGTACTGTCGAAGAATACAAGCTCCAATTCCTGCACTTGGTGTATACAGTCAGGTTGTATGAGCCGACAATCAGTGACACTTTTCTAGTCACTAGATTTTAGATGGGACTGAAGGATGAACTGCGAGCTGGGGTAGAAGTTCAAATACCTACAACAGTGCAAATGGCTGCTTTGTATGCATCAGTTCAGTAAGGATTGTTGCTTCAACACAAACTTCCTAAACCACCTTTCTCTAAAAGTTCTTATACAAAGAATGACGGTAAACCTCAGCTGGCCACGGGCGACTTGTGGAAAGCGAAGCAGCTCAAGGAGTACAGACGTGCTAATGGGTTATGTTATAAGTGTGGAGAGAAATTCATGCCGGGTCACATATGTAACCAGCCCACAGCTCCAACAGGTCAACTCAAGGCTGCAGAAATTGTGGATCCTCACGAGATTATCTCTGATGTGGTATTAGATGCTCTTGTGACAGACAGCCATGGGAACTATGCAGCTATTTCAGCAACAGCTTTGTCAGGAGCACCTCACCCAAGAACAATTCAGTTATGGGCATTGATTGGGAATCAGGTTTTTCTCATTTTAGTAGATTCAGGCAATACTCACTCATTTGTGGATCATGCTTTATTGAGCAGAATTTCAGTAACAACAACACAACTACCAGTGCCAATGCAGGTCAGGGTGGCTAATGGAAATATGGTTAAGTGCAGTGAATGTGTTCCTCAATTAACCTGGTGGTTGCAGGGGCATAGTTTCACCAGTCCTATTCATGTTTTTCCACTGGGTGGGCATGACATTATTCTGGGTATTTATTGGCTTGAACAATGGGGCGTTATGCAGTGTCATTGGGCAGCAAAGTGGATACAATTCCAGTATGAAGGGCATGAGGTCAGACTGCAGGGTGTGTTGCCAGTGCAGCAAGACCATATTAAGGAAATTTCAGCTGAGCAACTACTTAAATGGGAAAAGGGTAATGATGTGTGGGCAACAGCACTTCTGAACCGCATTGTTATGGAACCAGTTGTGGAAATTCCTCCTGCAGTGCAACAGATCTTGGATAGAAACAAAGAAGTATTCCAAGAACCAAAAACACTTCCTCCTCACAGAGCTTTGGATCATGAAATCCACTTAAAACCTGATGCTGTACCAGTAAACTGTAGACCATACAGGTATTCTCCTCTGCATAAAGATGAAATAGAGAGGCAAGTTTCTGAAATGTTGCAATCAGGGCTGATTACTCCTAGTATAAGTCCTTTTGCTTCTCCTGTGTTGCTGGTGAAAAAGAAAGATGGAACTTGGAGATTCTGTGTGCATTATAGAAGGTTGAATGATTTAACAATCAAGAGCAAATTTCCCTTGCCTATGATTGATGAGCTATTGGATGAATTAGGAGGCTCCAAGTGGTTTTCCAAGTTAGACCCGAGAGCTGGGTATCACCAGATCAGGATGAAGGAGGAAGATGAGCACAAGACTGCATTTAAAACTCACCATGGCCAATTTCAGTTCAGAGTTGTTCCATTTGGACTGGCCACAGCTCCTAGAACATTTCAATGTGTTATGAATTTTGTGTTTGCAGGATCAAACAGGAAGTTTTTCTTAGTGTTTATGGATGACATTCTGGTGTTCAGTCAGACTTTTGAGAAACATCTAGAGCACTTACAGATTGTGTTTGATCTTCTGAAAAAGCACCCGTTCTATGTGAAGGAAAGCAAGTGTGCTTTTGCACAACAAACTATGGAATATTTGGGCCACATTATTTCTGATCAAGGAGTGGCCACTGACCCAGCAAAGACAGAAGCTATGGTGAATTGGAATGTTCCCACATCAGTCACTGAATTGAGGGGATTTCTGGGATTAACTGGATATTACAGAAAATTTGTCAAGAACTATGGTCTGCTTGCCAAACCTCTGACTACATTGCTGAAGAAACAGGCATTTCTGTGGTCTGAATCTGCTCAGTAGGCTTTCCAATTGTTGAAGAATGCTATGGCAACTACTCCAGTACTTGCCCTTCCTGATTTCAACAAAACATTTACAGTGGAAACATATGATTGCAACACTGGAGTGGGAGCAGTACTTACTCAGGAGGGTCACCCTGTGGCTTACTACAGTAAAGCATTGGGAGTGGCCAGTCAAAAAACTTCAATTTATGAAAAAGAGTTCCTCGCTATTATGATGGCAGTAGATAGGTGGAGATCATATCTGCCTAGAGCACCATTTGTTATTAAAACGGATCATCAAAGCTTGTGTCATCTGGGAGACCAAAATCTGACCTCGGATCTTCAGAGAAAAGCCATGACAAAGTTGGTAGGGCTACAGTTCAGCATACAATACAAAAAAGAAGTGGAGAATACTGCAGCAGATGCCTTGTCAAGAGTGGCCCATTTCTTGTTAAACAGGCAGTATCCACTAGCAAACCTGTGTGGATTCAGGAAATCCTAAATTCATATACTGTAGACCCTAATGCTCAACTTATGCTACAGAAATTAGCTGTGGACAACAAGGCTTGTCCTGGCTTTTACCTACAGGAAGGCCTCATCAAGCAAGAAGGGAAGATATGGGTGGGAGCAAATACAGGCTTGCAGACCAAGTTAATCCAAGCTTTCCAGTCCAGTCCCATTGGAGGTCACTCTGGCATTTTACCAACTTATCACAGAGTTAAACAGTTGTTTAGCTGGCCAGGTCTGAAAACAGATGTGGAGAGCTTTGTCAAGCAGTGCAGTGTGTGCCAACAAGCTAAGCATGAGCTGTGCAAAAGCCCTGGTATGTTACAACCACTCCCTATACCTGACAGTCCTTGGCAATCAATTAGCATGGACTTTATTGAAGGTTTGCCTAAATCTGAGGGATATAATGCAATTCTGGTTGTGGTTGATCGGCTGACCAAAGTGAGTCATTTTCTTCCCTTGAAACATCCATTCACTGCTGTTTCAGTTGCCAAAGTTTTTATCAATACCATTGTCAAGTTACATGGGTTACCACTGGTGATTATATCAGACAGGGATAAGATATTCATGAGTGCCTTTTGGAAAGAGCTGTTCAGAGTGTGGGGTACAGAACTGCATATGAGCACAGCTTATCATCCTCAAACAGATGGGCAGACAGAGCGTGTTAATTAGTGCCTGGAAATGTATTTACGTTGTGATGTGAATGAGTTTCCAGCTAAATGGTGTACATGGTTGTCACAAGCGGAGTTCTGGTACAACACCACGTACCATTCTTCTCTGGGCTGTACACCTTACAAAGCTCTGTATGGACATGATCCGAACATTGGACAGCTACTGGGCCACAGTTCTTCGCTCAATACCGATGTGCAGACCTGGTTGACAGAACATCAGCATCATACTACAGCATTGAGAGATCATTTGGCTCGCGCTCAGTGCAAGTACAAACAGTTTGCTGACAGGAAAAGATATGAGCGTGTGTTTGCCGTGGGAGAGATGGTTTATTTGCGTCTCCAGCCGTATGCACAGTCTACAGTGGTCAACAGACCGTGTCCCAAACTTGCACTCAAGTACTTTGGACCCTACAAAGTATTGGAAAGAATTGGCGAAGCAGCTTATCGACTCGAACTACCCAGAGGCAGTCAGGTGCACCCGGTTTTCCACGTCTCAAAGCTAAAAGGGCATGTTCCTGATCATACCCCTGTCTTCGTCAATTTACCCAAGCCATTGGATCTGTCGATACCTGGCATTATTCCAGAGGCAGTGCTCGATCGGCGACTGGTGAAAAAAGGGAACAACTCTCACCTACAAGTGTTGATCAAATGGGCTACAGTGCCACCGTCGTCAGCCACCTGGGAAGATTATGACGTGATCAGGGCGTGTTACCCAGCGGCACCAGCTTGGGGACAAGCCGGTTCTTCAGGGGCGGGTACTGTAAGTACTGCAGTGCTTACGATGAGCGTCGACCAAGGGAGAAGGCGCAAACAGGTAATGATGAAGGCGTAATCAATGCGCGGGAGTGTTTAAATGTGTTGAGTGGGTAAGTGGGCTTCAGGCCTTGTAATAGTTGGGCCATAGACCGTGTTAAGTGAAGGCTGGACTGGTGGATATAAACCAGCCAGGCGACGTGTGGATGAGGTATCGAAAATGAAATAGAAAACTATCTGAGCCGCTGGCTCCTCTCTTCTCCTCCTTGCTGCCTCTTCCTCCTCTCCGGCGATTTCGAATTCTCTCTTGTCTGAAACTCTCTTCCACTCGCCGGCGACGATCCTGTCCAACCCTAGGTCGTGACATATTTGTTAAGTAAAATACAAATATGGTTGAAAAATATAGAATTGCCTATTGTGTAGGCCTCATTTGGTTCTTAGGATAGAAATATCAAAGGAATAGGAAAACCATAGAAATTGAGATGGCATGTCACTAGTAGAGAAATGGCTAGCAAAAACTTTAATTGGTGGTGTGTCATTTCCAACCAACGCCATCATTATTTTTTCATATACTTATGGCATTTGCATATTTGCTACGCCACCTTTACAGAGTTAGTGTTGGCATTACGTTTTTCTTGAACACCACAAATTGGTGGGCACAAGTTATTGGTGAAGTTGGATTTCTATGAACGTCATTGGTAATTAGTCTAGTGCCGGCGTGTCCTGTCCGAGCACAGCACCAGTAACTTTTGCCTATATAAATGTTGCCAGCTTTCCTTGTTTCTCAAATAATTTAACTTTTTGCTACAAGCTCTGGTGGGTTCATTACAGGCCAGGTAGCTAAGAGGGAACGAATAAAAACTAAGACGAACCAACTAGGGAGAAGATTTTTGTGGGAAAAAAGTTAAATTATTTGAGAAATAAGGAAAGCTGGCAACAAGCTCTGGTGGGTTCATTACAGGCCGGGTAGCTAAGAGGGAAAGAATAAAAACTAAGACGAACCAACTAGGGAGAAGAGTTTTGTGGGAAAAAAGTTAAATTATTTGAGAAACAAGGAAACATGGCAACACTTATATAGGCAAAAGTTACTGGTGCTGTGCTCGGACAAGGCACGCCGGCACTAGACTAATTACCAATGACGTTCATAGAAATCCAACTTCACCACTAACTTGTGCCCACCAATTTGTGGTGTTCAAGCAAAACGTAACGCCAACACTAACTCTGTAAAGGTGGCGTATCAAATATGCAAATTCCATCAGTATATGAAAAAACAGTGATGGCGTTGGTTGGAAATGACACACCACCAATTAAAGTTGTGGCTAGCCATTTCTCTACTAGTGACATGCCATCTCAATTTCTATGGTTTTCCTATTCCTATGATATTTCTATCCTAAGAACCAAATGAGGCCTACACAATAGACAATTCTGTATTTTTAAACCATATTTGTATTTTACTTAAACAATAAAGGAGAGGACATATCTTAAAATGACGAGTTAACTATGATGTTATAAACCTAAGTGCTATCATATATAGGAGAGTCGCCATATGTGGTCGATCGCCACAATAACTACTAATATAGTGATCAACACACAAAATTGCATTCTATCAGAGGAGACATATGCCTTGTAATCGCCATATACTACGAAGCTCGGTCAAAAAATGAGCTCATAACCTCCACGCCAACCACCTCCACGGGAGGGAAGCTTCTTCTTCCTCTTCGCGCCATGAGCGGGTTTTGAAGTTCATATCACCCATACACGTACCACCAGCACAGAAAATCACTTGCGAGGGGGTGATGTGACCGCTAACCACCCGCTCCATTAATGTCTTGGTCGGTCCCTCATATCTCGTTGTGATCTCCATGATGGCTTGTGGGGCGCTAGCATCTACCATGGCGGCCGAGCTCGAGCTTCAAGCGACATTGTCCTGTCACAGACACCGTCCCCGTCGAAAGTGCCACTCTTCGTCTCTTTTCATGTCGCGTCACTGGCTAAACTCATTGCACGACAAGGAAGAGGACGCGTTCACCCCCGGTTCCCCCCTCGTCCCCTTGGAGGCCAAGGCCGAACCTAAGGACCCAATCGGGTCATTATGGAGCTCTCCGTCCATGAAGCGGAGGACCGTCGTTATAAAGAGGAGCACTTCTGTGAGAACTTTGGCCATTCAACAACAACGGAAAAGGAGGAGCAGTAGATTGCTTTCCTCTCACTCACCACTCCGAATAGGAGGTTGCGATAGAAGTAGAGTGCAATCGTCGCTGGAGGCTCAGTCTACCACTGGACGACCCACCCTTGAATACTTCAACGAGATCGAGGAGGAGGATGACGACGACGATTGCATCACGTCCAAGTAGCTAGCGAGAGTAGTAGCAAGCAGTGTTGAGTAGCGACATTGCATAAAAATGCCTCTTACTGACATTTCATCATTGTTGAGGAAATCGTTAACTGGTAGATGCTCGGTCGGCTGGTGAGTAGGGGATCACTAGTAGAAAAACCCCCATTCGTCCCGGTTGATAAGGGCCTTTTGTCCCGGTTTATGAACCGGGACTAAAGGGTCGTTACTAATGCCCTAACCCTTTAGTCCGGGTTCTTACATGAACCGGGACAGATGGGCCTCCACGTGGCCGGTGCGTCGAGCCCAGGCAGGAGGGCCTTTGGTCCCAGTTGGTGGCACCAACTGGGAACAATAGGCATCCACGCGTCAGCATTTCAGGGGCTAGGGTTTTTGTTTTCTTTTGAAAGGGGGGTGTTGGGGGTTTTGGGGGTTTAATTTAGGTGTTTCATATATTGTGTTAGCTAGCTAATTAACAGAGAGAAGTGTCCTCTCTTATGTCCGTGCTTGGTCGACGCTATATATACGTATATATAGAGAGGACTAGACACGCTAGCTAGCAAGCAAATAAAGGAAACAGAAGATCGTCATAAACATATGCATACAGAGAGAAGTGATATCGACCACCTCTCCTTCTCTAAGATATTGGTCGAACAACAAGTTCTCGTATATCTATCCGACAGTACCGGCTACATATATACAAGAATTATCTCTTACAATATAATCTCCTAATTATATATGAACACAGGGTCCACATAGTATTCTCCGTCTTCAGCGATCACATGGTCAAGGAAGAATGCCGCCAATTCCTCTTGAATTGCTCGCGTATGATCTGGTGCTAGGAGTTCATCCCACATCTGAAACATCTAATTTTAACAAGGGGGTCAATACATATATATATATATGAATAAATGAAACTCAACACAAATGATGGTAATAAAATAAAATTGTGAATATTATTTCTTACGAACTTCATATTGTTTGTCAGAGTACCCTCGTTCACAGGTCGTGTGGCGGATGGACTCGCAAATGTAGTATCCACAGAAATCATTCCCTTGTTCCTGCCACAACCACTTTACAAGAAATAGAGGTCAATCAAACTGATAAGCAAGCATGCCAAATGATATTGATGAAACTAGCGCTTGAATCACTAGGAGATGCGCAGAACATGTTACTATAGTACTTACTTTCGAGTGTCTAAATTGCAGCTTCTTCGGCAGTCCCGGAGCTTTTTTGTTGAATTTTCTCCAAACCCTGCCAGAAAAAGAAAAAAATTACTTGATATCAGGAAATGAACAAAGTTGCTGATATGGTGGATAATGATCGATTTAACTTACTTCTCGAGCATTTGAGTCATGTCCGCATAGTCCTGGGGATCTTTTCGTCTCAAGTCTAAGACGGTTACTAGTCCCTGCTCAAGCTTAATCTCTAGGAGAATATAGTGGAACCTGTGCACGCATGCATAACTCATCAATTACATTACTATAACCTGGACTAATAAGGGAAACCGAATATGCACAAGACAGTAACACTCACTTGAAGTTGTAAGGAAAGAGTATTATATCTTTGTTTTCATTTATTACCAATGATCGTAGCAAGTTGGCCCCGGTATCTTCGGCATGATATTTAACCTCAGTTGCATCTATGAGATTTGTGTTAATGAACCCAATATCACCGATTTGTCTTTTCTTCAATTTGGCGATCTTCAATCTGCATAATATAGTGAGGATAATTATGAATACATGCAATGAAAGAGCTGACCTATATAGAGAGACTTAATGACAAAAGTAGTACTACTTACAGACAGTAGCAAGTGACTGTTGCTTTATCGAGGGCCTTTTGATTGAAAAACTGGAAGAACTCCTCAAATGGAACATTCAACAGTTCAATTCCAACGAGGTCATGCTCCTCTCTAACTCTCAGCGTCAAAGTATCCCTCCCCCCAGACTCCCTGCAGGTTTTCATGTACCAATCATGGAATCTTCGCATCATCGTTGTTAGAGATCTTTCATCTTTGACGAGAGGCTTCCCGTACTCGTATTTGTGTTCCTCCACCTCCAAGAAATCATAATGTACATCGTCGGGCAGGTAATCTCCAAGATTGCTATAACCGGGCACCATCCTCGGATCATTAGTAGGCACCTTGAGTGGGGGGCACGATTGGTTCGCTTGTTCGCCGAGCTGGGCAACTTGTTTCCCAGCTCGTCGTTCTTTTAACCTTTGATCACTGACAGTACTTCCCGACCGCTCCGCTTCGACAAATGACTTTACAATAATGCGGTCATAGTTGCCTTTCGGCGGAGACTTTGCTGGTTTTTTCAGGGCAGCGAGAGTCGCTTCACTTTCACCGGATCTACCTTCTCCTCCGGAGGTGGATGTTTCTTTGCTTTCACCCCTTCAAAGAAGTTCTTCACTTCGGCTCGCGCGATCTTGGCGTTCTCCTCCGGGGTCCTCTCGTATGGTAACTTCTCTGGAGTCTTCAGAGAAGGACCGAATCTGTATTGCCTCCCGCCTCTGGCTGTACTGCTAGACGCCGGCAGAGCAGACGGAGCGGCTGCGGCTGTCTTCTTTCCTTGCTTACGAGGCGGAGGAGAAGGACTATGACGCGCCGGAGCAGCCGGAGCGGTGGCGGGTCTCTTCCGCCCTTGCTGACGAGGCAGAGAAGGAGGAGGTTGGCTGCTCGGGCGCGCCGGCGTAGGCGGAGAAGGGCTGAGTGACCTGTGAAGGAAATATGCCCTAGAGGCAATAATAAAGTTATTATTTATTTCCTTATATCATGATAAATGTTTATTATTCATGCTAGAATTGTATTAACCGGAAACGTAATACTTGTGTGAATACATAGACAAACAAAGTGTCACTAGTATGCCTCTACTTGACTAGCTCGTTAATCGAAGATGGTTATGTTTCCTAACCATAGACATGAGTTTTCATTTGATTAACGGGATCACATCATTAGGAGAATGATGTGACTGACATGACCCATTCCATTAGTTTAGCACCCGATTGTTTAGTATGTTGCTATTGCTTTCTTCATGACTTATACATGTTCCTATGACTATGAGATTATGCAACTCCCGTTTACCGGAGGAACACTTTGTGTGCTACCAAACGTCAGAACGTAACTGGGTGATTATAAAGGTGCTCTACAGGTGTCTCCAAAGGTACATGTTGGGTTGGCGTATTTCGAGATTAGGATTTGTCGCTCCGATTGTCGGAGAGGTATCTCTGGGCCCTCTCGGTAATACACATCACTTAAGCCTTGCAAGCAATGCAACTAATAAATTAGTTGCAAGATGATGTATTACGGAACGAGTAAAGAGACTTGTCGGTAACGATATTGAACTAGGTATTGAGATACCGACGATCGAATCTCGGGCAAGTAACATACCGATGACAAAGGGAACAACGTATGTTGTTATGCGGTCTGACCGATAAAGATCTTCGTAGAATATGTAGGAGCCAATATGAGCATCCAGGTTCCGCTATTGGTTATTGACCGGAGACGTGTCTCGGTCATGTCTACATTGTTCTCGAACCCGTAGGGTCCACACGCTTAACCTTACGATGACAGTTTCATTATGAGTTTATATATTTTGATGTACCGAAGGTTGTTCGGAGTCCCGGATGTGATCACGGACTTGACGAGGAGTCTCAAAATGGTCGAGACATAAAGATTGATATATTGGACGACTATATTTGGACACCGGAAAGGTTCCGGGCAAGATTGGGACAATAATGGATCACCGGGAGGTTATCGAAACCCCCCGGGAGGTATATGGGCCTTCTTGGGCCTTAGTGGAAAGGAGCAAGGGAGGGGGCGCCCCCCAAGCCCAATCCGAATTGGGAGGGGGGCCGGCCCCCCTTTCCTTCCTCCCTCCTTCCTCTTCCTTCCCTCTCCTACTCCTAATTGGGAAAAGGGGAGTCCTACTCCCGGTGGGAGTTGGACTCCCCCCCTTGGGCGCGCCACCCTCCTTGGCCGGCCCCCTCCCCCACTCCTTTATATACGGGGGCAGGGGGCACCCCAGAGACACAACAATTGATCATTGATCTCTTAGCCGTGTGCGGTGCACCCCTCCACCATAATCCTCGATAATATTGTAGCGGTGCTTAGGCGAAGCCCTGCCACAGTAGAACATCAAGATCGTCACCACGCCGTCGTGCTGACGGAACTCATCCCCGACACTTTGCTGGATCGGAGTCCGGGGATTGTCATCGAGCTGAACGTGTGCAAAAACTCGGAGGTGTCGTAGTTTCGGTGCTTGACCGGTCGGGCCGTGAAGACGTACGACTACATCAGCCGCGTTGTTATAACGCTTCCGCTTCCGGTCTACGAGGGTACGTAGACAACACTCTCCCCTCTCGTTGCTGTGCATCACCATGATCTTGCGTGTGCGTAGGAATTTTTTTGAAATTACTACGTTTCCCAACAGTGGCATCCGAGCCTAGGTTTTATGTGTTGATGTTATATGCACGAGTAGAACACAAGTGAGTTGTGGGCGATATAAGTCATACTGCTTACCACCATGTCATACTTTGGTTCGGCGGTTTGTTGGATGGAGCGGCCCAGACCGACATTACGCGTACGCTTACGCGAGACTGGTTCTACCGACGTGCTTTGCACACAGGTGGCTGGCGGGTGTCAGTTTCTCCAACTTTAGTTGAACCGAGTGTGGCTATGCCCGGTCCTTGCGAAGGTTAAAACAGCACCAACTTGACAAATTATCGTTGTGGTTTTTGATGCGTAGGTAAGATTGGTTCTTGCTAAGCCCGTAGCAGCCACGTAAAACTTGCAACAAACAAAGTAGAGGACGTCTAACTTGTTTTTGCAGGGCATGTTGTGATGTGATATGGTCAAGGCATGATGCTAAATTTTATTGTATGAGATGATCATGTTTTGTAACCTAGTTATCGGCAACTGGCAGGAGCCATATGGTTGTCGCTTTATTGTATGCAATGCAATCGCCCTGTAATGCTTTACTTTATCACTAAGTGGTAGCGATAGTCATAGAAGCATAAGATTGGCGAGACGACAACGATGCTGCGATGGAGATCAAGGTGTCGCGCCGGTGACGATGGTGATCATGATGATGCTTCGGAGATGGAGATCACAAGCACAAGATGATGATGGCCATATCATATCACTTATATTGATTGCATGTGATGTTTATCTTTTATGCATCTTATCTTGCTTTGATTGACGGTAGCATTATAATATTATCTCTCACTAAATTTCAAGATAAAAGTGTTCTCCCTGAGTATGCACCGTTGCCAAAGTTCGTCGTGCCCAGACACCACATGATGATCGGGTATGATAAGCTCTACGTCCATCTACAACAGGTGCAAGCCAGTTTTGCACACACAGAATACTCAGGTTAAACTTGACGAGCCTAGCATATGCAGATATGGCCTCGGAACACTGAGACCGAAAGGTCGAGCGTGAATCATATAGTAGATATGATCAACATAGTGATGTTCACCATTGAAAACTACTCCATTTCACGTGATGATCGGTTATGGTTTAGTTGATTTGGATCACGTGATCACTTAGAAGATTAGAGGGATGTCTTTCTAAGTGAGAGTTCTTAAGTTATATGATTAATTGAACTTAAATTTATCATGAACTTAGTACCTGAAAGTATCTTGCTTGTTTATGTTTGATTGTAGATAGATGGCCCGTGCTGTTGTTCCGTTGAATTTTAATGCGTTCCTTGAGAAAGCAAAGTTGAAAGATGATGGTAGCAATTATACGAACTGGGTCCGTAACTTGAGGATTATCCTCATTGCTGCACAGAAGAATTACGTCCTGGAAGCACCGCTGGGTGCCAGGCCTGCTGCTGATGCAACTGACGACGTTAAGAACGTCTGGCAGAGCAAAGCTGATGACTACTTGATAGTTCAATGTGCCATGCTTTACGGCTTAGAACCGGGTCTTCAACGATGTTTTGAACATCATGGAGCATATGAGATGTTCCAGGAGTTGAAGCTAATATTTCAAGCAAATGCCCGGATTGAGAGATATGAAGTCTCCAATAAGTTCTATAGTTGCAAGATGGAGGAGAACAGTTCTGTCAGTGAGCATATACTCAAAATGTATGGGTATAATAATCACTTGATTCAACTGGGAGTTAATCTTCCGGATGATTGCGTCATTGACAGAATTCTCCAATCACTTCCACCTAGCTACAAGAGCTTCGTGATGAACTATAATATGCAAGGGATTGATAAGACAATTCCCAAGCTCTTCGCAATGTTAAAAGCTGTGGAGGTAGAAATCAAGAAGGAGCATCAAGTGTTGATGGTCAACAAGACCACTAGTTTCAAGAAAAAGGGCAAGGGGAAGAAGAAGGGGAACTTCAGGAAGAACAGCAAGCAAGTTGCTGCTCAGGAGAAGAAACCCAAGTCTGGACCTAAGCCTAAAACTAAGTGCTTCTACTGCAAGCAGACTGGTCACTGGAAGAGGAACTGCCCCAAGTATTTGGCGGATAAAAGGGTTGGCAAGGTGAACAAAGGTATATGTGATATACATGTTTTTGATGTGTACCTTACTAGAGCTCGCAGTAGCACCTGGGTATTTGATACTGGTTCTGTTGCTAATATTTGCAACTCGAAACAGGGACTACGGATTAAGCGAACACTGGCGAAGGACGAGGTGACGATGCGCGTGGGAAATGGTTCCAAAGTCGATGTGATCGCGGTCGGCACGCTACCTCTACATCTACCATCGGGATTAGTATTAGACCTAAATAATTGTTATTTGGTGCCATCGTTGAGCATGAACATTATATCTGGATCTTGTTTGATGCGAGACGGTTATTTATTTAAATCAGAGAATAATGGTTGTTCTATTTATATGAGTAATATCTTTTATGGTCATGCACCCTTGAAGAGTGGTCTATTTTTGATGAATCTCGATAGTAGTGATACACATATTCATAATGTTGAAGCCAAAAGATGCAGAGTTGATAATGATAGTGCAACTTATTTGTGGCACTGCCGTTTAGGTCATATCGGTGTAAAGCGCATGAAGAAACTCCATACTGATGGACTTTTGGAACCACTTGATTATGAATCACTTGGTACTTGCGAACCGTGCCTCATGGGCAAGATGACTAAAACGCCGTTCTCCGGTACTATGGAGAGAGCAACAGATTTGTTGGAAATCATACATACAGATGTATGTGGTCCAATGAATGTTGAAGCTCGTGGCGGATATCATTATTTTCTCATCTTCACAGATGATTTAAGCAGATATGGGTATATCTACTTAATGAAACATAAGTCTGAAACATTTGAAAAGTTCAAAGAATTTCAGAGTGAAGTTGAAAATCATCGTAACAAGAAAATAAAGTTTCTACGATCTGATCGTGGAGGAGAATATTTGAGTTACGAGTTTGGTTTACATTTGAAACAATGCGGAATAGTTTCGCAACTCACGCCACCCGGAACACCACAGCGTAATGGTGTGTCCGAATGTCGTAATCGTACTTTACTTGATATGGTGCGATCTATGATGTCTCTTACAGATTTACCGCTATCGTTTTGGGGTTATGCTTTAGAGACAGCCGCATTCACGTTAAATAGGGCACCATCAAAATCCGTTGAGACGACGCCTTATGAACTATGGTTTGGCACAAAGTTGTCGTTTCTGAAAGTTTGGGGCTGCGATGCTTATGTGAAAAAGCTTCAACCTGATAAGCTTGAACCCAAATCGGAGAAATGTGTCTTCATAGGATACCCGAAGGAGACTGTTTGGTACACCTTCTATCACAGATCCGAAGGCAAGACATTTGTTGCTAAGAATGGATCCTTTCTAGAGAAGGAGTTTCTCTCGAAAGAAGTGAGTGGGAGGAAACTAGAACTTGATGAGGTAACTATACTTGCTCCCTTATTGGAAAGTAGTATATCACAGAAACCGGTTTCTGTGACACCTACACCAATTAGTGAGGAAGCTAATGATGATGATCATGAAACTTCAGAACAAGTTACTGCTGAACCTCGTAGATCAACCAGAGTAAGATCCGCACCAGAGTGGTACGGTAATCCTGTTCTGGAAGTCATGCTACTAGATCATGATGGACCTACGAACTATGAAGAAGCAATGGTGAGCCCAGATTCCGCAAAATGGCTTGAAGCCATGAAATCTGAGATGGGATCCATGTATGAGAACAAAGTGTGGACTTTGGTTGACTTGCCCAATGATCGGCAAGCAATTTAAAATAAATGGATCTTCAAGAAGAAGACTGACGCTGACAATAATGTTACTGTCTACAAAGCTCGACTTTTCGCAAAAAGGTTTTCGACAAGTTCAAGGAATTGACTACGATGAGACCTTCTCACCCGTAGCGATGCTTAAGTCTGTCCGAATCATGTTAGCAATTGCCACATTTTATGATTATGAAATTTGGCAGATGGATGTCAAAACTGCATTCCTGAATGGATTTCTAGAAGAAGAGTTGTATATGATGCAGCCGGAAGGTTTTGTCGATCCAAAAGGAGCTAACAAAGTGTGCAAGCTCCAGCGATCCATTTATGGACTGGTGCAAGCATCTCGGAGTTGGAATAAACGCTTTGATAGTGTGATCAAAGCATTTGGTTTTGTACAGACTTTTGGAGAAGCCTGTATTTACAAGAAAGTGAGTGGGAACTCTGTAGCATTTCTGATATTATATGTGGATAACATATTGCTAATCGAAAATGATATAGAATTTCTGGATAGCATAAAGGGATACTTGAATAAGAGTTTTTCAATGAAAGACCTCGGTGAAGCTGCTTACATATTGGGCATTAAGATCTATAGAGATAGATCAAGACGCTTAATTGGACTTTCACAAAGCACATACCTTGACAAAGTTTTGAAGAAGTTCAAAATGGATCAAGCAAAGAAAGGATTCTTGCCTGTGTTACAAGGTGTGAAGTTGAGTAAGACTCAATGCCCGACCACTACAGAAGATAGAGAGAAAATGAAAGATGTTCCCTATGCTTCAGCCATAGGCTCTATCATGTACGCAATGCTGTGTACCAGACCTGATGTGTGCGTTGCTATAAGTCTAGCAGGGAGGTACCAAAGTAATCCAGGAGTGGATCACTGGAAAGCGGTCAAGAACATCCTGAAATACCTGAAAAGGGCTAAGGATATGTTTCTCATATATGGAGGTGACAAAGAGCTCATCGTAAATGGTTACGTTGATGCAAGCTTTGACACTGATCCAGACGATTCTAAATCGCAAACCGGATACGTATTTAAATTAAACGGTGGAGCTGTCAGTTGGTGCAGTTCTAAACAAAGCGTCGTGGCGGGATCTACATGTGAAGCGGAGTACATAGCTGCTTCGGAAGCAGCAAACGAAGGAGTCTGGATGAAGGAGTTCATATCTGATCTAGGTGTCATACCTAGTGCATCGGGTCCAATGAAAATCTTTTGTGACAATACTGGTGCAATTGCCTTGGCAAAGGAATCCAGATTTCACAAGAGAACCAAGCACATCAAGAGGCGCTTCAATTCCATCCGGGATCTAGTCTAGGTGGGAGACATAGAGATTTGCAAGATACATACGGATCTGAATGTAGCAGACCCATTGACTAAGCCTCTTCCACGAGCAAAACATGATCAGCACCAAGGCTCCATGGGTGTTAGAATCATTACTGTGTAATCTAGATTATTGACTCTAGTGCAAGTGGGAGACTGAAGGAAATATGCCCTAGAGGCAATAATAAAGTTATTATTTATTTCCTTATATCATGATAAATGTTTATTATTCATGCTAGAATTGTATTAACCGGAAACGTAATACTTGTGTGAATACATAGACAAACAAAGTGTCACTAGTATGCCTCTACTTGACTAGCTCGTTAATCGAAGATGGTTATGTTTCCTAACCATAGACATGAGTTGTCATTTGATTAACGGGATCACATCATTAGAAGAATGATGTGATTGACATGACCCATTCCATTAGTTTAGCACCCGATCGTTTAGTATGTTGCTATTGCTTTCTTCATGACTTATACATGTTCCTATGACTATGAGATTATGCAACTCCCGTTTACCGGAGGAACACTTTGTGTGCTACCAAACGTCACAACGTAACTGGGTGATTATAAAAGTGCTCTACAGGTGTCTCCAAAGGTACATGTTGGGTTGGCGTATTTCAAGATTAGGATTTGTCGCTCCGATTGTGGAGAGGTATCTCTGGGCCCTCTAGGTAATACACATCACTTAAGCCTTGCAAGCAATGCAACTAATAAGTTAGTTGCAAGATGATGTATTATGGAACAAGTAAAGAGACTTGCCGGTAACGAGATTGAACTAGGTATTGAGATACCGACGATCGAATCTCGGGCAAGTAACATTCCGATGACAAAGGGAACAATGTATGTTGTTATGCGGTCTGACCGATAAAGATCTTCGTAGAATATGTAGGAGCCAATATGAGCATCCAAGTTCCGCTATTGGTTATTGACCGGAGACGTGTCTCGGTCATGTCTACATTGTTCTCGAACCCGTAGGGTCCGCACGCTTAACGTTACGATGACAGTTTCATTATGAGTTTATATATTTTGATGTACCGAAGGTTGTTCGGAGTCCCGGATGTGATCACGGACTTGACGAGGAGTCTCGAAATGGTCGAGACATAAAGATCGATATATTGGACAACTATAGTTGGACACCGGAAAGGTTCCGGGTAAGATTGGGACAATACCGGACCACCGGGAGGTTATCGGAAGCCCCCGGGAGGTATATGGGTCTTATTGGTCCTTAGTGGAAAGGAGGGGAAAGGAGCAAGGGAGGGGCGCCCCCCCAAGCCCAATCCGAATTGGGAGGGCCCCCCCTTTCCTTCCTCCCTCCTTCCTCTTCCTTCCCTCTCCTACTCTTAATAGGAAAAATGGGAGTCCTACTCCAGGTGGGAGTTGGACTCCCCCCCCTTGGGCGCGCCACCCTCCTTGGCCAGCCCCCTCCTTCACTCCTTTATATACGGGGGCAGGGGGGCACCCCAGAGACACAACAATTGATCATTGATCTCTTAGTCGTGTGCGGTGCCCCCCTCCACCATAATCCTCGATAATATTGTAGCGGTGCTTAGGCGAAGCCCTGCGACGGTAGAACATCAAGATCGTCACCACGCCGTCGTGCTGACGGAACTCATCCCCGACACTTTGCTGGATCGGAGTCCAGGGATCGTTATCGAGTTGAACGTGTGCAAAAACTCGGAGGTGTCGTAGTTTCGGTGCTTGATCGGTCGGTCCGTGAAGACGTACGACTACATCAACCGTGTTGTTATAACGCTTCCGCTTCCGGTCTACGAGGGTACGTAGACAACACTCTCCCCTCTCGTTGTTGTGCATCACCATGATCTTGCGTGTGCATAGGAAATTTTTTGAAATTACTACGTTTCCCAACACCCGGATCACTCACCGGAGGAGGAGGCGGAGGAGGAGGCGGAGTGCCCTGACTCGCCGGAGGAGGAGGAGGAGGAGGCGGAGGCGTCCAGTTCAGAAGCTTGATGAGCTCCTTCCGCCATAGGCATGGAGTCAATAGACAAGAACCCAGCCGAGTCTCCCCTTCACCGGTAGGGTAGTCAAGCTGGAGGTCCTCAAATCCCTCCGTTATTTCGTCCACCGTCACCCTGGCATATCCTTCTGGAATCGTACTATAGTGAAAAGTTGCGCCGGGTTCAGTAGGTCGAACAGAGCCGACAGCCGCCTTGACTTTGAAGTTCTGCCATTGCGTCATAAGGTGGCAATGTTGAGACTCCGTGATAGCATCCACGGGGTAGCTAGCAGGAGCCGTCAAGACATGCTCCGGCTGAAGCAGCTCGGTGGAAGCCACGCTGCTTCTCCGCTGAGATGGCGTGGTAGTTTCGGTAGGTCGCTTGCTGCGAGCTACTTCTCGTTCCTCTAGCGCTTGAACCCTTTCGTGCAGCGTCTGAATTTGGGCATGCTCCACTTTTTCCTCCTCTCCTAGCATTTGTAACCGCCTGCGTCCGGAAAACCAGCCTTCCACGGAACGTAGCCTGGCGTGCCTCGTGTCCGTCCAGGGTGCTCAGGATTCCCGAGGGCCATTGTGAGCTCGTCGTTCTCTCTGTCTGGAACGAACGTCCCTTGCTGCGCTGCATCGATAGAGTGCTTTAGCTTCTTGACTGGTATGTTCATTTGCTCGTCCGTCCAAAGTCATTTCCCTGATACAGGGTCCAAGGTTCCGCCAGCCCCGAAGAACCAAGTCCGGCAACGGTCTGGCCAGTTCATTGTCTCTGGTTCGATCCCTTTATCAAGCAGATCATTCTCAGCCTTGGCCCACTTAGGCCAGGTTTTGAGGTAGCCACCTGACCCCGTGCGATGGTGAAGCTTCTTCTTTGCAGCATTTTTCTTGTTTGTCACCGACATCTTCTTACTCTTTTCGATGTCTTGTAGGCCACAAATGCGGGCCAGTGATCTCTGATCTTCTCATATCTGCCGATGAATTTTGGTGTCTCTTCTTTGTCGACAAATGTTTTTAGCTCATTCTTCCACCTCCTGAATAGGTCTTCCATCTTCTTAAGAGCATGAGACTTGATTAATTGCTCTTTAACTGGCTTCTCCGGATCCTCCTCTGGCGATAGGGTGAAATTTGCCTTCAGCTCAGTCCAAAGATCATCTTTCTGCATATCATTGACATAAGACACCTCAGGGTCTTCATTCTTAGGCTTATACCATTGCTGGATGCTAATCGGGATCTTGTCCCTAACAAGAACCCCGCACTGAGCAGCAAATGCTTCCTTTGTCCGGATGGGTTTAATCGGCATGCCATCGCGCGCGATTGCTGTGATCTCAAACCTTTCATCCGAGCGCAACTTTTTCTTCGGGCCTCGTCTCTTTACCGAAGTTGTGCTTGATCCAGAGGGAAAGAAAAAAGAAGAATTAGGCGAGAGTTAATTAATATGTGTACATACCAAAATAATGAATGTATCAATTAGCTAGTCATCACAGGCTTAACTAATATATTTACCTGACCGGACTCTGTTCGGTCACTGGAGCCGTCACCACGGGCTCCGTCTTGCACCAACATTGGGTCATCGGAGCCATCATAATCATGTCTTTCCTCCTCCATTCTTCGATCACGGTAGCCTGCTTCTTCTTCACCCTGTTCTGCTTCCAGACCATCATTGTTGTTAAGATACGACATGACATCACCTCCGGTTAAGATTATGTCCCCCAACACCTAATCTTGTTCCTCGTCTCGTCCGAACTCCATTGTTTTTGCAAATATTACAACATGGCAATTATTACACAAACATGACAGCGGGTGGATATATTAGTGGCAAACGTAGACCTAGCTTATTCCGGGTTTGGGGTGGCCTTGGCAACGCTTCAAGGGTAGGGGCGCGGTGGGAGGGGGTAGGAGACCGACATCATTTTTTTCTAGGGTTTGTGTGTCCTCGAGAGTTTTGGTCGAGCGAGAGGGCCGGGGGGTGCTCCCGTGGTATAAATTATCACGGTCGAAGTTATCCGAGGGGGTGTTATATCGACAACGACGATAAACATACATGGGAAAATAATGTTATCGGGGAGGGGGTAGGTCGAACCCCCCCCCCTCGTGTTGAAGTTATCGGGACACGAGGTATATCGACAACGACATATCCAATAAAAAATAAGAAGACGAAGAAGAAATAAAAAGAGGAGAAGAAGATATTAATCGAGGAGAAGATTGAAGAAAAAAAGAAGAAAAAAAGAGGTGAAGAAGAAAGGAATAGAGGAGAAGAATGAAGAATTCTCTTCTTCTCCTCTATTCCTTTCTTCTTCTCCTCTTCTTTTTCTTCTTTTTTCTTCTTATTTATTTCTCCTCTTCTTCCTCTCCTCTTCTTCTCCTTTCTTCCTTTTCTTATTTTCCTTTTTCCTCTCATTCTTTTTCTTATTCTTCCTTTCCTAGCTAGATATATAAAACTTTTCTAAAAATGTAACTTTTTCATACATACATGAGAAAATAATGTTATCGGGGAGGGGGTAGGTCGACCCCCCCACCCCTCGTGTTGAAGTTATCGGGACACAGGGTATATCGACAACGACATATCCGATAAAAAATAAGAAGACGGAGAAGAAATAAAAATAGGAGAAGAAGATATTAATATAAGAAAAGATTGAAGAAAAAAAGAAGAAGAAAAAAGAGGAGAAGAAGAAAGGAATAGAGGAGAAGAAGAGAAAATAGAATATTCTATTTTCTCTTCTTCTCCTCTATTACTTTCTTCTTCTCCTCTTCTTTTTCTTCTTTTTTCTTCTTCTTATTTATTTCTCCTCTTCTTCTCCTTTCTTCCTCTTCTTATTTTCCTTTTTCCTCTCATTCTTTTTCTCCTTCTTCCTTTCCTAGCTAGATATATAAAACTTTTCTAAAAATGTAACTTTTGCATGGAAAAAATGTTTTCTTCTCCAACAGAAAACACATCTCATCTCATTTCATCCACATCCATGCATACATCATATATATGATCATCTATGAATAAAAAACATCATATTCTATATAAAAATCATCATATATATATGAACAAAAACAATTATGATAACAAGCATATACATCATCATATATAAGAAAAAACAAGCATATATACACGAAAAAACAAGCATATATATCATCATATATATGAAAAAAACAAGCATATATACATGAAAAAAAAGACAAGCATAGGAAAGGGAGGGCACCGGCCGGACCAAGGTGAGGAGGGGCAGGGGCGCGGGGTCGGCGGCGAGGATGGCGATGGCGATGACGTCGACGGGGCAGGGGGCGACGGCGACGAAGGGGGCGGGGCAGGGCGACGGCGACGACGGGGCGGGCCGGGCCGGGGCGGCGCGCGTCAGGGCAGGGCGGCGATGGCGTCGGGCGAGGGCGCGGGCCACGGCGAGGCGTGGGCGACGGCGACGGCGGGGGCGGCGGGCGGCGTCGGGGCAGCCTGGCGGCGTCGATGTCGTCGGCGTCGTCGGGGGCAACCGCGAATGAGAAGTGAAAATTTCCTAAGTGTCATCTTATATAGCAAAGCCTTTAGTCCCGGTTGGTGCCACGAACCGTGACCAATGCACCCCTTTAGTCCCGGTTCGTGGCACCAACCGGGACCAAAGGCCTTGTGCTGCCCCGCATCAAAAGTTTAGTACCACCTCGCTAGCCGAGAGAGCTCGAGAGTGGTTTATAAGCGCTGTTGCGCCCACCCTCTCGAGCTCCTCTTAATTTTAGGCTTTCGGGCCTAACCGTACGTTGTGTGCTTGTGGGCCTACTGGGCCTCCTGCGGGCCTGAATCCTGGCCCATGGTAGGGTTTCTAGTCGTATTCAGGCCGTGGGGGGCCGGTAGGTGGCACTTTTTTTGTTTTCCTTGTTGCTTTATTTATTTTATTTTGTTTCTACTTACAACAAAATACTTATTGTTGCTATTTTTATTTATTTTATTAAAGTTTATTTTTAATTCTTTTTCTTTTAGGTCACAAAAATTATAAACTTTCTGTTAGTGCCATTAGTTTTCAAATTTGTTTTTTTGTTTTCTTTGTTGCTTTATTTATTTTATTTTGTTTCTACTTACAACAAAATACTTATTGTTGCTATTTTTATTTATTTTATTAAAGTTTATTTTTAATTATTTTATTTTAGGTCACAAAAATTATAAACTTTCTGTTAGTGCCATTAGTTTTCAAATTTGAATAGTTAAAATTTGAATTCTTTGATATTTGTGTGAATCACAAGTTTGTGATTAACTTTACTATAAAAATAGTTTTTTTTGTTTTGTTTTTTGCATTATTTATTTTCTTTTATTTTTTGCTTTATTTTTTAATACCTTTTGCTTTTAGGTCAGAAAAATCATAAACTTTCTGTTAGTGCCATTAGTTTTAGAAAAATTATAAACTTTATGTTAGTGCCATTGGTTTTCAAATTTGAATAGTTAAAATTTGAATAATGGTATTAGGTCAGAAAAAGTTGAAAGTTGGCATGGTATCATAATTTCACCCACATAGCATGTGCATGTACAAAACGGACAATGGTATCATACTCGTCTGTTACAAAGTTGGCATGGTATCATCATAATAGTTGCGGGAGAAAGTCTTCACTTTTTCTTTGCTTATGTCATTTGCTTATTGCGCCGTAACCATTGATAATCTTCATAGTTTATCAGGATGCTTGGGTCAGCCTTGACTTTGAAGGGAGGAATTTCATGAAACTTTTCATAATCTTCAGACATGTCTGTCTTGCCCTCCATTCCCACGATGTCCCTTTTTCCTGAAAGAACTATGTAGCGCTTTGGCTCATCGTATGATGTATTCGCTTCCTTATCTTTTCTTTTTCTCGGTTTGGTAGACATGTCCTTCACATAGATAACCTGTGCCGCATCATTGGCTAGGACGGACGGTTCGTCGGTGTACCCAAGATTTTTCAGATCCACTGTTGTCATTTCGTACTGTGGGTCTACCTGTACCCCGCCTCCTGACAGATTGACCCATTTGCACTTAAACAAAGGGACCTTAAAATCATGTCCGTAGTCAAGTTCCCATATGTCCACTATGTAACCATAATATGTGTCCTTTTCCCTCTCGGTTACTGCATCAAAGCGGACACCGCTGTTTTGGTTGATGCTCTTTTGATCTTGGGCGATCATGTAAAATGTATTCCCATTTATCTCGTATCCTTTGTAAGTCAATACAGTCAAAGATGGTCCCCTGGACAACAAGTACAGCTCATCACAAACAGTGTTGTCACCTCTGAGACGTGTTTCCAACCAACTGCTGAAAGTCCTGTTGTGTTCACATGTAATCCAGTCGTCGCACTGCTCCGGGTGTTTGGAGCGCAGACTGTTCTTGTGTTCATCGACATACGGGGTCACCAAGGTAGAGTTCTGTAGAACTGTGTAGTGTGCTTGAGACTAAGAATATCCGTCCCTGCATATTATTGAGTCCCCTCCCAGCGTGCCTTTTCCAGTCAGTCTCCCCTCATACCGCGATTTAGGGAGACCTATCTTCTTAAGGCCAGGAATGAAGTCAACACAAAACCCAATGACATCCTCTGTTTGATGGCCCATGGAGATGCTTCCTTCTGGCCTAGCGCGGTTACAGACATATTTCTTTAGGACTCCCATGAACCTCTCAAAGGGGAACATATTGTGTAGAAATATGGGCCCCAGAATGACAATCTCGTTGACTAGATGAACTAGGACGTGCGTCATGATATTGAAGAAGGATGGTGGGAACACCAGCTCGAAGCTGACAAGACATTGCGCCACATCACTCCTTAGCCTTGGTACGATTTCTGGATCGATCACCTTCTGAGAGATTGCATTGAGGAATGCACATAGCTTCACAATGGCTAATCGGACATTTTCCGATAGAAGCCCCCTCAATGCAACCGGAAGCAGTTGCGTCATAATCACGTGGCAGTCATGAGACTTTAGGTTCTGGAACTTTTTCTCTGGCATATTTATTATTCCCTTTATATTCGACGAGAAGCCAGTCGTGACCTTCATACTGAGCAGGCATTCAAAGAAGATTTCTTTCTCTTCTTTCGTAAGAGTGTAGCTGGCAGGACCTTCATACTGCTTCGGAGGCATGCCGTCTTTTTCGTGCAAAAGTTCCAGGTCCTCCCGTGCCTTAGGTGTATCTTTTGTCTTTCCATACACGCCCAAGAAGCCTAGCAGGTTCACGCAAAGGTTCTTCGTCACGTGCATCACGTTGATTGAAGAGCGGACCTCTAGGTCTTTCCAGTAGGGTAGGTCCCAAAATATAGATTTTTTCTTCCACATGGGTGCGTGTCCCTCAGCGTCATTCGGAATAGCTAGTCCGCCGGGACCCTTTCCAAAGATTACGTGTAAATCATTGACCATAGCAAGTACGTGATCACCGGTACGCATGGCGGGCTTCTTCCGGTGATCTGCCTCGCCTTTGAAATGCTTGCCTTTCTTTCGACATTGATGGTTGGTCGGAAGAAATCGACGATGGCCCAGGTACACATTCTTCCTGCATTTGTCCAGGTATATACTTTCAGTTTCATCTAAACAATGCGTGCATGCATGGTATCCCTTGTTTGTCTGTCCTGAAAGGTTACTGAGAGCGGGCCAATCGTTGATGGTTACAAACAGCAACGTGTGTAGGTTAAATTCCTCCTGTTTGTGCTCATCCCACGTACGTACACCATTTCCATTCCACAGCTGTAAAAGTTCTTCAACTAATGGCCTTAGGAACACATCAATGTCGTTGCCCGGTTGCTTAGGGCCTTGGATGAAAATTGGCATCATAATGAACTTCCGCTTCATGCACATACAAGGAGGAAGGTTATACATACATAGAATCATGGGCCAGGTGCTGTGATTGCTGCTCTGCTCCCCGAAAGGATTAATGCCATCCACGCTTAAACCAAACCATACGTTCCTTGGGTCACTTGCAAACTCAGGCCAGTACTTTCTCTCGATTTTTCTCCACTGCGACCCGTCAGTGGGTGCTCTCAACTTCCCGTCTTTCTTACAATCCTCACTGTGCCATCGCATCAACTTGGCATGCTCTTCGTTTATGAACAGATGTTTCAACCGTGGTATTATAGGAGCATACCACATCACCTTCATAGGAACCCTCTTCCTGGGGGGCTCACCGTCAACATCACCAGGGTCATCTCGTCTGATCTTATACCGCAATGCACCGCATATCGGGCATGCGTTCAGATCCTTGTACGAACCGCGGTAGAGGATGCAGTCATTAGGGCATGCATGTATCTTCTGCACCTCCAATCCTAGAGGGCATACGACCTTCTTTGCTGCGTATGTACTGTCCGGCAATTCGTTATCCTTTGGAAGCTTCTTCTTCAATATTTTCAGTAGCTTCTCAAATCCTTTGTCAGGCACAGCATTCTCTGCCTTCCACTGCAGCAATTCCAGTACGATACCGAGCTTTGTGTTGCCATCTTCGCAATTGGGGTACAGCCCTTTTTGTGATCCTCTAACATGTGATCGAACTTCAGCTTCTCCTTTTGACTTTCGCATTGTGTCCTTGTATCGACAATGACCCGGCGGAGATCATCATCATCGGGCACATCGTCTGGTTCCTCATGATCTTCAGCAGCTTCCCCCGTTGCAGCATCATTGGGCACATCGTCTGGTTCCTCTTGATCTTCAGCAGCTTCCCCCGTTGCAGCATCACCGTATTCAGGGGGCACATAGTTGTCATCGTCCTCTTCTTCTTCGCCGTCTTCCATCATAACCCCTATTTCTCCGTGCCTCATCCAAACATTATAGTGTGGCATGAAACCATTGTAAAGCAGGTGGGTGTGAAGGATTTTCCGGTCAGAGTAAGACTTTGTATTCCCATATTTAGGGCATGGACAACACATAAAACCATTCTGCTTGTTTGCCTCAGCCACTTCGAGAAAATCATGCACGCCCTTAATGTACTCGGAGGTGTGTCTGTCACCGTACATCCATTGCTGGTTCATCTGCGTGCATTATATATAATTAAGTGTGTCAAAAACCATTACAGAACATCATGAATAGATAATTAAGTGACCAAATTAATAGAAGTTCATCATCACATTAAAACCAAAGTATATACATAGTTCTCATCTAACAACATATAGCTCCCCAGAGCATCTAATTAATTAAACCATACATTGAAACTATGTAAAACATTGCAATGCGGAAACAAATGCGATCATAATCGCAACCAAGGTAACAATTGATCCAACGGCATAACGATACCAAGCCTCGGTATGAATGGCATATTTTCTAATCTTTCTCATCTTCAACCGCACTGCATCCATCTTGATCTTGTGATCATCGACGACATCCGCAACATGCAACTCCAATATCATCTTCTCCTCCTCAATTTTTTTATTTTTTTCTTCAAGTAATTGTCTTCTTCTTCAACTAAATTTAACCTCTCGACAATAGGGTCGGTTGGAATTTTTGGTTCAACTACCTCCTACATAAATAAAATCTATGTCACGTTGGTCGGCATAATTGTCATAAACAATAAATGAACCAAATAGTTATAAAAAGATAATATATACCACATCCGAATCATAGCGAGGACGAGGGCCGACGGGGGTGGATACCAAAACCATCGCACTATATAATAACAAGCAATAATAAAAGTAAGAAAATTAGACGAGTATCTATCTAAAGTAAGAATTTTTTTTCTTTCAGAAAGAAGATAAGAACAAGAGGCTCACCACGGTGGTGCCGGCGATGAGATCGGCGTGGGCGATCGACGGCGGTGAAGACGGGAATGAGACGTGACAGGCCGCTAAACCTAGACAAATCTCGAGGAAAATGGAGCTTTGAGGTCGAGCTTCGAGAGGAGAAAGCTTAACTAGTGTGGCTCGAACATTTCATCGAACACCTCATGTGCGTAGGAGGTGAGCTAGAGCACCACAAAGCCCTCCCTTCGCCGGCTAGAGAAAAACAGAGCACTGGAGTGCTCTGCTCGCGGGCGAGGGCTATATATAGGCACCACATTGGTCCCGGTTCGTGGCATGAACTGGGACTAAAGGGAAGCCTATGGTCCCAGTTCAAGCCACCAACCAGGACAAATGGTGGTGGGCCAGGAGCGAGGCCCATTGGTCCCGGTTCGTCTCACTAACTGGGACCAAAGGAGCCAGACGAACCGGGACCAATGCCCCCACGAGGCCCGGCAGGACCCTGGCCTCACGAATCGGGACCAGTGCCCCCATGGGTCCCGGTTCTGGACTGAACCGGAACTAATGGGCTGACCCGGCCTGAACCAAAGCTCTCTTTTCTACTAGTGTTAATATGCTAATCGGCAAGTTATTCAGCCATTTAATCAATTAATTGAACGATTTATCAGGTAATCGGCTACTCGGGGACCCTATGAGTAGGGATTAATCGGCATGTTAACTGGTTAATCGGATGAATTCTTGAACAGGGATTTCATGTAAGAAAATGTATGTACATGCAACGAATTTTGGCCACTAATATAATTTTAATTAAGTGATCGTGTTTGATTATGTTTTTTCACCGTTTGGTTTGATCAAATGGTGCTTAAACCGAAACAACAAATTTGAACCCAATGCCAAAAATAATTATGGAGGCTGCGGTGATTCTTTTTTTTGAAACAAGGCAAAAGATTTGCCACTTTCATTCATTAAGCAGAAAAGAGTTGCCCGGTTAATTAACGGAAACCCGGGCGAAAACCATTACAACACATGCCCTCAACAGGGTACCATCAACACACGCCGACCCCAGGGCCGCGCTCCAGTCGAGCCGCTGGCTCCGTCACCCAAGCAACCTGTAGCCGACACCCTACAACCAAGACCGAAGCTTCCACTCTGGCATCCACGCCGACCCCAAGGCCGCGCACCACGCGAGCCGCCTGCTCTACTACCCGAGCAACCAAAGTCGACACTCTACAACCATCTCCGAAGCCGCCGCTCCGACGTACAGATAGAAACCCCACACGCCGACCCCGAGGCCGCGCACCAGGCGAGCCGTCAGCTTCGTCACCCGAGCAACCGGAGCTGACACCCAACCACCGTATCTCGAGCCGCCGCTCCGACATCCACGCCGACCCCGAGGCCACGCACCAGGCTGGCCAACGACATTGCCACCCACGTGACCAATGCCAGCACCCCTCCATGACGACTAGATCCGGAGCCGCCGCTCCGACTTCCACACCGGCCCCAAGGCCGCGCATGTGACGCCCCCGATTTAATCGTACACTAATCATACACGCAAACGTGTACGATCAAGATCAGGGACTCACGGGAAGATATCACAACATAACTCTACAAATAAAAATAAGTCATACAAGCATCATATTACAAGCCAGGGCCTCGAGGGCTCGAATACAAGAGCTCGATCATAGACGAGTCAGCGGAAACAACAATATGTGAGTACAGACATAAGTTAAACAAGTTGCCATAAGATGGCTAGCACAAACTGGGATACAGATCAAAAGAGGCGCAGGCCTCCTACCTGGGATCCTCCTAAATTACTCCTGGTCGTCGTCAGCGGGCAGCACGTAGTAGTAGGCACCTCCGGTGCAGTAGGAGTCATCGTCGACGGTGACGTCTGGATCCTGGGCTCCAACATCTGGTTGCGACAACCAGGTAGAAGGGATAGGGGGAAAGGAGGGAGAAAGCAACCGTGAGTACTCATCCAAAGTACTCGCAAGCAAGGAGCTACACTACATATGTATGCATTGGTATCAACTAGAATAAGGCTATTATATGTGGACTGAACTGCAGAAAGCCGGGATAAGGGGGATAGCTAGTCCTTTCGAAGACTACGCTTCTGGCAACCTCGTCTTGCAGCATGTAGAAGAGAGTAGACTGAAGACCTCCAAGTAGCATCGTATAGCATAATCCTAACCGATGATCCTCCCCTCGTCGCCCTGTGAGAGAGCGATCGCCGGTTGTATCTGGCACTTGGAAGGGTGTGTTTTATTTAAGTATCCGGTTATAGATTTGTCATAAGGTTAAGGTACAACTCCCAAGTCATCCTGTTTTACCGAAGATCACGGCTATTCGAATAGATTAACTTCCCTACAGGGGGTGCACCACATAACCCAAACACGCTCGATCCATTTGGCCGGACAACACCTTTCTGGGTCATTGCCCGGCCTCGGGAAGATCAACACGTCGCAGCCCTTACCTAGGCACAACAGAGAGGGTCAGCACGCCGGTCTAAATCCTTATGGCGTAGGGGTCTGGGCCCATCGCCCTTTGCACACCTGCATGTTGCGAAACGCGGCCGGAAGCAGACCCTAGCCTAGTGGCGTCCAGTCCAATCCGGCGCGCCGCCGCTCAGTCGCTGACGTCACGAAGGCTTCGGCTGATACCACGACGTCGAGTGCCCATAACTGTCCCCGCGTAGATGGGTTAGTGCCGTATTAGGCCAGTAGCCAGACTCAGATCAAATTACCAAGATCTCGTTATAAACGTGTTAAGTATCCGCGAAACATCCGACCAGGGCCAGGCCCACCTCTCTCTAGTTTGGTCTCACCTGCCTATCGCTCTGCCTCAAAGTAACCCGTCGGGGGCCGTCGGAACCCAGGGCCCACCTCTACCGGGATGGAGCCACCTGCCCCTTCAGCCCCCATCTCGAACAGTATCACAGGTAATGTACTGTGTAAAGTATATCGTATATGCCCGTGATCACTCCCGAAAGTGATCACGGCCCAGTAGGTATAGCATGGCAGGACGGACAAGAGTGTAGGGCCACTGATGGAACACCTAGCATCCTATTACTAAGCAGTAGGATAGCCGGTAATGGTAACAACAGTAGTAGCAAGGGACAGGCTATGCATCAGGATAGGAATAACGGAAAGCAGTAACATGCTAACACTACTCTAATGCAAAGTAGTATAGAGAAAAGAGTTAGGCGATATTCTGGTGATCAAAGGGGGCTTGCCTGTGGTTGCTCTGGCAAGAGAGAGTGGTCGTCAACACCGTAGTCGTACTGGGTAGCAGCGGCGTTCGGTCGGTGTCTAGCGAGAGAAGAGGGGGAAGAAACAATAAATATAATGCAAACAAATGCATGTCGATGCATGACATGACAAAGCGTTGCTAGGTGTGCCCTAACGCGGTACGAGGTGGTACCGGTGAAGGGGGAAAACATCCGGGGAAGTATTCCCAGTGTTTCGCGTTTTCGGACAGATGAACCGAAGGGGGAAAGTTGCGTGTTTGCTATGCTAGGTGTGTGGCGGACAAACGGGCTTGCGTATCCGGATTCGTCTCGTCGTTCTGAGCAACTTTCATGTAGAAAGTATTTTCATCCGAGGTACGGTTTATTTTATATTAATTTTCAAAGTTTTACGCATTTTTTGAATTTAATTTAATTAATTCGAAAAAGAATTATTACGTCATCGTGACATCAACGTGATGTCAGTGGTCAAAGTTGACCGTTGACCAGTCAACTGACGGGTGGGTCCCATTCGTCATAGTCTGTTTACCCTAACTAATAGGTTACTTGGTTTTAGTTAGATAGTTAGGTTAATTAAGTTTAATTAAACTAGTTTAAGTAAGTTAATTAATTAATTATTATATTTTTATATTACTCATTTTTATTTTTATTCTTATTTTCGTTCTGGAAAAAGAGGGACACGGGTCCCAGGTGGCAGTGGCCTAAGGGGTTAAACGGGGCTCGGCTAACGGGCGCAGATGCCCGATATTGGGAGAAGGCCGTAGCCCGGTCCGGCGAGGTACGCAGGACCACGGCGAGCGACGCTGGCAGTGGTCAGGGAGGCGTCGAGCAGTAGGTGGCGGCGGCGCTGCGTTGGGGACCCGGTACAGGCGACCCCAGGGCGCGTGGATGGGCTTTCTAGAACGTCTGCATCGCGGCGCATCCAGCGGTGGCGTGGCCGGAGATGTCCGGCAGCGACGGAGGCGAGGTCCATGGCATAGGAGGCTGCAGTAGGGCGGGCCAGGCCGACGCAGGCGTGCGAGGGTGCAACCAGACGCGGCGGCCGGGCTGCAGCGGCGCGGGGCATCGCGTGGAGGCATGGCTAGCAGGGAGGCACGGAGGAGAGGGCAGTAGTGAGCAGAGGCGGACGGCGAGGCGCGCGGCGCGGTCTTCACGGGGGCGAGGCAGCGGAGAGGGGAAGAGGAGGCCGAGGGCCTCACCGCGAGCCGTAGGGGAATGGCAGCGGTTGTCGGGGAGGAAGACGGGGACGACGTGCGATGAGGCGACGCCGGTGCGGTTGAGGCCGGGGAAGCGATCCGGCGAAGTCCGGTTGCGTCGTGGCGGCTCGGGTCGGGGGCGACGGGATCGGGCGACGGTTGCCCAGACCGGATCCGCGCGGGCGGAGGCTTTGAGGAGGCGGGCGTCAGCGACGGCGGGGACTGCGCGGCGACGGCGACGCGGTCGTCGGGGTTCGGCGACGAGGGCGGAGGCGCCATGGCACGCGACGGTAGCGGGGGGTCGGGGGCGTCGGTTGCCCCCGATCCAGATCCGTTCGTGGGGGGGAGGAGCGAGGAGCGAGAGGGGTTGTGGGGGGCGCGAGTGGGAGGGTGCGGCGCTAGGGTTTGGGTGGTGGGGCGGTTAGTAGCCCGGGGGGTTCGGCGCGGGTGGGCTGGCCTGATGGCCTAGCTGGGCCAAGGCCCAGCGGGGCGGAGGGGGTTCCTTGTGTTTTTTTTTGGTTGTTGTCTTTTCCTTTTCTGTTTTATTTCTAGTTTCTTTTATTTTTTTAGTTTTTACAAAAATCACCACTAGTACCTAAAGTAGTATTTATAAACAAACTGCTGTTACATCAATTCTTCACCCATAATAAAATATCTTAATATTTTATAAAATCCAATAGGTATTTGTTTAATTTTTTTCACTCCTATTTTAATTAGTTTAGAGCCCTTAAACATTTTATCAAGGTTTGGTTTCTCCATCGTATTTACACATGATTTATTTGACCCACCTTGAACATTTTGGTTTCATTGTTTGAAAACTTTTATTATTTGGCTTTAATTGAAATTGAATTTGAATCGGTTTCGAACTAACACGAGATTAGTGATAGTAATCGAAGTGACGTGGCATCATTAGCAGAGAATTACGGTAGCTTAATTATCCAGGCGTCACAATTCTCCTCCACTACAAGAAATCTCGTCCCGAGATTTAAGAGGGGAGTAAGGGGGGAGAATAGGTTACGAAATTCTAATGATTCTTCTCGGTCTTAGTTGCTCTTCTCGAAGAGGTCGATCCATTACGTTTATGTCTTCATTCCACTGCTTCAGGTCATCATTATGAAGTCGTAATCCTTTCTTCAGGGGTTCCTTCGTACTTACGAATAGGTAACGGGGCAGATCGACAATGACAGAATGCCATAGGGGTAATAATCTGGGATTAACCCATGAATGGGCATATGAGAACCTCTCGAGTTAAACAATTAAAACACATCGAGAGTAAAGTTCGAAGGTACAATAAGAAGTTTCAAGCAGCCAGACAATCGTTCGATGCCCAAACAGAAGGTGAAAGGGGTTCAGAGCAACGAGAACAAGTATTGCGTCTGATACCAGAACAGATCACTAGGAAGGTGGCCCGTGAATTACATATGAAGTCAAGCGCGAGGAATAACTTTGACAACAGGATGTACAGAAGAGTCAGGTTTCGATCCTGTGGAACTGTGGGTTATGGGCCCTCCACGTGGTTAAAGTAGGAAGGGCATTGACATCTTGCACGGCCATGATAGCAAGGCATGTCAGTGAATAACCGGTCAGTTATGTTGGTATCATCAATGGTACCAAGGGCGAGGGACAAAGAGAACCATTTTCCTGCTTGTTGAACGAGGCGGACCATTAGGCAAAGTTCTCGTCCATCGGTGGATACCAGAATGTCATCAACAATAGTAACAGGGTCTTACTGACAGAGTTATACACCGAGGTGTTTACATAAGCAGGAGAATATTCTTGCTTAGATCATATAGATCACAAGAAACGTTAAACCAACCAATGGAAGGGAAAATACGATTATCAGATTAAACAGGACAATGGAAAGGAAATTGTGTTTAAACACATATTTCAAGGGTATATCCTACCCAAGGACAAGCAGATCATGATATCCATGACATGATATAATGTAGAAAACTCTTTAGGTACGGGAGAGAATTTTCATGACATTATCCATACAGCGGTGTTTGGATAATTGAGTAGGAAACATTTAACATTGGGCTTCAATTGTTCCTGTTCAAAATCGGAGTACCACAGACATGCTTCAAGATAGCATGGACATGGTCAACAGGTGAATATCAGACTTTGGAAACACAAAGGGTCTATTAGGAATAACTTGTAGAATAAGTCTTACAATTTCCTCATGGAAGAATGGATAACCTTGCTGAAAAGGAAACTATAACAATAGGTCCTCCGGCCAGGTGTGCTAGGCATGACATCATCTTACCGGGTCATATAAGGACCAATGTTATGACTCTTGGAAAATATTCCAACCATCATATCTGACCGAGTTTCAGATCTGATTGGAGTCAGGATACCTCAGACTCAGGATGCCTGAGATAAAAAGGTACGACAAGAATTGATGAGAAGACCTCGTAAGATTCTCGGGAAATGAACTATGGAAGCGAGTTTCGAAACAAGAGTTCATCAGTAAACCAAGGAGAGGATGAGGAGGTGGCTGATGAACTCAGCGACAAATCATTGGGATTTCCAAAAGATGGATTTCCACAATTATGCGAACAAAGAGATAACATTTGTCAGATCAAATGATATAGTGAGGTATGCTCGAGGAAAACATACACAATTAAACATTGGTAGAAGGTGCACCCGAACTACGGTCTTAGGTAGCATAATCAATGTTAGAAGGTGATTCGATAACAAATGGCCTAAGAATGAGATGTCGACCATTAACTTCAAAGCAATAAGGTTGCTAGAAGTTTTAAAATTACTAGTCCATTTGTCGGTATTCCGGTTAGGAACAACACGGGAACCAAGACAAGAATGGTGATGGCGATAAGTATCACCTATATCAAGAATTATCAAGAGGTGGTGAAATTACCACGACATTCTTGACATAAAAGGTGGTAATATTCCAAGGTAAAGAAGAACAAATGCTGGATAGCAAGGATCTCAAGATATAACACAAAACACGAATAAGTTTGTGTTGAACGGAAGGCAATTGAGTGGTCGATGATAACACAAATCATCGAGGGCAAGGATGGTATTTCTCATCAGGAATTCAATTGATATCCTTGAGGAGCTCGAAATGTTGATGATGATCATGACAATTTCTGTCGAGAGGTTTCATGGAGATGTAATCGGTCGGCGATGACATCAAGTCAAACGAATGATGAAGCGAAAGGTTATTGAAACCATGGGTATGACACAAACTTGAAATCAAGTTTGTTGTTTGAGGTGAAACGATAAGACAAGGAAGATCGACGTAAGCTTAGCCCATCGTCGAAATTGTGCTCCGGAAAGAAGGACCAGGTAGCACAGTTAAAATTTGGCACGATAATGATATAGCCGAGTAGGCTCGGAATGACGTGATCGAGTTCAGACTCGTAAGTAATGAAGGTTACCAAGAGTTGTTGAATCGTAGTGCAGACTCAATTCAGTTGTCGGTGTCCTTGAGGGGTTCTAACAACTGAGAACCCATTGGAAAAATGGAATCGGCAAGAATATTAGTTGATGAAGAACTCATAAGAAGTTATGTATCCCGTGGTATCCTCGAGATACCAGGGGGTAATACTCGACGACAGATCAAAGTAGAGGTTGGACTGGGATATTGCTCTGCAGAAGACAAGTGCTTAAACTTGCACGAGAAACGGTACCTAAAAGAGAACATGGTCGAAACCACGATTGCAAAAGGCCAGATCCCAGATATAATATGAACTTATACCAAGGGAGTAATTAGTTTAAGAGAAGCTTTAATAATAAGATCTACATCGTGTCCATGGGCATGAACACAAAGTTCAAGGTCGACTCCCACTTCTTCAATGCATAACCTTACATTTACCTCCCCTTTTCGAAGTTGTAGTGTTGAAAAGTTATCTGACGAAGCGTCAGCAGGGTATAACCCGCATAACTTTCGAGGTCACACAAATTAAGGAAGGCATAGGTTCAACCCATCAGGGTATCATGGAAACATATACCACAAGCTTTGAGAGTAAATATTACCAGCTCGAAAGCAGAGCATGGTTGGCAAAAGGAGAGGATACAAATTACCAAAGGCATTATGTATCGGAGAAAGAACTCACAAAGTGATTAATTATGAAGGACATGGTCGGATAATAATCCAACAGTGGATATGGTGATCCACAATGGAGCTGATGTGAGTATCGATACCCAATCAGAGGAAGAAAGAATGCAAATGCATCGTTTTACAGAACATCTAAATAATTCAACGCTTAAATAACAAAGGAATTATGATTTTCAAATCAAGGGATCAGGAGCAAACGCTCTGATCAAGGACGGACAAGTTGAATAGACTTAGGGGTACAATCGATGGCAATCTGATTGGCCGTGGACCAGCTCACGTTTTAAATGACATCTGAGCTGGAAGGATGAATTCTATGATCTGAGTGAGGATTGCGAGCTTCGCAACATATTGAGTCAATGGACTCAAAATGATATTGACAAGGTTGCCAATAAGATTATATACTTATGGGATTAACCATAATGCAAGCAAGCAAGAATTTCAGGAGCAATAGGTTGCTCAGGATTTTCGGAAGACCGAATGGTATTTCGAAGAATTTTGTGAACTGCATGAATATCTGGGGATGAGCGGATACTCGATAAATGCGAGTAATTATCCGTAGTGGTATGCTTGAGGCAAAGAACTGCAAGGCAGTAGGCACAAAGTATTCTCGGGGTAGCTTATAATAACAAGATCGACTAGGAATAAAAGTAAGCACGACAGGTGTAAGTATTTATCCATAGGGATATTTCAGTGGAAGGGAATTGCAAAAGCAACGGCACAAGGTCTCGAGAGAATATCGGAGAGTATCTTCGAAATCTTCTGGTGCAGCCGGCGATCATCTGGACTGAAGGGGCTCTCCGGGAGAAAGTAATTTCGAGAACCTAAAGTTAGATTTTAGTAAAAATCGTTTAACCCGAATAGAAGAGAGTTCAGAATCCCGGAGTAAAGATCGAGGAGTAAAAGATTCTAATACCACCCAAATGGCGATGTGGGCCCGTAAGGCACACAGCCATGTTAGTAAAAGTTTTTGTAATGTCTAGACTCAACTTCGGCCAAGGAGTGTGGAAGGGGAATTCCTACAGGCAGTCGGCTCTGATACCAACTTGTGACGCCCCCGATTTAATCGTACACTAATCATACACGCAAACGTGTACGATCAAGATCAGGGACTCACGGGAAGATATCACAACATAACTCTACAAATAAAAATAAGTCATACAAGCATCATATTACAAGCCAGGGGCCTCGAGGGCTCGAATACAAGAGCTCGATCATAGACGAGTCAGCGAAAGCAACAATATCTGAGTACAGACATAAGTTAAACAAGTTGCCATAAGATGGCTAGCACAAACTGGGATACAGATCGAAAGAGGCGCAGGCCTCCTGTCTGGGATCCTCCTAAATTACTCCTGGTCGTCGTCAGCGGGCAGCACGTAGTAGTAGGCACCTCCGGTGCAGTAGGAGTCATCGTCGACGGTGACGTCTGGATCCTGGGCTCCAACATCTGGTTGCGACAACCAGGTAGAAGGGATAGGGGGAAAGGAGGGAGAAAGCAACCGTGAGTACTCATCCAAAGTACTCGCAAGCAAGGAGCTACACTACATATGTATGCATTGGTATCAACTGGAATAAGGCTATCATATGTGGACTGAACTGCAGAAAGCCGGGATAAGGGGGATAGCTAGTCCTTTCGAAGACTACGCTTCTGGCAGCCTCGTCTTGCAGCATGTAGAAGAGAGTAGACTGAAGACCTCCAAGTAGCATCGTATAGCATAATCCTAACCGATGATCCTCCCCTCGTCGCCCTGTGAGAGAGCAATCACCGGTTGTATCTGGCACTTGGAAGGGTGTGTTTTATTAAGTATCCGGTTCTAGTTGTCATAAGGTCAAGGTACAACTCCAAGTCGTCCTGTTACCGAAGATCACGGCTATTCGAATAGATTAACTTCCCTGCAGGGGTGCACCACATAACCCAACACGCTCGATCCCATTTGGCCGGACACACTTTTCTGGGTCATGCCCGGCCTTGGAAGATCAACACGTCGCAGCCCTACCTAGGCACAACAGAGAGTTCAGCACGCCGGTCTAAATCCTATGGCGCAGGGGTCTGGGCCCATCGCCCTTTGCACACCTGCACATTGCGAACGCGACCTAGCCTAGTGGCGTTCCAGTCCAATCCGGCGCGCGCCACTCAGTCGCTGACGTCACGAAGGCTTCGGCTGATACCACGACGTCGAGTGCCCATAACTGTCCCCGCGTAGATGGTTAGTGCGTATAGGCCAGTAGCCAGACTCAGATCAAATACCAAGATCTTGTTAAACGTGTTAAGTATCCGCGAACATCGACCAGGGCCAGGCCCACCTCTCTCCTAGTTGGTCTCAACCTGCCCTGTCGCTCCGCCTCAAAGTAACCGTCGGGGGCCGTCGGGAACCCAGGCCCACCTCTACCGGGATGGAGCCACCTGCCCTTCAGCCCCCATCTCCGAACAGTATCACAGGTAATGTAACTGTGTAAAGTATATCGTATATGCCCGTGATCACCTCCCGAAGTGATCACGGCCCAGTAGTATAGCATGGCAGACGGACAAGAGTGTAGGGCCACTGATGGAACACTATCATCCTATACTAAGCAGTAGGATAGCAGGTAATGGTAACAACAGTAGTAGCAAGGACATGCTATGCATCAGGATAGGAATAACGGAAAGCAGTAACATGCTACACTACTCTAATGCAAGCAGTACAGAGAAAAGAGTAGGCGATATCTGGTGATCAAAGGGGGGGCTTGCCTGGTTGCTCTGGCAAGAGAGAGTGGTCGTCAACACCGTAGTCGTACTGGGTAGCAGCGGCGTCGGTCTCGGTGTCTAGCATCAACGTGACGTCAGTGGTCAAAGTTGACCGTTGACCAGTCAATTGACGGGTGGGTCCCATTCGTCATAGTCCGTTTACCCTAACTAATAGGTTACTTGGTTTTAGTTAGATAGTTAGGTTAATTAAGTTTAATTAAACTAGTTTAAGTAAGTTAATTAATTAATTATTATATTTTTATATTACTCATTTTTATTTTTATTCTTATTTTCGTTCTGGAAAAAGAGGGACACGGGTCCCAGGTGGCAGTGGCCTAAGGGGTTAAACGGGGCTCGGCTAACGGGCGCAGATGCCCGATATTGGGCAAAGGCCGTAGCCCGGTCCGGCGAGGTACGCAGGACCACGGCGAGCGACGCCGGCAGTGGTCAGGGAGGCGTCGAGCAGTAGGTGGCGGCGGCGCTGCGTTGGGGACCCGGTACAGGCGACCCCAGGGCGCGTGGATGGGCTTTCTAGAACATCTGCATCACGGCGCATCCAGCGGTAGCGGTGGCGTGGCCGGAGATGTCCGGCAGCGACGGCGGCGAGGTCCGTGGCATAGGAGGCTGTAGTAGGGCGGGCCAGGCCGACGCAGGCGTGCGAGGGTGCAGCCAGACGCGGCGGCCGGGCTGCAGCGGCGCGGGGCATCGCGTGGAGGCATGGCTAGCAGGGAGGCACGGAGGAGAGGGCAGTAGTGAGCAGAGGCGGACGGCGGGGCGCGCGGCGCGGTCTTCACGGGGGCGAGGCAGCGGAGAGGGGAAGAGGAGGCCGAGGGCCTCACCGCGAGCCGTAGGGGAATGGCAGCGGTTGTCGGGGAGGAAGACGGGGACGACGTGCGATGAGGCGACGCCGGTGCGGTTGAGGCCGGGGAAGCGATCCGGCGAAGTCCGGCTGCGTCATGGCGGCTCGGGTCGGGGGCGACGGGATCGGGCGACGGTTGCCCAGACCGGATCCGCGCGGGGCGGAGGCTTTGAGGAGGCGGGCATCAGCGACGGCGGGGACTGCGCGGCGACGGCGACGCGGTCGTCGGGGTTCGGCGACGAGGGCGGAGGAGCCATGGCACGCGACGGCAGCGGGGGGTCGGGGGCGTCGGTTGCCCCCCGATCCAGATCCGTTCGTGGGGTGGGAGGAGCGAGGAGCGAGAGGGGTTGTGGGGGGCGCGAGTGGGAGGGTGCGGCGCTAGGGTTTGGGTGGTGGGGCGGTTAGTAGCCCGGGGGGTTCGGCGCGGGTGGGCCGGCCTGATGGCCTAGCTGGGCCAAGGCCCAGCGGGAGGGAGGGGGTTCCTTGTGTTGTTTTTTTTTGGTTGTTGTCTTTTCTTTTTCTGTTTTATTTCTAGTTTCTTTTATTTTTTTAGTTTTTACAAAAATCGCCACTAGTACCTAAAGTAGTATTTATAAACAAACTGTTGTTACATCAATTCTTCACCCATAATAAAATATCTTAATATTTTATAAAATCCAATAGGTATTTGTTTAATTGTTTTCACTCCTATTTTAATTAGTTTAGAGCCCTTAAACATTTTATCAAGGTTTGGTTTCTCCATCGTATTTACACATGATTTATTTGACCCACCTTGAACATTTTGGTTTCATTGTTTGAAAACTTTTATTATTTGCCTTTAATTAAAATTTAATTTGAATCGGTTTCGAACTAACACGAGATTAGTGATAGTAATCGAAGTGACGTGGCATCATTAGCAGAGAATTACGGTAGCTTAATTATCCGGGCGTCACAGCGCACCACCCGAGCCGATGACTCTCCCAGGCCAAGGCCACTCCAGAACGATGCCTCCAAGAAGGATCGCGACACCGGAGCGCCGCCATCATCCGCTCCAAGAACTGGAGCAAGGGTTTCCCCCGGAGTGAGAGAGAACAGGTCGAAGGCCCTCGAACGACGACGCCTCCAAGAAGGTGTGCGGCGCCCATAGGCGTCGCCGCCGCCAGCTTCGGCCAATGCCGGAGCAAGGCTTTCGCCCCGAGCAGCCAAAGGAAGCCCTTCCCTTGAACCGGCACACGAGAGCCACCGCCCGCCTGAACCACCAGCTACCACCAGAGCCAGGAGCCGCCAATCAGAACATCCTCGCCGCCGCCACCTGCACCACGCAGAGCCGCCGACCAGGCCACCCTATCACCACCGCAGGAGCCAGAACCAGCCACGTCTGGTCAGATCCGGCGCCACACACAACAGCTACAGCCAACCCACCGGCCAGCACCAAGCGTCCCTAGCACGTCCGAGGGCTGACGCACTGCCGTAGAGTACCGGCGCCCCGAGCTCCAGCCGTGGCATTGCCCACGCAGCCACACCACGGCTGCCGTAGCTGAAGAAGAGGTCCGGGGTCGCCGCCCCGGCATCCGAGCATCACAACCCCACCGTCACGCCCTCTAGATACCAGGAGATTTGATGATAACCCCCCAGGCCACTTAAACCCCACATGTCAGAGACAGCGGCGGGGGGGTATATGATCAAGGATTGGCCAACAAGGGGGGTTATCGTCAATTATCCCCTAGATCCACGCACGGCCACCAGCCTCCCGCGCCAGATCCGGCCACCAAACCCGCGTCGGAGGGCCAAGCCGCCGCCCGCGCCTGACCGAGGCGCCTCCTCTGCCAACACCGAAACAGAGCGCCGAATCCCGCGATTGGAGACGCCAGATTCGTTCCCGCGCCTCCCTGCGGTCGTCCCTCGTGCGAAGCCCCGGAGCCAAGCTCACGCGCAGCGACCGAGGACGGCCCCCCTCGGCGATTCTTAGGGCTCCTTTGATTCACAGGGTTTAGGAAGCGCGGGAATAGGAAACATACAAGAATAGGATGTACCTTCCACTGAAATCCTACTTTGGGTAGCAAAACAGAGGATTTTTTCCAAGAAGTCCAACCTCAGGCTTGTTTTCCTGTAAAAATGAACTAAGAAGTTCCTATAGGATTGGTTCCTGGGGAACGCAATCCTAAGAATCAAACAACATGTAAAGGGAAAATTCTATAGGGTGTCAATCCTGTAAAATTTCTATGCAAACCCTATAAATCAAAGAAGGCCTAGTTCCTCTGTTCCAAGTGAATGCTGCTAATGATGGTACTGACCGGAAAGTGCTCTTACTTTCCCGCATTTTCCAGAGGGATGGAGGAGCGATTGTACTTGTGGAGTGTGGACGATGGAGCAGAGTCGACAGATGGATATAGACGCATGCGTGGAGGAGCAGCATTGACCTTTTTCTTAGGTCCTTTTTTTCTTGCAATAATAATACTAGTAGGAAACTGTGAGCAGTAGATGATTGCAGGGTAGATCACATGGAAGTGCAACCGTAGGCGAGTGATGACTCAGGCCAGAGCCCACAACCAACCACAGGAAGAGGACTCCACTTATCCTTTCACTAGTAGAAGAGCAGGGTAGACGACGGGCATGGAACCGTAGGTGGCTCAGAGGCCGGAGCCGACAGGCATAGGTAGGGGCCGTGGGTACTACCACTGCTGCACCGCCATTACTGGGAGGCTCAGTGAGACAGTGATCAGTCCTGGCGTGCGGCCTAGCATCGTCACGTAGCAAGTGCATTTATCTGGTGAGGGACCGGCCGTCCGACTTACACGTACATGTCGTCGCAAATCAAGGAAGAGAAAACACACTCTAAAAACCGGTGTGCCTGTACGTGCATGTGCCATCGTGCAGATGCAGTCTGCTCGTACGGCGACGTAAAGAGGCTCTAGCTACCGGCATGACGTGCTGGACGCCACGCGTCTCGTCATCTCGTCTACGTCATAGCACTCGTCTATGCTCAGCTCGCTCGGTTCGCTGAACCCCTGTTCAGTCGACTGAAAACTTATTTCGGGTCAATCAATTCGTTCTCAGCCGTCGATGCAAAATCAACGGCCAGATGACCTCCTCTAACCTTTGGCCTTCCCTTTCTTCTTCCCCAGACCGCCCACATACCACCGGCTGAATCGTTAGACTCCGGCGCTCGTGACAGGTGACGCTCCCGCGCCAGCTTCGCCGGCCGAATTTCCCGGTGAACCAACACCCTCCCTCACCCCGCACCCAAACGGCTTGGCTGATACTCCCTTCCCAAAATAATCGACGGACTCAATTTCCAAATTCAGGTGACCTACGTCCACTAAACTAAATAAATAAATACAATGGTAAATGAAAAACCAGACAAGTTGGTTTGTGACAATTTATCGTACCGCTGGATATAATCTTCGTCTTTTTGTCTCCGAAACCGATTAATTAACGGAAAAGATAAATCGCGAACATTTGGAATTTGCCCATGACCAATCAAACATTTTTCATGGCAATTTCATGCGCCATGGGCCTGCACTTTTGCTCGCAATCCTTTTTTTTTTGAAATAAATTATTTTAATAGAAGAAGGACCAAAATAAAAAGACTGTTGACAAACTAACCGAGGAAAAAAAATCATAGAGCGTAATATCGCACATAGCCAGTTTTGATATTGTCATGCGGTATCCACAGTCCAACCAGACCCTTACATGTGATGTCTGCTTTGAGGGAAGTTTGAGCTTCCTACTCCTCGCGCCACAACCTAGTTTGAAGTAGCCTGACCTTCCACTCACCGTCGGCAATGGCCAGATAACCACTAATGCCTCGCCCGCGCCTCTGGAATTCCCACGGTTTCTCATTGGATGGCCGCCATGCGGCATCATCTCCCGGCAGCTTGCGTGTGAGCAGGTTGGGAGGTGTGAAAGTAGGCGGGAGGTGTGCAAGCAGGGCGCCATAGTGTTTCTCACTGGGAGACGCGTCCTTTGATCGCCCGCCGTCAGTCGTCTGCCGCCTCCCCAACAAGTGTCCCCAACTACCTCCTTAATGGCACCCGTAGCTGCCTATACAACACGACGCCTTTTGCTCTCTCGCTTCAATCCTATCTCCGGCGCCTCCCATTCCAATCTTGCCCTCCTTCAATCCACGGCCTAGTTCTTCGTCCACGACGCACCCGAATGAATCCTCCATCGTATTCAGTTTTGGGGTGAGGTGGAGGAGTATCCCGCGGATGCCCACGGATTCTCTGGCCCCCTTTTCGGAGCACATGGACGCTGCCCTCGAGGAGGTCGCGCGGATGGACGTGCATATGGAGCAACACATTTGGGCCGCCGTGACCGCACCATCGCAGACGAACATCGCCGTCCGGGCAACACCGTTGAGGCGCATTTTCAAGCCATCCGGGCCAACATTGCCGCATTTCTATGAAGTCGTGATGGTGGGGGTCGAGATGGCGGTGGTGCCGTGGTGGTGGCTGCAACTAGGCGGTGGACGTGGCCGTTGCCATATGGCTGCTAGTTTAGCTATAATTATTAGGTGTTATATAAACATAAGTCATATTATGACTAATTTTCGCTCCCATTTTTGAATGAAGTTGTTGTTTCTGAACCTGTTCAATATATTCGTCTGAATTTGCTGGGAAGAACCTGTGGCTCAACGAGAGAGGTGGGTCCCACTTGCAGGGCAAATGTGAAGTTAGCATTATGACGACAATGTGTTTGTGGTTTTGGCTCGACAGATGCTGCCAATACAACGACTCTCTACTAGAGAGTTTATCTAAGAGTTCTGTTAAGAGTTTAATTAGGATTACATGGGAACTACTTTCTCCATCACGGTTTAAAAGACGCGCTTGAAAATTCTCTGGGACCTAGGTGGTTATTTATTGGTTGTGAGATGGGCTAAAAAATAGCATTCGCACTACGCATGCATATAGAAATAATATATTGGAGTACTAATTAGCTACTAAAAATAAATGTAATGCGTCCTAAACCTTGTCTATTGTGAAAAAAATTTAATTGTGCTTTCTAAACCGTGGAGGGAGGGAGTAGCTAGCCAGCGACAGTGCAAAGCTAGTGCGACCATTAATCTAATAGAAGAGGATTGAGCACGTGCGCCGGCCGCCGCGCGCTAGCTCAGGGTCAGCTAGCACGCACCACGGCGGAAGCCCACAGCCCCTCCGGCGACGTCATAGAGCACCTCGTGCGTCTGCTGCTGCACGTTGCCGATGAAGCCGAGGGCGAAATCCGCGGCGACGGGCGCGAAGGCGAGGCATCCGTCCAGCAGCACGGCCAGAAGGTCAAGCTCGATGACGGCGCCGCCGTCGAACACCAGGGAGACCGCGGGCACCGTCACGGTGGTGACCCCCACGAAGTCGAAGCAGGTGTCGAGGTTCCCCGTCGGGGCGCGCGTCTTGTACGCCCTCATGGCGTTCCTGAACGCCAGCCGCAGCGCGCGGTACGCGGTGGGGGGCAGCCGCGTGATGATGGCGCTCGAGTCCATGACCGTCCCGCCGGAGAAGACCACCGGCGGCACGTTGAGCCGCCGCCCGGCGACCTCGATGCCCTGGAGACGCACCACGTAGATGGTCGGGTTGATGACGTTGGCGTTCCTGACCAGCGGCGTGGTCGCGAATGTACTGCCATCGTCGGCCGGCCCGCCGATGGAGAGGAAACCGGCGGCGCTGGGCCCCGGGACGCAGTAGGAGAAGGCGTTGCCGTAGGCGCGGGCCGTCTGCGAGAGGAGCGACTGCGGCCCGGCGCCGAGCGACATGGTCCCGGAGGCCTGGGCGCTGAACTTGCCGCGCACGGCGTGGCTGCACCCGAACCGGAAGTTGAGGAAGGTGGTGCTGGGGCTGATGGTCAGCGTGTCGGTCATGTACGTCCCCAGCGTCAGCCGGTGATCGCTGTACTCGATCCGGTACAGGCAGTCTCCCGTCGAGTTGGCCCTGGAGCAGCCATTGGCATAGTTGCCGAGAGATCGGCAGGCGCGGGAGCCGCAGCGGACGGGCGCGCCGGTGCTCGACCTGTATTTTCAACAATGGATATTACATGACTGCATCAAGAAGACAGTACTACAAAATTAATAGAACCAGTGGTGCTTTGTTGACCTGCGGGGATCGAAGAAGGCGTTCCGCTGCGGGTAGCACTGGGGGATGGGGCACGGGAGGCACTGGATCCACGGGACGTCCTCCGTCGTGTCGATGGCCATGGTCTGTGCCAGGATCATTGGGTCGTCGTCGTCGTCGCCGTCGATCACCGCGCCGTAGCCAGAGCCAGAGCCGATGCCGAAGGTACCTCGGATCATGAAGTCCACCTGCATCATGTCCACGTGCGGCCTGGCCGGGTCGAGCACGTCGTCCACCTCGCCGGTGGCCTTCCTTCGGACGTAGTCCGTGCGGGCCTGATCCCAGCGGAGCATCTCGACCAGGGGCGGCGGCGTGCCCTCCGACGGCGAGCACGGGCCGTACGGCCGGTGCAGCGGCACCCACGTACCATTCGCGGATGGAGTCACTGCAAAAAAGAAGCAGCACCATGCATCACGGCTATGGTTCTCGCAACACAGCTTCATCCTCTCGTCTACCTATGTACGTACGTACCCTTGAGGCCGGAGCAAATGGATTTTGGCTCCATCAGGTGGCTGGTCTGCACCACCATGTAGCGCTGGCGGCGGCGTACCGGATCTGCTCCTCCGCCATGCGCAATGGCCGAACTAACGGACAAGAGGAGGAGGAGGAGCACGCCGAGTGCTACTAGCGGCGGGCTAGAAGCACTGGCCATGGCTTCCTCTGTGATGTCGCCGTTTCCAGCCGATCTGGCTCTACATATGCTTTCATGCCCTCAACGTGTCGTTTGCACTGTACTTGTTAAACCAGTTAACTAAGACTAAGACTTGTTCAAGTCTAAATGATGACGCCGGGGGCCAACAACGGTGTCCAGAAGGGATGCTGCGTCAAGGAGGAGCCGCCATCCCTGCCACGCCTCAAGGAGGAGCCATCAGTCCTGCCACGAAGCCAGACAAGGCGCTTCGTCCAGCTGGCGTCCCCATCGCACTGATTCCGGCGCGTCAAGGAGGTGGCATTGCCACCGCCGCTACGTCGGCAGTCCAGGTGCCAGTGGGCCCAGTCGCCGTGAAGGAGGCGAAGGCGCCCTCCCCGGTAATCGCCAACACTCGCGGCTACCTCCTTCACTACCTCAGTCGCTGTAGGGGTGGCACATCCTCGCGCACCATGACGCCGGCCGACATGACGGCAGACCAGGAGGCGTGGCGCGGCGGGCGGCGTTCACAATGTCACACGTGGCGCCGGATTGGGTCCGCATCGACCCCGTCCTTGTGTTGGCATTGATTGAGGATCGGTCTAGAACCACCGTGTTGACGGATGCCGCCGCCGACGTCGGATTAACAACCAGCTCTACAAACTGGGGTTGGCTGAATCCGAACGCTTGGCCTGCCACCTTGCTCGCAACGGCAAGGGAGGGCAGCGCGGGCCGGAGTATGCGTCCGACCCTCGCCAGGCAGACGTAGCCGAGCAGATGCGCCGCGAACGCGCAACGACAGCCAATCAAGTCTACCGCGACACCTAAAGGCCTCCAAACATTGAAGGGACAACAACTATGGTGGAGGTGCCGAAGGCCTCGGAGGCCATGCCTACGACGTCACCATCCGGTACCTCACTTAGTATAGTTTAAATTTTATACGGTTTAATTGAACTTTGTTAATTTTCATCTTTTTGGTTGAAAATATCAAATTAAATAAAAATCGTGTTCCGTCCTTTTTTGAAAAGTCTGTTTTAACTGGGACGGACGTGTCCATGGATATTTGATATGTTCGTTGTGATACACGATGTTTGAGTTGGCCTAACTCATTCAGCAGCCGGAGTAAGGCGCGGTGTATGGGTTGAGTTCTTTTTGTTTTGTTGACAAAGTGTATGCATTGAGAGTAATTACAATGCGCAGTGGATAACACTGTATGATGGATATGGATCCACTTGGCGAGAGGCAGGTCGATCAGGTGCCTGTGCAGTCACCCGCAAAAAAAAAAAAGGTGCCTGTGCAGCGTGCAGTGCCTCCAAAAGTCCAAATTAAAGACACGATGAAAGCGGTCTTCCCCTCGATCGTCTTTAACTACTTCAACAGTGTTGCTCTCGTGCCCAACATCCCTGCACCGAACACATGCTTGCTCCAGCACGTAGTTACTGCTCGTCTACCACCTGTGCCGGTTGCCAGTGCATGCATCTTTAGCTCCGACCTGACCTGCCACCTTCCATCAATTTTCTCAAAGGACATGTCCTGCTTCTAGGGCAGTACCACTACGTAGCCCAGCCATACGTACCAAGACAGCTAGCGTCGCGTGTAGTGAGTGAATGGTAAACCTGCCACGGCGAAAGACTCGGTAGCTCGCGCTGCTGCTGCTCGTCGTGTCGTCGACAGTGGTGAAACATGCACAATTAATTGGAAGGAGTACGTGCTGTCTCAAATTAAACTCACACTGGCAGGCATGCCTTATCAATCGATTCTACCATACACTACTCAGTAAATAGATTGCAGATAGCTACGGCATATCTTGGTTGATCCATGCAGTAGGCAATGGATGGCATCACCTAGCTAGCTACCGTCGGAGCTGGCCTCAGTTCACACGATGGCCGGGGCCTCCGACTTGTCCAGGCACGGCGCGTCGGTGACGACGACGCTGGTGTAGTCTGGCGACGAGGACGACGACGACGACGGGCCACCGACGGCGATGGTCACCGGCCAGCAGTAGTACGTGGCGAGGTCGCTGGTGGTGACGTAGTCCCCGCTGGCCATGGCCACGTGGCTGTGGAACACCCCGCGCAGCATCATCTCCACGCCGTCGACGCTGCGCCCCTCGAAGAGCGCCCGCACGTACCGCATCGGCACGTCCTCGCCCGGCGTCATCCCCACCCTCACCATCGCCTCGTGCGCCGTCCGCTGCAGCACCGGGATGGACTCCGGCAGGTCGAACTCGGCGATCTTCGTCGGCGACGGCGACGACGCGCTCGTGACGTCCGTCAGCCGGACGGTGATGTTGGTGTACTCGACCGAGGCGCGCCCGCTGGGGTTGTTGGCCCTGAGGACGAAGTTGAGCATCACCTCGTTGCGCGGCGGCGGCATCGACGGGATCCAGTCGACTGCCACGCGGGCGCCGGAGAGCTTGAGCTGCAGCTTCTCGGGGCGGAGCATCACCACCACGGCCCGAACGATCACCGCCACGGCCAGCACGGTCACCACGGACGCCACAGCCCACCGCGCCACGTACAGCCATCCGAACCTCCTGGTCGCCGTCTTACTCTGGTCGGTGGCTGCCATTTGCATCGGTCTGGAACTCTGGATGTGCCCGTACAAGTGGCAACTACTGCCTAAGCTACAGTGGTTAGAGATGCACACGTAGCATGCATCAATGAGCTAGCTACCACTGCGTACGTCTTCGTGAATGAGATCCACTTCCGGTATCTATTTATAGATAATTTGCTCTTAGCGAGCGATTTAATTATACGCGCACATGTATAAGAACATCTCTGATCTCTAAAAAACTAGGAGAACGCCCGTGCGTTGCCACGGGCCTTCTAAATTTTTTTGGTTACACATATATACTTGTATTGTTGTATTATTTAAAAAAATGTATTGCCATATTAAACACAATGATTTTTGTCCCCTTTCAATGACATCGCCTTGAAACCCTTGTCGCTTGATTATTTTTGAACATCGGCATGATCTATCTCCATCTCTCTCATAATATGCTTTTATATTATCATATGCAACATATATACAAAAGAAGAACAATTATTTGTATGCATCTCTTCTGATTATGTAAAACTCGATTAATTTTTAGTCCCTTTCATGGTAGTTATGTCAGTAACTTTGTCAATCAACATTTTCAAAGCATCATCTGAAGCCATCGGTTTTTATCTTTGATCTAAAGAAGTAAACATATATTAAAAATTAAAATAAGTTCATGATAAACTCCAATCAGCCCATGTCATATATTACTTCAAGTGACAATTTTTTTAGCGGGGAAAAGATTCGTAACTCACACATGATCAGACGCTACAGCAGGCGCTAGTCCTCATTACGTATGAGTCCAACACCTAGTTCCCACTTCTCTGCTTGAAACAAGTTTACACCATCATTCAAAAGGGAGGCCCAACAAAAGGTTTAGATAGCCTATTTGGCCGCTTATAAATGGAGAAACTTTACTAATGTAATTCTTCAACTTGAAGTACCTACACAGAGTAAAACTTATAATCAATCAAATATAAATATAAAAAGATGCTTTGATTTGTCACTTAATATGATTTTTAGGAAGTTTGTGATTTGTGTATCTGCAAAGAATTAGTATGATTGCTGCAATAGGAAAGTTTGGATTGTCATTTGTTATATGTGGCTACACATGATTACAGTGATTTGTTAATTGTTACTCTGCAGAGGTGGTAACGTGCCCTATCCGACACCTTCGTTCGCTTGTGTTCACAAAATGAAATGAGACGATGTACGGACTGCCCTTTAGTAGTAGAGATCCACATCTTGTTCCCCTCAAGTACTCTCAAGATTTTAGTCTAATATCTATTCAGCATTGTTAAGAATTTTTTTAGCATGCTACCTGACCGATCGTGGTAGTACTAACTATAGATGAAAGATTTAAACCTGCAAACTTTCCTACTCGATAACATCCATTATAATGGACAAAGACACAGAGAAACAATTATTTTTAGGCCTAATGATAGGAGGACCTACTATCTAACAAAGTTTAATGAGTATACATCAAGCTTTGCACAACCAGATAGGAAGAGTATAAGTGGTATGGCGGTGCTTGGTAGACTACAACAAAATCATGTCTGGAGTGGATAGAGAAACTAAATATGAGCAACAAGACACAACCGCACTACTCAGAGATTATGTAATAGGTGCAACGCACGGCCACGGTTATATACAAATCAATTTTATAGAGGGTGATCTCAATATATAATCTGTATAGTAATAAAATGTAATCAACATCATGAAAATCATCCAATGAGAGATAAGATTATTAGGTAAGACTGACAAGCGACACACCATGTTTTAGTACTAAAATTTAGTTACAAAGTGCAAGATTGAATCCATGCATGCCATGATTTCCGATGAGATACCTTATTTGAACAGAGCCATTAGCAAGCCCCCCGCCAAGAACAAAGCTGAGAGCAAGTCTCCAAAATAATATAAAGAATCAATCAAGAGTACTAATAAGCATATTTAGCTTAGAACAAAAGGCTACTACGAAATAGAATTGGTGATTCAACATTTAGCCATATATATTTTCAAAACAAACTCGCACCATGGTAATAAGAATTAGAACTCAACCACACAACACACACACACAAGTAATAAATAGATCATCAAAAAGCTATATCAGGCTACGAAGCAAAGTAGTGCTATACCATGAGGTTGCAGTAAAGAATATTGCTAAGTCGATAAAAAATAGTATAAGCATGAGAGCAAAATTTCTCCACTAATTATAAGGCCATAGAATGTTCCACTATTCTCACTAAATCAAACAAATCAATGACGGAATAAACACATTAAAACGGAGAGCTGCATTATTGTTCATGGTTCTCTGCACTGAAAGCTCACATATCAGAGTTAAGATTACCCAGCAAACAACTTGGTAAGGCTGTTCATTGAAACAACAACAATAGGTATTACAATCGCTGCAAGCAAAATGTGCACCATAGTATGTCGGCGTTATCCATGTTGCTCGGTCACGCGGCAACTGCCGCGACCTCACTGCCACCGGACGACATTCACTCCATGACAGCCCAGATCCTCCAAGTCTTCTCTGTCCAGGTGCTGTCAATCTTCCCCAAATCCCACAAGAGCTTCAGGAAAGTTTACACTTTTTGCACATGTACATTTGAGAGTCACTCATCTTGCTAGATTAGGCTGGATCTATTGTCCATACCTAGGCCCTTTAAATTATTGTATTTTCCTTGGCTGCAAAATGGATTAACAAGTTTAATATTTAGTCCTCTAAAACTGCCAGACATAGGCTGACATGACCATCTATTGTGGTCGTCTAAATTATAAACTGCAGTCATGATGTTGAAATCTCATTTCATTCCATCATGTGAGCATTGCTCAGTTTTGGACAAAGGTCGGTCTTGATTTGTATAGAGTAGTTTCTTTCCTTTTACGCGCTTCATTGGCTAGATGGGAGGGGCGCTGGATCCTCTAAGTGAACCCCCAAAAACTTTGCTTCAAGGTTGTAGCTCATAGTTACTTGTAATCTCTCGCCAACTTGCTTGTGCACTTCAAAAAAAAATGCACAGCAATGCATAGCCAGATCAGTAATGGTGGTCTCAACTTGCTATGCAAATCATATAGCACATGTAGGACAACAAAATGGCAATAATCATGAAAAAACATACCATTATCAAAATCAACCCCAAATCATCACTCACCTCACTATCTATCTATGTATCTCTCTATCAGACTACTTGGAACCAAACTGAATGTAATTCATACTTGGAACCAAGAATATAGAAAAAGCAAGATTAAGTGTTATGCTTTAGTCCTCAATTGCCCATGTGCTCTCCTTCCAACATCGTCGTCCTTCTCTTGTGTGTAGTCTAAATTTGCCTACTGGTTGCTCCCCCCTAAGTGAATACTAAAAATTCTAAGAGGATAAATCACAGATCTAATATTACCTTGGTCAATAGAGTCCTGGAACTGGGTCAGAAGATCCTGACGAAACTAACAAGTGTTTTCATAGTTCTCTGTAGCTTTTCATATCTGGTTGCCTACTATTCACAGTTCTGGCTTTGATTAAATAAGCCCCATCAAAGAATACCAATTCTTGGAGTAGATCTGAAAATAAGATCGTCAGAATCCTCTATAACAAAACCGTATGACATAGTTCTTTGTGGAAGAACTGAAAAAACAAGTATTACATGTTCTAGCTAGCCTTTCTTGTTCAACACAGTCTCTGGCTTGTAAGCTAAATCTTCTACCCGTCTTCTTGTATCTTATTTATTTTACTCCAATTACCTTCATAATGATCAGAAGAGAGTGTTACAACCACAATTTAAATAATGGCCAGTTTTAATTTCTTCAGGAGATAAATGTAGAAGCAAAAGAAGAATGTGCACCAACATCTACTTACTTTTCCCAACGTCAAATCCCTTGAATAATCAAAATGTCAGCTCTCCACATCTCCATATCCATATGCATGTCACAACTCACAAGATTGATTACCTTCATGGTGATTTACGTCTTCTCGGAGCTGTTGGCAGCCAAGTCCCCATAGACCAGCATGAAGAAGATGATGAACAATCTACTTGCAGCGCTTGGGCATGGGACATCTACTTGCGCCGCCCCAATCACGCTGCCAAGGTAGAGGTCCGTGCCGAGCATGACGCCGTCGCAGTTGGTGGTGGCCAGCGACAGACAGTTGAACATAGGCCCGACCACAAGCGTCGGGGCCGATGACCACATGCACGTTCCGCCATAGGATCCAGAACAGGAGGTTGCGCTTTGCGTCGCAATCGTGCGCAGGCCATGGGCCGTGTACATCTGTCCAGCTGTTCTGTTGACGCGGGCCGGCAAGGCAACGAACGGCTGCCAGGACTGCCACCTCCTCACCACCATAGCTGCTATGCTAGGCCGTCAACGAGCTTCCCACCAGTCACCGCCGATGCTAGGCAATAGAGATGGAGCATTAAGGCTAGGGTTTATAACAACAAAGGAAACGAGGAGGGTTTGGTTTTAGCGTTAGGAAAGTTTGGTTGGCTACACATGGAAACAAATTAGAATTGTTGAGCCAGATGGGCGGTGGGAGATGGCAAAGGAAAGTCCCGATTCTGGATATATGATTTGTGTTGTATATGAGGAAAGTTTTGATTTTTCTATGACTTTTGCAAGGAAAAGTAGTGAGACGGGGAGGGATTGTATATTAATGATCGGCAGATTTGGGTACGTGAGATAGAAGAACAGGAAGAAAACCAGTACGTTTGAAAAAACCCGGTACGGAAGGTGGACGCTAGGGAAAAATCGATGGGTTGCTCCTTCGATCGATTGGGGTGGTGGGGGATAAACCAACAACGTACGAACTCCTCGTTGAGTAGAGAAAAACCGATCTTGGTTTTCGGAGGGAGAGGGAAAATCGGTGGGAGGGATATCGCGTGGTGGGGGCATATATCGATCGATGGAAGGTGAAAACGAACGAAACGAACGAACGACCTACGCACTGAGACATTAGGAGTAGAGATAAAGGAGTGACTGCCCAGTAAAGCTTGGTGGAGTAGTTTTACCTCTCTAAATTTTGGTTGTTTCTAGCTAATCTCCTAAATTTAGGAGAGTAAAACATAATCTTTTGCCTCCGTTTTGAAAAAAATAAAAATAAAAAAGAAACTAGTTTACCTATAGAATCGAATGCTAGACCTCGACGGCATGAGCTGGTCGGTGAAGCACTCAAAGGTGCCGGACCTGTGACCGACGGTGTCGTGTCAAGAGGAAGCGGTTCATGCGCAAGTATGTGCTCAGCTCATGGAAGATGCACACCATCCTACTAGTATATAGATAAACAGAAGCATATATTTGTCAAGGAAAATATATGACGCCAAAAAAGGTTAATTGAAACATACATACTTGTGATATGATTTTCCAATATTTACCATGAGAAACACAATGATGCAAACGATTGGTATAACGGACTTCCCATTAAACGAATCTTGCATTTTGGAAATAATGTGAAACAAAGGGACAGGAGCAAAATCAATGGCATCCTCCGCCAAGACTTGGTCGCAAATCAAATGGCCATCAACTAGATTTCTTACACCAACACGAGATTCAAATTAATGGCTAGGATCACACCGAACACTAACCCTTCCTCTTCCTTCGCCAACCATCTATCTTGTCCGAGCAATGCTACACCTACGTAACAATTGCTACGTGATTTACGTAATTGATCTGGTGGCTGGCAGTTTTTGGTTGAAGGAAATCAAGGGAGGGCCCCCACCTGGTTGAATTTTGGGGTGGAGGGTTCAACTAAGGCAAGTTACGTAAGAGCATGTATGCTGTATGTAGATGTAGCATTTTTTATCTTGTCTTGATCCTATGTTCTGGAAGGCAAACGTAAGCCCAAGGTTCATAGCAAAAAAAAACATAAGCCCAAGGTTTCGCTTAAAAGCCCGTCCTCAGAGTCACACAATCCTAGCCCACCATTACTCGCCTTTCCTTGCACCATCATGTTTTGCCACTGGCTTTGGCTCGAATCTCATCTCACCTCCACATGTGATGTTGCTTCTATATCGCCAACGGCTCCGACTTGAATCTTGTCTAGTATTCATCCAATGTCGCCATATCTACATCACTGCGGGCATATATACCTGGGCCGCGCCGCTTCCGCGTTGTCACAGGCTTAGGATCGGGTTAATCATAATTGAGGAAGTTGAGACATAAAGAGAATATTTCGTTGCAATTTGTTTATTAACAAATTGGGTTTATCTCAACTAGAAATTGGCAAACACGTCTAAAAATAAAACGAGTGGGTGCGGCTCGCGACTCCATGGCCTCACGAACGCCTACCCCGCAAAAGTCGTACGGAGACACACTCCACAATCTCGCAACCTTCTCGATAAGTGTTTTTCGAGTGAAACTCCGTTTGAAATTTCAGCGAAACTAATCGAACACGGAAATATATACGTGCGCGGGAGGGTTTACAAACTTACAACACATCATCAGCTCATTGAACACTCGTCAAGTTGATGTATTTGCAAGCTTCTACAAAGTGTTGATTCGTTGCTTGAGTGCTATGCATGGAATATACGTTTCCGTGATCATTTACTTCATCCGTGTCTGTTTTTTAAGCTGCAATGTACTATGCTCATCAACAAGTTATGATGTTGTGGAATGTTTGAGACTTGATGTGCTCCTGTTGCTCATTTTCTAGCACCGGCGAGTAGATGGTTGTTCTGAGCTCTTGCCGCTGGCTGGCTGAACGACGGGACGGTGATCACAGCGGGGAAAGTTACTCCGCTCTGCTGTGCGTTGTGCTGGAGCAGCTCACAGGGACAGGGCTGGGACCTGGGATCCACGCGAGCAAAACCCCGGCCCGACAACGGATCGGGATCACATGGCAATACCCGGCCTGGTTTCACCCCGTCGAAGCATCTCCAACAGGCGCGGCAAAAGACGCGTCCACATGGTAAATTTTGGTTTTAGTGTGCGCCGGCTGGTTTCGCGCGCTCCAGCGGTGGCGGGAACTTACCGCGCGCGGGAAGCGTTTGCGCGCGCGCGGGAGAAAGCGGCACGCACCGTGGTAGATTTGACGCGCTGCTTCGCGCGCGCCTATAAAATTCCGCGCTCGCCACGCGCACAGAACACAACCACATGCCCTCCCCTCGCAACCTCGCCGCTTCACAACCTAAGCGCTTCGCCACGTCGCCGCTTCGCCTTTTTCCGCGCCACCATGCCGCCACGCCGCCGGGGTTCTTCGGTCTACCGCGGCGTCCGCGAGCGCCCCAACGGCTGGTACTCCGCCGAGATCCGATCCGGCGACGTCCGGCTCGGCTTCGGGTCGTTCCGGAGCACGTACGAGGCGGCCCGCGCGTACGACGCGTCGGCGTGGCGCTTGGACAGGCCCTGGTCGCAGATGAACTTCCGGAACGTCTTCATGCGCGAGCAGGCGCAGCGCGTCGCCCCTCCGCCGTGTCTCATCACCAACATGGACCGTGCCGACCACGCTCGGCGGCAACGCCGCCTCCTCATCGCCGAGGAGGACGAGCGAGCCATGGCGGAGTGGCGCCGTCGTCACCCGGAGGACGTCGCCGACGAGCGTGCCTACTGGGCGGAGATGACGGCAAGGCGCCGCGCAAAGCGGGCGGACCGGCGTCGGCGGAAGGCATTGGCGAATGCGCAGTCCGATATCGTTGCAGCAGGTGGGAGGTCGATCTTCATGTCAGACGGTGAACGTTGGTTGGACATATGGCTCGATATCTCGGACGACACCGACGAGGATGATGATGGTGATGATGGTAGCGACTTGGAGTAGTTTCTATCTATGTATGTCGTAGTAGTTTCTATCTAGTTGCATCATAGTTTTATCTATCTATGCTTTCGAACTATCTATCTAGTTGCACCGATGTAAAGTACCTTTGTATCATTTTTATCTATGCAATATATCGCTTATCTATGTAAAAAATGTTGTAGAATGAGCGCGCAAAGCAGTTTTTAGTATGCGGCGCGTTCGGCGCCTGTTGAAGATGCTCTTACCATCTTGACTTCTGCACATGCACCATACAAAGTCCACACACACATCTACAGCTTCTAGCTAGGAGGGGAGAGCAAGTTTTGATTATCCATGGCGACTACCACTGGGAAGCTCACTGATGGCGTGTGGGGCCCGAAGCACTACATCCTGACGGCCATCGCCGTGACCCTCGCCGTGAGCGCCGTGGCCGTCGTGACCTCCGTCATCCTCAGCCCCGCGCGCCTCGTCTTCTCCGTGACCGCCACCTCCACCAACCAGCTCCAGGGAGCGCCGGTGTTGATCCTAAACTTCACCATGGATGCTGCCAACCCGAGCCGCCGCGCGGGGGTGGAGTACAGCTCCCTCACGGCCCGGCTGCGGGTGTACAACGCGAGCCACGGGGCGGACGCGTCGGTGCAGACGGTGGTCCACCAGGCCATGCCGCTCCTCCAGCCGCCGGCGAGCTGGAGGCTGGAGCAGCTTCCGTGCGTCGGCCTTCTTCGACCTGCGCTTCTTGGTCAGTAACTCCGGCGGCAACAAGGGCGTCCGTGCCCAGCGGGCGCCTCCCATGAGCGTGCTGGTGAGGGCCCAAGTCCGGTTCAAGGTCGGGCTGGCCTACTCCCGCCCGTACGACGTCGAGGTGTCCTGCCAGCCCGTCGACTTCTTCACGGCCGCCGCCGCCGGTACGAAGGTCGGCTGCGTTGCCTGACAGATCGATCGATCTATGCCTAGCTGTTTGTGTCGATATGTGAATCTCTGTAGGTCTGCAGATCCATTTTGTTTCGACAGTCCAAATTTAAGTTCTCCAGGTGAATGGTTCTGCTTTGCTACCACGAGGATCGGCTGTGTTCTTCTGGTTTCCTTCCATCAACAGAATAGATTGCATTAAAGAAAACAGGTTTGCTATTTCACATCTAGTTATCTTACATCTAAGTTCATAACCATTAGATCTCCTCCTGTCTTCAAGATTCGCGCTAGTTGTTTTTCTGTCGTTGTCGTGCGTTTTTGCTCGCGTCCTCGTCGTTCGTCTGTGCGCGCGGCCCAACTCGAGGCTGATTCCTATTCGGCGCCTTAAGCGCCCGCTACAGTTGTTTCTACTAACGGGCGCATACCCCCCCTTGTCACATTGGGCTGGCCCATTTTTGATTTTTTTTTGTTTTCTAAACATCAAAAATTCCGCGAGAGCTGGGTTTCGAACCGTCACGGGCGAGTTCCGAGCGCGACGCAACAACCACCAGGGCAGTTCAGCTGGCGTGATTACGTACAGGTTTTCTTTCTTCTTCTTTTCTTTTCTTTTTTTCTTTTTTCAAATTCGTGAAACTTTTCTTTCTTCATGAGTTTTTCCTCTACAAAATCAATGGAGTTTTTCTCAAATTTGATGAGTTTGTGAAAAACTCGATGAACTTTTTTTCAAATCGGATGAACCATTTAAAAATTCGATGAGCTTTTATCAAATTCGATGAACTTATTTTGAAATTTGGTGAACTTTTTTCAAAACCAATGAACTTTTTTTAAATTCGATGAACTTTTTTCAAAATCAGTGAACTTTTTTCTAATCCGATGAACTTTTGTCAAATCCGATGAACTTTTTTTCAAATCGGATGAACCATTTAAAAATTCGATGAACTTTTTATCAAATTCGATGAACTTATTTTGAAATTTGGTGAACTTTATTTGAAAATCGATGAACTTTTTCTCAAATTCTATGAACTTTTTTCAAGTTCGGTGAACTATTTTCAATATCAATGAACTTTTTTCTTGAAAATCGATGAACTTTTATTGAAATCGATGAACTTTTTTTGAATTCAGTGAATTATTTTTGAATTCATTGAACTATTTTTGAATTCGATGAACTTTTTCTCAAACTCTATGAACTTTTTTCAAGTTCGGTGAACTATTTTCAATATCAATGAATTTTTTTCTTGAAAATTGATGAACTTTTCTTGAAAATCGATGAACTTTTTTCGAATTCAGTGAACTATTTTCGAATTCGGTGAACTATTTTCGAATTCAATGAACTTTTTCTCGAAATCAATAGACTTTTTTAAAATTCAATGAACTTTTTTCGAAGGACAAGAGTACATACTGTAGCAAAACAGTTTGTTTTTTCTAACAAAATTAATACACACTGTAGCATTTTTTCGAGTGAAGAAAAAAGAAGTGATCGAGCGGGAGCCAAGGATCGAGCTGGTAGCTATCGAGCGAGCTGCGGGAGCGAACGATCGAGCGGGCAGCTAGCGAGCCAGCCGCGACAGGCAACGAGAGCGAGCTGCGGGAGCGAATGATCGAGTGGGCAGCTAGCGAGCCAGCCGCGACAGGCAACGAGCGTTGCTGGGCCAGGCCCATGCGAGCGACGCGCGAGCGCTGCGATCGCTAACGAGCGCTAAAGGCGCCAAGGAGGAGGTCTCCAACTCGAGCGTGTTGTGTTGGTTTTGTTTGTTTTTCGCGGGCCGCGTTGCTTGTTTGTTGGGCTGGTGGGCTGTTTTCGTGAAACGAAGACGAGGGAGCGGCGTTCAGTTTTCCCACACGTTATATGTGCTCGAGGCGCAGGCGATTTCTGGAGAGGGTGCAGGAGAGGGAGACGCATCGTAGGTAGTTTGCTATTTCTTCTTCCTTGTTCCTCTTTTATGTGGTGTCTTTGTTGTTTTTTGTTCCTTGCTCACTGATTTTAGCAGCATACATCTGGGGTTCGCTCCTCAATGTCCCGAATTGTGGGTAGGGTCCGTTAGCAGCTGTACATTTTCGTTTTGTTTCTTGTTTGTTCGTCCGTAGATCTATGGTTCTTTCATCCCCTCCAATCTCCCGAAATGTGGTGTATGGTTCATCAATTTTTTTGAATCTATCTAAGAATGCTCTGCTTGTCTTCAGTTCATCTTTTGATTAAGTTATGAAATGATTAGTTTAGGAGTATGTTTGTCTCATCAGTGGGGTCCTAGGAGATGATTAGATTAGGATGTTTAGTTGGTCCCATTGTGTGATCTGCTTCAGAGATTCCAAGAAAAATAAAAAAAGAGAACATTTAGCCTTACATTTCTGCAATTTCCATGTGTGGATTCCTGTGATTTAAGTTGTCTGCAATTTCCATTTCTAAGAAGCAGAATTTAAATTCCTGTGATTTAAGTTGTCTCATCTCTGCATTTTTTTCATTTGCCGAGATGCCCAAGTGTATGCGTCCTGTACCACATTTTTACATTGATTCTGATTCTAAATCTAGCTATGGTACAATATGTTTATGCTTGTAGCTGAAACTTGTTGTTACATATTCAGAGTACTCCTCTCTGTAGGAGTAGTGTTTTCTGTTTGCTTGCTTGTCTGAAGATGCTTATCCCTGTAGATGAAACTACTTTTTGCTCTGTTGATATACCCCTGTGATATTTTTCTAGTTGTGCTGCTTCAGTTTGCTTACTTTGCTTCTGATGTTTATCCTGCTCTGTGCCAACTTGTGTTTTTATTTTATTATTGATTGACAAATTAAAGAAAGAAAATTTGGCACAAGATGAAATTTGTTCTCACCTGAAATGAAATGTACTCCAAATTATGGACATGTGCACAAGATCAAATCTGTTTCTTATTCCTGTTGTAATATGTCTCCAAATTTCCTGAATTTGGAGTTTGTGGCTGTCACAATCTCACAGAAAATGCCCGTTGCTCTGCAAACACTTTTTTGTGTGTGTTTCGCCATGTTTGTCATGTTTGCTCCATTTTGTTTGCAACTGGGGACCCTTGACCCGCAACTAGGGGAGTATCCGCCGCCCCAATTGCAAGTCCAACATGGACTCGCAACTCGGGGGACGGGGGGTGTTTTTTTCGTGCCACAGTCGCAACTCCAACCCCGATTCGCCACTCCACCGGCGACTCGCAACTCAGGAGGTTCTGTATTCACCCCAATTGCAAGTCCATCATCGACTCGTAACTCAAGGTTTTTTTGTATTCCCCCTAGTTGCAAGTCCACCGTCGACTTACAACTCGAGTGGTTTTGTGTTCACCCTAGTTGCAACTCCACCCCCGAGTCGCAACTTGAGCTGGTAGTGTTTTTGTTTTTTTGGTTTTGGTGCCACAGTTGCAACTCCACCCCGACTCGCAACTCAAGGGGGTGTAGTTTTTTGTATTCGCCCCAGTTGCAAGTTGACCATTAACTCACAACTAGGAGGGTAGGTGTGTGTTTTTCTTTTTTCACGCCATAGTTGCAATTCCATCCCTGAGTCGCAAATCGAGGGGTGTAGTTTTGTATTCGCCCTAGTTGCAAGTCCACCGTCGACTCGCAACTAGAGCGGGCGGTAGTTTTTGTATTCACCCCAGTTGCAAGTCCATCATCGACTTGCAACTAGAGAGGGTTTTGTGTTCACCCTAGTTGCAACTCCATGCCTAAGTCGCAACTTGAGCGGGTGTAGTTTTGTAGTTGCCCCAGTTGCAAGTCAAGCCTTGATACGTCTCCGTCGTATCTACTTTTCCAAACGCTTTTGCCCTTATTTTGGACTCTAACTTGCATGATTTGAATGGAACTAATCTGGACTGATGCTGTTTTCAGCAGAATTACCATGGTGTTATTTATGTGCAGAAACAAAAGTTCTCGGAATGACCTGAAACTTCACGGAACATCTTTTCGGAAATAATAAAAAATCCTTGCAAAAGATGAAGACCAGGGGGCCCACACCCTAACCACGAGGGTGGGGGGCGCGCCTGCCCCCCTAGGGCGCGCCCCTACCTCATGGGCCCCCTGGAGCTCCTCCGACCTCAACTCCAACTCTATATATTTGCTTTCGGGGAGAAAAAAAACCAGAGAGAAAGATTTATCGCGTTTTACGATAGGGAGCCGCCGCCAAGCCCTAAAACCTCTCGGGAGGGCTGATCTGGAGTCCGTTCGGGGCTCCAGAGAGGGGAATCCGTCGCCATCGTCATCATCAACCTTCCTCCATCACCAATTTCATGATGCTCACAGCCGTGCGTGAGTAATTCCATCATAGGCATGCTGGACGGTGATGGGTTAGATGAGATTTATCATGTAATCGAGTTAGTTTTGTTAGGGTTTGATCCCTAGTATCCACTATGTTCTGATATTGATGTTGCTATGACTTTGCTATGCTTAATGCTTGTCACTAGGGCCCGAGTGCCATGATTTCAGATCTGAACCTATTATGTTTTCATCAATATATGAGAGTTCTTGATCCTATCTTGCAAGTCTATAGTCACCTATTATGTGTTATGATCCGTTAACCCCGAAGTGACAATAATCGGGATACTAACCGGTGATGACCGTAGTTTGAGGAGTTCATGTATTCACTATGTGTTAATGCTTTGGTCCGGTACTCTATTAAAAGGAGGCCTTAATATCCCTTAGTTTCCGCTAGGACCCCGCTGCCACGGGAGGGTAGGACAAAAGATGTCATGCAAGTTCTTTTTCATAAGCACGTATGGCTATATTCGGAGAGAAAATTCCTTATTTGACACTATCTTAAAATCTGCTTCCTTATTTGACACTGAAAAAGTTTTTCTTCCCTATTTGACACAAGTTCTAACTTTTATTCCCTATATGACATTTTCGTCCATTTTGAGCCTAAATGACATATGAAAAGACTCTTTTGCCCTTCATGTGGTATGTGTGTGGGGAGGGGGGGCAATAGCACACACACGCAGCATCAGTGCGAGGGCAGGAGCACACACGCAGCAACACATACACATGCACCAACACACACGCACGCGCACACACACGCAACAACACGCACGCGCGCGTGCACACACACACACGCACACATGAAGCAACACACATGCATGCGCACACACACGCACACATGAAGCAACACACATGCATGCGCACACACACGCACGCAGCACACACACACACGCAGGTAGCACATAGGCACGCAACATCATACACACACACGCACGCACGTACACATGCAGTAGCAAACACACATGCAGCAGCACACATGCACACACACATGCAGCAGCAGCACACATGTGCGCGTGCACCCACGCACGCAACAGCACACATGCGCGCGCACACACACATACCGCATGAGGGGCAAAATCATCTTTTCAGGTGTCATTTAGGCTCAAAATGGACGGAAGTGTCGTATAGGCAATAAAAATTAGGACTAGTGTCAAATAGGGAAGAAAAACTTTTCCTGTGTCAAATAAGGAACCAGATTTTAAGACAGTGTCAAATAAGGAATTTTCTCATATTCGGAATACATGCCTACATTACATTGATGAATTGGAGCTAGTTCTGTGTCACCCTAGGTTATGACTGTTACATGATGAATCGCATCCAGCATAATTCTCCATCACTGATCCATTGCCTACGAGCTTTCCATATATTGTTCTTCGCTTATTTACTTTTCCGTTGTTATTGCTATCATCACTATAAAATACCAAAAACATTACTTTTGCTACCATTACCTTTTGCTATCGTTACCACTACTATCATATTACTTTGCTACTAAACACTTTGCTGCAGATATTAAGTTTCCAGGTGTGGTTGAATTGACAACTCAGCTGCTAATACTTGAGAATATTCTTTGGCTCCCCTTGTGTCGAATCAATAAATTTGGGTTGAATACTCTACCCTCGAAAACTGTTGCGATCCCCTATACTTGTGGGTTATCAAGACTATTTTCTGGCAACGTTGCCGAGGAGCATAGCTCTATTCTTTGAGTCACTTGAAATTTATATCTGCTTACCATTATGAAGAAATTGAGAGATCCAAAAACTAAGATTTATCCCTCAACTACGAGGGGAGGTAAGGAACTGCCATCTAGCTCTGCACTTGATTCACCTTCTGTTTTGAGTAAGCTTGCGACACCTAAACCTGCTTCTGCTATTCGTTCTGATGTGTCGCATGTTATTGATGATGCCACTTCTGTTATGCATGATACTTATGATGAAACTACTTCTATGCTTGATACTACTGTGCCAGTTGGTGAATTTCTTAATGAACAACTTGCTAGGGTTAGAGAGAATGAAAATATTGAAACTGATAATATTGATGAAAGTGACGATGAAGACTCTTCCCCTAATAAAGATAAATCACATGTTATTCCTGAGGGTTATGTTTTTGAAAAAGAAGCTGCTCTAGCTATTTTAGCTTGCAAAGATAGATACGCGCTCAAGAGGTTATTAGCTAAATGGAAGCAGCAATCTCTTAATGCTAGAATGAAACCTGACACTGCTTTTGATACTTCACCTATTTGTGTTACTGATAAGGATTATGAATTCTCTGTTGATCCTGATATAATTACTTTGGTTGAATCTGATCCTTTTCATGGCTATGAATCTGAAACTGTTGTGGCACATCTCACTAAATTAAATGACATAGCCACGCTGTTCACTAATGATGAGAGAACCCGCTACTTTGATATCCTTAAAATATTTCTGTTCTCATTAAAGGGTGATGCTAAGATATGGTTTAATTCTCTTGATCCTGGTTGTGTGTGTAGTCCCCAAGATATGATTTATTACTTCTTTGCTAAATATTTCCCTGCTCATAAGAAACAAGCTGCTTTGAGGGATATATATAATTTTGTGCAAATTGAAGAAGAGAGTCTCCCACAAGCTTGGGGGAGGCTTCTCAAGTTACTTAATGCTTTGCCTAATCATCCTCTTAAGAAGAATGAAATACTTGATATCTTTTATAATGGACTAACTGATGCTTCCAGAGATTACCTGGATAGTTGTGCTGGTTCTGTTTTCAGGGAAAGAACACCGGATGAAGCTGAAATTCTATTGAATAATATATCGACAAATGAAAATAATTGGACACTCCCTGAGCCTATTCCTACGAAGAAAAGAGGTGTTCTATTTCCCAGTCCTGAAGATATGCAAGAGGCAAAGAAATCTATGAAAGAAAAAGGTATTAAAGCTGAAGATGTTAAGAATTTACCTCCTATTGAAGAAATACACGGTCTTAATTTACCGCCTATTGAAGAAACATATGATCTTAATCCATTACCTATTGAAGAAACTCATGGTCTTGATAACTCGGCACAGGTAGTAAAGGTAAATTCTCTCTATAGATATGATAAAGCTGAAATCCCATTTACTAAGTTTGCTAGCCCATGCTTAGATGAGTTTGATAAATTTATGGCTAAGTAAGAAGATTTTAATGCTTATTTTGGTAGACAATTGAAATACAATTCAAATATGCTTGAACACTTGGGTGATTATATGGCTAATGTCAAAGGTGAACTTAAACTTATTAGTAAACATGCTTCCATGGTTACCACTCAAGTAGAACAAGTACTTAAGGCTCAAAATGATTTTCTCAATGAATTGAATAGTAAGAATAATGATTATGCTGTTAGGGTTATGACTAGAGGTGGTAAAATGACTCAGGAACCTTTGTATCCTGAAGGCCATCCTAAGAGAATTGAGCAAGATTCTCAAAGAAATAACATAGATGCACCTAGTCCTTATGAAAGGAAGAAAAAGAAAAATGATAGGACTTTGCATGCTTCTAGTGAACCTGTTATTGATACACCTGAGAATCCAAATGATATTTCTATTTCTGATGCTGAAACACAATATGGTAATGAACCTGAAACTAGCGATAATGTTAATGATAATGTTCATGATGATGCTCAACCTAGCAATGATAATGATATAGAAATTGAACCTGCTGTTGATCTTGATAACCCACAATCAAAGAATCAATGTTATGATAAGAAAGACTTTGTTGCTAGGAAACATGGTAAAGAAAGAGAACCATGGGTTCAAAAACCCATGCCTTTTCCTCCCAAACCATCCAAGAAAAAGGATGACGAGGATTTTGAGCGCTTTGCTGAAATGATAAGACCTATCTTTTTGCGTATGCAATTAACTGATATGCTCAAAATGAATCCTTATGCTAAGTACATGAAAGATATTGTTACTAATAAAAGAAAGATACCGGAAGCTAAAATTTCCACCATGCTTGCTAATTATACTTTTAAAGGTGGAATACCAAAAAAACTTGGAGATCCCGGAGTACCAACTATACCATGCTCCATTAAAAGAAATTATGTTAAAACTGCTTTATGTGATCTTGGAGCCGGTGTTAGTGTTATGCCTCTCTCTTTATATCGTAGACTTGATTTGAATAAGTTGACACCTACTGAAATATCTTTGCAAATGGTGATAAATCGATTGCTATACCTGTCGGTATTTGTGAGGATGTGCCTGTTGTAGATGCAAACGTTACTATTTTAACGGACTTTGTTATTCTTGATATTCCCGAGGACGATAGTATGTCTATTATTCTTGGAAGACCCTTTTTGAATACTGCAGGGACTGTTATTGATTGCACTAAAGGCAATGTCACCTTTCATGTTAATGGTAATGAGCATACGGTACACTTTCCGAGGAAACAACCTCAAGTTCATAATATCAACTCTATTGGAAAAATTCCATCGATTATATTTGGAGGTTTTGAATTTCCTCTTCCTGCTGTCAAGAAGAAATATGATATTCTTATTATTGGGGATGTGCATATCCTCGTTGAGGTAACCTAGTGTTATTCGAAAATTCTCCGGTTCCATGTTATTCGGAATGACTTCGTTAACAAGACTTGATCAACCTTGTTAGTGGATTCCTTTTGATGAGCATGAGATGGATGAAACTAGAAGGCACAACCTTCTGTACCCTCCTTTTACTTTCTGTTATTTATATTAAATAAAATAAAAATAGTATTTTTCTGTCTGTTATCTGAATTATCCGTGCAATATAAAAATACCCGAAAATAAAAGTTCTCCAAATGCCCTGAAATTTAAATATGATTTTTTCTGGAATATTTGAGAATATTTGGCACTGAGAACACAGCAGGGGGAGAATCCACCTGGCCACGAGGGTAGAGGGCGCGCCCTACCCCCCTGGGCACGCCCCCTGCCTCGTGGGCCCACGGTGGCTCCCGTCCACTTATTCATGCACCCACACACTTCTTCTTCCTCCCACAAACACGAATATCCAGCTCAAGCACAAGTTCTAGCTCATTTTGCTGCGATTTTCGATCTCCTTACTCAAAGCACCTCTCACAAAACTGCTTGGGGAGATTGTTCCTTGGTATGTGACTCCTCCATTGGTCCAATTAGTTTTTGTTCTAGTGCTTTATTTATTGCAAATTTGTGCTGCTTAGGTGACCCTGTTCTTGAGCTTGCATGTCAAATTTATTTGGTCAAAAGTAGTTTTGATGCATGATATAGGCTCTAGGCACTTGTAGGAGTTGTTGCTATCAATTTTGTTGAGTTTGGTTTACTTTTATTTGAAGTTACTAAAAATTTCAGAATTTTTCAGAAAATAATGAAGAGATTTTTGAGGGGCTCATCGAGACGAAGCTCGAAGTAAAAAAAAAATGAAAAAGCAGAGAGGCCCAAATATAATCTGCCTCGCACCGCGGAGGTTCGGCTGTGTGAATGGCCTTCCGATGATTTCTTGAGAGCAGTCGGGATTTATGATGATTTTTATGAATTGGCTGAGAATGCTGGCCTCACCGCCTTCCTCCACGACCGACGCGAACAGTATCTCTTACTCACCAATATCTTTGTGCAAAACTTTCATTTCCATGCTAGGAGCTCACCACCTACGGTGGAGTTTTATTTATATGATGAGCATAAGGAGATGTCACTTTATGATTTTTGTCGGGTTTGTTTGATCCCTTTCGAGGGCACAATAGAGGAACCACACCGTGGCGATGTGGATGGGTTTATTGATACCATCACTGTAGGGGAAATGAGGAAGGTTTCCGATGCACGAATCACTAGCATACATTTTCCTGTTTTATGCTACTTTGCAATATTTGCTAGTCGTTGCTTAATTGGTCGCGGAAACTGTGGAAACCTTAGTGTTCCTGATATTATTATTTTGTTCCACGGTTTATTCTGTGATAACTCTGTTAGTATGGGCGATATTATTGCTAAACGGTTAAGTCTGAACCGTACAAAGGGCCCCATCTTTGGAGGCATCTATGCTTCACGCCTAGCTGCACATTTTAACATACCTATTAGGCATTATGAGAAGGAAAAAAAATTGCTGCCCACTGTTTATCTAGATTATAAGAGTATGGTGGCACACGATTTTATTGTTAAGAATAGGGAAGGGGAGCTTAAATACAAATTGTTCTTTCATAAACATCATCCTGAGACTATTACCCTGCCTGCTCCTTCCTTGTTTAATTTATCAGCAGGCCAGTACCTTGTTCCGTTAGAGGCTATTCACGCCTACTGGAACCCTACATCAGCCACAGAGCCAGAGTCGGAACCACAAGTTGATCCTCCGTGACAGTCTAATTACCATTGGGATCCGAAAATGATTGCCAACCAGTGGCAATCAGAGTCTTCTTCTTCTCAGTACGACCCCAACTATTATTATGGATATCCACCAGGCCAGCCGTGGCCCTAGACCAACTTAGGCCAAAAGCCTAAACTTGGGGGAGTACGTATTTCTCACCGACACTATATTCATGTTCACACACTCATTGCTAGATGTCGGTGCTCATACTTTTTCATTGTAATATCCATGCTAGTTTAATTTCCTTTTTATGTTTTCTTCTTGTGTGTTTAATAAACCTTAAGAAAAACAAAAAAATAGTTGTAGCTTTTAGTTAGTTTACTTTCCATGCTTGTAGTAGTCATTAAAAAGAAAACCCAAAAATATTTTCTGTTCTTCTTTTGCTTGTTGGGAGCTTTCCCGTGTAAATAGTTTTATTTCTTTTCTTTTCTTTGGGGCTCGATAGGAGAAGACCATGATTAAATTGTTGAAGTGGCTCTTATATGCATTATTGTTGATCTAACAAAAGAGCCCATATTGCCTTGTCTTCTCCTGTTTATTGAATGCTTGCAGATTCCAGCTTAGTCCAATGCACGTGCACTATTATCATTATTCACACTATTCAGTCGTGCAAGTGAAAGGCAATTATGACGATATATGATGGACTGACTGAGATGAGAAAAGTTGGTATGAACTCAACCTCTCTTGTTTTTGTAAATATGATTAGTTCATCGTTCCTGTTCAGCCTATTATGAATAAACATGTTTGCAATGACAACTAGAGATCATAGTTTCTTGTGCCATGCTTGATTAGCTAGGAGCTTATAATGGTTTACCTTGCATGCCAACATGCTATTAAAATGGTTATGATGTGGTATGATAGGGTGGTATCCTCCTCTGAATGATTTAAGTGACTTGACTTGGCACATGTTCACGCATGCAGTTGAAACAAAATCAACATAGCCTTCACGATATTTATGTTCATGGTGGATTATATCCTACTCATGCTTGCATTCGGTGTTGATTAATTTTAATGCATGTTCATGACTGTTGTCGCTCTCTAGCCGGTCACTTCCCAGTCTTCTTCTAGCCTTCACCTGTACTAAGCGGGAATACTGCTTGTGCATCCAATCCCATAGACCCCAAAGTTATTCCATATGAGTCCACCATACCTACCTATATACGGTATCTACCTGCCGTTTCAAGTAAATTTGTATGTGCCAAACTCTAAACCTTCAAATAAATATCCTGTTTTGTATGCTTGAATAGCTCATGTATCAACTAGGGCTGTCCGTATCTTCCATGTTAGGCGGGTTATTCTCAAGAGAAGTGGACTCCGCTCCTCACTCGCGAGAAAGTGGCTGGTCACCGGGATGCCCAGTCCCATGCTTTATGCAAATTAAATCAAAATAATTGCAAACAAAACTCCCCCTGGGACTCTTGTTAGTTGGAGGCACTCGTTGTTTCGAGCAAGCCATGGATTAATGCTTGTTGGTGGAGAAGGAGTATAAACTTCACCATTCTGTTTGGGAACCGCCTATAATGTGTGTAGCATGGAAGATATCGCCATCTCTTGGTTGTTATGTTGACAATGAAAGTATACCACTCAAAATATTATTCACCTCTATTTCAAAACCGAGCTCTGGCACCTCTACAAATCCCTGCTTCCCTCTGCGGAGGGCCTTGTGACGCCCCCAATTTAATCGTACACTAATCATACATGCAAATGTGTACGATCAAGATCAGGGACTCACGGGAAGATATCACAACACAACTCTACAAATAAAAATAAGTCATACAAAATTCATATTACAAGCCAGGGGCCTCGAAGGCTCGAATACAAGAGCTCGATCATAAACGAGTCAGCGGAAGCAACAATATCTGAGTACAGACATAAGTTAAACAAGTTTGCCTTAAGAGGGCTAGCACAAACTGGGATACAGATGGAAAGAGGCGCAGGCCTCCTGCCTGGGATCCTCCTAACTACTCCTGGTCATCGTCAGTGGGCAGCACGTAGTAGTAGGCACCTTCAGTGTAGTAGGAGTCGTCGTCGACGGTGGCGTCTGGATCCTGGGCTCCAACATCTGGTTGCGACAACCAGGTAGAAGGGATAGAGGGAAAAGAAGGAGAAGCAACCGTGAGTACTCATCCAAAGTACTTGCAAGCAAGGAGCTACACTACATATGCATGGGTATATGTGTAAAGGCCATATCGGTGGACTGAACTGCAGAATGCCAGAATAAGAGGGGGATAGCTAATCCTGTCGAAGACTACGCTTCTGGCAGCCTCCGTCTTGCAGCATGTAGAAGAGAGTAGAATGAAGTCCTCCAAGTAGCATCGCATAGCATAACCCTACCCGGCGATCCTCTCCTCATCGCCCTGTTAGAGAGCGACCACCGGGTTGTATCTGGCACTTGGAAGGGTGTGTTTTATTAAGTATTCGGTTCTAGTTGTCATAAGGTCAAGGTACAACTCCAAGTCGTCCTGTTACCGAAGATCACGGCTATTCGAATAGATTAACTTCCCTGCAGGGGTGCACCACATAACCCAACACGCTCGATCCCATTTGGCCGGACACACTTTTCTGGGTCATGCCCGGCCTCGGAAGATCAACACGTCGCAGCCCTACCTAGACACAACAGAGAGGTCAGCACGCCGGTCTAAATCCTATGGCGCAGGGGTCTGGGCCCATCGCCCTTTGCACACCTGCACGTTGCGAACGCAGCCGGAAGCAGAACTAGCCCCCTTAATACAAGAGCAGGCTTTCGGTCCAATCCGGCGCGCGCCACTCAGTCGCTGATGTCACGAAGGCTTCGGCTGATACCACGACGTCGAGTGCCCATAACTGTCCTCGCATAGATGGTTAGTGCGTATAGGCTAGTAGCTAGACTCAGATCAAATACCAAGATCTCGTTAAACGTGTTATTTTGAAATAACCGCGAAAGCCGACCAGGGCCAGGCCCACCTCTCTCCTAGGTGGTCTCAACCTGCCCTGTCGCTCCGCCACAAAGATCCACCTAGAGGGTCGTCGGGACAAAGGTCCTTTCAGCCCCCAATCCATGAATCACTCGCGGGTACTCCTCGAGCCAACCCGACTTTAGTCACCACATGTATCATGTATAAAGTATATAGTATATACCCGTGATCACCTCCCGAGTGATCACGGCCCGATAGTATAGCACAGCAGACGGACAAGAATGTAGGGCTACTGATGGAAAACTAGCATCCTATACTAAGCACGTAGGATTGCAGGTAAAGGTAACAACAGTAGTAACAAGGACAGGCTATGCATCAGGATAGGATAATCGGAAAGCAGTAACATGCTACACTACTCTAATGCAAGCAGTATAGACGAGAATAGGCGATATCTGGTGATCAAGGGGGGGGGGGCTTGCCTGGTTGCTCTGGCAAGGAGGGGTCGTCAGCACCGTAGTTGAACTGGGGGTCGCCGACAGTCTCGGGGCCTACCGAAAAGAAGTAACGGAGGGGGAACACAATAAATAACAAAGCAATCAAAAGCATCACAAAGCAAGACATGGCAATACGCAGCGCTAGGGGTGACCTAACACAATGCTAGGAGATATAGGTGAAGGGGGAAAACATCCGGGAATGTATCCCCAGGGTTTCGCATTTTCGGACAGTTGAACTGGAGGGGGAAAGTTGCATGATTGCTATGCTAGGGATGTGTGGCGGACGAACGGGCTGCGTATCCGGATTCGTCTCGTCGTTCTGAGCAACTTTCATGTAGAAAGTATTTCCATCCGAGCTACGGATTATTTTATATTAATTTTTAAAGTTTTAATTCATTTTCTAGAATTACTGAAATTCTGCTAAGTCCTTAGTTTTAAACATCATTTAGCTATTTTCTAGAGGCTATAACTAGTGTTCTATTCATCCTATGAATTGGTGCCTTATACCAATATTGATCACTTTCCTGTGGTCTACAAGATGGTATCAATTGCATCATTGTTAAATCCCTGTAACTTGTTTATTTTTTGCTCCAAAGTTGCTATGGCAGTATATCTGTTTTTAGTTCTGCCAGTTAACAGAACATAGACTTTTGTCATTTTCATAGGAATTAATCCAGGCAACTTTTGGATTTGGTCCAATGGAAAGAATTGAACCTTGACAAGTGTACTACCCACACATATTTATTTTAGCTATGTTGAGCTTTGTTTAGTTCCTGTTTTGAGGCTGTTTAGGGGGCTAATCATTGCAGTTTTAGGAATTAATCCAGGCAACTTTTGGATTTGGTCCAATGGAAAGCACTTGTAGCAGCAGCATTACAGCAAGCAGCGGCACGCGCGCAGGGCGGCGATGCGGCAGCAGCAGCTATAGCAAGCAACAACAGAGCAACGTGGGCATCAAGCAGCAACAGCGAACGCATGCGGGGGCAACGGCTCGCGAACAGCAGCAGTTCAGCAGCGATCAGCGCAGGCGCGACGAGTAGCAGCGAGGGCGCGCGAGGGAGGCGACAGGGGAGTGGCCGAGCGAGGCAGGCGTGTGCGCAGGCACGCGCGGGCTGTAGGGGCGCGGCCAGGAGAGGCTATGCGCGCTGGGACACGGAGGTCCGGCCATGGCGGCCACAGGCGACGGGGCGGGCGCAGGAGTACGGGGGCTGGCGGCTGCAGTGAGCGCGGCGGGTAGCGGGTTCCGTCCATGGCGGCAGATATGACTAGGGGACGCGCGTGAGCAAAAAGGAGTGGGGAAAGCAGCGGGAGCTCACAGCGAGGTCAACGTGAGCTCGAGGAAGACGATGCAGGTCGAAGCAGTGCAGATCAAGTGGAGGAGCGCGGCCACCATAGTCGAGGAAGACGACCCGATTGCGGTGACTCTCGGCGATCCAGCCCGTGAGGTACCGTGTAGAGGATGAAGGCGACGAGGCGGACCTCCTGGACATGTTTGAGCGGTGCAGACGAGGTCGATGGGGTGCGTTTAGGATGGTTCCGCTCGATTTGGTGCTCAGAACGGATGAAGTCGACCGCGACGGTTCTCCTGGATGCCTTGGCGCGACGAGGGGAGGTCGGTGGCCGCGACTACTGCGACGATGAGCACGGTCACCACGTCGAGCTCCGATCTTGATTTGTAGTAGATGAGGAGGGGGCGAGCGAGGGGATTAGGGGGAGGCTAGGGTTGACCAGGCGAGGGGGCGAGCTTTTATAGGGCGCCGAGGTCGCGTGGATGCGCCGTGTGGCCATCCACGCCATGGACGCGCCATCTGCGTCCACGGGGTGCGGGGAACAGGGGAAGGGGAACGAGGGGGGGTTAGGTGGGCCGGCCGGGCAGCTTTGGCCGATTGGGCCACGTGGCCCAGCGGGGTGGTCTGGCCTTGTTTTTTTCCTTTGGTTCTTTTGCCTTTTCTTTTCCTTTTGATTTCTTTTAATGTTTTATTTTTCTTTTACTATTTTATTTTAGTCTTAGTAAAATATACAAGCAGCATCTAAATTAGTATTTCAACTTAGCTCCTAGTCACAAAAAGTCTAGTCCTCAAATAAATTAGTTTGACATTTTATTAATTACAAAAGGTATTTAAATAAGTGTTTTTACTACTGTTTTATTCATCTTATAGTACTTAAACATTTTATAAAGGTGTGGTTTATCCACCATAATTACATATGCAATATTTGGTTCACTCCAAACATTTTAGTTTTAATATTTGAAAACTTTTATTGCTTGCTTGATTTTGAATTTGAATTTGATTCGGTTTCGAACTAACGCAAGATTAGCATCAGTAATCAAAGTGACATGGCGTCATTAACAGAGAATTACTGTAGCTTAATTATCCGGGCGTCACAGGCCTATCTATTTACTTTCATGTTGAGTCATCATCCTCTTATTAAAAAGCACCAGTTGGAGAGCACCACTGTCATTTGCATTCATTACTATTAGTTTACATTGAGTATGACTTGACTGGATTTCTTTTACCATGAATTACAATGTCTAGTCAGTCCTTGATCTTTAAAGGTGCGCTGCATTTATGTTTTGCGGACTCAGAAAGGGCTAGCGAGAAACCATCTTATTATATCATATTATGATTGTTTTAAGAAAGTGTTATCATCCGAGATTTATTATTATTGCTCGCTAGTTGATTATGCCATTGATATGAGTAAACATGAGACCTAAGCGTTATTGTGAATATGGTTAGTTTATAATCTTTGCTGAAAACTTGAATGCTGGCTTTACATATTTACAACAACAAGAGCAAACAGAGTTTGTAAAAGTTTTTATTTATCACTTTTAGTTTGTCAACTGAATTGCTTGAGGACAAGCAAATGTTTAAGCTTGGGGGAGTTGATACGTCTCCGTCGTATCTACTTTTCCAAACACTTTTGCCATTATTTTGGACTCTAACTTGCATGATTTGAATGGAACTAACCCGGACTGACGCTGTTTTCAGCAGAATTGCCATGGTGTTATTTATGTGCAGAAACAAAAGTTCTCGGAATGACCTGAAACTTCACAGAACATCTTTTCAGAAATAATTAAAAATCCTTGCAAAAGATGAAGACCAGGGGGCCCACACCCTAGCCACGAGGGTGGGGGGCGCGCCTGCCCCCTTAGGGCGCACCCCTACCTCGTGGACCCCCTGGAGCTCCTCCGACCTCAACTCCAACTCTATACATTTGCTTTCGGGGAGAAAAAGTCAGAGAGAAGGATTCATCATGTTTTACGATACAGAGCCGCCGCCAAGCCCTAAAACCTCTCGGGAGGGCTGATCTGGAGTCCGTTTGGGGCTCTGGAGAGGGGAATCCGTTGCCATATCGTCATCGTCAACCTTCCTCCATCACCAATTTCATGATGCTCACCGCCGTGCGTGAGTAATTCCATTGTAGGCTTGCTGGACGGTAATGGGTTGGATGAGATTTATCATGTAATCGAGTTAGTTTTGTTAGGGTTTGATCCCTAGTATCCACTATGTTCTGAGATTGATGTTGCTATGGCTTTGCTATGCTTAATGCTTGTCACTAGGGCCCGAGTGCCATGATTTCAGATCTGAACCTATTATGTTTTCATCAATATATGAGAGTTCTTGATCCTATCTTGCAAGTCTATAGTCACCTATTATGTGTTATGATCCGTTAACCCCAAAGTGACAATAATCGGGATACTTACCGGAAATGACCGTAGTTTGAGGAGTTCATGTATTCACTATGTGTTAATGCTTTGTTTCGGTACTCTATTAAAAGGAGGCCTTAATATCCCTTAAGTTTCCGAAGGACCCCGCTGCCACGGGAGGGTAGGACAAAAGATGTCATGCAAGTTCTTTTCCATAAGCATGTATGACTATATTCGGAATACATGCCTACATTACATTGATGAATTGGAGCTAGTTCTGTGTCACCCTAGGTTATGACTGTTACATGATGAACCGCATCCGGCATAATTCTCCATCACCGATCCATTGCCTACGAGCTTTCCATATATTGTTCTTCGCTTATTTACTTTTCCGTTGCTATTGCTATCATCACTACAAAATACCAAAAACATTACTTTTGCTACATTACCTTTTGCTACCGTTACCACTACTATCATATTACTTTGCTACTAAACACTTTGCTGCAGATATTAAGTGTTTCCAGGTGTGGTGAATTGACAACTCAGCTGCTAATACTTGAGAATATTCTTTGGCTCCCCTTTTGTCGAATCAATAAATTCGGGTTGAATACTCTACCCTCAAAAACTGTTGCGATCCCCTATACTTGTGGGTTATCAAGCCTCAAGTTGCAACTCAAGGGGGGAGTGTTTTTTTTTCATGCCTCAGTTGCAACTCCACCCCTGACTCACAACTTGAGCATTGTAGTTTTTTTGTATTCGCCCTAGTTGCAACTCCATTGCCGACTCGCAACTCAAAAAGGTTTTGTATTCACCCCAGTTGCAAGTCCATCATCGACTCACAACTCGAGGCTTTCGTATTCGCCCAGTTGCAAGTCCACCATCGACTTTGCAACTCGAGTGGTTTTTTGATTCATGGGAGTTGCAATCAGGCTCTTCACCCGCAACTAGAGGGGTATCCGTCACTCCAGTTGCAAGTCCAACATCGAGTCACAACTCGAGGCCGTGGGTGTTTTTGTTTTCCATGCCACAGTTGCAACTCCACCCCTGACTCGCAACTCGAGGGTTATAGTTTTGTTTGTATTCGCCCCAGTTGCAACTCCACCGCCGACTTGCAACAGGAGCAGGGGTAGTTTTTGTATTTGCCCCAGTTGCAAGTCCACAGTCGACTCACAAACTAGAGAGAGTTTTGTGTCCACCCTAGTTGCAACTCCACCGTCAACTCGCAACTCAGGTGGGTGGGGTGGGGTGGTGTTTTCTTGTTTTTGTTTCTTTTGTGTTTCATATTAGTTGTAGTTGCAATAAACCTATTTGACCACAACTAGGAGGGATTTTTTCGTTGCCCGAGTTGCAAGTCTACCATTGACTCGCAACTCAGACGGGTGTTTTCTTTTTGTTTTTTGTGCCACGGTTGCAATTCCACCCCCGTCCCCGCAACTCGAGGGTTGTAGTTTTTTTGTATTCGCCCTAGTTGCAACTCCAGCCCCGACTTGCAACTCGAGGGGTGTAGTTTTGTATTCGCCCCAGTTGCAAGTCCATCGTCGATTCGCAACTGGTGAGGGTTTTGTGTTCACCCCTAGTTGCATCTGCACCCCCGACTTGCAACTCGAGGGATGTAGTTTTTGTATTTACCCCAGTTGCAAGTCCAGAGTCAACTCGCAACTAGAGTGGGGCTAGATTTTGTATTTTCCCTAGTTGCAAGTCCACCGTTGACTCGCAACTGGAGAGGGTTTTGTGTTCACCCTAGTTGCAACTCCACCCCCGACTCGCAACTCGGGGGGGGGGGGGGGGGGGGGGTTGTATTCACCGTAGTTGCAACTTCTTCGCCGAGTCGAAACTCGAGCGTGTGTATGTTTTTTGTAGTTGCCCTAGTTGCAACTCAACTTCCAACTCATAACTCAGGGGGGCGGTGGGATGGTGTTTGCTTGTTTTTGTTTCTTTTTGTGTTTCATGTTAGTTGCAATCAAGCTCTTGACCCGCAACTAGGAGCGTCTTTTTGTTTGTAGTTTTTTTGTATTCGCCCCAGTTGCACTAGTTTGTTAAAGGTCTCCATTTTTTGGCTTTTTTATCTCATATATTTTTGAATTTTTTCTCATCACCTACTTGCTAATTCAAACCACAAACTAACTACTGGGTTTTTTGCTAATGGGGAGGCAAGCCTCAATTTTTGGCCAGTTATAATTGCATCATATGCACAATGCAAATTTTGTATTGTGTTAGTCACAACAACACTATGTTTGAAATAAACTTCACATTTTTTAATTACTAAGTTTATGATACCACTATCTTTTTTTACCTTTGTGATGAAAATTTTCTTTGGGGGATCATAAAACTAGCGCGGTCATCTGCGCCCCGCAAACCTTGTGTTCCCCCGATGGCCACAACACTATACTATATAATTTTGACATTTATTTTTTTGATTATTATTATTTTTGTTTTGTTTTTGAATTAGTTTTTACGAGTTCAAATACGATGTTCACTTTATTCAACACATTTTCTAATCTTTTTAGATTTTTAATGGATGGGTCATAAGACATGTTATACTCCACAAAATATTGTGTAAATATTAAATCTGGCCATCCATAAATTGTTTCACTAGTTTTTTCAATGTCCATTTTTTGGCCTTTTTTATCTCATATCTTTTGAAGCTTTTGTTCGCCACCTACTTGCTAGTCAAAACCACAAACAAGTGGTTTTTTTCCTACTAGGGAAGGCAAGCCTCAATGTTGTATTTGGAAGCACTTTTTAACTTTTTGTAGGTTTTTTTACAATCCCAAAGCACCAACGGTCTCCCATAATTATCCACACCGACACATTTATTTTGTCCTTTTTTCTCGTCTGGCACTGCTTGAATCGGTGGAGTAGAGGAGAGGAGGAAGAGACGGGGGCGACTAGCTCCAAGGCGATGGCGACCGAGCTCGCCGCTGACGAGCGCCCCGCAGCGCACCCCCGCGCGACGGAGGAAGCACTCGCCACGGACACGGCGGACGAGAGCTGCGCGGCCGGCGAGGCGCACAACATGAACGCCGTCGACGTCCTCTGCGCCACCGACAACGCACCGTCGGGCGGCTCTGCCCGCGAGCTCTGCGCCGCCGACATGATCTGCAGCATCCCCATCGGCCCGCCATGCGCCGCAGCCGAGGCGCAGCAAAAGCCAGTGAGCAGCACGCCAACACCCCTCTCCTTCCCTCCTTGAACCCTGCTTGTTTTTGTTCGTTCACATTGTCGAATTCTTACTCAAAATTGTGGCCGTCCAACTCGAATTAGCGGTGTGTGTCATGTTTGTGTTCTAAGCCAATGGACTAGTTGTGTGGGTAGCACATAGGCGAGTGGAATGACAGGAGGTGACTAGCTATGTTTTGAATCTGCACATGAATTGTTTTCAGTTTAAGATGTGCAGTCTGTATCCACATAGGTCGAGCCTCCAGGCATAAACTCCAGAAGCCATCAACTACACTAGCTGAACTGGACTGGTGCTTTTTTTGCCTGATGTGATTCTGGAGTTTATGCAATTTGAGCAGGTGTTTAGTCTGACCTGCTGAACTGATGTTGTTAAAGAAGCAACCTACTGAGAAGAGCCAATCTTCATTTGATGGCGTTGCGAGTCTATTTGTTGTATGATATTTTTGCTGAATATTTTGTATTCAGCTGTTTAGCTGGACATGTTTGTGTGGTGGATGCTCTGGTAAAAACGGAATGCACGGACCTTTAATCATGCCAGTTGAAGAGGGCTGCCTGCAGAAATCGTTCAAGTTGCATCAATTGTTGATTCATGGAGTGAACAGGAAACAAATTAAACACGGTTGCAACTGTTACAAAGCCCAGTCCTTTTTTGTGTCTAACAAACAAACATGCAAAAAAAATGTAACATCTAGATGTGTCTAAAAACAGTTTGTCTAATTCACATCTAGATGTTTTTTAAGAATGTCACATCTAAGCTCCCACAAATACATAATGCAGCAACAAGAAACAAAAAAAAACAAAGACAAAAAAGACCACAAACAGAGTGGACATTAGTTTAGATGTGACATAACTATGTCACATCTAGATGTGTCCTAGAAAGATCCTTCTCCTTTACTAGATAGAACCGTACTCACCTCAGTCAAATGGGGTGGCCGAAAGAAAGAACCGTACTCTAACTGATTTGGTTAACGCCATGTTAGACATATCGGGTTTCTCCAAGGCATGGTGGGGGGAGGCGATATTGACAGCATGTCATGTACTAAACCGAGTCCCCACAAAGAACAAAGAGATAACTCCATTCGAGGAATGGGAGAAGAAAAGGTTAAAGCTCTCTTATCTACGAACCTGGGTTTTTTTTGCGAAGTCAATGTGCCAATTCCAAAGAAGCGCAAGCTTGGACCAAAGACCGTGGATTGTGTTTTCCTGGGATGTGGGTTAGATTTAAATGTGCTAGTCATACTCTTCATGATGCTCTCTTTATGTTTCAATTCTTATCTTTTATGTGAGCATCATTGAAATCATCATGCCTAGCTAAAAGGCATTAAAGAAAAGCGCTTGTTGGGAGAGAACCCAATATTTACCCTTACTGTTTTGTGTGTTTACATGATTAAGCTACTGTAGTAATTGTGTTTTATAGATTTTGTTTCAATAAAGAGCTAAGTAAGACCTTTGGGAAGACTTGGGTGAAAGTTAATGTGATCTTGCTGTAAAAAAACAGAAACTTTGCGCTCACGAGATTAACTGTCATTTTTTTACAGAAGAGTGCGATTGAGTTGATTCTTTTTTAGAAGATTAATAGACAAATTCCTCACGTCCACAAATTTATTTCAGAATGTTTGGAGTAGCAGAAGTATGGTTGGTGTTCAGATCATTACATATTGTTCTGTTTCTGACAGATTCTGTTTTCATTGCATAGTCTGCTTGTTTTCTAGTTTCTATGGCTTATATTTCTCAATATATATTGTAGAAATGTTTTGGTACAGTAGGCATTGTGTGAGAAAAATTATGAACCTTGTCTTTGACAGTACCAAAGTGAATGGTTTACTCTTTATCATACTAACCTATCTCACGAAGCTCCGTTAAGTTTTGTGTGATTGAAGTTTTCAAGCTTTGGGTGAGATAACGATATGAGGAGAATAAGGAGTGGAAATACTCTAAGATTGGGAACGACCAAGGCAGCCCAAGGTAATATTCAAGGAAGACTCAAGCGCCTAAGCTTGGGGATGCCCCGGAAGGCATCCCCTCTTTCGTCTTTAAAACTATCAGTATACCTTACTCAGAGCTATATTTTTATTCGTCACATGATATGTGTTTTGCTTGGAGCGTATTTTAAATTTTACTTGATGTTGGAATAAAATAATTGGATCTGAAATCTTGAGTGAAAAAGAATCCTCCCATGGCTAGCTAATTATTTGACTACTCAGCGTTCTTCACTTATATCTTTTTGGAGTAGTTTGTCATTTACTCACGTGCTTCACATATATCCTATGAGTAAATGGTTGAATGAATTGAATATCATAAATCTGAATTTATATACGTTTCATATGCTTACAACATGGGGAGTAATGACTTCACACATAATAAGTATAGGTAGTAAACTTATTGGAAGTTAGCAAACGCAGAATTTGTCACTTGAACAATTCATGAAAGAATATTGAAGGAAGAGACATTTCACATATAAATATACTATCTTGGACATCTTTTGCAATTGTGAGCACTCATTAAAATATGACATGCTAAAAGGTTGATGTTGGACAAGGAAGACAACTTAATGGGTTATGTTTTCCTATAGCCGAAACGTTATATTGTCTTGGATCATCCAACATGTTGAGCTTGCCTCTCCCTCTTATGCTAGCCAAATTCTTTGCACCAAGTAGAGATACTACTTGTGCTTCCAAATATCCTTAAACCCAGTTTTGCCATGAGAGTCCACCATATCTACCTATGGATTGAGTAAGATCCTTCAAGTAAGTTGTCATTGCTGCAAGCAATAAAAATTGCTCTCCAAATATGTATGATTTATTAGTGTGGAGAAAATAAGCTTTATACGATCTTGTGATGTGGAAGAAATAAAAGCAACAGACTGCATAATAAAGCTCCATAACACAAGTGGCAATATAAAGTGACGTTCTTTTGCATTAAGATTTTGTGCATCCAACCATAAAAGCGCATGACAACCTCTGCTTCCCTCTGCAAAGGGCCTATCTTTTACTTTTATCTTCTACCCTTATACAAGAGTCATGGTGGTCATCACCTTTCCCTTTTTACACTTTTTCCTTTGGCAAGCACTTTGTTTTGGAGCGATCCGGATATATATATATATATATATATCCACTTGGATGTAGGTTTTCATAAATTAGTATTGTTGACATTACCCTTGAGGTAAAAGGTTGGGAGGCGAAACTATAAGCCCCTATCTTTCTCTGTGTCCGATTAAAACTTTGAACCCATAAATATTACGTGAGTGTTAGAAATTGTGAAAGATTAAATGATAGTTGAGTGTGTGTAGTTTGCGAACCAAAGCTCTTACATAGTCCCTTCCCGAAAATAAGATGAATTGCAATTGTTTGATGACTAAGAGCATGGTTGTTAGTTTTTAAGAAAGTTTATGATCTATACTTTAACATGTGAATAGCTTGTTACTTGATCATGAGAAGTTTTATGACTTGAGCTACTGTAATTATATATAATGATGCTAGAAAAAGTGATTGGAACTATCATTGATCAAACCCATGCACTTGCTAGCATTCACACTTCATAAATTATTTCTTTTATCATTTACCTACTCAAGGACGAGCAGGAATTAAGCTTGGGGATGCTGATACGTCTCCAATGTATCTATAATTTATGAAGTATTCATGCTGTTATATTATCAATCTTAGATGTTTAATGGGCCTTTATATGCTGTTTTATATGATTTTTGGGACTAACCTATTAACCTAGAGCCCAGTGCCAGTTTTTGTTTTTTTCCTTGTTTTTGAGTATCGCAGAAAAGGAAAATCAAACGGAGTCCAATTGACCTGAAAGTTCACGGAGATTGTTTTTGGACCAGAAGAAGCCCATGGAGTACTAGAGATGGACCAGGGAGTCCCGAGGCGACCATGAGGGTGGGGGGCGCGCCCTACCCCCCTGGGCGCGCCCCCTTATCTCGTGGCCGCCTCGGGGACCCCCCTGACTTGTTCCCGACTCCAATACCTCTTATATATACCCAAACTTCCAGAAAGAAACCTAGATCGGAAGTTCCGCCGCCGCAAGCCTCTGTAGCCACGAGAAATCAATATAGGCCCTCTCTGGCACCCTGCCGGAGGGGTCCATCATCACCGGAGGCTATGGAGGAGGATCCCGGAGGGGTCATCATCACCATGAAGGCCAATGACCAGAGGGAGAACCTCTCCCCATCTAGGGGGAGGCCATGGAGGAGGAAGCACAAGGGGGAGAACCTCTCCTCCTCTCTCTCGGTGTTCTGGAGTGCCATCGGGAGGGGAATCATCACCGCGGTGATCGTCTTCATCAACACCACCATCATCATCACCATCCTCATCTCTTTTACGCGGTCCACTCTCCCGCGCCCCGCTGTAATCCCTACTTGAACATGGTGCTTTATGTCACATATTATGATCCAATGATGTGTTGCCATCTTATGATGTTTTGAGTGGATATCCTTTGTCTTTGGGTTGATTGATGATCTAGATTGGCATGAGTTGTATGTTTTATTTTGGTGCTGTCCTATTGTGCCCTCCATGTCGCGCAAGCGTGAGGGATTCTCGCTGTAGGGTGTTGCAATACGTTCGTTATTCGCTTATAGTGGGTTGCTTGAGTGACAAAAGCATAAACCCGAGTAAGGGGGTTGTTGCATATGGGATAAAGGGGACTTGATGCTTTAATATTATGGTTGGGTTTTACCTTAATGATCTTTAGTAGTTGTGGATGCTTGCTAGAGTTCTAATCATAAGTGCATATGATCCAAGAAGAGAAAGTATGTTAGCTTATGCCTCTCCCTCATATGAAATTACAATGACGGTTATCGGTCTTGTTAACAATTGCCTAGGACAGTTCCACACACCGACCCATCATTATTCCACACTCGCTATTTATAATATTTAGTAATATATTCTAACTTCATGATAACAACACCTACTTTTATATTTTAGCTCTCCGATACCATGCAAAGTTATCCTCTTCATACCCACAACATAGTTTTATTTCTCGTTTCTAGTTGGAAGCAAACGTTCGGTGTATGTAGAGTCGTATCAGTGGCAGACAGGGCTTGAGAGAATATTAATCTTACCTTTAGCTCCTTGTGGGTTCGAAACTCCATACTTATCACTTCCACCACCGGGAATTGCTACGATGATTCCCTGCACTTGGGGATTATCATGAGTTATTTCAAAGTTTTCTGTGTTAAATGTTGGATTAGAGATCCTCATCACAATTCTAAATTTGCACCGAAAGCACATGAAGGTTTTATGCTTGGTTATGGAAAGGACTCGCACACCTACAGAGTCTTCAACACATATCACCACAAGGTTGTTGAAACTGTAGATGTGTGGTTCGATGAAACTAATGACTTGCAAAGAGAGCACCTACCTCCTGTGCTAGATGAAATACCACCTGAGGAATCCATTAATTTCAAGGCTACTTAGGATGTCGTTCCTACCGAAGAATCCGCTGAAGAAGTCATTCCAGAACGTGAAGAACATCATGCTGGTGCACCTATATAAAATGGCTCTGAAGAAAATGCTGAGCAAATTCCTCGTCGTCAACCAGCTCATCCTCGCGTTGCTAATGAAGTGCAGATTGAGAGAATCATCAACGACATCAAAGCACCAGGTCCTCTCACACACTCAAAAGCTTCACATTTGTCTAACTTTTGTGGGCACTTTGCTTTCGTCTCTATCATAGATCCCACTAAGGTAGATGAAACATTTCTGGAGCCTGAGTGGATTCAAGCGATGCCAGAGGAATTACATCAGTTCGATCTCAACAATGTGTGGGAACTTGTCAAACGACCAGACCCTCGCAAGCACAATATCATCGGCACCAAATGGATCTACCACAACAAGCAAGATGAAAATGTCCTTGTGGTGAGGAATAAGGCACGTCTTGTAGCTCAAGGCTACACACAGGTTGAAGGAATTGATTTCGATGAAACTTTTGCACCTGTTGCTAGACTTTAAGCTATTCACATATTACTTTCTTATGCTAACCATCATAATATCATCTTATATCAAATGGATGTGAAAAGTGCATTCCTCAATGGTAAGCTTGAGGAAGAAGTATATGTTGCTCAACCACCAGGTTTTGAGGATCCAAAGCATCCTCACAAAGTCTTCAGACTCAATAAGGCCATCTTTGGCCTCAAGCAGGCCCCTCGGGCGTGGTATGATACTTTGAAGGAATTCCTCATGAAGAAAGGCTTCAAACCCGGTTCACTTGACCCAACTATTTTCACCAAAGCTTGTGATGATGAATTATTCGTGTGCCAAATATATGTTGATGATATCATTTTTGGCTGTACTGACCAACGTTACAGTGATGAATTTGCCAATATGATGTGTGAAGAATATCAAATGTCTATGATGGGAGAATTGAAATTCTTCTTAGGTCTTCAGATTTGTCAACAACGAAACGACATCTTCATGTCTCAGGAGAAATACCTCAAGGATGTATTGAGGAAATTCGGCACGCAAGATTGCAAAGGCGTCAAAATCCCTATGCCCACAAATGGCCATCTATGCACTGATGAAAATGGTATTGACTTCGATCAAAAGGTATACCGCTCCATGATTGGCTCTTTATTGTATTTATGTGCATCTAGGCCAGATATATTGCTTAGTGTTTGCATGTGTGCCCGCTTTCAAGCTACACCGGAGGAATCACACCATAAGGCTGTGAAGCATATTCTTTGATATCTAGCTCACACTCCAACACTTGGATTGTGGTATCCCAAGGGCTCGGCTTTTGATCTCATTGGATATTCAGACTCTGACTATACTGGTGATCGTGTGGACCGCAAGTCAACATCAGGCACATGCCATTTCCTCGCACGATCCTTGGTATGTTGGTCCTCAAAGAAGCAGAACTGCGTATCACTCTCTACTCCTGAAATTGAATACATTGTTGTTGGTTCGTGTTGTGCACAATTGCTATGGATGAAGCCAACCCTCAAGGACTACGGCATCAACGTGGAGAATGTGCCACTCTATTGTGACAATGAGAGAGCCATCAAGATTTATCATAACCCAGTTCAGCACTCGAAGACAAAGCACATTCAGATTTGTCATCATTTTCTTCGTGATCATGTGTTCAAGGGCGAAATCTCCATCGAGCACGTGAAGACTAAAGAACAACTAGCCGATATCTTCACAAAGCCCTTGGATGAGAAGAGATTTAGCAAGTTGCGGTGTGAGCTAAATATCTTAGAATCTTCGAATGTCCTATGAAAAGGACACACATCCTAACACTTATGCAAATTGATGACTTAGATGTGCAACACACGAAGTAACGTTTTTCTTCAATCAATGAAGACTAACCCTCTAAGTGTGAAGAAATTAACGAAGAATTTGATTCTCAGATCCCTACTATAATTGTACGTAGCGTCTCAAATCATCATTCTTATACGGTGGGTCACGCCACCAACAAAAGTTGAAAATCTTCAATTCGAGTATTTCTTCATTTTGAATTTCTTCAGTTGTTCAATTTCTTCAACTTTGCAATGTCTTCACTCTCTTCGTCGTTTTTCTTCTTTGACTATATATATAGGGTGGGTCTATTATGATAACACCCTTAAGAGTCTTATTCTGCACACCGAATCGCTTATTCTGCTAACACCTCTCTCCGTACCGCACCGCACCGCGAACCGAACCACCCCACTGCCACTAACAAAGCCCACCCCCAGCTCCCGCACGACACCCACCTCCCTCTTCCCCCGATCCAAACCCCCACCTCCCTCCACCTTCTACCGGCGCCGCCGCCGCCAGAGAACCACCTCACCTTCTCCCACCTTTCCCCCGCCTCGCCCCCACCTTCCTCCACCGCGCCCACCCCGGCGAGCCCCGCCGCGCCACGGCTCCACCACCCCGACCTTCTCCCCTTCCAACTCCGCGCCGTCGGATCCCCGCCCCACCACCTCGCCGGACACCCGCGACGCCCCGCCGCCGGATCCAGCCCCTCCGGTCCGCCCCCTCCGGCCAGCACCACTGCCTCCTCCCCATCCATGGCGATCGCCCCGCCACAGCAACCTCTCCCTGTGCTGGATCCGGTGGGATCCGCCTCCATCGCGTCCCGCCTGGACCCCCGCCGCTGCAGCCGGGGCAGCTCCCCCGTCCGGCCTCCTCCCCATCCTGGACTTGACGGCTGATGGGTCCAGGTCGCTCATGCCTCCGGTGGCTCCTGGGCGAGAGGACTCTCTGCAGTTCGGTGGCACTCGTGGTGCAGCTCGGTGGCAGTGCAGCTCGGTGGCGCTCATGCGTGCAGTGCGTTCGGTGAGTGCATGCGTTTCTGTGCATCTCATGTTGACCCCGACCACCATCCTCCATCAACGTCCGTCTCATGCTGCCCCTCCTGACCGCGCGCCCCTGGATTCGGGCAACCAGGCCTGCGCGCCATGCCACGCGCAGCCCGCTGGACTTCGACCGCTGGGGGTGTGGTGGTGGTGGGCTGCAACTTCATCTCCCTTATGCTCGCAGGTGCCGCCATGGGCATCTCAATCTTGTCTCCCATCACCGGCATTCAGTTGAGGATAGGGCGCCGCCGGCTTGCAGTTCGCTTGGTTCCCCACGCTGTGGTGCGGTGCGTCACCGTCGTTCTATTGCACTTTGGGACCTTCTTTTTCTTCAGATTTTGCTTGTCTGCAGTTCGCCTATGATCTTGGTGCGGTGCCGTGGATGTGCCAGCGGCCGCTCTCTATGTGGTTGGCCACACTGTCCTTTGCAGATCGCTGGAGTGAGAGAGGAGGTGCTCTACATGGCGTGTTGCAGTTCCTGGTGCCACTCCAGTGCAGCTCGGTTTGTGCAAAAAAGTGGAGTTCTTTTTTTGTTGTTGTAGTAGTTCCTCGTCATTGTAATTTGTGTGTGTTTGTACTATGGATTAAAAAGAGGATCACTGTAGTTCGTTCGCCCCGGCTCGTAGTCCAGATATGTACAGATCGCAGCTCTCTCGGAAACATTCATTGAAGAAAACAACAAAAAAATTGTTTAGGTGCAGCTCACTTGTTTCATTGCCGCAGTGATCTTCTCTCTCCCAGTGGTTCACTATGTTGCCGAGTGCAAAAATAAATTGGAAAAGTTGATTTTTTTAATGCAGCTCACTCTGTTGTTGTGTGCAGTAGAAAGAATATTGGAAAAAGAAAAATTGATGTAGTGCACTCACCTCGTCCCTGCAGTACTAACGCTCGACACAAAGTGCACTCCACCATGTTTGGAAAAATTTACGTCCCACAAAAAAAACCATGCAGTGCACTTGCCCATCTAATGACGTGCGGTATTCCGTCTGAAGCAGTGCGTTCTTCTTTCCCTGTCCGAGAAAAAATACGTCTAAACAAAAAGAAACCATGCAGTGCCCTTGACCATCTAATGAAGTGCGGTATTTCGTCTGAAGCAGTGCGTTCTTCTGTCCGATGCAGTAAATATGACGATTTTGGTCTCGCGAAGAACAGAGTGTCCGCTTTTCGGTAAAATCGAAACTGCTCTTAAACCGTAAGGTATTAGAGAGAGTGTTCTACATGAAAAAGTTGCGTCTCGTCGATATATTTCCAACAGCATATGATTTGAATTATTCTGACCAGTCGTTCGTAAAAATTTCGCCAAAAAACAGCCGCTGCCTCTCGAAGTCAGCCGCACGATTTTCAAAATTAACTAAAATCCGTAAGGAATCTCAAAACCATTTCAACATATGAAAGTTGCGCCTTGTCCGTAGCTTTCCAACGGCGTATCATATGTCTCGTTTCGACAAACGGTTAGAAAACTGGAGCAAAACCAGTACCGAAAATTTCAAAAGATTTGAAAAATAGAGTTCCGCGATTTAGTAAATTTGAAACTGCTCTTAAACCGTAATGAATTAGAGAAAGATTTATATATGAAAAAGATGCGCCTCGACGATATCTATCTAACGGCGTATCATTTGCTTCATTCCAACAAGCGGTTTAGAAAAAAACACGAAAAAACGCTCGCTGCCACTCGTCATCCGCCGCACTATTTTCAAAACTGCTCTTAAACCGTGTGGAATCTCGAAAAGTGTTCAACATGTCGAAGTTGCGCCTAATCCATAGCTTTTCAATGATATATTACATGCCTCATTCTGATAAACGGTTAAAAAATTAGAGCGAAAAAAGTACCGAAAAAAATAACGCGTGCAGTTTTTTCCGACGAGAAGTTCACTAGTCTCTATTGCAGTGCTTGTCGTCAAAATGATGCAGTGCGCTTCTGTTGAGCGTGCAGTGCCGAAGTGGTGTGCAGAATAGTTATTCTGCTAATATTAGCAGAATAGACCATCTGTATATATATATATATATATATATATGAGTTTATGTCCTCTACAGCATTCACTTATTGCTATTTTTTCAAGTGCCTTTTTTCTACTAAGCGAATGTGATCGGACCCTTCCCCCTCTATGCTATAGTCAACCCAGTCTGTTCACAAATTCTTCATATGTGTTCTATTTGAAACCCGTTCAAAATCTTCACTGTGTCCTTGTCAACTGATGTCTACTACAGAACCTTCTTCTTGTAGACGTTGTTGGGCCTCCAAGTGCAGAGGTTTGTAGGACAGTAGCAAATTTCTCTCAAGTGGATGACCTAAGGTTTATCAGTCCGTGGGAGGCGTAGGATGAAGATGGTCTCTCTCAAACAACCCTGAAACCAAATAACAAAGAGTCTCTTGTGTCCCCAACACATCCAATACAATGGTAAATTGTATAGGTGCACTAGTTCGGCGAAGAGATGGTGATACAAGTGCAATATGGATAGTAGATATAGGTTTTTGTAATCTGAAAATATAAAAACAATAAGGTAATTAATGATAAAAGTGAGCACAAACGGTATTGCAATGCGTTGAAACAAGGCCTAGGGTTCATACTTTCACTAGTGCAAGTTCTCTCAACAATAATAACATAATTGGATCATATAATTATCCCTCAACATTCAACAAAGAGTCACTCCAAAATCACTAATAGCGGAGAACAAACGAAGAGATCATTGTAGGGTACAAAACCACCTCAAAGTTATCCTTTCTGATCGATCTATTCAAGAGTCCGTAGTAAAATAACATGAAGCTATTCTTTCCGTTCGATCTATCATAAAGTTCGTACTAGAATAACACCTTAAGGCACAAATCAACCAAAACCCTAATGTCACCTAGATACTCCAATGTCACCTCAAGTATCCGTGGGTATGATTATACGATATGCATCACACAATCTCAGATTCATCTATTCAACCAACACAAAGAACTTCAAAGAATGCCCCAAAGTTTCTACCGGAGAGTCAAGACAAAAATGTGTGCCAACCCCTTTGCATAAGTTCACGAGGTCACGGAACTCGCAAGTTGATCACCAAAACATACATCAAGTGGATCACATGATATCCCATTGTCACCACAGATAAGCACGTGCAAGACATACATCAAGTGTTCCCAAATCCTTAAAGACTCAATCCGATAAGATAACTTCAAAGGGGAAAACTCAATCCATTTCAAGAGAGTAGAGGGGGAGAAACATAATAAGATCCAACTATAATAGCAAAGCTCGCGATACATCAAGATTGTACCACCTCAAGAACACGAGAGAGAGAGAGAGATCAAACACATAGCTACTGGTACATATCCTCAGCCCCGAGGGAGAACTACTCCCTCCTCGTCATGGAGAGTGCCAGGATGATGAAGATGGCCATCGGAGAGGGATTCCCCCCTCCGGTAGGGTGCCGAAATGGGTATAAATTGGTTTTTGGTGGCTACGGAGGCTTCTGGCAGCGGAACTCCCTATCTATTCTGCTCGTCAATGTGTTTAGGGTATATGGATATATATAGGCGAAAGAAGTCGGTCAGGGGAGCCACGAGGAGCCCTCAAGGGTGGAGGCGCGCCTCCCTGCCTCGTGGCCACCTCGAAGCTTCCTTGACTTCAACTCTAAGTCTCCTGGATCACATTCGTTCGAAAAATCACGCTCCCGATGGTTTCATTCCATTGGGACTCCATTTGATATCCCTTTTCTGCGAAACACTGAAACAAAGGGAAAACAAAGACTGGCACTGGGCTCTGGGTTAATAGGTTAGTCCCAAAAATAATATAAAAGTGTAAAATAAATCCCATAAACATGCAAAACGGGTAATATAATAGCATGGAACAATCAAAAATTATAGATACATTGGAGACGTATCAAGCATCCCCAAGCTTAATTCCTGCTCGTCCTCGATTAGGTAAATGATTAAAACAGAATTTTTGATGTGGAATGCTACCTAACATACTCTTCAATGTATTTTTCTCTATTGTGGCATGAATGTTCAGATCCGAAAGATTCAAGATAAAAGTTTATTGTTGACATAAAAATAATAATACTTCAAGCATACTAACAAAGTAATCATGTCTTCTCAAAATAACATGGCCAAACAAAGCTATCCCTACAAAATCATATAGTCTGGCTATGCTCTATCTTCATCACACAAAATATTTAAATCATGCACAACCCCGATGACAAGGCAAGCAATTGTTTCATACTTTTGATGTTCTCAAACTATTTCAATCTTCACGCAATATATGAGCGTGAGCCATGGATATAGCACTATGGTGGAATAGAATGGTGGTTGTGGAGAAGACAGTCTCACATCAACTAGGCGTATCAACGGGCTATGGAGATGCCCATCAATAGATATCAATGTGAGTGAGTAGGGATTGCCATGCAACGGATGCACTAGAGCTATAAGTGTATGAAAGCTCAACAAAAGAAACTAAGTGGGTGTGCATCCAACTTGCTTGCTCACGAAGACCCAGGGCAATTTTGAGGAAGCCCATCATTGGAATATACAAGCCAAGTTCTATAATGTAAAATTCCCACTAGTTTATGAAGGTGACAACATAGGAGACTCTCTATCATGAAGATCATGGTGCTACTTTGAAGCACAAGTGTGGAAAAAGGATAGTAGCATTGTCCCTTCTCTCTTTTTCTCTCATTTTTTGGGCCTTCTCCTTTTGTATGGCCTTTCTTTTTTTTCATCCGGAGTCTCATCCTGACTTGTGGGGGAATCATAGTCTCCATCATCCTTTCCTCACTTGGGACAATGCTCTAATAATGATGATCATCACACTTTATTTACTTACAACTCAAGAATTACAACTTAATACTTAGAACAAAATATGACTCTATGTGAATGCCTCCGGCAGTGTACCGGGATGTGCAATGATGCATGAGTGACATGTATGAAGAATTATGAATGGTGGCTTTGCCAAAAATACGATGTCAACTACATGATCATGCAAGCAATATGACAATGATGAAGCGTGTCATAATAACGGAACGGTGGAAAGTTGCATGGCAATATATCTCGGAATGGCTATGGAAATGACTTAATAGGTAGGTATGGTGGCTGTTCCGAGGAAGGTAGTGGTGGGTGTATGATACCGGCGAAAAGTATGCGGTATTACAGAGGCTAGCAATGGTGGAAGGATGAGAGTGCGTATAATCCATGGACTCAACATTAGTCATAAAGAACTCACATACTTATTGCAAAAATCTATTAGTCATCGAAACAACGTACTATGCGCATGCTCCTAGGGGGATATATTGGTAGGAAAAGACCATCGCTCGTCCCCGACCGCCACTCATAAGGAAGACAATCAATAAATAAATCATGCTCCGACTTCATCACATAACGGTTCACCATACGTGCATGCTACGGGAATCACAAACTTTAACACAAGTATTTCTCAAATTCACAACTACTCAACTAGCATGACTCTAATATCACCATCTCCATATCTCAAAACAATTATCAAGTATCAAACTTCTCATAGTATTCAATGAACTTCTATGAAAGTTTTTACATTATTCCTAAAAGCAAATTTCCATGTTGTTCTAAAGGACTCTCAAAATAATATAAGTGAAGCATGAGAGATCAATTATTTCTATAAAATAAAACCACCGCCGTGCTCTAAAAGGTATAAGTGAAGCACTAGAGCAAATGACAAACTACTCCAAAAAGATATAAGTGAAGATCAATGAGTAGTTGAATAATTATGCAACTATGTGAAGACTCTCTAACATTTAATAATTTCAGATCTTGTTATTTCATTCAAACAGCAATCAAAACAAAAGAAAATAAAATTACGCTCCAATCAAAACACATATCATGTGGTGAATAAAAATATAGCTCCAAGTAAAGTTACCTATGAATGAAGACGAAAGAGGGGATGCCATCCGGGGCATCCCCAAGCTTAGGCTCTTGGTTGTCCTTGAATATTACCTTGGGGTGCCTTGGGCATCCCCAAGCTTAGGCTCTTGCCACTCCTTATTCCATAGTCCATCAAATCTTTACCCAAAACTTGAAAACTTCACAACACAAAACTTAACAGAAAACTCGTAAGCTCCGTTAGTATAAGAAAATAAATCACCACTTAGGTACTGTTGTGAATTTATTCTAAATTCATATTGGTGTAATATCTACTGTATTCCAACTCATCTATGGTTCGTAACCTCCGATACTACTCATAGATTCGTCAAAATAAGCAAACAACACATAGAAAACAGAATATGTCAAAAACAGAACAGTCTGTAGTAATCTGGATCAAACGTATACTTCTGGAACCCCAAAAATACTGAGAAATTAGGAAGTCCTAGGCAATTTGTTTATTAATCTAATGCAAGCGGTGTTTTATCGCTCTCTGGTAAAAAATAAAAATTATTCTCGTGAGCGCATACTTTCTGTTTTTTACAGCAAGATCAAATAACAATCACCCAAGAAGGTCCTAAAGGCTTTACTTGGCACAAACACTAATTAAAAGCATAAAACCACATCTAAATAGAGTCTAGATGAATTATTTATTACTAAACAGGAGCAAAAAGCAAAGAACAAAAATAAAATTGGGTTGCCTCCCAACAATTGCTATCGTTTAACGCCCCTAGCTAGGCATGATGATTTCAATGATGCTCACATAAAAGATAAGAATTGAAACATAAAGAGAACATCATGAAGAATATGACCACCACATTTAAGTCTAACCCACTTCCTATTCATAGGGATTTTGTGAGCAAACAATTTATGGGAAAAATAATCAACTAGCATAGGAAAGCAAAACAAGCATAACTTCAAGATTTTAAGCACATAGAGAGGAAACTTGATATTATTGCAATTCCTACAAGCATATATTCCTCCCTCATAATAATTTTTAGTAGAATCATGAATGAATTCAACAATATAACCATCACATAAAGCATTCTTTTCATGATCTACAAGCATATAAAATTTACTACTCACCACATAAGCAAAATTCTTCTCGTTCATAATAGTGGGAGCAAACTCAACAAAATAACTATCGTGTGAGGCATAATCTAATTGAAAGTTAAAATCATGATGACAAGTTTCATGGTTATCATTATTCTTTATAGCATACATGTCATCACAATAATCATCATAGGTAGCAACTTTGTTCTCATAATCAATTGGAACCTCTTCCGAAATAGTGGAATCATTACTAAATAAAGTCATGACCTCTCCAAATCCACTTTCATCAATATAATCATCATAAATAGGAGGCATGCTATCATCAAAATAAATTTGCTCATCAAGAGTTGGGGGGACAAAAAATATCATATTCATCAAACATAGAATCCCCAAGCTTGTGGCTTTGCATATCATTAGCATCATGGATATTCAAAGAATTCATACTAACAACATTGCAATCATGCTCATCATACAAGGATTTAGTGCCAAAAATTCTAATGAATTCTTCTTCTAACACTTTGGCACAATTATCGGAATCCTTATTTTCATGAAAGACATTAAAAAGATGAAGCATACGAGGTACCCTTAATTCCACTTTTTTGTAGTTTTATTTTATAAACTAAAATAGTGATAAAAACAAGAAACTAAAAGATTTGATTGCAAGATCTAAAGATATACCATCAAGCGCTAACCTCCCCGGCAACGGCGCCAGAAAAGAGCTTGATGTCTACTACACAACCTTCTTCTTGTAGACATTGTTGGGCCTCCAAGTGCAGAGGTTTGTAGGACAGTAGCAAATTTCCCTCAGTGGATGACCCAAGGTTTATCAATCCGTGGGAGGCGTAGGATGAAGATGGTCTCTCTCAAACAACCCTGCAACCAAATAACAAAGAGTCTCTTGTGTCCCCAACACACCCAATACAATGGTAAATTGTATAGGTGAACTAGTTCGGCGAAGAGATGGTGATACAAGTGCAATATGGATAGTAGATATAGGTTTTTGTAATCTGAAAATATAAAAACAGAAAGGTAACTAATGATCAAAGTGAGCACAAATGGTATTGCAATGCGTTGAAACAAAGCCAGGGTTCATACTTTCACTAGTGCAAGTTCTCTCAACAATAATAACATAATTGGATCATATAACTATCCCTCAACATGCAACAAAGAGTCACTCCAAAATCACTAATAGCGGTGAACAAACGAAGAGATTATTGTAGGGTACAAAACCACCTCAAAGTTATCCTTTCTGATCGATCTATTCAAGAGTCCGTAGTAAAATAACATGAAGCTATTCTTTTCGTTCGATCTATCATAGAGTTCGTACTAGAATAACACCTTAAGACACAAATCAACCAAAACCCTAATCTCATCTAGATACTCCAATGTCACCTCAAGTATCCGTGGGTATGATTATATGATATGCATCACGCAATCTCAGATTCATCTATTCAACCAACACAAAGAACTTCAAAGAGTGCCCCAAAGTTTCTACCGGAGAGTCAAGACGAAAACGTGTGCCAACCCCTATGCATAAGTTCACGAGGTCATGGAACTCGCAAGTTGATCACCAAAACATACATCAAGTGGATCACATGATATCCCATTGTCACCACAGATAAGCACGTGCAAGAAATACATCAAGTGTTCTCAAATCCTTAAAGACTCAATCCGATAATATAACTTCAAAGGGAAAAAAATCAATTCATTACTAGAGAGTAGAGGGGGAGAAACATAATAAGATCCAACTATAATAGCAAAGCTCGCTATACATCAAGATCGTACCACCTCAAGAACACGAGAGAGAGAGAGAGAGATCAAACACATAGCTACTGGTACATACCCTAAGCCCCGAGGGAGAACTACTCCCTCCTCATCATGGAGAGCGCCGGGATGATGAAGATGGCCACCGGAGAGGGATTCCCCCCTCCGGCAGGGTGCCGGAACAGTTCTAGATTGGTTTTTGGTGGCTACGGAGGCTTCTGGCAGCGGAACTCCCGATCTATTCTGCTTGTCAATGTTTTTAGGGTATATGGATATGTATAGGCGAAAGAAGTCGGTCAGGGGAGCCACGAGGGGCCCACGAGGGTGGGAGGTGCGCCCAGGGGGCAGGCACGCCTCCCTGCCTCGTGGCCACCTCGAAGCTTCCTTGACTTCAACTCCAAGTCTCCTGGATCACGTTCGTTCCAAAAATCACGCTCCCAAAGGTTTCATTCCATTTGGACTCCGTTTGATATTCCTTTTCTACGAAACGCTGAAACAAGGGGAAAACAGAAACTGGCACTGGGCTCTGGGTTACTAGGTTAGTCCCAAAAATAATATAAAAGTGTAAAATAAAGCCCACAAACATCCAAAATGGGTAATATAATAGCATGGAACAATCAAAAGTTATAGATACGTTGGAGATGTATCATCAACTGAAGAATTTGCAAACGAAACTTTAAAATGTTCTAATCTGAATTTTTGGCTTTTGCCGCTCAAACCGTTCCACATTCCACGATATGATTATTCTATTCACCCACGATCTCCACCTCACGGTATGTGGGTGACCCATGTCGCACGAATGAGAATGGTCAGGGGCATGTTCGTCCATTTTCCTCGGGCAAGCGGTTTTTCACCTTGGCTACATATACCCCTCACCCTCCTTAGACTGTTTTTACTCCGCTCGACCTCACTCACTCGCTTGAGCTCTCAAAACCTAGTGCCGCCGCTACTTCCATCGTCGCTAGTGAGGAGGAGCTTTGCTGCCTCGACCACGTCGTCGTCGTACTCGCGCCGGCCGCGGATTTCTTCACTCTGCCGTCGCCGTAGCTGTCTTCCTCAGCCAAGTTAGGGCGTGGAAGATCAGAACTGACGAGCTTCAAATCTAATATTCTCAATTCATCATGTTCTTCGTCAAGGGTAACTAAAAGTCACTTTTACTGCCCTTATTGATTCCAGTGATTTCTACAAAATCTTCAAAAGGTGTTTATTCTTCAATCTTCACACTCTAAACACCTCACACAAACATCTATTCTTGATCTGTTTTCCTAAGCAACGTTTTTCTTCAAGATTCCGGAATTGTGTGGATTTTCAATCTATACAACTCTGGAACCTAAGACAAACAATGCTTAGTGAAATTCCTCAAGACACATCTAGTCAAATTCCTCAAACTTGTTCTTTTTGCAAAAACTTCTAAGAACGCATATGACCTCTCCAAATTCTTCGCACCTATAATCTATTTATAGGTACACATGCCTGCTGCTGAATCACTAGGTTCTCATCAACTTAACTCATTTGCAGAGTTCCTCAAAGAAAAGTTGCATACATCATCACAGAACTCAATTGTTGAAAATCCTCAGCTGAAGAAAATGGCTGACGGCAAGAAACCTCGGAAGGGAGGCAAGAGACTAGAAGTCAGCACTGCTTTTGAAATCCTTGATGATATCTATGCCGGATACTGCACACCTCGTGAGGAAACAAAGAATGAGCGCAAAGTGCGCATTCAAAAAATTGAGAGGAGATGGGCACGCGAATGGAGGGACTACAAGTATGTAACTCTAAAGTACATGAAGAAATTCGTTGTACATCCTCCATGCCCAAGACCTCCATTGGCACCCGGCCAAGTTGCTGATCCCTCTAGCATCAGAAGAGGTGAGTAATTTCCTGCTGAATGGGCCAAGCATCAAGCTAAACTGGTCAAAATGGCAAAAGAGGCAATAAAGAAATTCAATGAAGACTCTGCTGTTGCTGCTGCCACTGCTGAGGCCTCTGCTAGCAAGCCCAAGAAGGCTATGCCCAAGAAGCCCGCACATAAACCCAGTGCCTCTGCTTCAATGCCCTCATGGCCCAGTTCTGTAAAGCCCTCAGAACAAATCCCTGAAGTTGCTCCAGCTCCTCCAGCAAAGTCCTCGGCACCTGTGCAACTCACCTTGTGTCAAAGGACCAAAGGCATCTCAATTGCCTCAGGAGCCTCTGCAAGTTCTTCAGCTCCTCCGAATTCCTCAACAGGCCCCACCTTGCTGAAGGCCAAGGCCACTGCTAGATGAGGCACTAGACCAAGTCCTCATAAGAAGTAGTTCGCCTTCCAACTACTGTCCAGTGATGACGAATCTGATGATGAGGAACTCGCTGAAATCATCAAAGATAGACAGCAAAGGGCCGCTAGAGCCAAAGGCACAAATGTGCCATTGATGTTGGATCCCAAGTTGATCCTTGAGTATATTGATCTCTGGCACAAGGATCTTAACATACCTTTGCCCGACTTCAATCTCACTCCTGCCCAAAGTCACATGTTGACCACCTTCATTGGCGAAGAAAAGTGGAAATTTGAGAAGGCCAGGCAGTTGAAGAAAGCGCAGTACAAGAAGGAGCATTTTCTGAAGAAAATTTTGTTAACATGACAATTGATGAACTTGTGGCTATTCAGACTGAGATCAAAGGACTCAGTGATGAATTCAACGTCTACCGCACAGACTGACTTAGAGCCAAAGTCAGATTTGTGAAGTTGGCTGAGAAACTCACTTTGAATGTTGCTGCTTCATCGCAACATGAATCTCCTCAGGGTGAAGCATCTGCTCAGCCCACTGAAGAATATGCCAGCACCGCTGATGAAAATCAGGCTGCTAATGAAACTGCTAGTACCAGGGCTGATGACTCTATTCCAGCCGTGGATGAAATTTCTAGGGCAACCACTAGTGTTGCGTTTGAGGAAATATCCAGGCCAGCTGAGGCATCAATTGTTGAGCTTGAAGAAACTAAACCAACCAGTCCAACTGCATCAGTTGTGCCTGAGGTAAATGAACCAATTTCCTCTGCTCCTCCTGCACCAACACCAAGTCCAGTTCTTCCTTCTACATCAGAAGTGAAGAAAACCAAGGCTACAGAGCGAGCAATAGTGAATAAAAGGAAAGCATCTGCTTCATCAGATGCTTCAGCACCGAAGAAGATGAAGACACTGACAAGCTCTTTTGAGTATCCTATTGATGTTGTTCCTGTCTCCAACATGCCATCAAAGGAACTTGTTCCCTTTGGTGAGGATTATGTGATCCCAAGCGGATCTGATGAAGACGTTCCTTCTGCTGCTTCTTTAGAGCAGTTGGACAAAGAAATTGAAGCGGATAATATCCCTTCAACCCCAGTCGTCTCATTGCCTATGCCTCAGTTCACAGATGAAGAGGGGGGCGTTGAAGAATTGAATGAAGAAGATGACGACATGGACATTGGGTGCTCCACTCCAGTGTTGAATGATGATTATTGGGATAGTCATCATCCCAACTCTCCCATGCTCATGCCACTGCAACAAATTCCCCAGTCCCAGTGCAAACTGAAGTTCAAATGGGTTCTGAAGATCATCACTCCACTCCTTCCATTCCTGAAGAAATTGCAACCACTAGTGCTGATGTTAATGTTGATGAAGAAATGAAGACCCAGGCTGCTACTGAAGCAGAAACTCAAATTCCTCAGCCTACGGTTCCTGAAAAAGTGATTCCTGAGGCTGTGATGACTTTGACTGACACTCCTCAGCCCAAGCCGAAGAATCCCTTCTCCAAGAAGCAGAACTTCAAGGCTGATGACTTCTTCCATGAGCATGTATTCTTCACAGATTACAATCCTTATGACTCTGCTCATCTGTGAAGGAAGCGTTTCTGGACTGCAAGCCAAGCCAACTTCTATTCTTCACTGCATTTTGATAAGGACAAAGTATTTGATCATGGGAATATTCCTCATGTGGACATGGAATCACTGCCTTGCTTCACACCAGTCCTCAATGTGCTTCATGAAGCTGGGCTACTAAACTTTTGCATCGACATCGTAGACTAGAATGAAGAACTAATTCTTCAGTTCTACACAACGCTGCACATAACAAGAAGTGCTGAAGATGTGAATTCTTGGGTGTTGGACTGGATGATAGAAAACACTCACTTCAAAGCACCAGCCTCTTGATTGTTGCATGCCCTGCCTGTCAGTCCTCCCCTTGAAGGTGCACATTGTATCTATCATGAACCTAAGCTATCTGACCATTCCATGCAAGTTTTGATGAAACCTATGAAGCCTGGTCAAGCCCCAAGGACCAAATTCCTCGTGAAGGAATTGTTGTATGTGCCACGGACTGTCTATCGCATTTTGACCAAGACATTGAGTCCCATCAAAGGCCACGACTCGAATGAAGAAGAGGTCATTGGCATCATGAAGAATTTGCTGTTCATCATCATCCATGGCGTTCCAATCAACTACCATGATTTCTTCATGAGGACTCTGGAAAATGTTGCACTGTCGCCTTTTGAATTGAAGCCTTATGCTCCTTGGATTATGAGATTCCTCAGATCAAGGTCTTCAATCAATTACAAGGCTGACTTTCAATATCATCTCAGTTACTTGCCGCCCATTTAAGTCTTCAAATGACCTATATCCTCATCTGATGAGAAGGGCAAGGCAACTGCTGTTATTGATGAAGGCATTCGTCCATTGGATGGTCAGTTCTGCAACGCTGCATCTTACTCCACCAATGATGACTCTGCCACTCATGACTCTACCGCCAATGCTTCAAAGAAAAATCCTCAAGGCATAGCTCCAAGGGGGTTGACTAATCGTGAGCTTCTCCTCAGTCTTCACCAGAAGGTCGATCGCAATCATAAATGGGTCAAGCGACAGTTTAGTTCAATTCTTCAGAACATGACCATCACTCAGAATTCAGTGAAGAAGAACCATTACTATCTGCATGAAGTATTTGATCGCACCTGGGTTGTTCTATCTCATCTCTACGATGAAGATGACCTCAACAAGATGGGCTTCAAGTAGACTGGTCTCAGCCACCTTCGAATAAATTCAAGAAAGTCAAAGTTCCTCACTTGGTGGCCAGCTCTTATTCTTCATCATGTGAGACTGATGAAAATGAAGATTTGGATGACACTGTGGCAGGCCCTACTTCGACAACCGACCCCAACAACGCTGGAGCTCCTCCATCGACCTCATGATGATATTCTTGAGGGGCGTTAGTCCTGATTTTTCGTCCCTTTTGGTCATTCTATGACAAAGGGGGAGAAATTTGAGTTAGTCTTCAAGTGGGTCTATCTATATGGGTGTTTTTTTACTAAGTTACAACTCTCGTTCTTCTGAAAACTTTGTTAGATCGAGTTGTAATCTTAATTCCGATGGTGGTCAGATACTTTTGCTATGTTCTTCTGCATGTTGTTTCCTCATGTATGATAATGCACGCATGTTGAATTACATCAGTCACCATATTTCATCATGCATTTCAAATTCTTCATATCATATGTTAAATGCGTGTATGAATTACAAGATATAGGGGGAGATCTCCATAATACTACTCTTCAATGTCCATTGCTTCTCAAAAGCAAATTCCTCACATATGCACATCTTCAGGGGGAGTTTCTTCTATATCTTGCAATCAAATTCCTCAATGTCAGTATTTACATTTCATATGTTTATCCCCGTTGAAAACTTAACCTATATTGTCATCAATCACCAAAAAGAGGGAGATTGTAAGTGCATATAGTTCCCCTTAGTGATTTTGCTGTATTGAAGACTTATAGGTTAAGGGACTAAAGCGTTTGTGAGTGCACACATGTCTATAAGTCTATGAGGAGTTTGATATTTACAGAGAAAGTCGACCCCTAAAAATGAATGTCTTCAACTGAAGACTTTGGATTCCTGAAGAGCTTCTGAAGACTTTGAAAGTGAAGAAATTGGTGTGACCCTGAAGACTTGGTATTCATGCGAGGAACATGAAGCATGAAGACTTTTCTTTTCATAGTTTCATTTTCTCTTTCTTGAGTCATAGGAAACACCATACTATTAAAGGGGGTCGAGGAAAAACTAAGGAAAAATTTCCATGTGATGCTCAACTCAAAATCCTACACCTACCAATCCCTTCGAGTGAAGCCATTGGAAATCTCATACAGTTCAGTCAATTTCTTTAGTGACAGAGACAAAGTTCTTTTGGTCCCTGAGGAATTTGTTCTGACTGAGGAGTTAGGACTTCGCTAGTGTGGATTGCCTACAAGTGAGGAACATGATAGCCCCGAGGAATTTGAACCTCAAATTTCCAACTGTTACTGTGCTACACGCCAGCTAACCCAAAATATCTACCCACCTAACGGTCATATCATTGAAGGGCATTTATGTCTTATCATGTCGGGCTGCTCCCTAGGCTATAAATAGCCGCCCCCTAGAACCACTAGCTGGTTGGCTGCTCCGATAGAAACTGACACTTCTCATTGAGAGCATCTCATCCTCCGAGGACTTTTAATGAAAATCATCAAGTGAGGAAAACCCAAACCCAAACACCTACAAACCAAAAGTGATTGAGCATCACTGAAGAGATTGATCCTGTGTGGATCCGACGCTTGTTACCTTTGAAGACTGTGCATCTTCCAGACGGTTAGGCGTCGTGGTCTAGAGCATCCAAGAGGAAATTGTGGGTCGCCGAGTGACCGAGTCTGTGAAGTTTTGGAAGTCACCTGAAAACTTACCACGAGTGATTGGACGAGGTCTGTGTGACTTTAGTTCAAGGAGAATACGGTGAGGACTGTGTGTCCTCAGGTTTAAATACCTAGCCGCTTCAACCAGACGTACGACTGTCACATTAGTTGGAACTGGTCTACCAAATCATTTTCTTCACCAAGCCTACTGGTTCTATTTCCTCAACCCTTTCATCTCCTCATTACTGTGTTGTGTGCTTGTTCATATCCGTTTGAAGGCTTTGACTGAAGACTTTCTCAATTTCCTCAGTTCAATTTCTTCAATCTGTTTGCCTTCACCCTGTTTTATCCTGTGCTTACACTTTCTGTACTCTGTGTTTGTTTTCATTTCATCATGATGTCCATGCTTATGTTATGTCATGTCTGCATCTGAGTACTTATTCCGCTGCAAGTATTTCTTCGCTTAGGAATTTCCTCACCCTGAAATTCCTCAGTGAAGAATTCATAAAAATCGTCTATTCACCCTCCCCCCTCTAGTCGACTTAACGCACTTTCAAGACTATATGATGGTTGAGTATGTGGACTTTCCTAAAGGCTCCAATACGTGACCCTTCCTGAAAAGATGATGAATTGTAGTTGCAAAGTTGACTTAGAACATAGTTTGTTGGTTTCTAATAGAGTTTGTGCTTTATACTTCAATAGTGTGATGAATTGTCACTTATTCATGACAAGTCTATGATAAAAGTTCTATGATAAAAGCTTTATGTTTAATCTTGTTGCTGTTATAATAATGAACATGATGCTTCTATGTCCGTATTTTGTTTTTATCGACACCTCTCTCTCTCAATGCATGTGGACATGTTTTTCGATTTCGGTTTTCGCTTGAGGACAAGCGAGGTCTAAGCTTGGGGGAGTTGATACGTCCATTTTGCATCATGTTTTCTTACTGTTATTTATGATGTTTTTATCCATAATAATGCTTTTTGGAGTAATTCTAATGCCTTTTCTCTCATAATATGCAAGGTATACACAAAGAGGGAGAATTCCGGCAGCTGGAAATCTGGACCTGAAAAAGCTACGTCGGGTTACCTATTCTGCACAACTCCAAATGAGCTGAAACTTCACAAGGATTTTTTATGGAATATTTGAGAATTATTGGAGCAAATAACTACCATAGGGGCCCACTAGGTGAGCACAAGCCACCTGGGCGTGCCAGGGAGCCCAGACGCGCCCTGGTGGGTTGTGCTCACCCAGGCCCACCTCCGATGCCCATCTTCTGGTATATAGGTCATTTTTTACCTAGAAAAAAAATAAGGAGAGGACTTTCGGGATGGAGCGCCACCGTCTCACGGCGGAACTTGGGCGGGAGCACTTTTGCCCTTCGGCGGAGCGATTCCGCCAGGGGAACTTCCCTCCCGGAGGGGGAAATCACCGTCATCATCATCACCAACAACTCTCCCATCTTGGGGAGGGTAATATCCATCAACATCTTCAACAGCACCATCTCATCTCAAACCCTAGTTCATCTCTTGTGTTCAATCTTGCTATCGGAACTATAGATTGGTGCTTGTGGGTGACTAGTAGTGTTGATTACATCTTGTAGTTGATTACTATATGGTTTATTTGGTGGAAGATTATATGTTCAGATCAAATATGCTATTTAATACCCCTCTGATCTTTAGCATGACTAGGAAAATTGCCCGTTGCAACGGGTAAAATTATGTAGCTTACACACCTAGGATAATAATATAGTACACACGATCAAATGTAGCAGTTTGCTAGTTTTTTTCTCGACGTAAATGAAGGATGTAAAGAAGAAAAAGAGTGAGAAGAAAGACATAAAAATTTACATATCATGTGGTCATTTAATAATTTATTCAATCACTTTTTTCATTCTTGTGTTCCTTATACTTGTGCAAACATACATAGACATGATACAACAACAAATTGCCCGCAGAAAAAAGATACAACAACACATTAATTATTGCAGCGCTATTTCTCGGACATCCCAAATTTTGTGGCAGTCATGATAGTTTCAGTGCCTCCCGCTGTAACTCCTATCACTTCATTAATGTATTGTCCTCAACCTTTGGCCTGCATGAGGAAAAAACATTGTCATACTAATTTTATGATCCAAACATACACGTGATGGATCTAGAACAATCTAGTTTAATATTGGATTCATGATGAACGACAAACTCTTCTGATAAAACTATTTAATTTAGCTTATAAATACGTGTTAAAACTAAAATTGCTAAACCCAAATTGATTTGCTTGTTCCAGTTTACGTTTCTAGTTCAACACGTGCTACGCCTACAACCCAGAACAATCTCTTATATCCTACCTCTTATATCCATCTCTGATATCCTACCTTTTTTAACAATCTTATGTTTAAGCACATAAGAAATATATACTACTCTACATCGTAAGGCTTGAAAAACAATTCGACCTGAATCTCTCTGATCATCGAAAGTACAGTTCACGTAACCAAACGCATGCATGCAGCAATTTGTTAGCTTTAATTAACAAACAAACTACGTACCATCTAGCCATCTAGCATGGTGTCGTGAAGCAGCTAGACCGCCAGCAAGAGCAGCAGTACAAGTGAGCCGCGTTGGCGCAGCAGGCGATCAGTTCTAACAGCTCACGGGCGATCACCCACACTGAGCCGCAGGTCACCATCAATCCCTGGGCGTGGCTGAAAGTGTTGCGGGTATCCGTCACTGTCACCATGCCCCTGTCTTCCAGATTCACGCACGTACATACTCGATCGCAGGGTCGGCGGTGTGGTGCTAATGTACGTGAATTGCTGAGCATCCCCGAGCCCAGCCGGTCCTCGCGAGTCTTCATGTTGGTGCTACCAGCGCTGTCCAAAGCTCATAGTACCCTGCTATGCATCCTGGCCGTCCTTGTCCTCCTGGTCCCTTGATCTGAACTCCGACGGACCCTCGGGGCTACGTGGCTGGTGCTGCGCGGCAGTGATTGGTGGCTATCCTTGCGAGTTCTCTAGCTAGGAACAGCTTGTGCTCCTGCGAGAACATGATGCCGCAGCCGGCATTGTCCAAAGCTCGTAGTGCCTTGCTCTGCGTCCTCATCGTCCCTTGATCTGGCGCGAGCTCAGGACAGGCGGACGGTGTTGGGCTGCAGCGATGGGTTCAGGGCTGATTGATTCTCAATCGATGCCTCATATATAGTTGTAGGTCTAACGAGTAAATTGACATGTTGCAGTAGTATTCAGATCATTCTTTCGATTGGTGTGGGAGGACGATGGACGGACATCCAAGGCGTGCCTGCACAAAATCAGTATGTGGCATTGCACCACCAGGTACATGTTGAGACTTGGGACGTCTGTTGGGACCCATGGTCTTATTTTAGATGACAAACGATGACAGAGTTGAAGCCCACACCAGCCGTCAACTACTGCATGAGGATGATGGTCCAGCACACCTTGTCGTCCGCCGTACAGGCGAGACTGCTGGCCAAGGCATCCGTCACCTACTCGGTGCAGTACGCCTGCACGGTGACGTGCATGTCTCAGCCGGACGTTCCGAAGCAGACATCCAGGGCCACGGGTCGACGTAGAGGAAGACTATTCAGATCAAGGATGCTGCGTAAGTGATGTCAATGGCACCGAAGCCATGGATTCATGTCATCGTGTGAAGCGGCCACTCGTGACAAGGTATGGTGGCTCCAGCCAGAATGGCTTGTTGAACGCTGCGGCACAGCTTTTGGACGCGACGACAGCCCTAGTGTTGGATCGTTAAATCACAGGCATGACTACTTATGGATGATAGACTCTAAATCTCCTAGACTCCCACGACATGTCTTGATCTCAGATACGATATGATAGACACGATGCGGATGATTTTTTTTGGAGGAAAAAACAAGCATTGACCACATCGTTTGGTTTCTTTTGCCTTTTCTATAGGAGTACATGTGTGTATCAAGTGTGGCCGCATGAAACGATTGTGTTATTCTGGTCCAAACCGTTATGTAGATCTATTTTTATATCTCAGTCGTCAATCTTTAAGATTAACACAAAATCAACGGATATAAGATGTGACATATGGAGAACTATGAAAGTCTCCATCCATTAATATTAGGTAAAGATTATTATTTGTGAGTAATTACTTTTGTTCTTGAGGTCATGGGAGAAATCATGTTGCAAGTAATCATGTGAACTTGATATGTGTTTGATATTTTGATAGTATGTATGTTGTGATTCCCTTAGTGGTCTCATGTGAACATCGACTACATGACACTTCACCATATTTGGGCCTACGGGAATGCAATTGTGGAGTAGCAATTAGATGATGGGTTGCGAGAGTGACAGAAGCTTAAACCCCAGTTTATGCGCTATTCCGTAACGGACCGATTGGATCCAAAAGTTTAATGCTATAGTTAGAATTTATTCTTAATACTTTTCTCGTAGTTCCGGATGCTTGCGGGAGGGTTAATCATAAGTAAGAGGTTTGTTCAAGTAAGAAGAGCAGATAAGCACCGGTCCACCCACATACCAAATTGTCAAAGTAGAGAGCACGAATCGACCCAACATGATGAAAGTGACTACATGAAATTCCCGTGTACCCTCAAGAACGCTTTGCTTATCATAAGAGACCATTTTGGCCTATCCTTTGCCTCAAAAGGATTGGGCTATCTTGTTGCACTTCTTTACTACTATCATTACTTGCTCGTTAGAAATTATTTTGCTATCAAACTACTCCGCTACTTACAATTTCAACACTTGCAGACATTACCTTACTGAAAACCACTTGTCATTTCCTTCTGCTCCTCATTGGGTTCGACACTCTTACTTATCGAAAAGAGCTATAATTGATCCCCTATTCTTGTGGGTCATCAATAACACGTGAATCTATGCATTATGCCTAGCTAGGGGCATAAAACGATAGCGCTTGTTGGGAGGCAACCCAATGAATAAAACTTATTTTTTCCCTTTTTCTTTCTGTTTTTGACTGTTTGCACAATTAGGCTACTATTATGATTGTGTTTTTATGTTTTAATTAGTGATAGTGCCAAGTAAAGCCTTTAGAATCATGTTGGGTGATAGTTGACTTGATCTTGTTGGAAAATAGAAACTTTTGTGTCCAGTAAAATAATTTTCATAATTCACAGAAGCGACTAAAAATTCTGAATTTTTTTACACAAGATTGATATACAAATTTCCCATGTTGTCCTAAGTTTTCTGAATTTTTGTAGTTACAGAAGTATACAAAGTTTCCAGATTACTACGGATTGTTCTGTTTTTTGACAGATTCTGTTTTCTTTGTGTTGTGTGTTTATTTTGACGAATCTATGGTTTGTATTAGAGGGTATAAGCCATGGTAAAGTTGAAATACAGTAGATATAATGCAAAAATAAAATATGAATGGGTTTGCAACAGTACTTAGAGTAGTGATTTTCTTTCTTATACTAACGGATCTCATGAAGGTTTTGTTAAGTTTTGTGTGATTGAAGTTTTGAAGTTTTGGGTGACATCACGATGGATGAAGGAATAAGGAGTAGCAAGAGCCTAACCTTGGGGATGCCCCATGGCACCCCAAGATAATATTCAAGGATGAACAAGCAACTAAGCTTGGGGATGCCCCGAGTGGCATCCCCTCTTTCTTCTAACGATCATCGGTATTTTACTTAAAGCTAATTTTTTATTCGTCACATATCATTAGTTTTGCTTGGAGCGTCTTATATTATATGAGTCTTTGATTGTTTTCCTTTTAGTTTCTCACAAGTATCCTTGCTGGACACGCCTATTTGAGAGAGCCAAAATAATGCTTTGATTTGTTAGAATTGCCCTTTAAGCTTCACTAAAAAAATTGAGCTAATGAATTGCTCTAGTGCTTCACTTATATCTTTCTGAGCACGGTGTTCTTTAATAATTTTGAAGAAATGCTCTCATGCTTCACTTAGATTTATTTGAGAGTTAGTAATTTTGAAGAAATTCTCTCATGCTTCACTTATATTATTTTGAGAGATGAAAAAAATTTATGCTCATGTTCTTCACTTAAACTTGTCTGAGCTTGTCAAAAAGCAATCGCAACATATGAAACTAGTCCCAAAGTGATAGATATTCAAGAGGGATATAGTAAAAACTGTCGTGAAGATCATTGGAAAAAATAAACTTGATTCCTTGTAATAGTTTTGAGATATGATGATAGTAATATGTGAGTCATGTTGATGAGTAATTATGCTTTAGTAAGAATATTGATGTTAAGGTTTGTGATTCCCTAAGCAAGCACGAAGGTCAATAGTTATGCAACGACATTACATCCTACTTGTGCTACATTATTCGGTGTTAGTTATGCTTAATGCTCACTTATGTAATTTTTCGTTTCTTGGTTGGATGCTTCTCAATCTTTTGCTAGCCTTAACTTGTACTAAGTAGGAGTACTACTTGTGCATCCAAAATACTTAAACCAGTTTCGTCATATGAGTCCGCCATACCTACCTATATGTGTTATTCCCATGTCGTTCTAAGCAAATTTGTATGTGCCATCTCTAAATTTTCAAAATGAATTTCCTTTTTGTGTGCTCGTACCGCTCATGAAGTGGCAGGGGGTGGCCAATATTTCCCATGCTAGATGTGCTATTCTCAAGATGTGTGTTTATTCACTTGTCATTGCACGAGAGAACGACAAAGGTATTAGGGATGCCCAGTCCCGAAATGAAAAAGAAATTTACTTTATGTTGTCAAATAATAAATTCCTTGGAAAGTGTTGGTATGGAGGGCACCATGGATACGGCTAGCCATGGATTATAAAAGAATGGTGGAAAAGGAATAAACTTTATTTTATGTTTGGGAACCGCCTGTGATATATCTAGCATGGAAAGTGTTGGGAATTACTCGATCGTTTTCGTTGACAGGAAAAGCATACCACCCAAGATATTTTATCTCTCATTTTTTCGCTTTGAGCTCTGGTACCACTACAAATCCCTACTTCCCTCTATGAAGGGCCTTTGTATTTACTTTATGCAATTTTTATTTATTTTAGTCTCTATCTTCTCTTATAAAGCACCAACTAAGGGGCACTCCTGATCGTACTTGAGCATTGGATGTAGCTAATATGCGAGTGTGTTTCATGAATGGATCAATGATTGAGCATGATGGGCTAGGGATAGCTTTCTTTAGTGTTCGTATTTTGAAAGACATGGTAGCTTGTTGATATGCTTGAGTATTAAATTCTTTATGTCAAAACTAGACTATTGCTTTGAACCATATAAAAGTCCATATGTCCATGCTACAAAAGAAAAGAATGTGATGAACATGATAGGCAACATTCCACATCAAAAATTCTGTTTTTATCATTTACTTACTCGAGAACGAGTAGGAATTAAGCTTGGGGATGCTGATATGTCTCCATCGTATCTATAATTTTTTATTGTTCCATGCTGTTATATTATCATTCTTGGATGTTTTACAATCATTTTATAGCAACTTTATATCATTTTTGGGACTAACCTATTGAAATAGTGCCTAGTGCTAGTTGATGTTTTTCCTTGTTTTTTACTTCATAGAATATCAGTACCAAATGGAGTCCAAACACAGTGAAACTTTTTGGAGAATTTTTATGGACTAGAACAAACAAGTTGGGCCAAAGAAGTACCAGAGGGGTGCCCCGAGGGGGGCACAACCCACCTGGGCATGCCTGGGGGCCCAGGCACGCCCTGGTGGGTTGTGCCCACCTCGGTGGCCTCCTGCACCGCCTCTTTGCTCTATAAATACCCTGAAAATCCAAAAACCCTAAGGGAGTCGACGAAACACAATCCCGGCCGCCGCAAGTTCTAGAACCACCAGATCCAATCTAGACACCATCATAGAGGGGTTCATCATCCTCATTGGTGCCTCTCCGATTATGCATGAGTAGTTCATTGTAGACCTACGGGTCCGTAGGCAGTAGCTAGATGGGTTCTTCTCTCTTTTTGATTCTCAATACAATGGTCTCTTGGAGATCTATTTGATGTAACTCTTTTTGTAGTGTGTTTGTTGGGATCCGATGAACTTTGAGTTTATGATCAGATTTATTTATCCATGAAAGTTATTTGAGTTTCTTTTATCTCTTATATGCATGATTACTTATAGCCTCGTATTTCTTCTTTGAATCTTTGGTTTAGTTAGGCCAACTAGATTGATTTTTCTTGCCATGGGAAGAGGTGCTTTGTGATGGGTTCGATTGTACGATGTTCTTTCCCAGTGAGAGAAGGGGCAGCAAGACACATATGTATCATTGCTATTGAGGATAACAAGATGTGGGCTATTCCTACATTAATAGATCTCGTCTACATCATGTCATCATTCTTATTGCATTACTCCCTTTCTCCATGAACTTAATACACTAGATGCATGCTGGATAGCGATCGATGTATGGAGTAATAGTAGTAGATGCAGGCAGGAGTCGGTCTACTTATCTTGGACGTGATGCCTATATAATGATCATTGCCTGGATATCGTCCTAATTATTTGAGGTTATATCAATTGCCCAACAGTAATTTGCTTACCCGCCATATGCTATTTTCTCGAGAGAAGCCACTAGTGAAATATATGGCCCTCGGGTGTATTTTCTCATCATATATTTTTAGATCTGCATTGACATTTGCTTTTTCCTTCATTTGCATCTTTTATTTTCAGATCTATATTATCAAAAACCCAAAAATACCTTTTTGCACTTTTTTGTTACTTATTTTATTTTGTGTTTTATCAAGATCTATTTATCCAATCTATTACAATTTCTGGCACCGTTACCCGTGGAGGGATTGACAACCCCTCATAAGCGTCGAGTTGCAAGTATTTGTTCTTTGTGTGCAGGTACCATTTACATAGTGTTGCTTGGTTCTCCTAACTGGTTCGATAACCTTGGTTTCATAACTGAGGGAAATACTTACCGTAGCTGTACATCATCATCCCTTCCTCTTTGGGGAAATACCAACGTGGATACGAGCTATCAGTCACTTTGCCGAACGGTATCATTGAGACAGTTTGGTCATGGGATCACTACATACTCCCTCCGGATTTCCTGGATATGCGTTAGAGGGTTTATGATACCAGAGCTTTGCGAGTGGTCAACGAGTTGTAGGTAAGTCCTTTCAAACACTGCAATGTCAATACCAAAAGGTTTAAATTTGCCATAGTCATGTATTTACCGTTCTCACATGTATGCATGTTTGTAGGATTTGTTTACATGCGTAGATGCTGAGAATGATCGTGAAAATGTGGTGGTTGAGAATATTGCGAAGAAACTAGTCCACGACATGCACTATGAGGAGTGCGTCCGGTTAGGGGTGAAGTATCACGCGGACTATCTCAACCAGAAGATTTCCAAAAAGGAGGCTTGAGGGAAGCATCTTTCACGGGACAATTACTTCAAGGCAAGAAACGATGGATTCTTGCTATTCCCTACATTACCTTAAATTAGATTCCTTACTAAGATGTATTTGTTTACTAATTACAGGTCATTCCTCGATGGTGCACCAACAAACGTCCGTATTGGGAGATGATCGTCGAACGGTGCATAGATCCAGGATGGCAGGATGAACATAGGGTAATAGCTGAACGGCCAGGGCCGTCTCCAGGAATTCGGGGCCCAGGTGCGAAATGTAAAATGAGGCCCTAAAATTTCTAGAATAGATTATTTCTTTATAGAAAAAGTATGAATGAATTCCAACATTGCATAAATGATAGGCTTATCAAGGTAATAAAGAAAAAGACAACCCTAAAGCAACTATCTTGGAAATCTTTGTGTGTGACAACTTGATCATGATCTACTAGCCTACTATATATATCTTCCCTAAAAAAATTGATTGACGAACTGATGCATATGCTTATAATATGTTCACTAATATAATTATTCAGCAAAAAATAGTCTAGATTAAATAAGGATTCTATTTTGGAAAGATCGGTGTTTCTCTCAACTTGGTCTCGGCCACGGGCTGCTTCTACTCGTGCATCGGGATTTGCGACTAGCTAAGTGCCCAGCGGCCAATAGAATCGATGAATCAATTCTACATGCGGGCACGGTTGCGGCTGTATATACGGAAAGGATACAAAGCGATCAATCAAACAACGATGCTAGCCTCCGTCTCCGTGTAGCGGCGCCGCACTTCCGCTAGTTCTCTGTGAGAGGCTTTTTTTCTCGTGATGGCTGGATCGATAGAAAGATCGATCATTTAGCAGATTGTGTCGATCGGAGAGGGACCCGGGAAAGACTCGTTGGGGCAAGGTTGAGGAGCAGGCCCGAGTGCCAAATACTAGCTGAGGAAGCCCAGTTACGTGCCAGGTCTAAAGAAAGGGCCCAAAACAAAACAAATATACTAAAGTCATTGGCCCAAATCGGGGGGCCCTGAAATTTGGGGACCCTGTGCGGGCGCACAGCTCCCACAGGCCCCTGGACGGCCTTGTGAACAGCGTAAGTTGATGGGTTGTCCAGGACACCGTCAAGGCAACCTCACCACCCCAGATGTCGTCTCCAAACATGTAGGCAACAACATCCTTTTCTTTCCATCATGTTCTCTTTCATTTTTGTGAGCATTCCCTTGATTGTTTGGATCGCTTTCTTTTGCAGAAAGAAGACACTGGCAAGGATATCTCTTACTTCAAGGCCTGGACCATCAAATGTACCAAAGACGACAAGGACAAGGACCCTCTCCACTCGGAGAGGGACTGGATCAGCTCTAAACCCTGTCAGATGGGGAGAACTACACCAAAAATTGAAGGAGACATACGGGCAAGAGGCTGTTCCTCACGTGCTACCATTTGACCCTCTTGTGGCCATTGCTGCGGCAGGCGATAGACCAAATGGCCGGATGGTGGTTCACCTTGATTCTGTCATAACATCCTCCCTTCCGAGAGTCAACACGCTCCATGCTATGAGTACTGGCTCTACTCCTACCATAGAGCGTCACATACCACATACCATGGCTATTATTGAGGATATTCAGGTCATTGCTTCTTCATTGATCCTTCATGGTCCTGCATGTTTGCATTTCAACACGAATGACATTTGCATTGCCATATTGTAGACTCGGCTGAGTGACACCTAGAAAGAATGAGATGAAGACCGGGCTAAGCTGAAGGCACAAGATGATCTAGTGAAGTCTTTACAACATATGGTGGCCAATATTTATTCTATATGCAAGGCAAACCAGGCCAGAGATGCCACCGACGCCAGAGTGGAACATTGTGAGTTTCGTTCGACCTGTTTCTATCACCATTTTCGGCATTACCATATGCATTCATCTTATTGGGTCAATCCATCACAGCTCAATCCATCCCAAGGGTCGAACAATGTTCCGGTAGTTCCACCTCAAGTTGGTGGAGTTGGGAAAGTAAACGGAATGACGCCTTCTGATGTTGATGTTACCACTTCACACGCCTCGGTTTCAAACCACCATATTTTTTATTTTTTCTTCAAATTCTTGTAAACAACACACCAAAGAACAAAAGAGATGGCACTGTAAATTGTGCAACAAATCACGATAAAAAGGGTTGAGCCAATAACCATACTGAAAAATTTATATAACCCAACATACGTAGTTTTATTGCAGCCTAATACGCTGGAAATCACTCAAATCGGGGGCACCACGAGCTCCATCTACTCGCATCACTAGTAGAAACACAAGCCTTTGATCCGGAGCATTAGTCCCGGTCGGGTTGAGACTAATGTGATCATTAGTCCCGGTCCCAACGGCTGGGAGCGGACGGGGGCACGACCACCTTTAGTCTAGGTTCATTTGTGACCTCTAGTCCTGGTGGGTGATACCAACTGGGACTTAAGGGGTGGTGGTATGCTGGCGTCAGGCTAGAGCCCATGCGAGCCCCTAGTCCCGGTTGGTATCACCTACCATAACTAGACATAGACCTTTAGTCCCGGATTGTGTCACCAACCGGGACTACATATATCCCTATATAAACCCCTGCTTCGTCCAGCCTGAGTCCAAGCTTTCTCCTTTCTCTCCTTGCTGTATTCTTCCCCTAGCTCGAGCTCATCCTCCATTTTTGCCAAGATTTGTCAAGATTTAAGGCACCCCATTTATCTTAGTGTTTAAAAGGTTAGCAACTTTGTCCTTTCATCTCTCATTGTTAGTTTAGCTCGTTTCATGCTCTATAATTATAGTCATTTGAGGGTTTTAGTTTGGGATTAATTATGTGGGAGTTTATTTGATTTATATGCAACTTGATCTTAAATTAACATCTTAGTTTGCATATGTGTAGGTGTGGTTTACCTAGTGTGCCTTCCCGTCCCCGTCCTCACCGTCGTCGATCGCCCACGCCGTCCCGTCGCTGGCACCACCTTGGTGAGGCTCTTGTTCTTATCCTTTATGTGCAAAAAGAAATCTTATTTGTATGATTTAGATAGTTCCTTGTATAATTTTCATACTTGTATGATTGTTTGTTATATGTAGTGCCATGGTTTTCATATCCATCCCCGTCGGCCCTCGTCCGATTTATGATTCGGATGTGGTATATTATCTTTTATAACTATTTGTTGCATTTCGTGTTTATGAAAATTATGCCCATCAAGTTGACATAGATATTTTTATCTAGGAGGTATGTGAACAGGAAATTGATGCTCAAGAATTCACCACCGTGATTTTGATGCTCGACGGGTAATTTGAATAAGTAACGCACTACATCGGCCTCTTTCGTTCATTTCCTGATATCAAGTAATTAATAACTACTTTATTCATTTTCTTTGTTGGGCAGGGTTCGGAACCGGTTCATCAAAGAGGTTGTTGGTGAATGTAAATCGAAGCTGTCATGGCGACGAATCAAGGTAATTAAGTAGTACTAGCTGGGCCATGCACCTATTTAATTCTAGTATCAATACCATTATCATGCTTTATTATTATCTGATTGAATCCTATTCTCGCAAAGTGCATGAGGCAGGAACAGGGGACTAATTTATGTTCACACTACGTTTGCGAGAACATTCGCATGACGGCCAAATGGCACAAAGATACAAGACAAGTTCAGGTACGTAAACACTATTCACATTTTTTGTCATGATCTAATATATAGATATATATACACACACAACTAATTAATATATTCATATTGATGTCCTTCTTCGAAGATGGTGCAGATGCGGGATAGGCTCATACCAGAGAACCGCATACAAGCAATTCAAGAGGAATTGGCGGTATTTTTGCTTAAGGAGGTCATATCTGATAGAGGAGAATACCATTGCACCTAATCCCTGCATGTAATGATCTGCAAATTGTAGGAGAAATTGTATATGCCAAATTGTATATATATATATATATGTGTGTGTGTGTGTGTGTGTATGCATGGTGGTACGAGAAATTATATGAGAGATGTATGGTCGTACGAGAAATTATATTATATGTGCATAACGTGTACAATATGTAGTAGCATAAAATATGTTTGAAATGAAAAAGATTTGAATGAAAGACATAAAATGAAAAGCAAAAATAAACCATAAACCCTAAAACCCTAAACCCCTAAACCCTTAGTTCCGGTTGGTGCCACCAACTGGGATTAAAGGTCCCCAAGCCCCAGCGCGCGCTGCCGGCCACGTGGAAGGTCTTTAGTCCCGGGTCGTCGCCAACCGAGACTAAACGGTAGGGGGGCCTTTAGGCCCGATTTATTTGTCTCGGTTGGTGACCCAGGACTAAAGGCCCTTCCCAACCGGGAATGAAGGTCATTCCTCTACTAGTGCATGAAGACAAATTTTGCACACACACGCTTGATTACACCGAGAATTGCAACAAACCGGAAAGATAACTACTCCAGTTTCCCCATGCAGATAGCGCACCTAGGGTTGTCCTATTTCAGCACCTATTCCTTGACGCATGGCAAGTGAAAGACATGGCCGCATTGCAGCAACTACACATATGCAAACTAAGAAGTTAATTTGTGCTCAAATTACATACAAATCAAATAAACTCCTAAATAATTACTCCCAAACTAAAACCAACAAATCACTATTTGAACCAGGACTAAAGGGGGCCGTGCCCCCCCTATCCGCTCCTAGGCGTTAGAACCGAGACTAATGCTCACATTAGTCACGGGCCCAAACCCGACCGGGACTAATGCTCCGGATCAAAGGTTTGTTTTCTAGCGGTGAAGAGGACCATGAGGAACAACGCTGCCGTCCCCCGAAGACGCTTCCGACCAGCTGTGCCTCCTCCATCAGATCGGTGCCGCCTGTTGGCGTTGGAACCAGGTGCATGGTGTCGTGCTTGTGCTTCCTGCAGAAAACAAAACAACACGAGCCCATGTCCATGTGAGTGAAAGACAGATCGAGAGCGAGAACAGGAGATAGAGAGAGAGATCATACGTGCAGAGGAAGAGGGAGTAGCTTTTTTGAAAGAAATTTCGAGCTTTATTCATTAGAAATAATCATTACATCGTTTATGAGGATTGGTACAATTGCATTATGTGGTTCCTCAAACCAATTAGAAATGAAAGAAAATCTAGCCAATTAGGCAAGTTCATGAGCAACTTTATTTGCTTCTCTATTACAATGCTCGAATCTACAAATAGGAAAAATCACAAGCTAAGTGAAAACAGTCATAAAAAATTACATTTGTTGCCCCCGACGTTCGTCCTCCTTCGTTCATGGTATCAATCACCTCCATATCATCTGAGTTAGTAATTACGCGATTGCAGCCCATCCTTTGCCCAGGCGGTATGCCGAATTTTAAAGCCAAAGCTTCATCCATCAACATATCTACACACCAGTTGATCTTACCATTCCCACCATCGATGAAACCTACCTTTATCATCTCTTAAGACCGCCCTCATCGTACCCCTAAGAAGGACATGGTCAAAAGAAGCATCAACGTCAAGTTTAACAAACCCCGTCAGGGGCTAGACCATCCTCCTCTTTTCATGGAAGCCTTCGGCAAGGAGGCATTAACAAAATTGGTAGTGAGAGCACGTATCCCCATGGACATCTGTTGTGCATTTTGAGTAGTCTCATTGTGTACCAATTTGCGCCTTTCCCACCACAAGTACCAGGCTGATATGGCAATCATGTCACGCACATTTCGAGTGCCCATAATACATAGCTCCTGATCTGGTAATGAAAGTAAATATTCCAAGACTGCCTCACTCGCATAGTCTATTTTATAAGCTCTATTGATAATATTGTCCATCCCTTGTCTTCTCCAGACTTCTTTTGCTCTGTCACATAGAAACAACAGATACTTTGTGCCTTCTGGCCTAGATGAGCAGGCATGACACTCAGGCGAGACTTTCACATGTCTATTAGGTAGGTTAACATGACACGAAAGAGTGCCATGAAGTGTACGCCAAATAAATATTTTAACCTTTGTTGGAAAAGAAAGTTTCGAAATCCTCCCCCAAATAGGATTAACCATGGTACGTCTCATACCGTTGGTAAGTCGTAACTTGTTACCATGTTAGTGGTCCCATTCCACAAAATAAGCAGACCGAACCGAAAAAATCCCATTTTTTGTGAAATTCCAAGCTACAAAATTTGGCATATCATGTTGCGATATAGGGATCACAAGCACTCCTGAACATCAATAGCCCATAGAGTCTGTCTGAGAAGATCTTCATCCCAACTATTTAGGATTGGATCAATCAAATCTGCTACCTTTCATAGTAACTAGCCTCCCTTAGGGGTCACAATTTTATGGTTTGCACAATATGGGATCCTGTGTCCTCCCAAATGTCAATATTCTGCCCATTTCCCACTCGCCAAATATGACCATGCTTCAGGGAGCTCACACCTGCCATAATACTTTGCCAGGTAAAGGAAGAACTCTTCTTTAGGTCAGTGTTCAACAAGTCACCATCGGGATAGTATTTGACTCTCAAATTGGTAGCACATAGAGAATCCGGATTCTCGATAAGACGCCAAGCCTGTTTAGCAAGCATAGCCAAATTGAACCAATGGATATCACGAAAGCCCATTCCTCCTTGGTTCTTGGATACACACAGTTTCCACCAAGCCATCCATTGCATCCTCCTTTGGTTGTCCTCTTCTCCCCACCAGAAATGCGCCATCGTGTCAATAATTCCTAGTCTGAGTGTAGCGGTGCAAGTGCCACCCTGATCGCCCTTTATATATAACTCCTCTCAAAGATTGAACGAGTGATGGTCAGTGAGATTCACCATTTATTTGCCAGGTCTGAAATTTATTCTTCTTCTTCATTTTTTGATGGTCCAACCAATAGAGATCCAACGGCTCACACACAGAACAAAAAATCTTGGTTACTACACTATGGTTCTTACAAGTTGCATACATGACCGATCGTCGACGACCAGCTGTCACCATGCTTCCCCTAACAAAAGGGCTGCTGAGAGACCACATTATTTACTCTTAATTATTGTTCATCACCATCAGCAAAATGCCAAATAGCAGACAAAAACATATTAGGAAATCCATCAAGGGAAACATGACAAGATTTCTGACGAAGGCTTTCCGATTTTAGACTGCACTACCATGCCGTGTCAAGTTCATGCACTGCGCTCAGGCAGTTCTATAATCTTTGTTGTTTATCACAAGCAGGAAAGGCTTCCAATAGAAACTTCAAAGCTGGCACTGGATGACTCGACAGGAAAGCTGGAATCTTATTGTCGGTGTCAAAACCGGCGGATCTCGGGTAGGGGGTCCCGAACTGTGCGTCTAAGGCGGATGGTAACAGGAGGCCGGGGACACGATGTTTTACCCAGGTTCCGGCCCTCTTGATGGAGGTAAAACGCTACGTCCTGCTTGATTAATATTGATGATATGGGTAGTACAAGAGAAGATCTACCACGAGATCGGAGAGGCTAAACCCTAGAAGCTAGCCTATGGTATGATTGTTTGTATATGATCTATCGACTAGCCCGGCCTCGGTTTATATAATGCACTAGAGGCCTAGGATAACAAGAGTCCTAGCCAAATACGCCGGTGGGGAGGAGTCCTTGTCTTGATCACCAAGTCTTGTGGAATCTTCCATGTATGCGGCAGTTGTCCGAACTGGCACATGAGTATACGGCCATGGGGGTCCTCGGCCCAATCTAACAGATCGGGAGACGACGTGGTGAGTACCCCCTAGTCCAGGACACCGTCAGTAGCCCCCTGAACCGGTATTCAAGTTAGGGACGCTCCTCGATTCTTCCAAACTGTTCTTCATCTTCGGTTGACGGTCTTGAAAACTAGTTCAACAAATATTCTCATCTTCAATCTTGAGGATCGCCGAAATGCATTCGGCGAGTTTACACGTAGGGTATCCGAGGGGCCCCTTAAAGTTTCCGGCCTTTATCAATGCCTTGTTATTTTTATGCCACACCTCGGGTTTGAAGTTGTTCCCAGGAGGCAGCGTCGTCTTGCGTCCGAGCTCTAACGCCGGACTGCATTCGAGGTATCTTTTGCGGCCGAGCACCAATGCCGGACCGCTTCCGAGCTCCAATGCCGGAATGTAGCCGAGCTCCAACGCCGGACTATGTCCAAGCTCCAACGTCGGACTGTATCCGAGCTCCAACGCCGGACTATATCCGAGCTCCAACGCCAGACAGTGTCCCAGTTCCAACGCCGGACTATATCCGAGGTGTCATATCACCTTAGTTCAAAAAAGTTGAAGGAGTTCAGCCGAGCTTAATGCCGGAAATGCCCTCTATGGAGCCATCCACTAGCGCCTGAGCTTTATGCCGGACTGCTTCCGAGGTGGTGCACCACCCCGACTGTGGGCCGATTTTTTGTCAATATTTTTTATCATTGCAATTTATTCTCACTCGAGATATATAGCCAGTAGCCCTCAAGGTGTGTATCGGTCTAAAACCCGAGATGCACCTGAAGGATGACGTAAGACCGCTGATCCCAGTAGCCGCTGAGACTCAGGTTGATTTGCAAAATCGGCCTGAGGATCAAGTCCTAGCTCGGCAGAACACTTCGGGACACAAAAAGCGGCGTGCTTAGTCCTTGAGACTCAGGTTGGGTGCGGCCGACCAACCTGAGGATCAAAATCTCCTCGGCAACTGTATTGCACTTAAAATTTTCTGCATTGAACATGCAATGCAGTAGCCCCCGAGACACTGGTCGGGTGGCAACACCAGATCAGGGGATCGATGTGCCCCTTTAATATTTGTAAATAATAAGGCCGAAGCCTAGTAGCCCCCGAGCCTTAATGCGGGCACGGGTGGCCGAATTAAGGATCGATATCCATAGTAAAATCACAAATTATGTGTAATGACTCTATGTATCCAAGTACTTTACGTCATTAATGCTCGGATCCGCATTGTACAAAACTTTGTTAACCGACCATCGGCTTCAACCTCCTCGGCCAGAAGTCGGGGAGTGTTTGTCCTACTTTATAAAGCCTTTATGAGGGCAAAGATTTACGACAAACAAGGCAATCTGGCCATACGGTTTTATAAACAAAGGTATGCAGAGAGATATGTTATATTACTGTTTAACATAAGAAATGTCTTCCAAAGAAAATAGTCCCGCTATCGGTTCCTTTCTTTGGGTTGTCATGCTAAGCATGATCATGAAACCTCAACTCTAATGTAAGAGCAAAATATCGAGGATTTTAGTTTGGGAGGCCAGTTAATAGCTCCCGGTAGTGTTCGGCGACAGTCGAGGTCAAGCCGTAAACACTTTGGCCATTGTTATGAATGGCCCGTCATTTAACACCGTCATCGGATTGCTGACCAGTTTACGCTTATTGTGACAGTCAGTTTTCGGCTTTCCCCACTGAGGTGCTTAACCATGTGAGCTGGAAGCACAATTGCAGTGGTTCTCCCTTTGCACACCTAGCCGAACAAAGCGGAACGTAGGAGGCAAGCGCAGGAGCCGGGCAACCCAACTATTGAACGAAGACACACTTCAAAACCAATGCATATATAGTGAGATCCGAGAATGTTTTTGCCGAATCTATAAAGGTGTCCGGCATTGCACTGTGAGATTTGTGCTGGAAACACACAAATAGTTTAAAAGTGCCATAAGCTTGGAAAACCAAAAAAGCGTCAGTAAAAATGTGACGTCCGAACAAGATCAAGTGTTCGGTGCCAATCCGAAAATTGGACTTCAGAAAAAAAAGTGCTTCTGTCGTTCTTTAACATGACACATCCTATCTCAAGACTTCGAGCGGGTCAACCTATGGCTTCAACCTCCTATCCCGAAGGCGGATTACTTCTCATTAGGCCAGTTTAGCAAACTAAACTCTAGAGGCTTTGAGAGAGAAATTAGGCTCCCCGGCTAGTGACCACACACTCGTGTCGAAAAAAGGAGTGATAAATAATAATAGTAATAAAAACTTTGCAACGACTAAGAAGGAGAACACTTATTATAAAACGCCTCATATAAATTTAAGAGCCCCCAAGTGACTTGGGTAAAAGAATTTTATGTATGATGATTGTATGTACTGAAGTACTAATATCATATCTTTGTTCAACCAAACTTTAAACGCGTCTTAACCGACCATCGGCTTCTCCCTCTTCGGTCAAGGACTGAAAAGTGTTATGTACTCCACCTGTCGAGAATATCGACAGTGTTTCCAATAACCAGGCAACCGGGCCATAAGGCTGTAACAGACAAAGCGCGCTCAGGGAACTTATGCTATATTACAGACGAAGTGTAAGAAGCATCTTCGAAGAAAATAGTACCCCCACCGATACCTTTCTTCGGTGCTCATTATTACTATGAGACTTGTGTAATAGATTTTTTGTACTCATGAGTTCCGTTGTGTGCCGACCATGATTGAAAACAATAAGAGCGCTAGCTTTCGGCTTCACCTAGTCTGAGGTCAGAGCTCAGAGGACCCGGTCGTGACAATCGCAGAGGTGCTCCCTTTACTCCCCAGCCGAACAATCGGGAACGTAGGGGTAAGCACAGGAGCCACGCAACCCAGCTTGCAAATCACTTAAGTCAATATGGTGCATATTGTGGCGTAATACACGAACAAGGAACGAAGCCATACAAGTATAATCATATGCAAGAGGAAAAGCTTCATAAAGGAAGCCCCCAAATAAACAGGGTATTTGAATATGTGTGTCACAAACAAAGTTTGGACAAGGAAATTTTTTACAAGCAACTTTTTTCCAAAAAAGTATAATGCTTGGTCGAACCGAAAACAAGTTAAAAATTAAAACTTTGAGCATGAAAGCGACTTAGCTGGTTAATGTGTTCGGCATTGATGACGCGGTTCGAGCTTGATGCGGGACAAGGTTCCATCCCCCAAGCTAGTCCCGAGGTGGCGGAGCGGAGAGCTCGACACGCTGAAGTGGTGACATAGCACGGTCAATGCAGACCGGTAGAGTGATGCCGAAATCCCCGGATCATTTTCCTGTGCACAAAAAATAGTGCAAACCGTAGATAATAGTAATAATAATAATTAAAAAAATCGTTGCATAATAAATAATTTATGCAAAGTGAGTAATAAAAGAAATATGGCCTGGCGCCGAAGTCAATGTTGATGCAGGGCATCGGCGTGATGCGGTAAAGGCGTGGCAAAGCCTGAATTCACAGGTCGGTCCGAGTTCCGGATGCGGCGTTCGCCGGACTATGTACGGAAACTGACCGAACCACCACACGACCGCCGTTAATGCGGCCATCATTTGATAGACCTGTGTGCAGATGATGGACAAACCAGAGTAATAATTCCTTGGAAAAAAATAAACCCAAACAAGCAAAAAATACTAGGATTAATAGCACCTGGTTTATTTGTTGTAGCAATCCGAAGAAAAGTGACTCCCAAAATCGGGAATCGATCTGCACACCCATTGCCCGATGGGTGATAAAGCGATGGCCTGGCGATGCTAGCAAAGGTTGGCTCGCCGAGGAAAAGCCCGTGGTCCAGCTAATGTGATGAAGCTGGTCGGCTGGTGATGCCGAAGTCTCCGAAGTAAGTTGATGAAGAGATGGTCTAGCCGAGGAGACGGAGCAGGTCGGTAAGGAGACGTTGCAGCTGCCGTGTCAGCCGAGGTGTTGAAGCAGTTCAGTGTGATGAATATCGGTTTGAAGAAGCAACAGTGCGGCCATGCCGACGCAGGTCGTAACTTGTGACGCGGACAATGCCGGTTTGATAAAGTGACCATGCGGCGATGCCTGTGTTCCCGCTCCGTGTAATCCGTGGGGCGGCGATGTTGGTGATGATTTATCCTTCCCGATGCCAAACTCTTGTTCGGCTTGCAGAGATGATGATCGAAGGAATTGAGCTCGGCTCAATAAAGCGGCGACGTGTCTAGCGCAGGTCGGCAGCCGTGGAGCAATACCGTCGGACTGGTTTGACACCAGCGTGATGGTGATGATTACCTCGAAGGAGGCTTAAAATTTTATGGGTACGTGTTTAAAAACAACGCACAATACCATAGAAGAAAATTCCTTAAAAAAGGTTGTCCAATAACGTTCATAAAGAAACATGAATTCGGGTTGGATCCGTATTCGCGCAGAAAACAGATCTGAAAATTGGTCCACTCATCGGAAGTTTCCCCGAGTTTGAACCGTTGGATCGAGCTGAAATTTGGAGGGGTGGTAGATATGGGATTCCCGCCGTAGATGAACGGTTGGATCTTCCAAAGGACCTCCGAGCTGGGCTCTGAAGACCACGCCCTAAACTCATCCAGATTGCCGTCCAGATTCGATAGGGCTCCGGTATATCGTAGATTGTCGGAGATTCCTCCATTGGAACTCGACGAAATTTTCCAGGGTTGTTGTAGTCTCAAGTTCGCACAATTCCACCCAAGGGATCTTTAAAGCGATGCCCTAAGAGGTGGTGGCAGCGGATACAAGTTTTCTGTTCGGAAAAACAGCACGGTCGCCCGAGGGCAATGTTGACGTTGAGCCCCCGAGCTCCATGGATGATTCCTCCATGATCTTGATAGAGATCGGAGTTGATGTTGATGAAGGCCCTCGTCCGAACATGACGATCGGAGATGGAGCATGATCATCGGTCGAGCCAAGGTGACCAGTCGAGCCGGCGACGAAGATGCCGGCATCGCAGTTGACCTGCAGACGAGCCATCGATCCTTTTGTCGATCACACAGCGGAACTCTCAATGAAAGCACCAATGTCGGTGTCAAAACCGGCGGATCTCGGGTAGGGGGTCCCGAACTATGCGTCTAAGGCGGATGGTAACAGGAGGCAAGGGACACGATGTTTTACCCAGGTTCGGGCCCTCTTGATGGAGGTAAAACCCTACATCCTGCTTGATTAATATTGATGATATGGGTAGTACAAGAGTAGATCTACCACGAGATCGGAGAGGCTAAACCCTAGAAGCTAGCCTATGGTATGATTGTTTGTATATGATCTATCGACTAGCCCGGCCTCGGTTTATATAATGCACTAGAGGCCTAGGATAACAAGAGTCCTAGCCGAATACGCCTGTGGGGAGGAGTCCTTGTCTTGATCACCAAGTATTGTGGAATCTTCCATGTATGCGGCAGTTGTCCGAACTGGCCCATGAGTATACGGCCATGGGGGTCCTCGACCCAATCTAACAGATCGGGAGACGACGTGGTGAGTACCCCCTAGTCCAGGACACCGTCACTTATAGTACCATAATCCGCACTTAGAAAGATAAGACACACAAGCTAATAACATCCCATATCGGTACAACCAATGCCGCCATTGGTTCCAATATTAGGAACGGAAAAAATAAGAGCACTCATGCTAATAACACACATAGTCTATTTTTTTGATGAGTAAATCTAGTTAACTAAGTTGCATTGCATAGATTATACATAAGTTGAAGCAGTGCTCACATTTCGAGACAAAAAACTTTGTCGATACATGAGAAGACATGAAAAGATATGCTTACCTTCCACTATTGACATTAAGGGATGCATAACAAGGTAATTCTCTACCTACATCATTCCAGCAAGAAATGTTCATGCTTCTTGGTAAAGTCAGACACTGGAAAGAAAGGAGCTTATGATAGATAATTTAACGGAGTTTGCCTCTTTGTTGTACTTGGCAGGAGGTGGCGAATTAAGCAAAGAGACAGAGAGATACAACTCACCATCATGTCAAACATTGACACGAAAGGACCATCATAAGCCTCTCCGTTTTTGTTACAAGGTCTATACATCACGTTGGTCCCGATGAACGTCGATGATGACACTCTGGCCGCTATCGTGGTTGTCATGGGCTGCACGGTGGAAGGGTTCCCCCAGACCTACCTGGGGCTCCCCCTATCATGCCACAAGCTTTCACTGGCGGATTTCCACTTCATCATTTCCAAAGTGGACTGGTACCTTGCCGGCCGGCGCACCCGCCTCCTCTCCCTGTTCGGGCAGATGGTTCTCATCAATGTCGACCTGGATGCTATCCCGTCCTATGCTATGGGCGCGCTCAAACTTCCCCCACAGGTGGTCAGTGCACTGGACTCCCTCCGCCATGCTTTCCTGTGGAACACGGTCGAACGTGTGTCCGGTGCACAATGCCTCATGGCTTAGGACCAAGTGAGCCGAGCTAGGGAGGAGGGTGGCCTTAGGGTCTGGGACCTCACCACTCAAAACGACTCGCTCCTCCTAAAGATTCTTCACCGACTGCACTCTGTCCCCCTATCCCAGTGGGTGTCTTGGGTCTCGAGCTCTCTTAGCGAGTGCCTCCTGCTCGACGCATGTGGCTCAACGCTCATCGGCGAGCATTGGGCGTGTCTTCGAAGCCTCGTGCCTCTCTATCACCCACTCTCCTGAATCGTCGTGGGGGATGGGCGGACAGCGGCCTTCTGGGAGGATCACCGGCTCCCCTGCGGGCCCATCCATGGCACTTTCCCTACACTAGCTTCCCATGCAACGTGCTCCGAGACGTCTGTTTGGGCGATCCACACCCACGACCTCAATGTGGTCCTGGTGCCGCGGCTGCCTAGGAGCGCCTCCTCCTGCTCCCGCTCATTGGGCGGGTGGGGAAAGACATGGGCATCGCAGACCTCCGATCCCTGGTGCTGTGTGGGAAGAAGGAGGAGAAGCTCGTCTCGAACGCAGCCTATAAACTTCTTTACCTTGGTGGTGAGGTCATCGAGAATACTGCCTTCCTTTGGAGCTTGCCGATGTCGTCCAGGGTCAAGTTCTTCACTTGGCTGCCGGCGCTTGGTCGAGTTCACACATGTGACAACCTGCTGAAGAAACACATTATGGAGCCGCATGATGCCGACTGCTCAGCATGCGGGGCTGCCCTAGAGACGCCTGACCACCTAATCTTTGGTTGCTCCTTCGCGCTTGCATTCTGGGACACCCTGCACCTCTCCACCTCGGGGGCCGTGGTGTGGGGGCTGCACCTCTTTGATGTCTCTGGAGCTGTCGGCGCTGCGTCGCCACAAGCATCCGTGCAGCTCTGCTGTTTGCACCTGTAGAAGCGGAGGGATGTTGAGGTGTTCAGGTGGGAGTCCCCCTCTCTGGCTGCTACTCTGAAGGCCTGCCGCGACGACACCATCCTCTGGCGTAGCAGTTTCCATCCTGATGATTGTGGGCACATTGATGTGTGGCTCCATGTCTTGCATATGTAAAAATGTGATAATGTAGTTCAGGTCCTGTTCTCTTCCCTCCCCTCTGCCGCTGACCCGGTGGTTGTACTGATGTATTGACTTGCTGGCTCAATATATATTCAGGTGGGGGAGTTCTCTCCCCCCCATTGAAAATTCAAAAAAAATGAAAGACTCAAGATATGTCCGATATAACTTATCTGTAAATTTATTCGTATTTTTCTGGTACTTCCATGGAGAATTTTACATATTTTTAAGACAAGTTTCTTGCATGAGTGTTGTTATTATGTATACATATTCTAGTGGCTTCACACTAAATATGTCTGACATGAACTTAGATTTGCAAGAAACTGAGCTCACAACATGCGTATGAAAAAAGAATCCTAGAAGATGGCCTCAGTTGGTAGTGTGCCACGATGTGTGCAACTTAGAACCTCACCGCAAAAACGTGCCATGGCAGCCTATGTACATGCCGGCTAGGCCGGCGGTTCGTGCCACTTTTGTGTCATTTGTTGTACCACTTTTGTTTTGGTACACCCCTTAAACACATCAACTCGCAAGATTTGTTCATACCTCTTTATAATAAAGAGTATGACGATTATTTAAAAAAAATGTTGCAGCGCTGTCGGCCTGGAAGCACGATCACCTATGGGGCATGGATGACCCTTTGTTGTTCGGCGAGGGGATGGTCACATTACACAAAGCAGCAGGGACAACACGGCGATGGGCAGCTCTCCTTTACCTAGGTTCAGGCCGCTTTGCAGCGTAAAACCCTACTTCTGCTATGATGGATTGATCTGGAGGAACAGGAAGACGCGGCAAGCTCAAGCCCAGCAAGTGTGCCTCGGGGAGAGCGACGCGCGCATACAAGTGTTGATGGCTCCGAAAGTGCGAACCCTTTGCTAGGTTGCCTCGGGCCTCCTTTTATAGTTCAAGGGGTGACCACAGTGGCAAAACAGTCATTTGGGTAAGATTAGATAGCTAACAGTTTTATCATACCTAACTCTGGCAGTTAGGACAAAGCATATTAAATGCACTGCTAGGTGTCATGCTGAGGTTGAAACCCGGCAAGCCTGCCACACTGCTTATTTGCCTTCTCTTCATTATCGTGACATGCCATCTGGACGGGTGTGAATAAAGTTAATCTCCTTCCTAGCAGGCCGCCACGTACTCTCTGAGATCCACCTAACCACTTGGGAGCTCGACACCGTACTGATTAGTGACTTGCGTGCGATGAGGTGGAGCGATGAGGTGGAGCGGTGGCATCTTGGCGGGGATCTGCCGGTCGTGGAGCTCGCCGGGGTGGATTGACCTTGGTCCTAGGCGTAGCCTACTAGGCTCGCTTGCCTGGCGTGGGAAGCTTTTCTAGGAAGTTCTCTTGATCACCTTGATCTTCTTAACGCTCTCCTTAATCTCACAAAGAGCGGTTTCTTTGGCTTGTCTTGGGTCATGTCTTGATGATTGGTGTATAATCGTCAGCACGCCTGTGCACAAGTTCGGCCGGCAAACACAAAATGTTCGTTTGTCACAGCCCTAGATCAGTCTTTGTTTGTCTTTGCTTGATCATCATGTCATCATGTTTAAATTCAACTAAATTTGAATTGGGGATGTTCAAACCCTAGCACCAAATGAATTCAAATAGGTTTAAATAAAATCATTTTCAATGACACAAAATGCCCTTCAAAAATGTTCATAATTTAGGGAAATGGGTGAAAACCTTATTCAGAGATTATGCACATTTTCCATGGCATTTTTGGCCTTTGATTTAATTCATTACTTATTTGAATTAGAGCTATTAAACGCTATAAAATAAATTGTGGCTCCAAAAATTCTGAAGCTTTGTGTGAGCCCCTAGAATAATTCATTTGGCACCCACAAAAAGTTTCAGCATTTACAAAGTTGATTTGGTTCAGTAACCAAATTCAAAACAAACCTGCAGAATAGAAAAAAGAACAAAATTAGAACTAGAGAGAGAGAGAGAACTGACTTGGGCTTACCTGGCGGCCCAGCTTCACGGCCCAGCCCACCAGGGGCACTCCCGTCTTCTTCCCCATGCCAGCGCATGAAGCATCTCGGTGGTGAGGGCCGACATGCGCCTAGCCACCTCATGCCCGCTAGCTCGCTGCTGGAGACAGCCCCGACTGCCAAGCACTCCCCCTCGACCCCCTGCACCTCTCCCCTCTCATCCAGGACCCCCTGCCCCTCCTCTGCTCTCTTCCTGCAGCGCCATTGTCGTCGCCGCTCGCTGTTGCCGCGACCAGTGCCACTGCCTCGCCTTGCTGCCGTGCCTAGGAGCTCCCACTCGACGGCCTCGACCTCTCCGTCATCTCGTACAATACCGGACGCCTCGAAGCACCATCCCCGACCCCTTCTTCCTCCTCGGGTCACCGGAGATCCCCTCGCCGCCCTGCTTCGCTCCGGTTCATCCCTGGGCCCGCCGTCTGTGTTGTCGCGACCGCTGTGAGCCACTGACCGTCCTCTCCCTCTCCTTTCTCGCTATCATACGTCGTAGCCACCGTACTGCTCGCACCCGCACGCGTCGCCGCCTGCACTTGCCGCCGACGCGACTCCGGCGACCAAATGGTCCGCCCGGCGTGTCCAACCCACTCACCGCATCACGTAGCGCCCCGCTATCCGTTCGCCTCGCTCGTTTGCGCACCGCAATGCTAACCCGGCGCGCACCTGAGATCCGACCACCGCGGCCGAGCTCCCTGCCGTCGCCTCCGGCCGCCCCAGGCCCGACTGGCGCCACCACACGACGCGCGCTGGTCTGGGCTCTCGAACGAGCCCAGCCACGCTGCGAACGGGACATCACAGCCCATGCCCGAGTGCTCCGCCGTGTCTGCTGCAGGCGGCGGCTAAACGCTGGTGTTTTGACCCCGGTTGACCAGGAGTTTGACCTCCCCTGGGCCAATGACATGCGGGCCCCGCCCGGCTAATTAACTTAGGTTTAAATTTAATTAGTTTAACATAGTTTAGTGCTAATTAAACTAGGTTAGTTTAGTTAGCCACTCACACGTGGGTCCCACCGGTCAAGTTTGACCTGGACCGCCCAGTTGACCTACTGACGTCATAGTGATGTAATGCTGATGCAGTAAACCTTTTCTTGATATTTAATAAATTACAAATGAATTATTTATTTCAGAAAATGTACTAAACTTCAGAAAATCACCGTAAATCAATCGTAACTCCAAATGAAAAGACTTATATATGAAAATTGTCGGTGTTCTGGGAATGGGGGTCCCTAGACTTGCCTGCCTGCGGCCCACGGCGTGGCTGAGCTGGCAGGTCTGTACGGCCCATCTTCATCAACGAGGTATTCAAGACCCTCGCGAGGGGCCAAGCCTCGCGAGCCGGGCGACGCAAAACCTCCTCAGGAGCGGCCTCGCCAGGCAGGCTCATGAGGGGCGGAGAGATCAAGGCAAGGCAAACCTCACAAGGTCCTCGTGATGTGAGCCATGACGATTGAGACCATGCGGGCACCAGGCGGGCTCCAGCGCACGTAATGTCCTCGCTTCCTCTTTGGTGCCAAGGGGGCAAGCGCAGGAGCGGAGTACCGAGGCATCAAGGAAAGGTTTCCATATCGGTGCAACGAGACCAAGACCAGCAGGACGGCAAGACGGAGGTCACCATGGAGCCCAAGACGGCGTCACCACCAGAGCCTTTTGCAGGCGAAGACTACTTTTGTCAGGATAAGCTGTACTAGCGGTCCCCTTTCAAATTGGCCGTTGTTGGCTCCCTTCCCGCTCAATATTTGGGGAGAGGACCAGGGCCTATATAAGTAGAACTAGCCACCACAGTGGGGGACAGATTGGAAGAGAGGCGAGACTGATTCGAAGAGAGGAAAGAGGGAGAACTCATTCAGAGGCATCTCACCCACACAAGTTCGCCAAGCCCAAGAACACCTCAACCTCAGGAGGCTGTTCTTCCCCTTGTACTGTTCATCATCAGCCCAAGAGGCAATCCACCACCACCACACTGGAGTAGGATATTACACCACAACGGTGGCCCAAACCAGTATAAATCTTGTGTCTTGTGTTGCAAGTTCGCGGAGTTCGTCTGCGAGATCTTAGAGAGCTAGGGCATGGATCGATAGGGAGAAAACCTTCGCACGCACCCCAGTGTTTGAACCTTGAGGGTTTTGCCGGAACCCGTGATCCGACATTTGGCGCGCCAGGTAGGGATGCGCCGAAGCTTCCTTCCATCGCTCCACACCCCGTTGCTCCGTCGTCTCCATGGCAGACGCGCGCCGCGCTCATGCTGAGTGCCGGGCTGCCCTCGCCGCCTACGTCGCTCAGACGGCTCCCGTCGGCGGGCCACCTCGTCGTTCCCCGTTGCCTGCTGTCAACGCCGCCACCGGTCCGACGGGGAATGAGCAGCAAGCATCCTCGCTGCACCCCTCGGTGCGGCGGACGGCCGCACTGCCACTCCATCCCTGACCCCGGCCGGTTCTTCTTCCCATGCACGTCGCCCTCCCATGGACGCACGGGCCGCGCTCCTCATGGCGCACGAGCTCCCGCGCTACCGACCGGTCGACGACCTCTACGAGGACTGGCTCGACCGCATCGCCGAGCTTATCCGCGCCGTAGGGGGCTCCACCGCGCTGTTCCTCTCTCTGCCTCGCCCTCCGCCAGCTACGGGCGACGTAACTCACGGAGTGCCTCCACCACCTCTGCCCCAAGACGGCGCCCTAGCGCCAAGGCGCGCGGCTCCACGATGCGACCGGCCGTGTCCCACGCCCGCGCGTGAAGAAAGAAGTTGTCAAGAAGTCCCTCGACCGCAAGAAAACGCTCCGCCGCTCCTCGCGCCACCGCGCCAGGACCAGCTGCTGCGGCAAGACCGCGCGCCACCTGTAGCGGTAGGGTGCAGACCCCATCAAGACCAAGCTCCACCCACAAGGCGGGCCCCGGTGACCACAGCTAGCTGCCGTGCTTTCACCCCCGAGTTGCGTAGCGTCACCTGGCTGGGCAAGTTCAAGCCGGATCTGCCTCCTCGCTACGACGGCACCCCAACCCTGCGGAGTTCTTGGAGCTGAGCATCAAAGCGGCCAACGGCGACAAGAAAGTTATGGCGTACTGGTTTCCCATGGCTCTCAAGGAGGGCACCCGCTCCTGGCTCCTGAACCTGCCACCGGGCTCGATCTCCTCCTGGGACGAGATGCGCAACCGCTTCGTCGCCAATTTCCAGGGCACTCACGACCGCCCGCCGGCTGCAGGTGACCTGCGCCACGTCAGGAAACAACCGGGAGAGACCCTCTAGAAGTACATCTAGCGCCTCAACAACGTCTTCCTCAAGATCACCAAGGTGACGGGCGAGGCCATCATCTCTGCGTTCTCTGATGTCGTCCGCGATGTCAAGATGAAGGAAGAGCTCGCTATCCATGAGGAGTTGTGCACGTCCCTCGAGTTGTTCAACCCGGCGACCAAGTGCGCAAGAGCTGAGGAGGGGCACCTCTCCCTCCTCGAGCTCCCAGCCACAGACCCGGAGGAGAAGAAAGCCAAGGCCAAGGACGTGCAGCGCAAGGGAGCAGCCGTGCTCGCGGCAGAACCAGACACAAAGTGTGGCAGAGACCAACCAGAGTCATCTAAGAGAAGCCATCCGTGCTGCGCCTTCCACAACCTGAATACCCACAACACCGGCAACTGTCAAGAGCTCAGAGCCATTTGTGAAGGACGCTTTGGTCGACGCCCCGAGCGCAGCGACCGGGGCTATGGCCGAGGAGGAGGACGCGGTGGCGGACGCTGGGATGACTGTGGCCCGCGCCAGGAGTGGCGCGACCGGCCTCGTGAGGACCGCTGGCAGGATTAGCCTCGCGAGGGCGCCTGGAGGGATCAGCCTCATGAGGATCGTCCTCAAGGCAACGCCGGGCTCCCTCCGCTGCCGCTGCCGCCAAGAAGGAATGACGAACACCATCAAGACGAGGGGGCTGGGGGCTTCCAGGAACCGCGTGCTATCGCCTGCATCTTGGGCGGAGCCCAGGCCCCAGCCTCGCAGCGTACCTTCAAGCAGTTTGCTCATGAAGTGAATGCAGCCCTCCCCAAGCTCGAGGCCACACGCCCGCTTAGATGGTCCCAGTGCCCCATCACGTTCAACTCAGCGGATCAGCTCAAGTGCGCGGCTACCGCTGGCGCCCTCCCGATGCTTTGTTCCCTAGTCATCAGCAACGTGCAAGTTACCAAGACCCTCATCGACGGCGGCACAGGGCTCAACGTCCTTTCCGTCGACACATTCGACAACCTCCAAGTGCCATATGACCAGCTTTAGCCCACCAAGCCTTTCTCAGGAGTGACCGGTGGTTCCACCACACCGATAGGGCAGGTCCGCCTCCTTGCCACCTTCGGAGAATGCAAGAACTACCGCACCGAGCTCATCGACTTCGACGCCGCGCACATCCGTCTGCCGTACAACGCCATCCTCGGGTATCCAGCCCTGGCCAAGTTCATGGCAGTGACCCATCACGGCTATAATGTCCTCAAGATGCCGGGAAGCGGCGGGATCATCACGGTCCCATGTGAAGAAAGAGATGCGGTGTGCTCCCTCGAGCGTGCCTTCCAAGTTGCAGCAATCGACGACCCCGACAGCAAGGGCGAGGGCCCTCCTGAGGCCATCCCTAAGAAGAAGAAGCAGTTGTGCCGTGAAGGACCTCAGGAGGGTGGTGTCACAGCTGGAGCCTCATCAGGACCAGCGCCCGCTCCCGGGGCGCCTCCCTCCATCACATAGGAAGGTGCGCCCAGTGCCCTTCTCGGGAAGGGCTCGGGGGCTTCCTTCTGGAAGGCCTCAGACCTTGCCCACATGATGAGGGAGGCGCTTGGGCACCACTTGGAGGCGTTCTTCACGACACGTTTCCTTCAGGAGGGCACAAGGCAAGGATTGCCTACCGATTAGGAGTTCATCACCAAGACCACCCAGGAATTGCATGATGCAAGGGCCATGCGCCGCGACTGCCGCTCACAAGGCGCGGCTTCCCATCCAGGCGAGGATGCTGGGCTGCGCGTCTACATCGACATTCCAGGGCTCAATAGGGCCGCTCCTCAGGAGCTTTTCTGGCCTTCACGCGTGGGACGCTGCGAGGGCCCACCGCACAGCAACATTCGCTTGCCCGTCGGCCTGCCCAGCGTGTCGTCCGCCTACCTGCGCAACATGCGGCGCATCCTAGCGGCTCGGGAGGCCAGGCATCACATCGTCCCGATGGAGATGGAGACGGTCCTCAAGGAACCACCTGATCCCCCAGAGCCTCCTAAGGCTCAGGGCCCCAGCGGCTCGTGAGGAGCAACCCCTTCGCTGCGCACCTTCAGCTGCCCCAACTCTCCTTCGTCAACATAACCAGGTGACATTTTCCAAGTTCATTTAGCTGGGAGCGCCCCTCGGGCTGCATCATTCCCAGGCCGTGTGGGTCTGTCCATGTAGCATGTATCCTTTTTTATGTCTTTACCTTACCTTGTTGGGAGCACCCCTCGGGCTGCATCATCCCCAAGCCGCTCGGGCCTAACCCAGTGGCACGTATCTCCATGCACTTATTTAAGCCTACTACTCTCATGTTTGATCTATCTATGATTACTACCTGCTCAATCGTCGCCTCCCACGGGGCCTCCTCACGCCGGCACAATGCTGGTGCACGGGTCCGTCTCTGCCATGTTGAAAAACCTGAGCGATCGAGCTTTGGCTCGCGGCACGCCCCGTGCACGTCACCTCACCGGGCCCTCAGTGCCTTCACCCCCTCGCGGAGCAACCAGCGGCAGGCTAGTAACAATAACGGCAGATCGTGTTCTTCCTTGTGCTTGCTCGCAGGGATCTCACGAGGATAACACCAGGCGGCACCGCGAGCTCCCACCTCTTCCAAGTAATCCACTTGCATGTTTAAAGGGGGGCTCCTGAGCATCGTGACTTAGGAGCTCTTACTGGCTCTCCAGCCCTCACCCCCTGGCCTTGACCACGGCACGCGACCTGGCATACCAGCGGCGGCTGAGCTCGCTCAAGGGCCAGGACCTGAGGACGTAGAGCACAAAGGAGAGCATTGAAAGGGGGAGGACTCGTATGGGCCTGACCAAGCTACGTTGCGGATGTTCGCGCACAGGTCTGGCGCATCATGAAGAATCGACCCCGGACCGCTAAGCTAAGTCACGAGCTCAGATCAACTAATCGTTGGAACCTAGGGGATACGCTCGCCGCAGCCCTGTTGCGGCAACGTCACCTCCCTTTCTTATCTTACCACGGCTGCTTGAGCGCTAAAGGGGACCCCCTGAGCATCGCGCCTCAGGAGCTCTTACTGGACCTCAGGCCGCTCACCTCCTGGCCTTGACCACGGCACGCGACCTGGCATACCAGCGATGGCTGAAGCTTGCCTGGGGACCGGGACCTGTCAGCGTAGACCAACAAGTTGTCGCGAGATTGGAAAGGGAAGACCGAGCCTAAACAAGACTTGCGCTCACAAGGCTTCCATAATAGGGATAATATCAACAAAAGACATTGCAGACTCTTTGCATGCCCCCATGGGGTACTTCTCGGTTCCTCGCAGGGAAGAAATGACGAGAACCTAGGAGAATCCTATCTACACACCCCCGCGGCCGACGCCATCATCAACAGTGCGCCACGGGAGGCCTGCGCCAACCCCATCCAGATCAGTGACGACGGGTGCCAGACTTTGCGGCCCTACCCAGGGTGCGGCGAGAGCTCGGGGGCACGTAGCTGTCGTCACTCGTCTCCGGAGTCTCGTAGAGCTCGGGAGAACCACTGGACTCCCAAGAGTCGCTGCTGCTGGAGCAGCCGCGAGCGGCTCGCGCCTCATCTTGGCGCTCCCCTTCGGGGCAACACTCCAAGCGGCGACCCTCTGCGTCGAAGACCTTGAAGAACCGCGTGGAGGCGCCGTCATACTCGAAGTGGATCGCGAGGGCGCCCTCCGCACAAAAAACCCACGCAACCTCGCCCCAGCCACGGGTCATGAAGATCTTGCTGGTGGAGACTCCTTCAACCTCTGCTCCAGTCGCTGGAGCGTCGTAGTCAGCATGCTGCAACCAGAGCTCGAGAGGCCCCCTCGTTGGCATCACGTCAAAGAAGAAGTGCGGGAAGTGGATCCAGGAGCTTGGGGACATGGCCGGCCACAGCACAAGCTTGTGTGAAGAGCCCGCGGCATGGACTCCAGGAGCAACGGCACTTGTCACCGCAGCGCGTCGACCTTGGCCGCGGTGTGCACGCCGACGCTCGTTGCTCCTTCCTCCCGAGCCCTCGGTTTGGGCGTGCAAGGGCAACGGATACCCAGGAGGAGGGCGCTCACACCAAGGCCTCGTCACCACCTACATCGCCGCAGCATCGCGACGGTGGACCGACCTCTTCTTCGGCGGAAGCAGCGCCGGCATGTCGAGGGGAATCTTTCCCTTCTCGTCAGCTGAGAACCTTCAGATCGGCGCCATTGAAGTTGCTACTAGCAGTACAGCAAAGGAGGAAGAAGGAGGCGGAATGGGAAGAAGTGGGGAATGGGGGATGATACGTCTCCAACGTATCTATAATTTTTGATTGCTCCATGCTATGTTATCTACTGTTTTGGGCAATATTGGGCTTTATTATCCACTTTTATATTATTTTTGGGACTAACCTATTAACCGGAGGCCCAGCCCAGAATTGATGTTTGTTGCCAATTTCAGTGTTTCGAAGAACAGGAATATCAAACGGAGTCGAAATGGAACGAAATCAACTGGAGAAGTTATTTTTGGAAGGAAAGCTACCGGATGGACTTGGACCCCACGTCAGGAGCCAAGGGAGGTGCTCACGAGGGTAGGGGGCGCCCCCCTAGGGCGCGCCCCTTGCCTCATGGGGCCCCCGAAGCTCCACCGACGTACTTCCTGCACCCATATATACTCACGTACCCTAACACTTCCAGAACACACAATAGATCGGGAGTTCCGCCACCAGAAGCCTCCGTAGCCACCGAACGCCAATCTAGACCCATTCCGGCACCCTGCCAGAGGGGGAAATCCCTCTACGGTGGCCATCTTCATCATCCCGGTGCTCTCCATGACGAGGAGGGAGTAGTTCTCCCTCGGGGGTGAGGGTATGTACCAGTAGCTATGTGTTTGATCTCTCTCTCTCATGTTCTTGATTTGGCACGATCTTGATGTATCCCGAGCTTTGCTATTATAGTTGGATCTTATGTTTCTTCTCCCCCTCAACTCTCTTGTAATGAATTGAGTTTCCCCTTTGAAGTTATCTTATCAGATTGAGTCTTTAAAGATTTGAGAACACTTGATGTATGTCTTGCCGTGTGTATCTGTGGTGACAATGGGATACCACGTGATTCACTTGATGTATGTTTTTTGTGACACCCCAAAATTTTGACCTTGTTATAAATTAAAATTTTGCCAGGAAATTTAAACTTTTATTTTCTGGGCTCCCTTTTTGATTTTTTTAACCATTTTCTCCCTTGTTATTATGGAGTTTTTCCCCAAAGAGAAAACTTTTCAAGTATGTTATTGGACTTGTTTAACCTCTCAAGAAAAACTCTTCTTTTATTAGTAGAACTAATTACATAATTAGTTTGCTTGATCTTTATTATCTTGAAAAATGGTTTTTCAAGGTTATATGGCCATATTTTTGAACTACAACCATTTGATAAATTCACTTAAAATTCCAACCAAAATTTGGAGATGTCATGTGATGTTTTAAAATCACTTTTATGCAAAAATATCTTTTATTCATGAAACATTTTGAGATCTACACCCAATTTTCTTCTCTTTTCCAGAGTGCAATTTTGCACTACAACCCATTTAAATATTTCCTTCTAGCCTCCACCAAAATTATGGGATGTTGGTAGTAGCATATGATTCAACTTTATGCAAAAACCCAGTGTTGTTATTTGAAAAATATGAGTGAATCAACCTCTTCTCTATTCTGGTCCAACTGGATGGTTTGTATAGCAACCATATTTTTGCTTGCCCTCTGGCCCTTGATTCCTTTTCCTACTTGTAGTCAACCCTACAAACCCCCTAAGTCCAGGAGCATGCACCCATTTGAATATTTTTGGTTCATGTAATAATGCCTTTTTCCTTCTGTCCAGAATTGAAGTTTTGTAAAACTTGCACTAACAAGTTTGTGCTTTTCACAAACTAACCTCACCACCCTCTTTTTCATCTAAAGAGACCCCACTCTGGAAGTTTTGGCCACTCCAAGAACTTCCTAAATGCCTCTGGCATTTTGTCAAACACCCTGTGTGCATAGACAGTTTTGGCATGAGTTTATGTTTGCTTTGTGAACCTGATCCCCTGACCAAACCAGCATGTCCCATGGATTTGCCCTAGCCTACAACCCCACCCTGCTAACTCTCTTGTGGTTTAGAGCCCCCTAGCATGCATTAGCATTTCGTCGAGCACGTTCCGTGCGTGCTCTGGGCGCGAGCAGAGCACGCGTTTTGCACGTGCCGTGCCCGAGCCGCCACATCGCGCCCCTGGTTTTTCCCTCACTGCAAAGCCGCGCCACACACTCCCCATCTTACCGCATCACGCCAAGAAGCCCCTCGCCACGTCCTCGGCAGGCCAGGAGCTAGCCGCCACGGCCGCCTGACAGCCCCTGCTCATGTCGGCGCCGCCCGAGCCTCTCCCGCTCGCCACCTGCCCCCTGGAGCAGCGCGAGCTCATCCACAAGCGTGTTCGCTAGCTCTCGTCGCCGCCACGACGCTCTGCCGCAACAGAGAGGCGGTTCGCCGGTGAACTTATCCCCGGCCGCCGCGGAACCGCCTTGACTCGCCTATTTAAGGAGCCCCGAGCTCCTCCAAGCACTCGGGCAGCCTCACACCGTCCTCCTAGTGCCCCCGTTGCCGTCAATTGAAGAGGAAGGGGCCGTCTTCCCCGACTCTGGCCAGTTCGGCCACCGCCGCCTCCCGGCTCTGTTCGGCACAACCAGAGCCTCCCCGGCCCTCCCAACGCCACCAAACGACTCCACTCCATCTTGCGGAGCCGCCCAGACCCCCAGCCACGACAGAGAGCCACCGAAGCCACAAATCCACTTTGCTCCCGATGCCACCGGCCACCGCGAAGCTCGTCGACGGCGATTCCCTCCACCCCCGACGACCCTACAACCACCGGGAGGACCGCCTAGGAGTGGCGGATCCATCCCTGCATTCAGATGCCCGCGAAGAACCGCCGTTCGCCGGTGACGATCACCGGATGTCCCGCCTCTGCTCGGGCAGAGAAGAGGAGGGAGTGGGGACTAGTCAAACCTGACTAGTGGGCCCCCTGGACCCACTGTCAGTGACTCCCCGCGCGGTCCACGCTGGATAAGTGGAGGCGTAAAACCCGTAGTACGTTTTCTCTGCCCGAAAGCGTAATCTCGTTTGAACCGTTTTCTTTTTCTGATTTTATTCAAAACAGATTTTGACCAAATCTTTGACTGGCTATAACTTTTTAAATACAACTCCAAATGAGTTGATTCTTTTTCCTACCTTCCTCAAATTTTGTCTAGTTTATTTTAATATTTATTTCAAAAAAATTCAGACAACTTTTTGGTACTGTTTTTGAAACTACATATTGATTCAAAAATAATTTGAATAGGATTTTTGGAGAGAGGAGAAAGCTTTCAAAAGTTTTGGAGTGCACCCTGCCTTTCCACACCATGAAGGCAAGCATCCTGAACCCCGGCATAATATTTTTGGTGTGTTAGTTGACACGGTTATAACACCACCTTACTTCGGAAAAACTCGTTATTTTATGTGGTGATACGATCATTTGCATGAATGCATATTAGTGATTTCCTTGCTGTTGGAAATGAATATACCTGTGATGGTAATCATCCTCATGTGCCTTGCATGCATGCCGGAAAGGAATCCGGGAAAGCCTCGGCCTTGGGTAGGCGTGAGCTTGTCGCCGGTCTCCGTCGGGACGGTTATGTCCGGTATGGCATAGTAAGGTATAATGAGTGTTGATTTTATTGGTTGAAATATATTTGTTATACATGTCATGCAGGGAATTTATAAACCTCCTGAGTCGATCGTAGATCGAGTCTTGTTCCAGTAACCCCCATACTTGTTTTGTACTACCACTTGTCCCTGCCGCAGGTAGGGTACGGTTCAGTAAGTTGTCAACCCCTTTCAAGCACACACCGTACAGATGGGCCATGGTGGAAGATACCGGTTGTAGCCGGTAGGCAGGCCACCTGGTCCGGGGGCATGGGTGTTTCCGGTTGGGACCGAGAGGGGAGGCCACCCCTTAGAGCGCGCGATATAAATTTGATCCCATGCTACGCGAGGTTGTAGCCTCCCCACTTAGAGTTTTGCTTAACAAGTGTCGTGGATGATACCAGACACCGGTGAGTTAAGCTGGTGTGTGCAAGTCAGGTGTGTTTTCAATTAAAAGACCATAGACGGAATTAGTCCCGATGGACTAAAGGAATCCGTTACTCGTGGGTAAAGAGTACACCCTCTGCAGAGATTAAACCTATTTGAATAGCCATGTCCATGGTTAAGGATTTCAGTCTGGGATGGGTCAAGGGTTGGTCTTAGTGTCGGTCTTCGGAGGAGAAATTGTTAAACCAGAACTTGGATTGTGACTTCTGACTTGTGAAGATTTTGATTATTATTATTATGGACTAACCCATTATATCATTGAGTATCCCTGGGACGGTTCTACCTCCTGGATATTCATTGTGATTATTTATTTTATAAGCCCTTTATGTGGTGTCGCTGAGATGCCCGACTGTGGCATTGCTTGTTATTTATTTATTTATTTATTTATTTATTTTATAAGCCCTTTATGTGGTGTCGCTGAGACGCCCGACTGTGGCATTGCTTGTTATTTATTTATTTATTTTATAAGCCCTTTATGTGGTGTCGCTGAGACGCCCGACTGTGGTATTGCTTGTTATTTATTTATTTTATAAGCCCTTTATGTGGTGTCGTTGAGACGCCCGACTGTGGTATTGCATGTTATTTATTTACTTTATAAGCCCTTTATGTGGTGTCGTTGAGACGCCCGACTGTGGCATTGCTTGTTATTTATTTACCCTAAAGCCCTTTATGTGGTGTCGGACAGACGCCCGACTGCGGCATTTTATTCCCACTCCATTATTTCTTATTCATGTTGCATATAAATAACCTGCTTGCATGCATAAAAGGTGTTTTATTTATGACTGACAATGTGATCATAGAATATTTTAGTGCATAATTATCAATTATATTATCCCAGTGTTCATAATGTTTGCGAGTAAATTCAAAGTACTCACTGGCTTGTCCCTAGCTATTGTCTTGGCCAGATTTCTGCATGGAGAGGAGCGTTGCGGTGATAGCCCCGGAAACTAAGCAATGGTGATAGCAGCCTCACGAAGATAGGAGTTGACCTGGTCAGCTGTTCCTGTGGGAAATGGAGTCCCATAGACACTGATGACTCACAAACCGCTTCCGCCATCGACCACTAGAAACCATTTGTTGTACTCACAGGCCCGAATGGTCTTGTATTGCATATTTTGTATTTTTGCTTGGGATTTCTGTATCAAGTTGGTGCCTCATTAGCTAACAGTAATCCTGGGGCTGGTGAGCACAACGGCCATTTTCTGGAAATTTATACCCGGAAAACCGGTCGCGACAAACTTGGTATCAGAGCCAGGCTGACCATTGGCTGACCCTATCTTAGCCAGGTCGAAAAACCTTGGTTAACCAACCCACCAGACCTTAACCAAACCCCAGCCAAGCTTCTCATGCACGATAGCCACACAGTGACCCCGACACTTTTGGCAGTCGGTGCCCAACCTACCAACCTAGCCATCGATCACGCGCCAGTGACCGGCCCCTAAATAGTCTTTTTCCGCAAGCGTGCGAAGGAAGACTCCGTCCCCTTTTTCTATAAAAAAGGGCACGCTAGCCCCAACCCAGCACAACACAGCCGCTACCCCAAATCGAGCCATAATGCCTGGCCCCGTCGTGCACAACGAGACCACAGCAACCAACCTTGGAGGCTTTGTGACCATACTCGCAAACCTCACCCGTCGCGCCTATGCACTAGAAGAGCCCCCGGAATATGTTGTGTACCAAGGGCCCATGAGCGGTGAGAGCCGTCAATTCTGGGCCACTGTACACATCTACGGTAGGGGTCTAGAGCCCGAGCGCCCCTACAGGTTCACCAGAAGGACAACTTCCTTTGAGCCACAAGCCATCCAACTAGCTGCTCGAGAGGCTATAGTTCAACTCCGGCACTTGTCGCCCAGAGTTAACTGTCGCTCGTTCCGCTACTACCCCAGACGTGAAGGGTATGGTAGACCACCCCAAGTTGCCAACGGAGATCACGAGACGGATCCTGCATTGTTGCACCTAGTGCGCTATGTAGGTGCACTAGAGGAACTGTTCGATCAAATCACCATTGATCTGATCACAGCTCGTGGAGAGCTGGTTCGTCGAGCCCCGGCGAGAGAAGAGAACGAGCCCGACGCCGACAACCCAGTCGTACTGTTCGGACACCCGATCGAGTCCCTGTTGTCTGCCCCAGCCGTCGGCCAAGGTGCTTTGATGACCCCAGAAGTGCTTCGTCGCCTCTTGGGAGTGCACTCCAACGGGGTTGTGGCCAACAATCCCCGAGAGGGTCATCATCGCTACCCCGAGCCTGCAGCCGCTCAACCCCCTCCAGCTAATCCCGACAGTGAGACCCGAGGAGAAGCCTCGACATCCACAAGGCACGCCCGCTTGGATATAAACGAGGTAGACTAAGTCACTCGAGTAGTGTCCAGTCCCAGTGTATCCTCACTTTGTAATCGTGTGACCTTGTAAATAAACGCCGCATATCGTTGTGCCTCTGTAGCCTTACATGGATATGCCAGCATGCAGTATAAATTTCTATCCCAGGCACAGATACCCAAAATCACCCCGTCGACCCCCGTCAGTAATACGCCACTTTAGTGAGATGTATGTTTCCGTGGCTTGACCCCGACCCTTGGAGCAGAACTGGCAATTTCATTACCTTTCACCACGGTAAAACGACCCAGCTCCAGGGCTATAAAAAGGCCACCGCGTGACCTTGCCAAGCACCCCTCATCTTGTGCACCATCCTCACAACCATTTCTTGCCATGCCGAGCCCTAGTATTTATCTGAGAACCCCAGATGCAACCCCGGGTAGTTTTGTCAAGATATTGTGGGATTTTACCTATAGTACCATGGGCGCTACCCAGCCACCCCAGTACGAGCTGTTCAAATCGAGAATCACCCAGTCCACCTCGAGATATTGGGAAGCAGTACACATCCCTCCCATAAACTCAAACGAAGATCCAACGGAGGTCTCCTTCGTGGGGAAATCTATGCCAACCCCACATATGGCCATAGAAGCTGTTGCATACGAAGCGCTTGCTCGCCTTTGATTCGCGGTACCCTATGCCAGTGAACGAGGGTATTATTACTTTCCGAGCCGTGCAGCACCCGGAGAAGTAACATCTTTTCCCGGTGGACGAATTGAGAGAGACCCAGTACTGGCCAACCTTGTCCAGTACGTCATCGCTCAAGAGCGTTTAACCCAACGCGTGATGGGTTACCTCCAAAGCCTCGCGGATTTAAATCCTCAGATCGCCATCGGCAGAACTCTGAGGCTCGACCAAGAGAGACGCATACATCGACTGGTCAATCCACTTTCCCCGATAGAAGATGAGTGTGTCCCAGTACCAGAGACGTTTTCTCGGGACCCCGTCCAGTTACCGTTTCCATTTTAGATGTCGCTGCTGTGTTCATTATTGCAACATTTATTTATGTGTGTGACTTATGCGTGATACCCTGAGTTTGTACGACGAGTCAATTATTTGGCTTCTACTAATGTGTGTAGTTTTTGTTGTGGTTTATGCTCCTTTAAATTAACCAATTTCCCTCGCGAAAAATTCCGGAGTAAGATTTCTTTTCCCGGAGTTGCTGCATCGTATGTCTTCTCACGGCATGGGATTTTTTTTTCACGCAGCACCACGGCAGCAGACTCACAACCACAATCACTCGAACACACACACTGCAACTGTGTTGCATCTAACTGAGCACTTCCCGAAAACAGTTAGCACCCGACACACCCCACCTACTCCTCGTGATCACCGCCACCGCAGAGATCCAACACACGAGCGGCAGCATCACGACGATCATCAAGGATCATCGCGCACAGGAGCACGGAGAGCCCCAGCAGTGTCGCCAGCCCTCCGCATACCAGGATCGCGAACCAATCCGGCATCACCTCCGCCATTAGAGCCTCGTCTCGAGCTTCTGGAAACAGAAATGGGGGAAGAAGGAGGAGGAGAAACCAGGCCAGGTGTGAGGAAGAAGAGAGGAACACCTCGGCCATTTTATAGATCGAGCTCGGTGTACGGTGGGCGAGGTCCACCAGCGCCGCTCGTCGCCCGACCGCCGGTGTTCGGAGGCGAATCCGCGAGCAGTGCCGACAGCATGCTGGCCCGCGAGGTGAGTGCACGCTGCCCCGGCAGCTAGCACGCCGCGCACTACCGCGGTACGGCCTAGATGCCCTACGCGCTAAACGTCGCCGGTGGAGAAAGCGTGGGAAAGCGCGCGGGAGAGAGGAAGAAGAGAGAACCGGAGGAAGAAGAAGAGACTGACAGTGGACCCCGGGTCCACCTGTCAGCCAGAGGGAGCACTGTGATCTCGGGTACGACCAGCGTATTTTGAGATTTAGAATTTATCCTAAATTTACTGCGTCCGACGTAGAAATCGCTCGTTTTTCCCCAAAGCCGTGGAGTTTTCCACGCAGCGCTAGTGTCCCACACTGTATTTTTGCACCACTTATTGCCCTCTCACTGTAGCCACTATTGTTTTAAGGCATATTTTTTTTAAAACAGCTCTTAGCAAATCTCGAGGACGAGATTTTTCTTAAGGGGGGTAGTGTTGTGACACCCCAAAAAATTTGGCCTTGTTTTAATAAATTAAAATTTTGCCAGGAAATTAAAACTTTTATTTTCTGGGCTCCCTTTTGATTTTGGAACCATTTTCTCCCTTGTTATTATGGAGTTTTTCCCCAAAGAGAAAACTTTTCAAGTATGTTATTGGACTTGTCTAACCTCTCAAGAAAAACTCTTCTTTTATTAGTAGAACTAATTACATAATTAATTTGCTTGATCTTTATTTTCTTGAAAAATGGTTTTTCAAGGTTATATGGCCATATTTGAACTACAACCATTTGATAAATTCACTTAATATTCCAACAAAAATTTGGAGATGTCATGTGATGTTTTTAAATTCACTTTTATACAAAAATATCTTTTATTCATGAAATATTTTGAGCTCTACACCCAATTTTCTTCTTCTTTGGTCCAGAGTGCAATTTTGCACTACAACCCATTTAAATATTTTCTTCTAGCCTCCACCAAAATTATGGGATGTTGGTAGTAGCATATGATTCAACTTTATGCAAAAAACCAGTGATGTTCTTTGAAAAAAATGAGTGAATCAACCTCTTTTTCATTCTGGTCCAGCCTTGTGATTTCTACTACAACCCTATTTATTTTTGCTCCAATGACCTTGTGCTTTCTCCTACTTGTAGTCAACCCTACCAAACCCCTAAGTCCAGGAGCATGCACCCATTGGATCATTTTTAGTTCATGAAATGATGCCATTTATCCTGTCCAGAATTGAAGTTTTGTAAAACTTGCACTAACAAGTTTCTGTCTTTTGCAAACTAACCTCACCACCCTCTTATTCATCTAAAGAGACCCCACTCTGGAAGTTTTGACCACTCCAAGAACTTCCTAAATGGCCTCTGGCATTTTGTCAAACACCCTGTGTGCATAGACTTTGGCATTGAGTTTATGTTTGTGTTATGAACCTGATCCCCTGACCAACCAGCATGTCCATGGATTTGCCCTAGCCTACAACCCCACCCTGCTAACTCTCTTGTGGTTTAGAGCCCCCTAGCATGCATTAGCATTTCGTCGAGCACGTTCCGTGCGTGCTCTGGGCGCGAGCAGAGCACGCGTTTTGCACGTGCCGCGCCCGAGCCAACGCGTCGCGCCCCTGGTTTGCCCTCACTGCAGAAGCCGCGCCACGCACTCCCCTTCTCACCGCATCACGCCAAGAGCCCCTCGCCACGTCCCCGGCAGGCCAGGAGCTAGCCGCCACGGCCGCCCGACAGCCCCTGCTCATGTCGGCGCCGCCCGAGCCTCTCCCGCTCGCCACCTGCCCCCTGGAGCAGCGCGAGCTCATCCACAAGCGTGTCCTAGCTCTCGTCGCCGCCACGACGTCTGCCCAACAGTAGAGGCGGGTTCGCCGGTGAACTTATCCCCGGCCGCCGCGGAACCGCCTTGACTCGCCTATTTAAGGAGCCCCGAGCTCCTCCGAGCACTCGGGCAGCCTCACACCGTCCTCCTAGTGCCCCCGTTGCCGTCAATTGAAGAGGAAGGGGCCGTCTTCCCCGACCTCCGGCCAGTTCGGCCACCGTTGCCTCCCGGCTCCGTTCGGCACAACCAGAGCCTCCCCGGCCCTCCCAACGCCACCAAATGACTCCACTCCATCTTGCGGAGCCGCCCAGACCCCCAGCCACGACGGAGAGCCTCCGAAGCCACAAATCCACTTTGCTCCCGATGCCACCCGCCCACGCGAAGCTCAGTCGCCGGCGATTCCCCACCCCCGACGACCCTACAACCACCGGGAGGACCGCCTAGGAGTGGCGGATCCATCCCTGCACTTCAGATGCCGCAGAAGAACCGTCGTTCGCCGGCGACGATCGCCGGATGTCCCGCCTTGCTCGGGCAGAGAAGAGGAGGGAGTGGGGACTAGTCAAACCTGACTAGTGGGCCCCCTGGACCCACTGTCAGTGACTCCCCGCCGCGGTCCACACTGTATAAGTGGAGGCGTAAAACCCGTAGTACGTTTTCTCTGCCCGAAAGCGTAATCTCGTTTGAACCGTTTTCTTTTTCTTGATTTTATTCAAAACAGATTTTGACCAAATCTTTGACTGGCTATAAACTTTTTAAATACAACTTCCAAATGAGTTGATTCTTTTTCCTACCTTCCTCAAATTTTGTCTAGTTTATTTTAAGATTTATTTCAAAAAAAATTTCAGACAACTTTTTGGTACTGTTTTTGAAACTACATATTGATTCAAAAATATTTTGAATAGGATTTTTGGAGAGAGGAGAAAGCTTTCAAAGTTTTGGAGTGCACCCTGCCTTTCCACACCATGAAGGCAAGCATCCTGAACCCCGGCATAATATTTTTGGTGTGTTAGTTGACACGGTTATAACACCACCTTACTTGGAAAAACCTCGTTATTTTATGTGGTGATACGATCATTTGCATGAATGCATACTAGTGATTTCCTTGCTGTTGGAAATGAATATACCTGTGATGGTAATCATCCTCATGTGCCTTGCATGCATGCCGGAAAGGAATCCGGGAAAGCCTCGGCCTTGGGTAGGCGTGAGCTTGTCGCCGGTCTCCGTCGGGACGGTTATGTCCGGTATGGCATAGTAAGGTATAATGAGTGTTGATTTTATTGGTTGAAATATATTTGTTATACATGTCATGCAGGGAATTTATAAACCTCCTGAGTCGACCGTAGATCGAGTCTTGTTCCAGTAACCCCCATACTTGTTTTGTACTACCACTTGTCCCTGCCGCAGGTAGGGTACGGTTCAGTAAGTTGTCAACCCCTTTCAAGCACACACCGTACAGAGAGGCCATGGTGGAAGATACTGGTTGTAGCCGGTAGGCAGGCCACCTGGTCCGGGGGCATGGGTGTTTCCGGTTGGGACCTAGAGGGGAGGCCACCCCTTAGAGCGCGCGATATAAATTTGATCCCATGCTACGCGAGGTTGTAGCCTCCCCACTTAGAGTTATGCTTAACAAGTGTCGTGGGTGATTCCAGACACCGGTGAGTTAAGCTGGTGTGTGCAAGTCAGGTGTGTTTTCAATTAAAAGACCGTAGACGGAATTAGTCCCGATGGACTAATGGAATCCGTTACTCGTGGGTAAAGAGTACACCCTCTGCAGAGATTAAACCTATTCGAATAGCCGTGTCCATGGTTAAGGATTTCAGTCTGGGATAGGTCAAGGGTTGGTCTTAGTGTCGGTCTTCGGAGGAGAAATTGTTAAACCAGAACTTGGATTGTGACTTCTGACTTGTGAAGATTTTGATTATTATTATTATGGACTAACCCATTATATCATTGAGTATCCCTGGGACGGTTCTACCTCTTGGATATTCATTGTGATTATTTATTTTATAAGCCCTTTATGTGGTGTCGCTGAGATGCCCGACTGTGGCATTGCTTGTTATTTATTTATTTTATAAGCCCTTTATGTGGTGTCGCTGAGACGCCCGACTGTGGCATTGCTTGTTATTTATTTATTTACTTTATAAGCCCTTTATGTGGTGTCGCTGAGACGCCCGACTATGGCATTGCTTGTTATTTATTTATTTTATAAGCCCTTTATGTGGTGTCGCTGAGACGCCTGACTGTGGTATTGCATGTTATTTATTTACTTTATAAGCCCTTTATGTGGTGTCGCTGAGACGCCTGACTGTGGTATTGCATGTTATTTATTTACTTTATAAGCCCTTTATGTGGTGTCGCTGAGACGCCTGACTGTGGTATTGCATGTTATTTATTTACTTTATAAGCCCTTTATGTGGTGTCGCTGAGACGCCCGACTGTGGCATTGCTTGTTATTTATTTACTTTATAAGCCCTTTATGTGGTGTCGCACACACGCCCGACTGCGGCATTTTATTCCCACTCCATTATTGCTTATTCATGTTGCATATAAATAACCTGCTTGCATGCATAAAAGATGTTTTATTTATGACTGACGATGTGATCATAGAATATTTCAGTGCATAATTATCAATTATATTATCCCGGTGTTCATAATGTTTGCGAGTACATTCAAAGTACTCACTGGCTTGTCCCTGGCTATTGTCTTGGCCAGATTTCTGCATGGAGAGGAGCGTTGCGGTGACAGCCCCGGAAACTAAGCAATGGTGATAGCAGCCTCGCGAAGATAGGAGTTGACCTGGTCAGCTGTTCCTGTGGGAAATGGAGTCCCATAGACACTGATGACTCACAAACCGCTTCTGCCATCGACCACTAGAAACCATTTGTTGTACTCACAGGCCCGAATGGTCTTGTATTGCATATTTTGTATTTTGCTTGGGATTTCTGTATCAAGTTGGTGCCTCATCAGCTAACAGTAATCCTGGGGCTGGTGAGCACAACGGCCATTTTCTGGAAATTTATACCCGAAAAACCGGTCGCGACAGTTTTGGTGATCAACTTGCGGGTTCCGCCCATGAACCTATGCATAGGGGTTGGCACACGTTTTCGTCGTGATTCTCCGGTAGAAACTTTGGGGCACTCTTTGAGGTTCTATGTGTTGGTTGAATAGATGAATCTGAGATTGTGTGATGCATATCGTATAATCATACCCACGGATACTTGAGGTGACATTGGAGTATCTAGGTGACATTAGGGTTTTGGTTGATTTGTGTCTTAAGGTGTTATTCTAGTACGAACTCTAGGGCTGTTTGTGACACTTATAGGAACAGCCCAACGGATTGATTGGAAAGAATAACTTTGAGGTGGTTTCGTACCCTACCATAATCTCTTCGTTTGTTCTCCGCTGTTAGTGACTTTGGAGTGACTCTTTGTTGCATGTTGAGGGATAGTTATGTGATCCAATTATGTTATTATTGTTGAGAGGACTTGCACTAGTGAAAGTATGAACCCTAGGCCTTGTTTCAACACATTGCAATACCGTTTACGCTCACTTTTATCATTAGTTACCTTGCTGTTTTTATATTTTCAGATTACAAATACTCATATCTACTATCCATATACCACTTGTATCACCATCTCTTCGCCGAACTAGTGCATCTATATAATTTACCATTGTATTGGCTGTGTTGGGGACACAAGAGACACTTTGTTATTTGGTTGCAGGGTTGTTTGAGAGAGACCATCTTCATCCTACGCCTCCCACGGATTGTTAAACCTTAGGTCATCCACTCGAGGGAAATTTTCTACTGTCCTACAAACCTCTGCACTTGGAGGCCCAACAACGTCTACAAGGAGAAGGTTGTGTAGTAGACATCAAGCTCTTTTCTGGCGCTGTTGCCGGGGAGGTGAGTGCTTGAAGGTATATCTTTAGATCTTGCAACCGAGTCTTTTAGTTTCTTGTTTTATCACTAGTTTAGTTTATAAAAGAAAATTAAAAAATGGAATTAAGTTTGCCTCATACGATTCATCTTTTTAATATCTTTCGTGAGTATGATGGAAAGGAAAATTGTGCCAAAGTGTTAGAAGAAGAATTCATTAAAATGTTAGTCACGACGTTGTAAAACGACGGCCAGTGAATTGTAATACGACTCACTATAGGGCGAATTCGAGCTCGGTACCCGGGGATCCTCTAGAGTCGACCTGCAGGCATGCAAGCTTGGGGAAGCTATGTTTGATGAAGATGATATTTTTTGTCCCCCAACTTTTGAGGAGCAAATTTATTATTATGAAAGCATGCCTCCTATCTATGATGATTATTGTGATGACACGTATGCTTTAAAGAATAATAATAACAATGAAACTTGTCATCTTGATCTTAATTTTCAATCACATGATAGTTATTTTGTTGAGTTTGCTCCCACTATTATTCATGAGAGGAATTTTGCTTGTGTGGAGAGTAGTAAATTTTCTATGCTTGTAGACCATGAAAAGAATGCTTTATGTGATAGTTATATTGTTGAATTCATTCATGATGCTACTGAAAATTACTATGAGGGAGGAACATATTCTTGTAGGAATTGCATTAATATCAAGTTTCCTCTCTATGTGCTTAAAGTTTTGAAGTTATGCGTGTTTTGCCTTTCTATGCTAGTTGATTATTGTTCCCATAAGTTGTTCTCTCAAAAAATCCCTATGTATAGGAAGTGGGTTAGACTTAAATGTGCTAGTCATATTCTTCATGATGCCCTCTTTATGTTTCAATTCTTATCTTCTATATGAGCATCATTGAAATCATCGTGTCTAGCTAGGGGCGTTAAACGATAGCGCTTGTTGGGAGGCAACCCAACTTTATTTTTATTACTTTTAATTAGTGTTTGTGCCAAGTAGAACCTTTGGGAAGACTTGGGGAAAGTCTTGTTGATCATGCTGTAAAAAAAACAGAAACTTCAGCGCTCACGAGAATTGCTGCCATTTTTATTTGGAGAGTGATATTTAGTTGATTCTTTTTGAAGATGATTAATATATAAATTCCTAAGGTCCATAAATTTATTTGAGAATTTTATGAGTTCCATAAGTATACGTTTGATCCAGATTACTACAGACTGTTCTGTTTTTCACAGATTTTGTTTTTCATGTGTTGTTTACTTATTTTGATGAATCTATGGCTAGTAAAATAGTTTATAAACCATAGAGAAGTTGGAATACAGTAGTTTTAACACCAATATAAATAAATAATGAGTTCATTACAGTACCTTTAAGTGATGATTTATTTTCTTATACTAAAGGAGCTTACGGGTAAGGATTCGATGGACTATGGAATAAGGAGTGGCAAGATCCTAAGCTTGGGGATTCCCAAGGCACCCCAAGCTAATATTCAAGGATAGCCAAGATCCTAAGCTTGGGGATGCCCCGGAAGGCATCCCCTCTTTCGTCTTCGTTCATCGGTAACTTTACTTGGAGCTATATTTTTATTCACCACACGATATGTGTTTTGCTTGGAGCGTCAATTTATTTTGTTAGGGTTTGCTTTCTGTTATTTAGAACAATGTTTTGCATCTTTTATTCCAATAAAAGTGGCATTGATAGTCTTTACTATACCTATGTTACAAGTATACATGTTGCTGTTTGAAAACAGAAAGTTTACCGCTGTTGCAATAATTCCCTAGAAAAGTCAGAATGTGATAAAATGTTCAAACCTTTTGCATATTAAACTCTGATAAATTTAATACAGTGGGAATTTTCTTTCATAATTTTTGGATCTAGGGAAGTATGGATGTTGCAGCATTCTTTACAGACTATCCTGTTTAGGTAGATTGCTGTTATGTTTGCATTGTTTGCAAATGTTTGCTTCTTTAATGATTCTATTTGAGGATAGGACTATTAAATATGCAGAGGCATTTAGTATGAAATGTTGTATAATAATTTTAGTGATTTGCTACAGTAGAGTATGATAAGGTTTTTGCAATGGTTTATACTAACTTATCTCACGAGTCTTTGTTGAGTTTTGTGTGGATGAAGCTTTTGAGATTTAGGGAGACCGTGATATGAGAGGAATTAAGGAGACACAAAAGCTCAAGCTTGGGGATGCCCAAGGAATCCCAAGATAATATTTCGAGAAGTCTCAAGCATCTAAGCTTGGGGATGCCCCGGTTGGCATCCCACATTTCTTCTTCAACAACTATCAGTTAGTTTCAGTTGATCCTAAGTTTTTGCTTCTTCACATGATGTTTGCCATTCTTAGAATGTCATTTTATTTTGTTTTGCTTGCTGTTTGAATAAAATACCAAGATTTGAAATTCTTAAATGTTAGAGAGTCTTCACATAGTTGCATAATTATTCGACTACTCATTGATCTTCACTTATATCTTTCGGAGTAGTCTGTCATTTGCTCTAGTGTTTCACTTATATCTTTTAGAGCATGGTGGTTGAGGGAGTCCTGGATTAGGGGGTGTCCGGACAGCCGGACTATATCCTTTGGCCGAACTGTTGAACTATGAAGACACAAGATTGAAGACTTCGTCCTGTGTCCGGATGGGACTCTACTTGGCGTGGAAGGCAAGCTAGGAAATACAGATATGTATATCTCCTCCTTTGTAACCGACCTTGTGTAACCCTAGCCCCTCCGATGTCTGTATAAACCAGAGGGTTTTAGTCCGTAGGACAACATACAATCATACCATAGGCTAGCTTCTAGGGTTTAGCCTCTCCAATCTCGTGGTAGATCAACTCTTGTACTACTCATATTATCAAGAATAATCAAGCAGGACGTAGGGTTTTACCTCCATCAAGAGGGCCAGAACCTGGGTAAAACATCGTGTCCCCTGCCTGCTGTTACCATCCGCCTTAGACACACAGTTCGGGACCCCCTACCCGAGATCCATCGGTTTTGACACCGACATTGGTTCTTTCATTGAGAGTTCCTCTGTGTCGTCATCTTTAGGCTTGATGGCTCCTTCAATCATCGATAGCGATGCAGTTCAGGGTGAGACTTTTCTCCCCAGACAGATCTTTGTGTTCAGCGGCTTCGCACTGCGGGCCAACTCGCTTGGCCATCTGGAGCAGATCGAGAGTTACGCCCCTAGCCACCAGGTTAGGTTTGGAAGCTTAAACTACGGATTCGAGCCCCTGCCTTGTGCGCCACACGGTCACAATGAGTATGATTTAGCTCTACCATCGGACAATGTTCAGGAGATCGCACCGGCAACCGCTCCGACCCTCAATTCGGAACCTGTTGCGCCATCCATGGACGGGTGGATAGACCCCGCCACGGAGGTCGTATCCTCAGCGGCGATCGAGCCGAATATCGACCTTACCCTTCACGAGAGCCGTGATGCCAAACTGCTGGATCCTTCTCCGGCCACGGACTGCAAACCGCCTGCGCCCGTGCCTATCGAATCCGACTGGGCACCGATCATGGAGTTTACCTCCACGGATATCTTTTAGCACTCGCCCTTCGGCGACATACGGAACTCATTAAGGTCTCTCTCCTTGTCAGGAGAGTCCTACCCGAACTATGTCCGGCAGGATTGGGATGCGGATGACGAAGAAATTCATCGCCCACCCACCACCCACTTAGTAGCCACTGTCGACGATTTAACCGATATGCTCGACTTCGACTCCGAAGACATCAACGGCATGGACGACGATGCAGGAGGCGAACAAGAACCACTGCCCACAGGGCACTGGACAGCCACCTTATCATATGACATATATATGGTGGACACACCCAAAGAAGGTAATGGCGATGGGACAACGGAGGATGACCCCTCCAAGAAGCAACCCAAGCAGCGACGTCAGCGGCGCCGCTCTAAGTCTCGCCAAAGCAAAAGCGGTGACACCGGCACAGGAGACAATAGCACTCCGAACAATGCCGAAGACGACAACAATCCCCTCCAGCAAGATTTAGGGCAGGAGGATGGAGAAGCCAGCCCTCCGAAGAGAGCGGCAGATGGAGAGGCGGAGGATTATAATTACATGCCTCCCTCCGAAGACGAGGCAAGCCTCGACGATGACGAATTCGTCGTGCCTGAGGATCCCGTCGAACAAGAGCGCTTCAAGCGCCGGCTTATAGCCACGGCAAATAGCCTTAAGAAAAAGCAACAACAGCTTCAAGCTGATCAAGATTTGCTAGCCGACAGATGGACTGAAGTCCTTGCGGCCGAGGAATATAAACTCGAACGTCCCTCCAAGAGTTACCCAAAGCGCAGGTTGCTACCCCGATTGGAGGAGGAAGCACCAAAACCTACATCTCCAGCGTATGACGCGGCCGATCGGCCACCTCGTGACCGTGACAGAGAGGCATTTCAGCCAAAAGCTCAGCCCGCACTCCGACGCCACTCAAATAAAAATGTCCAGGCATGGGGAAATACGCCAGACCTGCGAGACGTATTGGAGGACAAAGCAAAGCACACAAGATCAATCTACGGATCACGAGGGCGCGCCACTATGTGAGACGATAACCGTCACGTCGGATACAGTAAAAGTAAATCCGGCCGGGCCAAACACAGCGGGCAAGACTCAATTGAGCTGCGTCGTGATATAGCCCAGTACAGAGGCGCCGCACACCCCCTATGCTTCACAGATGAAGTAATGGATCACCAAATCCCAAAGGGTTTCAAACCCGTAAATATCGAATCATACGACGGCACAACAGATCATGCGGTATGGATCGAGGATTTCCTCCTGCACATCCACATGGCCTGCGGTGACGATCTACACGCCATCAAATACCTCCCACTCGAACTCAAAGGACCAGCTCGGCATTGGCTCAACAGCTTGCCAGCAGAGTCCATTGGCTGTTGGGAAGATCTGGAAGCCGCATTCCTTGACAACTTCCAGGGCACTTATGTGCGACCACCAGATGCCGATGACTTGAGCCACATAATTCAGCAGCCAGAGGAATCGGCCAGGCAATTCTGGACACGGTTCCTAACAAAGAAAAATCAAATCGTCGATTGTCCGGATGCAGAGGCCCTAGCAGCTTTTAAGCACAACATCCGCGATGAGTGGCTCGCCCGGCACCTTGGCCAGGAAAAGCCGAAATCTATGGCAGCCCTCACGACACTCATGACCCGCTTTTTTGCGGGAGAGGACAGCTGGCTGGCTCGCAGTAATAACATATCAAAGAACCATGGTACTTTAGATACCAAGGACGACAATGAGAGGTCACATCGCAACAAACATAAGTGCCGCATCAACAACGACAATACCGAGGATACGACATTCAATGCCGGATTCAAAGGCTCTAAACCCGGTCAGCGGAAAAAGCCATTCAAAAGAAGCACTCCGGGCCCGTCCAATTTGGACCCTATACTCGATCGCTCATGTCAAATATACGGCACCCCCGACAAGCCAGCCAACCACACCAACAGGGATTGCTGGGTGTTCAAGCAGGCCGGCAAGTTAAATGTCGAAAACAAAGACAAGGGGTCACATAGCGATGACGAGGAGGAGCCCCGACAACCGAACACCGGAGGACCGAAGAGGTTCAACCCACAAGTGCGGACGGTGAACATGATATACGCAACCCACATCCCCAAGAGGGAGCGGAAGCGTGCGCTAAGGGACGTATATGCGTTGGAGCCAGTCGCCCCAAAGTTCAACCCATGGTCCTCTTGTCCGATCACCTTCGATCACAGGGACCACCCCACTAGTATCCATCATGGCGGATTCGCCGCACTGGTCCTAGACCCAATCATTGACGGATTTCACCTCACTCGAGTCCTTATGGATGGCGGCAGCAGCCTGAACCTACTTTATCAGGACACAGTGCGAAAAATGGGTATAGACCCCTCAAGGATCAAACCCACAAAAACGACCTTCAAAGGTGTCATACCAGGTGTAGAGGACCATTGCACATGCTCAGTCACACTGGAAGTAGTCTTCGGATCCCCGGATAACTTCCGAAGCGAGGAGTTAATCTTCGATATAGTCCCGTTCCACAGTGGCTATCACGCACTGCTCGGGCGAACCGCATTTGCGAGATTCAATGCGGTACTGCATTATGCATATCTCAAGCTCAAGATGCCAGTACCTCGGGGGGTCATCACAGTTAATGGAAACACAGAGCGCTCTCTCCGTACGGAGGACCACACTGCATCCCTCGCAGCAGAAGCGCAAAGCAGCCTCTTAAGGCAATCCACCAGTCCGGCGATTAAAGACCCGGACACCTTCAAGAGCGCCCGAAGTAATCGGCAACAAGACCACTTGGCACGTTCCGAGCTCGCATAGCAATACGGCCCCTGCCCTAGTCCCAGCCAAACGGCGAAACCTATGCCACGCGTACACAACTACGCATTGAAAATACCATGGGCACAGGTGGGGAGGGGGGCACGACTACGGCACGCCCCAAGACGCGGCTCAACCACACTAGGGGCTTCCCACTTTGTTATTTTTCTATCTTTCAGGACTTTAATGTCTGGAAACCCTGTACGGCAGTATGATTGCCGGACACATGATGCAGCAACCAAGGAGGCAGAAAGCTACGTCGCACCACTGAACTCCCAGGTGGATTCCGATAAGGAGTGAAATACTTGCTTTAAATACCATTCCTCAGCTTGCCCTTGGAGGGGACATGTCAAATAGTCCTACTTTCTGCTTATCGCACTACTTGTATCATTCTGCTTTAACGCACCTTTTTGAATAAACAATGCATAGCACTAGACTATTATCGCATTATCTATTCTTCTTCATATATATATATATATGTTCATTCATGACATCCAGCACCCGTACACTGTGGTACGGCCAGTACGCTAGGGGCTTAAGCATACCCCATAATACGGCGTGAGAATTCCGAACACTTTCGACAGTGCGGTACCCCGAACTTATAGCATTATATGCATCCGCTCCGAATCATGTCTTGGGTCAATAGTTGGGTTTGCCCGGCTCCCATGTTTTGGTACCTTATGTTCCACTATATCGGCTAAGGTAGCACTAGGAGAACTACTGCGATTGTGCCCCGGTTCAGCTGGGCTAAGCACCTCAGTAGAGAAAGCTAAAACTGACTGTCATGATAAGGCGAGAGCTGGTCGCTGTTCGAGAGGTTTCCAGTCCCTAAAGACTTATGCCGCTTAGAGCGACGAGTCGGCTTTGTCCGGCTTAAGGGCGTGTATAGCGGCCCGAATTCGGCCTTCCGAATACTAGGGGCTTTGCCAAAATTTAAAATTATAGAATTCTATGGCTAAGTGAGAGTGATAAAGCATTATAGTCCGATTGCCTTGTTCGTTGTGCTGAGCACCTCCCTCGAAGGACCCAAAAATGGGAAAAAGAGTGCTCAGGTTTATCCCGAACACTCCAGCACTCGTGGCATGGGGGCAGAAGCCGACGACTAGCCATCTCTCAGATTTGATAAACAGCGGAACAGAAGGTAATATTTTAAATTCAAACAAGCGTTGCATAGTGCATATGAACAAGTTTTCATAATACAGGATCACACGAGCAAGTTCATTCAAATATTACATCTTTCGCACACTCGTCCACTACAAGATGGGCACCCTTCAGGACACCCTCATAATACATCTCGGGGTGGCGATGCTCCTTGCCCTGCGGTGGCCCCTCCTTCACCAGCTTCTCAGCATCCATCTTGGCCTAGTGCACCTTTGCACGAGCAAAAGCCCGGCGGGCACCTTCAATACAGACGGACCGCTTGATGACTTCCAGCCATGGGCAGGCATCCACAAGCCGCCTCACCAGGCCGTAATAGCTGTTGGGAAGGGAGTCACCAGGCCACATCCGGACTATAAAGCCCTTCATGGCCGGTTCGACCGCCTTGTGCAGCTCGACCAGTTGCTTCAGCTGGTCGCTCATGGGCATCGGGTGTTCGGTCCCAGTATACTGAGAGCAGAACAACTTCTCCGTTGAGCTTCCCTCCTCGGCCTGGTAATATCTTGCGGCATCCCACACGCTGCGGGGCAAATCTGCGAATGCTCCTGGAGAGCTCCGGACTCGGGTAAGTAACAAGTAATTTACTTTCACATGCTTGCTTTGCATATTGAATGCCTTACCCGCCGCTATCTGCCTCATCGCCTCAAACTCCTGGAGGGCCTTTTGGGCTTCACGATTGGCATTCTTTGCGCTCTCGAGGGCCGCGGCAAGCTAGGACTCTCATGTCTTCGAGTCAAGCTCCAAAGCCTCGTGCTTCTTCATGAGAGCCTGCAGCTCTTGCTGCACCTCGCCCACCCGTGCCTCTTGCCTCTCCCGCCCGCTGTGCTCCTTGGCCACTTTGTTTTCGGCCTCGGACAGCGCTTGCTTCAGGGTCACCACTTCGGTCGTGGCCCCTGGCACATTCATGATGATCCTATCATTTCGCAACCACATTTTCTTTTATATATAGACAAGGTATTACTTACCTTTGTTCTCCTCGAGCTGCCTCTTGGCAAGGCCGAGCTCTTTCTCGGACCCCTCGAGGTCCTGCTTCAGTGTGGCGACCTCTGCAGTCAGTGCGGCAGAGGTCAGCATCGAAGCCTGCATACGCATACATAACATACTTATTTTAGACTCCTGCGGATATTATTTGATCCTCTATTCGGCTTCTCTTTGTGACCACCAAACAGAGCATCAGGGGCTACTGTCTATGTGGTAATATTTTCCTATATTCTAAATACTTACCTCAAAGCCTGTTAGAAGGCTGGCACAAGCTTCAGTCAGCCCGCTCTTGGCGGACTGAACCTTCTTAATCACTGCACTCATAATAGTGCGGTGCTCTTCATCGATGGAAGCGCCGCGAAGCGCTCCCAGCAGGTTGTCCGGTGCCTCTGTATGGACAAAGGCCACCGACACGGGTGGCTTTCCCCTCTTGGAAGAGGGCCGCCTGCTCGAGTCTGGAACCATTGGAGGTTTCGGCGCGGTGTTCGGCTGAGAGCCGAACTTGGAACCCCCGGGAGCCTTGCTCCCTTTGCTCCTGGAATCCGGGAGGTCGCCTTGAGGCGCCTCCGAGACCGTCTCCCCCCGGCTCGGTGCCCCTTGAGACAATACCTCGGCATTGTCCGTGGGGCAAGGGGAGGAGGCAGTTGGAAGTGTATCACTATTCATGTCCGACGAGTCCAAGGAACCGTGCGACGATGACACATCGATACGGGCTTGGGGCGGACTGCATAATCATATTCGACGTTAGGAGAAGCAGTGCGACAAAGGTATACTATGAGTTACTCTAGTATCCGAATACTTACGACTTCGCCAGGGGCTTGGCCCTGAGCAGCCACTCGTCTTCACCGTCGGCGGCGGTGGTGGAGCAGTCCGGAAGGAGAGTCCTTCCCTTCTTGGACCCTTCGGCCTCCCCGGTTGGGGCGACTTTCCTTTTCTTGTCTCCCCCGGCTGGAGGGGGAGAATCTTCATCATCCTTCTCCTCGTTTTCACGGGAGGAGGGTGTCTCGGTGTTGTCGGATGATGAGTCCGATACCACCTGCGCGATATCCACGGCTAAGTATTCGGCTCCACGTAGCTTTTTGATGTGTACCTCCGTGACGGAGGAGACCATCCACTTGCCTCCCGCTCTGGACATGTTTGGAGAGAGTTGAGGAGAAGGATGTGAACTTGGGCGTTGGAGCTCGAGTACGCGAGAATGGATGAGCAAGGAGGAAGAAGGCGTGGGAAGAAAAAAGGTGAGATCTTATCCCTTTATAAGGGCGGACTAAACTATGCACCCCCACTAGCCTGGTAAAACTCGCTTATCCCCCAAGCGACGTAATTGATGGCGCGGTTGGTTTACCCACGTCCGTATTGATGAGAATCCCGTAATAAGGGGAACATGATCTCTGCTTTGACAAGACGTGTCAAGAAACCGCCTCGCATTATGTGCGGGGCTGGCTAAAGAAAAATGGTTCGAATAATTACCGGGCCATGGCATGATGTCATGCTGCAAAACGTGTCAGTAGATTAGATTTGTGGAAATATTATTCTGTCTACGACGGTATGTGGAACTTATTTTGCAGGGTCGGACACTATCCTTGTATTCAAACCTTCTGTGGTGTATTCGGAGGAGGAACCCGCCTTGCAATGCCGAAGAGAACACCGCGCGCCGGACTCATCGTCATTGAAGCCTGGTTCAAGGGCTACTGAGGGAGTCCTGGATTAGGGGGTCTCCGGACAGCCGGACTATATCCTTTGGCCGGACTATTGGACTATGAAGACACAAGATTGAAGACTTCGTCCCGTGTCCGGATGGGACTCTACTTGGCGTGGAAGGCAAGCTAGGCAATACGGATATGTATATCTCCTCCTTTGTAACCGACCTTGTGTAACCCTATCCCCCTCCGGTGTCTATATAAACCGAAGGGTTTTAGTCCGTACGACAACATACAATCATACCATAGGCTAGCTTCTAGGGTTTAGCCTCTCCGATCTCGTGGTAGATCAACTCTTGTACTACTCATATTATCAAGAATAATCAAGAAGGAGGTAGGGTTTTACCTCCATCAAGAGGGCCCGAACCTGGGTAAAACATCATGTCCCCTGCCTCCTGTTACCATCCGCCTTAGACGCACAGTTCGGGACCCCCTACCCAAGATCCGCCGGTTTTGACACCGAGAGTGGTAGTTTTATTTTGAAGAAATAGATGAACTCTCATGCTTCACTTAGATTATTTTGACAGTCTTAATAGCATGGTAATTTGCTTAAAATCCTAATATGCTAGGTATTCAAGAATAATAAAACTTTCTTATGAGTGTGTTGAATACTAAGAGAAGTTTGATGCTTGATGATTGTTTTGAGATATGGGGGTAATAATATCAAAGTCGTGCTAGTTGAGTAGTTGTGAATTTGAGGAATACTTGTGTTGAAGTTTGCAAGTCCCGTGGCATGCACGTATGGTAAATGTTGTGTAACAAATTTGAAACATGAGGTGTTATTTGATTTTCCTCCTTATGAGTGGCGGTCGGGGACGGGCGATGGTCTTTTCCTACCAATCTATCCCCCTAGGAGCATGCGCGTAGTGCCGAGGTTTTTGATGACTTCTAGATTTTTGCAATAAGTATGTGAGTTATTTATGGCTAATGTTGAGTCCATGGATTATACGCACTCTCACCCTTCCATCCTTGCTAGCCTATTCTTTACCGTGCATTGCCCTTTCTCACATTGAGAGTTGGCGCAAACTTCGCCGGTGCATCCAAACCCCGTGATATGATACGCTCTGTCACACATAAACCTCCCTATATCTTCCTCAAAACAGCCACCATACCTACCTATTATGGCATTCCCATAGCCATTCCGAGATATATTGCCATGCAACTTTCCACCATTCCGTTCATCATGAAACATTCCTCATTGTCATATTGCTTAGCATGATCATGTAGTTGACATAGTATTTGTGGCAAAGCCACCGTTCATAATTCTTTCATACATGTCACTCTTGGTCCATTGCATACCCCGGTACACCGCCGGAGGCATTCATATAGAGTCATCTTTGTTCTAGTATCGAGTTGTAATCATTGAGTTGTAAATAAATAGAAGTGTGATGATCATCATTTTCTAGAGCATTGTCCCAAGTGAGGAATAAAAAAAGGCCATAAAAAAGAGAAGGCCCAAAAAAGGAGAAAGGCCATAAAAAAAGAGAAGGCCCAAAAAAATGAAAATGAGAGAAAAAGAGAGAAGGGACAATGCTACTATCCTTTTACCACACTTGTGCTTCAAAGTAGCACCATGATCTTCATAGTAGAGAGTCTCTTGTTTTGTCACTTTCATATACTGGTGGGAATTTTTCGTTATAGAACTTGGCTTGTATATTCCAACAATGGGCCTCCTCAAGTGCCCTAGGTCTTCGTGAGCAAGCAAGTTGGATGCACACCCACTTAGTTTCTTTTGTTGAGATTTCATACATTTATAGCTCTAGTGCATCCGTTGCATGGCAATCCCTACTCCTTGCATTAACATCAATCGATGGGCATCTCCATAGCCCATTGATTAGCCTCGTTGATGTGAGACTTTCTCCTTTTTTGTCTTCTCCACATAACCCCCATCATCATATTCTATTCCACCCATAGTGCTATATCCATGGTTCGCGCTCATGTATTGCGTGAAAGCTTATAGGTTTGATATTACTAAAGTATGAAACAATTGCTTGGCTTGTCATCGGGGTTGTGCATGATGAGAGCATTCTTGTGTGACAAAAATGGAGCATGAATAAACTATATGATTTTGTAGGGATGAACTTTCTTTGGCCATGTTATTTTGAGAAGACATGATTGCTTCGTTAGTATGCTTGAAGTATTATTATTTTTATGTCAATATGAACTTTTGTCTTGAATCTTTCGGATCTGAATATTCATACCACAATTAAGAAGAATTACATTAAAATTATGCCAAGTAGCACTCCGCATCAAAAATTATGTTTTTATCATTTACCTACTCGAGGACGAGCAGGACTTAAGCTTGGGGATGCTTGATATGTCTCCAACGTATCTATAATTTTTGATTGCTCCATGCTATGTTATCTACTATTTTGGGCAATATTGGGCTTTATTATCCACTTTTATATTATTTTTGGGACTAACCTATTAACCGGAGGCCTAGCCCAGAATTGCTGTTTTTTGCCATTTTAGTGTTTCGAAGAAAAGGAATATCAAACGGAGTCGAAACGGAACAAAACCAACTAGAGAAGTTATTTTTGGAAGGAAAGCTACCGGATGGACTTGGACCCCACGTCAGGAGCCAAGGGAGGTGCTCACGATGGTAGGGGCGCCCCCCTAGGGTGCGCCCCCTGCCTCGTGGGGCCCCTGAAGCTCCACCGACATACTTCCTGCACCCATATATACTCACGTACCCTAAAACTTCCAGAACACACAATAGATCGGGAGTTCCGCCGCCAGAAGCCTCTGTAGCCACCGAAAGCCAAGCTAGACCCGTTCAGGCACCCTGCCGGAGGGGGCAATCCCTCTCCGGTGGCCATCTTCATCATCCCGGTGCTCTCCATGACGAGGAGGGAGTAGTTCTCCCTCGCGGATGAGGGTATGTACCAGTAGCTATGTGTTTGATCTCTCTCTCTCTCTCATGTTCTTGATTTGGCACAATCTTGATGTATCGCGAGCTTTGCTATTATAGTTGGATCTTATGTTTCTTCTCCCCCTCTACTCTCTTGTAATGAATTGAGTTTCCCCTTTGAAGTTATCTTATCGGATTGAGTCTTTAAAGATTTGAGAACACTTGATGTATGTCTTGCCGTGCGTATCTGTGGTGACAATGGGATACCACGTGATTCACTTGATGTGTGTTTTGGTGATCAACTTGCGGGTTCCGCCCATGAACCTATGCATAGGGGTTGGCACACGTTTTCGTCGTGATTCTCCGGTAGAAACTTTGGGGCACTCTTTGAGGTTCTATGTGTTGGTTGAAAAGATGAATCGGAGATTGTGTGATGCATATCGTATAATCATACCCACGGATACTTGAGGTGACATTGGAGTATCTAGGTGACATTAGGGTTTGGTTGATTTGTGTCTGAAGGTGTTATTCTAGTACGAACTCTAGGGCTGTTTGTGACACTTATAGGAATAGCCCAACGGATTGATTGGAAAGAATAACTTTGAGGTGGTTTCGTACCCTACCATAATCTGTTCGTTTGTTCTCCGCTATTAGTGACTTTGGAGTGACTCTTTGTTGCATGTTGAGGGATAGTTATGTGATCCAATTATGTTATTATTGTTGAGAGGACTTGCACTAGTGAAAGTATGAACCCTAGGCCTTGTTTCAACACATTGCAATACTGTTTACGCTCACTTTTATCATTAGCAACCTTGCTGTTTTTATATTTTTAGATTACAAATACTCATATCTACTATCCATATACCACTTGTATCACCATCTCTTCGCCGAACTAGTGCACCTATACAATTTACCATTGTATTGGGTGTGTTGGGGACACAAGAGACTCTTTGTTATTTGGTTGCAGGGTTGTTTGAGAGAGACCATCTTCATCCTACGCCTCCCACAGATTGATAAACCCTAGGTCATCCACTTGAGGGAAATTTGCTACCGTCCTACAAACCTCTGCACTTGGAGGCCCAACAACGTCTACAAGAAGAAGGTTGCGTAGTAGACATCAGGGGCTCCGCCCCTTCTTCATTTATAGCAGGAGAAGGCCAAGCAACGCCCCCACGATCACATGTAATAATGGTTCTCCTTGCATGTCGTAGGGACTTGTCAAGTCGGGCAGTTGCCGAGGCAGCGTGGGGAAGCGGAGACGCCCACGTCCAATCAACCGCCACGCGTCAACCGAGGTCGCGGGCTTTAGGGGCCCGCGGCGCTCCGCGCTTGACCTTTGGCTTCGCCTCGAAGCCAAGCCCGAGTGCGCCTTAGGCCCGGGGGATACTGTCGGCGTTCTGGGAACGGGGGTCCCTAGACTTGCCTGCCTACGGCCCACGGCGTGGCTGAGCTGGCAGGTCTGTACGGCCCGTCTTCATCGATGAGGTATTCAAGACCCTCGCGAGGGGCCAAGCCTCGCGAGGTGGACGATGCAAGACTTCCTCCGGAGCGGCCTCGCTAGGCAGGCTCACGAGGGGTGGAGAGATCAAGGCAAGGCAAACCTCGCGAGGTCATCGTGACGTGAGCCATGACGATAGAGACCAGGCGGGCGCCAGCGCGCGCAGTGTCATCGCTTCCTCTTTGGTGCCAAGGGGCAAGCGCAGGCGTGGAGTGCCGAGGCATCAAGGAAAGGTTTCCATATCAGTGCAACGAGACCAAGACCAGCAGGACGGCAAGACGGAGGTCACCGTGGATCCCAAGACGGCATCACCACCAGAGCCTTTTGCAGGCGAAGACTACTTTTGTCAGGATAAGTTGTACTAGTTGTCCCGTTTCAAATTGGCTGTTGTTGGCTCCCTTCCCGCCAATATTTGGGGAGAGGACAGGGCCTATATAAGTAGAACTAGCCACCACAGTGGGGGAAAGATTGGAAGAGGGGCGAGAATGATTCGAAGAGAGGAAAGAGGGAGAACTCATTCAGAGGCATCTCACCCACACAAGTTCACCAAGCACAAGAACACCTCAACCTCAGGAGGCTGTTCTTCCCCTTGTACTGTTCATCATCAGCCCAAGAGGCAATCCACCACCACCACACTGGAGTAGGGTATTACACCACAACGGTGGCCCGAACTAGTATAAATCTTGTGTCCTTGTGTTGCAAGTTCGTCGATTTCGTCCGCGAGATCTTAGAGAGCTAGGGCGTGGATCGATAGGGAGAAAACCTTCACGCGCACCCCAGTGTTCGAACCATGAGGGTTTTACCAAAACCCGTGATCCGATAAAAATGATCAGAAAAATCCAATATATCCAATGGTACTGGTTTCATGCATGAAAAAGCAACTTAACCTTGATGTATAGATCAAAACATGATAAGGCACTTTATAAATTCATAACTTGAGTTTGAATTTGAACCTTGGTTCAAATTGACTCAAACCCTTATGTTCTTAGTTGCATTAGCTCAACACACTCATTTTTCCATGACATGACCATGCATCATATTGTTGCATTGCATTGATTGTATTTCCTCTCTGTTGCCGGTATTTGTTCCCCCTCTGTAGACGTGGTCCCGACGAAGTGATCGATGACACCGATGAAGAGATATTACTCTCTTCAGAAGTGCCAGGCGAGCAAAAACCCCTTGATCACTCTGATACAATCCCACTCTCTCGCTCCTGCTATCTTTTACTGCATTAGGACAACACCGTTTCAACTGTTACATGTTGCGGTAGTTGAACCCCTTTCCTCTGCATGACCTGTCATTGCCACAATAAATAGTTGAAACCCACTAGCATGAGTAGGATTTGTTTGAGCATGATGTGGCTACTCATTCATGCATGCTTGTTATGCCTGTTATGCTTAGAGTTGTGTCAGGTTTGATTCATCTGGGATGGATTGGAATGGTGTGAACATGTCCTACTGTTGAGAGCTACGTGTGTGAACACGAATTGGTAAAGGTAGCGGTGAGAGGCCATGTAGGAGTACATGCATGCTGGGTTATCTCATTGAAACCGTCCCCAGGAACCGAGTTCTGTGTTCGTAATCCAAGAACAGCTACTACCACACATTGGGCCCTGAAATATGACCCCGCTCGACTTATTAACCCCCCTGTCCTCTGTCCAGGAGTTGCAAGTAGTTTCTGGTGTTTGTAGTATACTAGAGGCCGTGCGCGGCGCTGAGCCTAGGGTGGGCTGTGATGTGGTAGGTACGTGGCCCGGTGTACCAAGACGCCCGTTTGGTGCCTCGGGAACCCTCTACACATCGTTTGGTGCCGTTGAGGACAACCCGGCCAGATCTCCTTGCGGATGGAACCCGAATAGGCGATAAACCTGGACTAAGGACTTGTGTGGTTAGTGTGGCCGTGGTCTACACCCACGTCAGCTTTCGCTTGAAGTCTACCGAGCACATGTCGTGTGCAGACGCTAAGTGGTGGAAACATGTGTGAAGAAGTACACCCCTGCAGGGTTATACATGATCTATTCAAATAGCCGTGTCCGCAGTAATGGAATACTGGGTTGCTTATACAGTTCATAGACAAGTGAAAGTGGATACTCTAAAATGCGCAAGCTAAGCATGAGTGCTATGGATGGCCTTCTCGTAGGGAGACGGGAGCGGATCCATAGTGGTGTATTGATATGGTGAATATGTGGACTCATGTGCGCCACCTCAAAATAGTTACTTGCAGTCGTAGTACATGATAGCTACTGAGTCAAAGCTGGCTTGCTGCAGTTAAACTCCACCACCCCCTTTGTTGATACCGGTGCATATGTAGTTAGTTCTGATGTAAGTCTTGCTGGCTACATTTGTACTCATGTTTGCTTAATTTATGTTTTACAGAGAGACCTCAGTCTCACTAGTAGTTCCACATGGACTTCGAAATTTAGGTTGTTACCTCAGCTACGATCTTGTACCCTTGGGAGGGTCTTGTAGATAGTCAGGCTTCTCAGCCTTTTCCATTTGTAGTTGTCTGCACTTAGACATGTTATGCTTCCGTGCTGTATGCTCTGTATGTTGGATCATGTGACCCATGATTGTAATTCTTACTATGTATGAATCTTCGGAGCCTTCTGAATAAATACTTTGAGTCATAGAGTTTTGCTGTGATGCCATGTTTTATTTGCACATATCGAGCATATTGTGTGTATGATTTTGAAATGCTTGGTATGTGTGGGATCCGACAATCTAGTAGTTTATTCTTGGTAGCCTCTCTTATGGGGAAATGTCTCCTAGTGCTTCCACTGAGCCATGGTAGCTTGCTACTGCTTCGGAACACTTAGGCTGGCCGGCATGTGTCCTTCTTCGTTCATGTGTCTGTCCCTTCGGGGAAATGTCGCACGTTGTTCCTTTAAGTCCTTGTAGCTTGCTACGACTTGGGTTCATATGTTGATGATCAACATGTTCGTTGCTGGGTCATGTATGCCTGTCCCTGTAAGTTAGTGCCACTTTCGGTTTACGACTAGTCATGTTGGCCCAGGTTCTCTGTCATATGAATGCTAGCGACACTATCATATACGTGCGCCAAAAGGCGCAAATGGTCCCGGGCCAGGTAAGGTGGCACCCGTGGGGATACCGTGTGTGAGGCCGCAAAGTGATATGATGTGTTACATGCTAGATCGGTGTGACTTAGGATTGGCGTCCTGACATCGTTGCACCAATAGGAGCCCCCGGGCATGGTCCACATGTGTCGCTGGGCATCGTTGGAGTAGGCCCAAATAATTACACAAGCGTCTGTACCGACCTTGCCAGGGTTGATGCTTGTATTTTTGAGATCTTCTTTGCTTCTTCATTATCTTAGGCTTGGCCTTGCTCCCAAGTCTCCCAAGGTGTCTTCAACGCCCAAACGGTGTGCTCTATTCGTTGAGAGAAGCTAGGAGCGGCCACATTCACGGGAGTCCATTCAAGACTTGCGTGTGTGATCCAGGGGTAACTGTCATTTTATCTTTACATCACCCACTATGCCCGTCGTTTCTGCCACGCGCACCGCATGCATTGTGCGGGGTTGGTGGTGGACGCGCAAGGTGGGGGAACATGTGCTTTGGCAAAATACACAATACCCGGATTGGTGCAACGGGGCGACCCTCGAATCTGGACGCCATCAGGAGCGCACGGAGGCCGGATTGGAGGAGTGGGGCGGTTGTCCTGGAGCGGTGGAGAGCCAGCCTCCCCCTCCATCCCACTATAATAGAGAGGTGTGAGGGGGTAGCGATGCTCATCCATCACATCTTCCCTCTCTTCCTTTTCCATTTTCCTCATGGTGAGGGGACAGGGTCGAACCCAGGCTTCGACGGTGGCGATGAGAGCCTCTTCTCACCACTGTGATCCTGCTTCCACTACGACGGTAGAAGCGGAACCTAGTGCTCAAGGTGGAGTTGCGGGGCATGGTCGAGGTCGACGCGGTGCCCGTGGCCGGGGTGGACGAGGCGGCGCACACGTCGTCCCTCCGCCAGCAGCTCCAACTCAAACAGAAGGCCACACAGGGGATACCACACTAGAGTTCATCGTCAAGCTGCGTGATCCTGCCCTTAGCCGCCTGCGGCTGCATCGCCCTTTCGCCAGGGTGATGGAGGTCGATCAGCCGCCAAGGCTTCAACTGCGCATGAGCGGGTGCTGCAATGTCGCTGTGTGGGCGAACCTCGAGTTTCCCGCTCCGCATGTCATGCTCCTCAGGCGTGGCTGGAAAACTTACGCACGTGCCCATTATCTGGCGGATGGGCACATCCTCCACTTCAAGTTGGTGGAGGTTGATCTGCTCTCCATCAAGGTCTTCGGGTGCTCAGGTGCTCGTTTAGGGTGCTGCGCGGAGAGCTCGAGTGATGATGAAAACTCCTCTCCTAGCGACGGCGACGAGGAGGAGACCGGTGGGGAGGACGACGACAGCGAGTCCCCGATCGCCAAGCGTGAAGGTGATGACCCAGACTCTAGATGAATGCTAGTCGCACCGTCACCATCAGCTAGGCGCTGACAGCACCATCATCTGCAGCCTGGCCCCGGCAGAGCGATTTGCCGGGGTGCTTGGCTTGGACGTCACCGCCACCTCTAGATGGACCCCGGCAGGCTGCCTCGTGGACTCCGACTTCTTCTTCCCTGCCAGTGTCCCTGTCTTATCGCAATCATCTGGTCCTGCCGGGGTGACCAGGGTATCACCTAGCCGCTCCCCCGTCCTTTTGGCTCTGTCTTCACCCTCCCCGCTAGGGCGTCGCCCTCTAGATCTTGTCAGGCTGCATCCCACGGGTCTTGATGGGGTCAGGCTGGGCTTCTGCCCAGGAGCTCCTAGGAGGAGAGGGACAAGAAAATCATTACGAGGCACTTGTCCTTTTTCAAATCAAAAGATGTAGGCGCTTGCCCAAATTTAATGAATATGTAATCCTTTGCTCGTGCTAGCACTTATATGATCTGTACTTGTTTGTTCATGTAAATTTGGAAAAAGAGCTTCCGGATGTTTTGTGTATGTATTTAAACATACTGAAGGACGACCCTTCAATACTCCTGAGTAAACAAAAATTTCCGGCAAGACATCTTTGCCGGTCTTCGATACTGCTACTGCTAGAAGCACGTTTAATAAAAATGGGTCAGCAAGCATGAACAAAGGCTAGCTCCTCGCTAACCTCCCTCCCATATGTCACCATGACTAAACTTGCTGAGTGGACTCGAGTCAAGGATAGCAGCACAAATGGTAGGCGGCTAGGTCTCCTTACGTACAAGTCTCTCATACCAAAGTATAGCATGGAATGATGGAATGTAACGAATGGTATGTATCTTCTTTTGATGTATTTCTTATCATTTGAGATAAGGAAAGGTTGCGGGGACCAGTGTATGGCCTTGCATTCATCCTCCTTCCCAGGAAACTTCCTTGACGAAACTTCTCTATTGTCATAAAAAAAGAGAAAATGAGATAACACATGGCTCCTTACTGCCTTTCAGTTGCCTTTCTCAAGGACTATCATAATCACGATAAGGTCATATTTAAGCAAATATGAATGCATGCATGCAAGTTTTGTGAAAAAGAGCACTTAGTTTTATTCAACTTTGCGCAGGGTCTTCGCTTGGCTTTGCACAAAGGGTTACAAGTCCTGGGGACTATGCTTGTACAAAATAGGTTGTCGGAGCAAGGTCCGGCAACCGCGCCTGATGGGTAGAACTTGCGAAGATTCTCAATATTCCATGAGTTTTGCATAGGGATTCCATCTTCGACCTCCATACGGACTGCGCCGGGTCTGGTGACATGAACTACCCGGTAAGGGCCTTCCTACTTTCGTGTCAACTTGTTTGCACCCTTGGCGGACTGAACACGCCTAAGGAAAAGGTCACCTTCCTCAAGGCTCCAGGCAGGAACCCTGCAGCTATGATAGCAACGCAGGGCTTGCTGGTATTGTACAGCACGTACAGCTGCACGAAGACGATCTTCCTCAAGGAGCGCGGCATCGTCATGCCGCAGCCGCTCCTGCGCTACTTCATCGTAGGCAAGTACTCGAGGTGACTCGTATATGTTTTCTGTGGGGAGTATTGCTTCTGCCCCATACACTAGGGAGAAGGTAGTCTGCTAGTAGCTTGATTTGGTGTCGTCCTGATTGACCAAAGAACCATCGGCAACACATCAACCCATCGCTTGCCGCACCTTCGCAACTTATCAAAGTTCTTGTCTTAAGTCCTCGCAGCACTTCATCGTTCATCCTTTTGGCTTTCCCGTTGCTCCTTGGGTGAGCAACAGAGGCGAAAGAGACATTGCTTCCAAGGCTTTAGATGTATTGCATGAAGGTGCGGCTTGTGAACTGGGTGCCATTGTCAGTGATCACTCTGTTGGGTACTCCGAAACGGCACACCAAATCCTTTGAAGAACTTGAGAGTTGATTGCACAGTCACCTTTCTCAATGGCTCTACCTCGGGCCACTTTGTAAACTTGTCGATTTCTACTAACAAGAATTCAAAGCCTTCGGTAGCACGGGGAAAGGGGCCCAAGATGTCGAGCCCCCAGACCGCGAAAGGCTAGGATAAAGGGATCGATCATTTGAAGGGCTTGGGTAGGTTGATGAATGTTTTTGGAATGGAACTGGCAGGCTTCACACTTAATGACGAGCTCAGTTGCATCCCGGAGGGCTATGGGCCAATAGAATCCTTGCCGGAAAGCTTTCCCGATAAGTGCTCTCGATCTGAGGTATGAGCCACACACACCTCCATGAATCTCTGCCAACAGAATTAGTCCATCTTCCTGATTGATACACTTCAACCTCACACCATTTGGCCTCTTTCTGTATAGAGTGTTATCCACAAACTGGTACATACTTGATTGGCAAGCCACTTTTTCAGATTCCTCTGGGTCATCGGGAAGTTCTCCAGTTTGCAAGAAGTGTACTATATGTTGCTGATATGTCTCCAACATATCTATAATTTTTTATAGTTCCATGCTGCTATATTACCATTCTTGGATGTTTTACGCTCATTTTATAGCAACTTTATATCATTTTTTGGGACTAACCTATTGAAATAGTGCCTAGTGCCAGTTGTTTTTTTTTGCTTGTTTTGTACTTCGCAGAATATCAGTACCAAACGGAGTCCAAATGCAGCAAAACTTTTTGGAGAATTTATTGGACCAAAAGACACAACTTGGGCCAGAGAAGTACCAGAGGAGGGCTCCGAGGGGAGCACAACCCACCTGGGCGCGCCTGGGGACTTTTTGGAGAATATTTTCGACTAGAAGACACAACTTGGGCCAGAGAAGTACTGGAGGGGGGCTCCGAGGGGAGGACAATCCACCTGGGAGCACCTGGGCCCAGGCGCGTGCTGGTGGGTTATGCCCACCACGGCCGCCTCCCGCACCGCCTCTTTGCTCTATAAATACCCCAAAAATACAAAATCATAGGGGAGTCGACGAAACACAATTCCAACCGCCGCAAGTTCCAGAACCACCAGATCCAATCTCGACACCATCACGGAGGGGTTCATCATCCTCATTGGTGCCTCTCTGATGATGCGTGAATAGTTCATTATAGACCTATGTCTCGGATTTCGGGTTCCGACAAAACCCTTGAGGTTCGGACACTAGGGTGCGCACAAAGATCTCTCCCCCTCTCTAGCTCACGCACTCTACAATCTCACGGCCTAGCTCGACGAACCCAAAGAACATGAGACACGGGATTTATACTGGTTCGGGCCACCATTGTGGTGTAATACCCTACTCCAGTGTGGTGTGGTGGGTTGCCTCTTGGGCTAAGGATGAACATTTGCAAGGGAAGAACAGCCTCGCGAAGTGAGGTGTTCTTGTGCTTGGTGAGTTGATGCTCTCTCTCTCTCTAATTCCGATCCCCCCTTGCCATGGTGGTGGCTAGTCTTATTTATAGAGGCCCTGGTCCTATTCCCAAATATTGAGCGGAAGGGATCCCATAACGGCCAAATTCGAAGGGAGACAACTAGTACGAGCTACCCTGGCAAAAGTAGTCTTCACCTGCCAAAGGCTCTCGTGGTGACGCCGTCTTGGGCTCCACAGTGACCTCCATCCTGCCGTCCTGCTGATCTTGGTCTTGTTGCACCAATATGGAAACCTTTGCCTGATGCCTCGGGACTCCTCGCTTGCGCTTGCCCCTTTAGCACCAAAGAGGAAACGAGGACACTACGCGCGCTGGCGCCCGCCTCTCGCCCGCCTGGCTCCAGTCGTCATGGCTTGCGTCACAGAAACCTTGTGAGGTGTCCCTTGCCTTGATGAGGCCGCCCCTGAGGAGGTCTTGCGTTCTTCGCCTCGCAAGGCTTGGCCCCTCGCGAGGGTCTTGAGTGTTTGCTGGTGAAGATGGGCCATATAGGGCCGCTGGTGGAGCCACGCTGCGGGTCGCAGGCAGGCAAGTCTGGGGACCCCCATTCCAGAACGCCGACAGTAGCCCCTGGCCCAAGGCGCGCTCGGGCTTGGCTTCGAGGCAAAGCCGAAGGGCAAGTGCGGAGCGTCGTGGGCCCCAACAGCCTGCGGCCCCGCTTGACATGTGGCGATTGATTGGATGTGGGCGTCCCCGCTTCCCCACGCAGCCTTGATATCCGCCAAGCTAGGCGGCCACGGTGTCCCACACAGTTATTTCCCCCCTTGCTGGCAACACACCCCCGACTCCTTTGCTTCCTCGAACCTCAGCTTCCTCTCCCCATCCAACCCGAGCTCAGTCCTGCCCATCGTCATGGCGCCGAACCGGACGAAGAAAGGGAAGAAGCCCCTGTCCTCAGCCGACCTGCCTCCTACCGTCGGCTGATCGCGGGTGCTCAATGAGGAAGCCATGGACAAGGTCCGCCTTGCGCTCGTCATCAGCTTCAACGAATGGGGAGGGACGGTGGCCTGGCCGGCGTCCCGAACTTCTGTCAATAGAGCAGCCACCGAGGTCTAGTTCTTCGTCGACACCCTGTGGGCCGGTCTGATCCACCCCTTCTCTCCCTTCTTCAACGTCGTGCTTTCCCATTACCAGATTCATCTGTTGCACTTAGATCCCCAATCAGTTGCTCTTCTTGCCGTCTTCGCCTTTGTCTACGAGGCCATGGTGGGCACAGCCCCCTCTGTGGTCCTTCTGCGCCATTTCTTCTCGCTGCACCTGACTGACCCCCGGCAATGCTCGGGGTGCCTGAGCTTCTAGGCCATGGCGGCGACCGACGGCTCGGGGATCAACTTTGAGCTCCCACCATCTGCGAGCGGGTTCCGGACGCAGTGGGTGTATGTGGATGTCGGAGTGCTCAGCCCTTTGCTCTCGCCTCCGTCTGCGCCCGCCGTTTCCCAGCTCCGACTAGGCTCACGAGAAGCTTACGAGCCCCCGCCTTGCCTTCGTCTGGCTATTGCTGAGGAGGTTGAAAGATCTTGGCTTGACCCGCCCATGGTGATGAAGGAGTTCCCCCGATGTCACATCACCCCACTCCAGCGCCATTCCCAGCCGATGTGGGCCCTATCTGTCGGCCAGGATCGCATGATGCTTCAGGAGTCAGAGCTTCTGCTTGAGGCACGAAGAACGGTGCTCGAGGTCCTGGAGGGCAACCCCTCGCCAGCCGATATGCCACTGGCGGGCTGTCTGTTGTACTATTGCTTGAACAGGGTGGAGTTCGCGGGGCACATGACCCCCTTTGACGAATGGGGGCTGCGTCCGACTGGCCTTGAGGAGTCCCGCGAGAACCCCGTCACCGTGGTTCCCCTCCTTGTCGCCGGCGCCGAACTTGCCCCAAGAGTGGGTGCAGGGGGCAAGCACCACCGGATGCTGGAGGCGCGGGCGCCGAGGCAGCGAAGCCGCCCGCAGTTCCTGAGGCGTCATCTTCGGGAGCCCGCAACTCTCATGCTGAGGTGGCAGTTGAGGGGGCGACGCAACCCACTGCTCCCGAGGCCGAAGCTCCCGAGGCCTCTAGAGGCCGTCGCGAGGTGGTACTTGATGGCTCTCCCCAACTTCGTGCTCCTGAGGTCACCTCCTTGGGCGCTTCACTAGCCACGCCCTGCGTTGGTTGCCACGCCCAACGCTTCGGCCGGCTCCGTGTAGACATCAAAGCGCTCTGCAAGAGGAAGGGGTCCCGAAGCTGCAGCAGCGGCACTTTCCGGTTGTTGAAACAGAGGAAGTACATCACCATAGATGAGTAAGTACCTTATCCTTGTAATCCCTTGAATGTCACTTCCTTCCTGATGGTGGCTCTTCAGGATCCCATCGGCTAAGGCCGCGAAGCCCCTCAGGAAGCAACCTCCTCCTGCCTCGGATCTCCCGCTGGCCTCGAGCCTCCCAGGCCAGCATGCTACCCCCGTCACGAGGTCAGCTGGAGAGGCAGACGCGCTAGCTTGGCCAATGTGGACGCTCTAGTCAGGGGCTTCACCTCTGAGGATGACGCGGTGGTGGTCGCTGTGGATGAAGGCGACGTGGCCGACGGTGGTGCGGGCAACGCCGACAATGGTGGCAGTGATGCCAGCGACGAGGACGGTGTTGCCAGCGATGATGACGACAATGCCAACGACGCGTCTGAGGGCGACCCAGAGGACGCGGTGAGCGATATGTCCGATTGAGCCCGTGCTTCCTCATTGATGACCCTGTAAGTGAAAACTTGGGCATAGCCCTGAAAGTTGTAAGAGCATTTTGGGAGTGGGAGCCCCTCATGTAAACAGATTATCTCCTCTATTTCTCTGGCTGAGCCTAAAATGTGTTTTTATGAGCCCGTGAGTCCTGCGGCGAACTTACCGCTGAAATTTACCTTAGTCCGGACCGGTTCCCGGCCAGCTCGTGAGGTCGTGAGCTCCTCAAGGGCCTGCCGATCCGCCCGAGAGGGCTTCACGAGGAGCAAACGCCAGCCATGGAAGGGCATGCGCGCAGCACGCGCGTGCCGCGCCCAGCCCCTGCTCACGAGGGGCTCGCGAGGGGGAGGCAGCAGGTGCGAACTCCGAGTCGGGGCAAGGAACCAGGTGGCAAATCGAACGAACGAGAAAAGTCACCCCCCGCGTGTAGCAATGAAAATTGAACTTCAACTTAAATCCAAAGCCAGAAATAGGGGTACAGAAAAGAGGTTAAGAGCAAATGGCCGCGTCCGGCACTAGCGTGGAGCTAAGTGCTGCCACTAGGCGTGGGAGGGAGCCTCGAGGCCCGAGGGCGGTGCTCCTGAGACTCCGGGGCATGTACAACCCCACTCATTATTACGTGAGAGTGTCACGAGCGGAGATCTTCACACGCGTGAGCCTTACTTCATATCGCCAGACGAGGGCCCCGCCTTGCGCCGCCCTCGACCACCGTTGGTTCGACCGGAAACCAAGACGAAGCCAAGGGGCAAAGGGGACGCCAGTGTCGCCCTCGGCGACCATGGATCCTCTGCCGGGGGAAGGCTCACCAGCACCTCCCCGATAGAGGGCCTACCTCCGAGGGGAACCTTCCTCCGCGCGATGCGGGGAGGGACCTGGCTGCCGGCCCCTCCCTTGCAGCCCCCAGTGTGCTCCTCCTGGTGGGAGGGAGGCCGTTGAGCTGGGGCCGCCGTCCGCCGTTGTGACTTGATCCTCCTACGACCCATGGTTAGCATAAGCTTGCTCCTGAGAGATTAGTGGTACCATGTAGCTGTCGTCGCCGGCATGGTTGGTGAGGCTCACGACGCGCTCGGGGGACTCCTGGAAGGCCTCAGCTTCCAGCGCCTCCTCCTCCCAGCCCGGCTCGAGGAACAAGCCAGGGTCGTCTTCCAGCGCATACTCCTGGTCTATCATGCGGGGCACGTAGGCCTCTGAGGCCGCCGCCCCGAAGACCTCGCCGAAGTGCCCCATGCTCCATGTTGCGTCGCCCTGAGGGCGGCACTCCGCTGAGGCCGCGGGTGGCAACGCTCGTGCCCGCGCTCATCGGAGGTGGCGCGGGCGCGAGTGGGCGTCCGATGCTTCCGGTCGCGCCGATGTCGATGAAGCCTCCTGGCGCACCTAGGGGTGCGCGGGCACGGCGAGGCCCGCCATGCGATCCGACCGTGGCTTGTGGCGTAAGCAGGGAGTAGAAGGGCGGTGCTCCCGAGGCCGCGGTGTCCAGTAGCTCGGTAACGCGCTCCAGCAATGCATCCCGGCCGCTCTCCATCAGCCGGCATCGCAGCAGCTCCCGAGCCACCGTGAGTGCGGCCCTCATGTTTGCTTGTTCCCGTCGGGTGTGCGGCGTCGTGGCCACAGCGTGGCTTGAGGCCCTTGCGGCAGCCCGCACTTGTCATGGAGTGAGGGTGGACGGTGTTTGACTGCACCGCCCGCGCCCCGCGGCGCTTGGCGGTGCGCGCACCTCCTGGGGCGCTGGGTTGAGGTCTTCTTGGGCGGACGGTGCCGCCCGGGCCGGCCAAGCTGCCCAGCGGTCAGCATTGGTCCTTGGGTCACCGGACATCGGAACCACGGAGCGTCGGCGGATCAACTGGGGGAAGAGAAGCTCCGGTGCACCCCTACCTGGCGCACCAAAGGTTGGATTTTCGGTTCTGGCAAAACCCTTGATGTTCGAACACTGGGGTACGCACAAAGATCTCTCCCCCTTTCTAGCTCACGCACTCTACAATCTCACGGCCTAGCTCGACGAACCCAAAGAACATGAGACACGGGATTTATACTGGTTCGGGCCACCGTTGTGGTGTAATACCCTACTCTAGTGTGGTGTGGTGGATTGCCTCTTGGGCTGAGGATTAACAGTTACTAGTGAAGAACAGCCTCGCGAAGTGAGGTGTTTTGTGCTTGGTGAGTTGATGCTCTCTCTCTTTCTCTCTCTTTCCCTGATTCCGATCCCCCTTGCTATGGTGGTGGCTAGTCCTATTTATAGAGGCCCTGGTCCTCTTCCCAAATATTGAGCGGGAAGGGATCCCACAACGGCCAAATTCGAAGGGAGACAACTAGTACGAGCTACCCTGACAAAAGTAGTTTTCGCCTGCCAAAGGCTTTGGTGGTGACGCCGTCTTGGGCTCCACGGTGACCTCCGTACTGTCGTCCTGCTGATCTTGATCTTATTGCACCGATATGGAAACCTTTGCCTGATGCCTCGGGACTCCTCGCCTGCGCTTGCCCCTTTAGCACCAAAGAGGAAACGAGGACACTGCGTGCTGGTGCCCGCCTATCGCCCGCCTGGCTCCAGTCGTCATGGCTTGCGTCACAAAAACCTCGCGAGGTGTCCCTTGCCTTGATCTCTCCACCCCTCGCGAGGCAGCTTGGTGAGGCCGCCCCTGAGGAGGTCTTGCGTTGTTTGCCTCGCGAGGGTCGTGAGTGTTTGCTGGTGAAAATGGGCCGTACAGGGCCGCTGGTGGAGCCACGCTGCGGGCCGCAGGCAGGCAAGTCTGGGGACCCCCATTCCCAGAACACCGACACTACGGGTCCGTAGGCAGTAGCTAGATGGCTTCTTCTCTCTTTGATTCTCAATACAATGGTCTCTTGGAGATATATTTGATGTAACTCTTTTTTGCGGTGTGTTTGTTAGGATCCGGTGAACTTTGAGTTTATAATCATATCTTCATATCCATGAAAGTTATTTGAGTTTCTTTGATCTCTTGTATGCATGATTACTTATAGCCTCGTATTTCTTCTTCAAATCTTTGGTTTAGTTAGGCCGACTAGATCGATTTTTCTTGCCATGGGAAGAGGTGCTTTGTGTTGGGTTCGATCGTGCGGTGTTCTTTCCCAGTGACAGAAGGGTAAGCAAGACACGCATGTATCGTTGCTATTAAGGATAACAATATGGGGTCTATTTCTACATAAACTAGCGTAGTGACCCGCGCATTTGCGCGGCTAGAACCCTTATGTTTGACACTAAATATTTTTGTTAGCTACCCCACAAACAATAGTTTGATTTTAGTTGCTTTATATTAGTTCTAATTTACTACTTAATGTAAGATAGTACTCCCTCCGTAAAGAAATATAACAGCTTTTATCTCACTACTTATTGATCTAAAGGCTCTTATATTTCTTTACAGAGGAAGTAGCTAATAGTTTTTGTTGATAATAGTTATGACCATTGATTTTGATACCAATATAAAGATTTCTCTCTTCTCCTACACATCATTCTCAATTCTTAAATTTTCACTAATATTTTCTAGAAACTTTCCATCAATAAATAAATCAAACATTGATAGTTTCTGCATAGTTTGTCTCTTCCATTTCTTAAGGGGTCTTAGCACTCATTATATTGCATGTCCTTAGTTTAAAACATTTTTGAAGGAATGCTCTATCATACTGATTTCACCATACATTCACTCTGTCTTATTTTCTCTTCTACCACGTCACTCTTCTATGTTTTTTCATTATTATTATACGAAATTTGACATTAAGACCAAACCTCCAAATATGATACTTAGTATCTTTTGAGAAACTTTCACAGAGATATTAACCTAACCATTGATGGCTTACCACACCCAATGACTCATCTTATTCGGATGTGTGATGCATTTATAGTCTATCTCTAGTCTTGCTCATTGGTCCTCTAAAATTCTAGTGTTTATTTTCTTATGCACCGTCGACATGCATCCCTTGAAAAACACATGCATTTGAAATCCATAAAATCCTATTGAAATTCACTCTACATGCCATCACAATCATGTGATTCACCTATCGCTACCGTTTGACAGTTCTCAAAATCCAAAGAAATATATATTTTCATGCTGGAATCATTTTTTATATGATGATGCATTCTCATTGTATGCCAAAATATGATTTTTATGTTTCCGGCAAAAAAGAAAACTGTATCAAAAGGTATATTTATCCTTTTCTATGTAGAGCGAGTATACATTTGTGCTACAAAAAGGAGCATATACATTTGTATGTTTGCATCGTGTTTTGCTTTTTTGAAGAAAATAACTGAGACATTTTATTTTCTTCTGCACCGTACAAAGGTATGTATCTGTTCCAAAACTCATGCATTCTATTAGCAGTCATTGTACGTGCCATCTCAATCATGCGCTTCATGTATCGCTGCATTATTTAGTTCTCAAAATCCAAAGAGATCTATATTTTTTTCACGCAGCAATTTAAATTTGTATATGATATTGCGTTCTAATTGTACAGCAAAATATGATTGTATGTTTCTGGCAAAAAAGAAATATATTCCAAGGTATATTTATCTATTTCTATGTAGAGCATATAAATTTGTATGTTTGCATTGTATTTTGCTTTCAAATAAAATAGAAGTTGTAGCTATCTTATTTTCACACAGAGAATACACGTTTGTATGTTTCAAGCTACTTTTTGATTCTCATGTATGGCATGCTGAGTGTAACATTTTAAAAGCTGGAGTATGAGGATAGTGTCAGCCTCGGTTTGCTTTTTTAGAAAAGATTTCTCTCTTCTCCTACACATCATTCTCAATCGTTAAAGTTTCACTAATAGTTTCTAGAAAATTTCCACCAATAAATAAATCAAACATTGATAGTTTCTCCATAGTTTGTCTCTTACATTTCTTCACCGGTCTTAGCACTCATTATATTGCATGTCTTTAGTTTAATATATTTTTTGAAGGAATGCTCTATCATACTGATTTCACTGTACATTCACTCTGTCTTATATTCTTTTCTACCACGTCACTCTTCTATGTTTTATTATTATTATTATTATACGAAATTTGATACAGAGACCAAAAACCTCCAAATATGATACTTAGTATCTTTTGAGTAACTTATTCGGATGTGTGATGCATTTACAGTCGTCTATCTCTCTCTAATCTTGCTCATTGGTCCTCTTAAATTCCAGCGTTTATTTTCTTATGCACTGTCGGTAGGCATCCCTTGAAAAACACATGCATTTGAAATCCATAAAATCCTATAAAAAAATCACTCTAAATAGCATCTCAATCATGTGATTGTCCTATCGCTACCGTGTGTTAGTTCTCAAAATCCAAAGAAATATATAATACACGTTTGTATGTTTGAAGCTACTTTCTGATTCTCATGTATGGCCTGCTGAGTGTAACGTTTAAAAAAAAAACGTTTTAAAAGCTGGAGTTTGAGGACAGTGTCAGCCTCCTAAACCTGTTTACGCTTTGCTTTTTTAGAAGGTTCTACGAACATCGGTTTTTTATTCTTTATTCTTTCTTAGCCTGGACTCATGATTTATTATTTCTTAGGCCGGCTGATGGAATCCTTATTGCAGTGTCCGTAGTTTCAAAAGGTAGAAACAAAAGGCAGAGTCCGACCAATTGCAACTTTTTTTACGTAGCCAATTGCACTTCCTTTTTTGCATGAAGAGCGTATGAGCATATCCTACGATGGAGGGTATGCACGTTTCTTTTTTAGCGTTGACCTGTACATGGTTATGATCGTGTGTAATTTTTCTAACTTTTCAATTTTTTAGTATCATCGGTACATGCTATATGTACATGGCGATCAGAACACTTTCTAACTTTTTTCACACATCTTGTACGTGTCGGTCCAATATACATCAGTTTATATCTTTACGCATGTAACGTAATATCTTTAAATCTTGGCCGTAAGTATTAATAATCAACGATCTATATTATTTTGTCTTATGTGGACGGACGTGATGGCTCATTTGACTTCTGTATTATGTATATAATAGATAGATCTTTTCTACATCATGTCAACGTTCTTATTGCATTACTTTGTTTCTCCATCAACTTAATACACTAGATGCATGCTGGATAGCGGTCGATGTGTGGAGTAATAGTAGTAGATGTAGGCAGGAGTCGGTCTACAAATCTTGGACTGTGCCTATATAATGATCATTGCCTGGATATTGTCATAATTATTTGAGGTTTTATCAATTGCCCAACAGTAATTTGTTTACCCACCATATGCTATTTTCTCGAGAGAAGCCACTAGTGAGATCTACAGCCCCCAGGTTTATATTTTTATCATATATTTTTAGATCTATATTGCTATTTGCCTTTTTATTTATTTGCATCTTTTATTTTCAGATCTATATTACCAAAAACCCAAAAATATCTTGCTGAATTTTATTTGCCGTTATTTATTTGCATCTATCAATCTATCTCTTTGCCAATCTTTTACCAGGGAGGGATTGACAACTCCTCTTACGCGTCGGGTTGCAAGTACATGTTCTTTGTGTGCAGGTACTGTTTACATAGTGTTGCTTGGTTTTCCTACTGGTTCGATAACCTTGGTTTCATAACTGAGGGAAATACATATCGTAGCTGTGCTGTATCATCCCTTCCTCTTTGGGGAAAAACTGACGAGGACACGAGCCATTAAGAAATGATTTCTGGCGCCGTTGCCAGGGAGACATCATAAATATCTATCAGGTTCCTAATCACAAATCTCATCTCCTTGCAATTTACATTATTTGCCATGTGCCTCTCGTTTTTATCTCCCCCACTTCACAAAAATTTACCGTTTTATTCGCCCACCTTTTCGGTTGCCTTCTTCTTGTCAGATCTATTTTTGTGTGGAGTCTTGTTTGCTCTACCTTGTTACTTTGGCTAGCTTAACTACCCCTCCTTTGTCACCAAATTTTGAAGTTTTATACTTCAAACAGAGACAAGGAGAAAATTTGAAGGATGCTTGGTATAGGCTAATGGAATCCTATCGTATTTGCAACCTAAAGGGGGATGCAAAGATTCTGCTTCGAAACTTTTTTATAGGATTAGCCTTGAATCATAGACAACTTCTGGATTTTGCCGCTAAAGGGAACTTTATTGAGCTTGATGCTAATACCGCTTATGAGATTTTAGAGGGAATTCTGGGAATTCCACCAACCAAAAAGGTGATTTCTTTTACTCAAGAAGGGGTTCAAATTTTAGACAAGTTGAGTGATTTGCATAAACATATGGTTGAGTTGCAAAAATATAATGAACCCCTCAAACATATCAGTGGAAATCTCAATCGCATGAACACTTTGATTACTCTTTGCAATAAAAGGGTGGATATTTTAGATCTCAGGATGGTTTCTTTTCCTGAGAATTTGGGGAAGCATAAAGCGCCTCCCAGCTTTGGAAAGGCCCTTACGAAAGTAGCAAAAACTAAATATGACAATACTTGAATCTATGCATTATGCCTAGGTAGGGGCATAAAACAATAGCGATTGTTGGGAGGCAACCCGATGAATAAAATTTGTTTTTCCCTTTTTATTTCTATTCTTGAGTGTTTGTACAATTATTCTACTGTTATGATTGTGTTTTTATGTTTTAATTAGTGATTGTGCCAAGTAAAGCCTTTAGGATCATGTTGGGTGATAGTTGACTTGATCTTGTTGGAAAACAGAAACTTTTGCCTCCAGTAAAATAATTTTCATAATTCATAGAAGTGACAAAAAATTCTGAAGTTTTTACACAAGACTGGTATACAAATTGCCTACATTGTGCTAATTTTTCAGAATTTTTGGAGTTACAGAAGTATGCAAAGTTTCCAGATTGCTACATTCTGTTTGAGACAAATTTTGTTTTTGTTGCATTGTTTGCTTATTTTGATGAATCTCTGGACTTTATCGGGGAGTATAAGCCATAGCAAAGTTGGAATACAGTAGATATAATGCAATAATAAAATATGAATGGGTTCGCAACAGTACTTAGAGTGATGATTTGCTTTATTATACTAACGAATCTCACGAAGGTTTTGTTAAGTTCTGCGTGATTGAAGTTTTCAAGTTTTGGGTGAGATCACGATGGATGAAGGAATAAGGAGAAACAACCTAAGCTTGCGGATTCCCCATGGCACCCCTAGATAATATTCAAGAATGAACAAGCAACTAAGCTTGGGGATGCCCCGAGTGGCATCCCCTCATTCTTCTAATGACCATCGGTATTTTACTTGGAGCTATATTTTTATCCGTCACATATCATGAGTTTTTCTTGGAGCGTCTTGTATTATATGAGTCTTTGCTTGTTTTGCTTTTTAGTTTGTCACAATTATCCTTGCTGGACACACCTATTTGAGAGAGCCAAAATTATGCTATGATTCATTAGAATTGCTCTTTATGCTTCACTTAAATTTTTTGAGATATGGGATTGCTCTAGTGCCTCACTTATATCTTTTTGAGCACAGTGTGCTTTATTAATTTTGAAGAAATTCTCTCATGCTTCACTTAGATTTATTTGAGAGTTATTAAATTTGAAGAAATACTCTCATGCTTCACTTATATTATTTTGAGAGATGAAAATCTTTATGCTCATGTTCTTCACTTAAATTTGTTTGAGCTTGTCAAAAAGCAATTGCAACGTATGAAACTAGTCCCCAAGTGATAGATATTCAAGAGGGATATAATAAAAACTTTCATGAAGATCATTGGGCAAAATAAACTTGATTCTTTGCAATAGTTTTGAGATATGATGATAGTGATATGTGAGTATGTTGATGAGTAATTATGCTTTAGTAAGAATATTGATGTTAAGGTTTGTGATTCCCTATGCAAGCACAAAAGTCAATAGTTATGCAATGAAATTACATCCTACTTGTGGTGCATTATTCAGTGTTAGTTATGCTTAATGCTCGCTTATGAGATTTTTTTCGCTTCTTAGTTGGATGCTTCTCAATATTTTGCTAGCCTTCACTTGTACTAAGTAGGAATACTACTTGTGCATCCAAAATCCGTAAACCCAGTTTTGCCATATGAGTCCACCATACCTACCTATTTGTGGTATTTCTGTGCCATTCTAAGATAATTTGTATGTGCCAACTCTAATATTCAAATAAAATTCCTTTTTGTGTGTTCGTACCGCTCATGAAACGGTAGGGGGTGGCCGATATTTTCCATGCTAGATGCGTTATTATCAAGATGAGTGTTTATTCACTTGTCATTGCACGAGACTACGGCAACGGTATTAGGGATGCCCAGTCCCGAAATGAACTTTTCCTTTATGTTATCAAATAATAAATTCCTTGGAAAGTGTTGGTATGGACGGTACCTGTGGATATGGCTAGTCGTGGAATGTGAAAGAATGGTGGAAAAGGAATAAACTTTATTTTCTATTTGGGAACCGCCTATGATGTATCTAGCATGGAAAGTATAAGGAACCACTCAATCGTTTTCATTGACGGGAAAGGCATGCCACCCAAAAAAATTGTCTGTCTTTTTTGCTTTGAGCTCTGGCACCTCTACAAATCCCAACTTCCCTCCGCGAAGGGCCTATCTTTTTTTACTTTATGCAATGTTTATTTTTATTTGAGTCTCCATCTTCTCTTATAAAGTACCAACTAAGGGGCACTATGATCATAATTGAGCATTGGATGTAGCTAATATGCGAGTGTGTTTCATGAATGGATCAATGATTGAGCATGATGGGCTAGGGATAACTTTCTTTAGTGTTGATATTTTGAAACACATGGTTGCTTGTTGATATGCTTGAGTATTTAAATCTTCATGTGAGAACTAGACTATTGCTTTGAACCATATAAAAGTACAAATGTTCATGCTACAAGGAAAGCATATGTGATGAACATGATAGGCAGCATTCCACATCAAAAATTATGTTTTTATCATTTACCTAGCTACTCGCGGACGAGCAAGAATTAAGCTTGGGGATGCTGATACGTCTAACGTATATATAATTTTTGATTCTTCCATGTTGTTATATTATCATTCTTGGATGTTTTACACTCATTTTATAGCAACTTTATATCATTTCCTGTGACTAACCTATTGACATAGTGCCCAGTGCCAGTTGCTATTTTTTGCTTTTTTTACTTCGCATAATATCAGTACCAAACGGAGTACAAACGCAGAGAAAGTTTTTGGAGAATTTTTTTGGAACAGAAGACACAACTTGGTCCAGAGAAGTACCAGAGGGGGGCTGCGAGGGGAGCACAACCAACCAGCGCCTCCCGCACTGCCTCTTTGCTCTATAAATACCCCAAAAATCCAAAAGCCCTAGGGGAGTCGACGAAACACAATTCCAGCCGCCTTAAGTTCCAGAACCACCAGATCCAATCTAGAGACCATCACGGAGGGGTTCATCATCCTCATTGGTGCCTCTCCGATGATGCATGAGTAGTTCATTGTAGACATACGGGTCCGTAAGCAGTAGCTAGATGGCTTATTCTCTCTTCGATTCTCAATACAATGGTCTCTTGGAGATCTATTTGATGTAACTCTTTTTTGTAGTGTGTTTGTTGGGCTCCGATGAACTTTGATTTTATGATCAGATCTTTATATCCATGAAAGTTATTTGAGTTTCTTTGATCTCTTATATGCGTGATTACTTATAGCCTCGTATTTCTTCTTCGAATCTTTGGTTTATTTAGACCGACTAGATCGATTTTTCTTGCCATGGGAAGAGGTGCTTTGTGTTGGGTTCAATCGTGCGGTGTTCTTTCCCGGTGACAGAAGGGGCAGAAAGACACGCATGTATCATTGCTATTAAGGATAACAAGATGGGTATATTCCTACATGAATAGATCTTGTCTACATCATGTCATCGTTCTTATTACATTACTCCGTTTCTCCATGAACTTAATACACTAGATGTGTGCTGGATAGCGGTCGATGTGTGGAGTAATAGTAGTAGATACAGGCAGGAGTCGGTATACTAATCTTGTACATGATGCCTATATAATGATCATTGCCAGGATATTGTCATAATTATTTGAGGTTTTATCAATTGCCCAATGGTAATTTGTTTACCCACCATATGCTATTTTCTCGAGAGAAGCCACTAGTGAAATCTACGGCCCCGGGTCTATTTTTCATCATATATTTTTATATCTATATTGCTATTTGCCTTTTTATTTATTTGCATCTTTTATTTTCAGATCTATATTAGCAAAAACCCAAAAATATATCGTTGAATTTTATTTGCATCTACCAATCTATCTCGTTACCAATCTTTTACCAAGGAGGGATTGACAACCCCTCTTACGCGTCGGGTTGCAAGTATTCTTTCTTTGTGTGCAGGTACCGTTGACATAGTGTGGCTTGGTTCTCCTACTGGTTCGATAACCTTGGTTTCATAACTGAGGGAAATCCCTACCGTAGATGTGTTGCATCATCCCTTCCTCTTCGGGGAAAAACTGACACAGACACGAGCCATCAGCTGCGCCCATGCCGGAGCCTGGGGCTCGACAATGAGGACTAAAGGCATTTCCTCAGCCATGGGGTGCTAATCTCAACAGCGAGAACTCGAAGCTTTGCCGGAGAATGTGGCTCACCAACGAGCATAGGGTCTCCCCCAGCAACCCTCTCACCAGCGGCCACGGGTAGCTCTACCGAGAAATGTTTGCTGGTGTTGAGTTTTCTCCTTTTCTTGGCCAACATTGCGGGGAAATTGATGGTTGAGTTAAGCGGGGCACAAAAATTCCTGGTTCCACAGGAAGCTTCTAATCAGCGCACTTTGACAGGTGGTCAGCGATGCTGTTTTCTGCACGGGGCACGTGCTCTGTTTTAGATAGTTGTCGTGCTCTCAAACTTCAATGCAAAGCTTGATAATTCTAGTGCCCACTCTACTATCCTGCCGGTGGCTTTGGGGTTTCTCAAGATTCGCTATAATGGAAGGCGAGCACAACTGTGATCTAGTGATCTTGGAAATAATGGCGCAGCTTCCTCGAGGCCATGAGAAGGCTGAAGATCAACCTTTGCACCCGAGAGTACCTTGACCTAGCCCCCTGTAAGAGGGACCTAAGAAAGTAAACTGGTCGATGCACCATCTTTTTCCTTGCCAACACTTTCTAGCTACTAGCACCTGCCTGAAGCCCCCCTTCACCATCCATTTCTGGCCTTGCCAGGGGCGAGCTCGATCAATTGCTGGATGGCTCTGTCGTATCAGTTTCTTCACTATCCACTTCTCTCTGGGCCACCAAAGCAGCACTAACCACTTGATTTGTTGCTGCCAGGTATAGCAGCAACGACTCTTGTGTCTTAGGCGCGACCAAGGTTGGCGCAGAGCAAAGGTAGGTTTTCAAGTTTCGCAGTGCGCCCTATGCCTTTGGAATCCATTTCATCGGACCAGCTTTCTTGAAAAAAAATTCAAAATGACAGGGCACACTCGGCAGATTTTGAAATGAACCTACTTAGCGCGGCAACACAGCCAGCCAGACGCCTCACATCTTTGATGGTTTTCGGGGCTTGGATCTGCTCTATTGCTTTGATCTTGTTGGGGTTGGCTTCTATCCCTTGCTGAGACACAAAGAACCCAACGAGCTTGCCAGATGGAACGCCAAACACACATTTCTCTGGGTTGAGCTTGAAGTTGATCTTTCACAAATTCACAAAGGTTTCTTCCAAATCTTGGATAAGTGTGGACTTATCTCTGGTTTTGACCACTATGTCATCCATATAAGCTTCTATGTTTCTGTGTAGCTGAGGCTCAAAACCAATCTGCACAACCCTTGCAAATGTGGAACCATCGCTTTTTAGCCTGAAAGGCATACGTACAAAGCAGTATGTGCCACATGGGATAATAAACACGGTTTTGTCTTCATCTTCCTTAGCCATAAAGATCTGATGGTAGCCAAAGTATGCATCAAGGAAGGAGAGAAAATCACATCCTGAAGTGGAGTCAAAAATCTGATGCGCAGCAAGGGGAAGGGATCCTTTGGACATGCTCTGTTCAAGTCTGCGAAGTCAATACAAAGTCTCCACTTCCCATTTGCCTTGCGTACCACCACTGGATTTGCTAACCAAGTTGTATGTAGCACTCCTCTAACCAATCCTGCCGCTTCAAGTTTCTTAATTTCCTCGGCAATGAAATGCTACCATTCTAGAGCTTGCTTTCTGACCTCTGCTTGACGGGACGGGCATGAGGACAGAAAGCAAGGTGGTGCTCGATTACCTCCCTGGGAACACCGGGATATCAGATGGTTGCCATGCAAACACATTGACATTCGCCCGCAGGAAGGCAACGAGCGCCCTTTCCTATTTGTCATCAAGGGTGGCACTAATGGTGAAGGTACCATCACTGCCATGCTGCCTTGTGATAACCTTCTTCGCTGTAGGAGGAGCTGCCTTGGATCTTTTGTTGGCCGAACTTTCCGGCAAGTCGCTATCGGGTGCAGCACACTCCGAGGAGGTGCGCTTCTCGGGGTCCTTGTCGGTGTCCTTGCCATTTTTCTTAAACTTCTTATCTTCCTTGGCGGGAGCTGGGGCATTGGCGGCCTTTGCTGCTACCGTGTCTCTATACATCTTGCCGATGCATATTACTGCATCCTTCTTGTGTGATGGGACGAAGATGTCTCCCATAGGGCCCGGCATCTTCAAGGTGTTATACGCATAGTGGGACGCTACCACGAACTTGGCCAAAGCTGGACGGCCAAGGATTCTGTTGAACGGTAGGGGAAGCTCAACCACATCAAACACCATCTTTTCTCAGTCCTAAAGTTTATTTCCCCGCCAAATGTCTACGGCAACGTAAACTTTCCTTTCGGCTAACTCCTTCCTTGGTTTATCCCTTGGAAAGTGTCAGTCTTCTTCAAATCTTCTTCAGGAATCTGGAGCCTCTTAAGTACGTGTGGGGGGGGGGGAATAAATTCAACCCTGCTCCGCCGTCAACCAACATCTTTGTGACCTTGAGGTTGCGGATTGCTAGTGAAACCAATAACGGCAAACACCCAACCGCGGAAGTGCAGTCCAGATGATCCTTGATGTCAAAAATGATGGGCGTGTGGGACCACTTAAGTGGTTCTCGTGCACTTGTTACTGGCTCTGTCGCATTAACCTCACATGCCCAAATTTTTGAGTTGGCGGTGATAGGAGTGCAAAGATGCGCCCCCGTCAATGCACATCGCCTCGATAGCCTTCTGAAATTCTTGCTCACTAGTTTCATCATCCTCTTCATCACTATCACCTTCGTGTTCCTTTTTCTCATGGCCCCTGGCGGGTTTTTCCTTCTGCTAGTTGTCATTGTCACGACGACCATTGCGGCCACCACGGCCTTTCCCGCCAGCGTCATTTTGGCCTCTCTCCTTATCACGCCTTTCATATTCAGCTTTCTGCTTCTCAGCCAGCTGTTCGACTTGCTTGCAGTCTCGGAGATCATGGACCTTGGTCCTGTGGATCTTGCAATATGGCCCGTCGGACTTGCCAGTTTTCTCAGTTGTCGCAGCCGCCTGGCAATCAGTGCAAGTAGCAACTTCCTTGCCGGGTGCCTCAGTTTTTTCTTTCTTGTCAGCACTAAGGTCAGTGGAGCTCTCAACTGGCATCACTGCTTTCCCTTTACGCTTCTTATTACGCCTCCTATTCCTTTTCCCAAGGGTGGCGGTGTCGTCGTCATCCTCTGAATCGACTTCGACACCAACCTCCTCTCTTGGAAGCCTTCTGCCCTCTTCAGCACAAGCACACTTGTTCGCCAACATGTAGAGCTCGTTGACGGTCTTTGGGAACTGGACATTCATCTTGGCATGCATCCTTCAATTGCGCACATTTGTATGGAATGTGGCAAACACAGCTGCCAGATGTATCTGGGGAATGTTGCGGTGCACCCGACTGAACCTCTGCAGATATTTGCGCAAACTCTCTCCTTCCTTCTGTAGTAGGGCTTGCAGGTCACTAGGCTGTCCCGGTTCTTGGTGGCCACCTGTAAAGGCACCTACGAACTCGTTGCACGGGTCTGCCCATGAAGAAATGGAGTCTTCTGGAAAGTGCATCAGCCAAGACCTCACATTAGGATTGAGGGCCAACGGGAAGTAGTTGGCGAGCACTTTCTCATCTCTTCACCCAGAAGCTTGGACCGCAATCGTATAGATGCCCAAAAACTCCGCTGCATTCAGTTTTCTGTCATACTTCTCCGGCAGGTTAGGTTTGAAGGTGGAGAGGACAGCCAACGGACTTTCCACAGCTCACGTGTGAAGGCTGGGCATCCTACCTCGTAAGATAAGTACCCGCCAACACTAGGCGCGGGTTCGTCAATGTCAGGGCCATTATGCATGTCTGACTGACGGCGTGCCTCTCGACGCTGCTCAATGGTAACGTGGGTGTCTTCCTTCCTCCTCTCGACGCTGCTCAGGGCCATTATACTTTTGTATAAGTTTGTATTTCTTTTCATCAAACTCACAAAAAAACTGCAGCTGACAGGCTCGATCCGGTCGTAGTTGTATACTTTTGTATTTATTTTCGTCAAACTCACAAAAAAGTGCAGCTGACAAGATCGATCCGATGATATCTCCGTAAAAAAGAAAACAACACAAACCACTAGGCTATCCCATCGGTTGTGATATACATGTTTTTTACTTCTTTTATTTGTTCTATCATTTCGTGCTTTTTTCTCCTGCCATTTTTATTCTGTTATTCTGTTTTTTCTTTCTTTATCATTTTTCCTAAATGTGCGGATTCCTTTCAAATTCATGAACTTTTTTTTAAAACAGATGAAGCTTTTTTTTGAAATCCATCAACTTTTACTCAAATTCAGAAGCTTTTTTCAGAATTGATGATTTTTTTCTAATTTGTGAACTTTTTAAAAATCAATGAACCTTTTTTCAAATTTGATGAACTGTTTTCGAAACGAATGAACTTTTTAAAATTGATTATCTTTTTTTAAAATTTGGAGAATTGTTTTCAAATTTGATGATTTTTTAAATTAAACTACAACAATAGAATCAATTATACCAGTAGAAGTGGATATAGCAACTAAACCATGATATTCCAACAAGGACAGCGGCGGCAGGCCTCCTTCGCCCCCTCGCGCATGGATCTGATGCCGGGTGGATCTGACGGACAAGGGCGTCGCGATGCGGCGGGTCGCGGCAGTGCGGTCCGGCTTCCTAGCGGCTACGTTGGGAGGTGGATGACACGTATGTGGCCTCTGGTGGTGGGGTGTGCTGGGTCTTGGTAGCGGCGGCGATCTCATCAAATCCGTGATCCCAAGCACCAGGTGGCGCGAGCTGCGGACGACGACGTGAGGGATCCCTAGAGACATCCCAGTGCCCTGCCGTCTGCTCCTCCCCTCCCCTGTCGCTGCCAAAGGGCGTGACCGGGTGAAGCCTGGCCAGCGGTAGCGACGCCAAGGCCCCTTCACCCCCTCGTGTGTGGATCCGATGCAGGATGGATCTGACGGGCAAGGGCACAAATATTTGACATATATCCCAAGTTTCAATTTTGTCATGGCAACTAGGGAGTAAACAAAGATACACAATTGTAGATCATGATGAAACAACACGTTGCTAACTGATACGTCTCCAATGTATCTATAATTTTTGATTGCTCCATGCTATATTATCTACTGTTTTGGGCAATATTGGGCTTTATTTTCCACTTTTATATTATTTTTGGGACTAACCTATTAACCGGAGGCCCAGCCCAGATTTGCTGTTTTATGCCTATTTCAGTGTTTTGAAGAAAAGGAATATCAGACGGAGTTGAAACGGAACGAAATCAACTGGAGAAGTTATTTTTGGAAGGAAACACACCTGATGGACTTGGACCCCACGTCAGAAGATACACGAGGTGCTCATGAGGGTGGGGGCGCCCCCCCTAGGGCGTGCCCCATGTCTCGTGGGACCCTCGTGGCTCCCCTGATGTACCTCCTGCACCCATATATACCCACGTGACCTAAAACTTCCAGAACGCAACATAGATCGGGAGTTCCGCTGCCAGAAGCCTCCGTAGCCACCAAAAACCAATCGGGACCCTGTTCCGGCACTATGTCGGAGGGGGCAATCCTTCTTCGGTGGCCATCTTCATCATCCCGGTGCTCTCCATGACGAGGAGGGAGTAGTTCTCCCTCGGGGCTGAGGGTATGTACCAGTAGCTATGTGTTTGATCTCTCTCTCTCTCTCTCGTGTTCTTGAGATGATACGATCTTGATGTATCGTGAGCTTTGCTACTATATTTGGATCCTATGATGTTTCTTTCCCCCTCTTCTCTCTTGTAATGAATCGAGTTTCCCCTTTGAAGTAATCTTATCGGATTGAGTCTTTAAAGACTTGAGAACACTTGATGTATGTCTTGCCATGGATATCTGTGGTGACAATGGGATACCACGAGCCACTTGATGTATGTTTTGGGGACCAACTTGCGGGTTCCGCCCATGAACCTATGCATAGGGGTTGGCACACGTTTTCGTCGTGATTCTCCGGTAGAACTTTGGGGCACTCTTTGAGGATCTATGTGTTGGTTGAATAGATGAATCTGAGATTGTGTGATGCATATCGTATAATCATACCCACGGATACTTGAGGTGACATTGGAGTATCTAGGTGACATTAGGGTTTTGGTTGATTTGTGTCTTAAGGTGTTATTCTAGTACGAACTCTAGGGCTGTTTGTGACACTTATAGGAATAGCCCAACGGATTGATTGGAAAGAATAACTTTGAGGTGGTTTCTACCCTACCATAATCTCTTCGTTCGTTCTCCGCTATTAGTGACTTTGGAGTGACTCTTTGTTGCATGTTGAGGGATAGTTATGTGATCCAATTATGTTAGTATTGTTGAGGGAACTTACACTAGCAAAAGTATGAACCCTAGGCCTTATTTCCACACATTGCAATACCGTTTACGCTCACTTTTATCACTTGTTACCTTGCTGTTTTTATTATTTCAGATTAAAAAACTATTATCTACTATCCATATTGCACTTGTATCACCATCTCTTCGCCGAACTAGTGCACCTATACAATTTACCATTGTATTGGGTGTGTTGGGGACACAAGAGACTCTTTGTTATTTGGTTCCAGGGTTGCTTGAGAGATACTATCTTCATCCTACGCCTCCTACGGATTGATAAACCTTAGGTCATCCACTTGAGGGAAATTTTCTACTGTCCTACAAACCTCTGCACTTGGAGGCCCAACAACGTCTACAAGAAGAAGGTTGTGTAGTAGACATCAAGCTCTTTTCTGGCGCCGTTGTCGGGGAGGTTAGCGCTTGAAGGTATATCTTTAGATCTTCCAATTGAGTCTTTTAGTTTCTTGTTTTATCACTAGTTTAGTTTATAAAAGAAAATTAAAAAATGGAATTAAGTTTGTCTCATACGCTTCAACTTTTTAATATCTTTCGTGAGTATGATGGAAAGGATAATTGTGCTCAAGTGCTAGAAGAAGAAATCTATAAAATGTTTGGTACTAAATATTTGAATGATGAGCATGATTTCAATGTTGTTAGTATGAATTCCTTGAATATCCATGATGCTAATTATATGCAAAGCCACAAGCTTGGGGAAGCTATGTTTGATGAAGATGATATTTTTTGTCCCCCAAGTTTTGATGAGCAAATTTATTATGATGAAAGCATGCCTCCTATCTATGATGATTATTGTGATGACACGTATGCTTTAAAGAATAATAATAACAATGAACCTTGTCATCTTGATCTTAATTTTCGATCACATGATAGTTATTTTGTTGAGTTTGCTCCCACTATTCCGAATGAGAAGAATTTTGCTTATGTGGAGAGTAGTGAATTTTCTATGCTTGTAGATCATGAAAATAATGCTTTAGGTGCTGGTTATATTGTTGAATTCGTTCATAACTATTGAAAATTATTATGAGGGAGGAATATATGCTTGCAGGAATTTGCAATAATATCAACTTTCCTCTCTATGTGCTTAAAATTTTGAAGTTATGCTTGTTTTACCTTCCTATGCTAGTTGATTCTTGTTCACATAAGTTGTTTGCTCAAAAAATCCCTATGCATAGGAAGTGGGTTAGAATTAAATGTGCTAGTCATATTCTTCATGATGCTCTCTTTATGTTACAATTCTTATCTTTTATGTGAGCATCATTGAAATCATCATGCCTAGCTAGGGGCATTAAACGATAGCGCTTGTTGGGAGGCAACCCAATTTTATATTTATTCCTTGCTTTTTGTTCCTGTTTATTAATAAATAATTCATCTAGACTCTTTTTAGATGTGGTTTTATGTGTTTAATTAGTGTTTGTGCCAAGTAGAACCTTTGGGAAGACTTGGGGAAAGTCTTGTTGATCATGCTGTCAAAAACAGAAACTTTAGCGCTCACGAGAATTGCTGACATTTTTATTTGGAGATTGCTAATTAGTTAATTATTTTTGCATATGATTAATAGATAAATTCCTCAGGTGCATCAATTTATTTGAGAATTTTATGAGTTCCAGAAGTATACGTTTGATTCAGATTACTACAGACTGTTCTGTTTTTGACAGATTCTGTTTTTCGTGTGTTGTTTGCTTATTTTGATGAATCTATGGCTAGTAAAATAGTTTATAATCCATAGAGAAGTTGGAATACAGTAGGTTTAACACCAATATAAATAAATAATGAGTTCATTACAGTACCTTGAAGTGGTGATTTATTTTCTTATACTAACGGAGCTTACGAGTTTTCTGTTAAGTTTTGTGTTGTGAAGTTTTAAAGTTTTGGGTAAGCATTCGATGGACTATGGAATAAGGAGTGGCAAGAGCCTAAGCTTGGGGATGCCCGAGGCACCCCAAGTTAATATTCAAGGACAACCAAGAGCCTAAGCTTGGGGATGCCCCGGAAGGCATCCCCTCTTTCGTCTTCGTTCATCGGTAACTTTACTTGGAGCTATATTTTTATTCGCCACATGATATGTGTTTTGCTTGGAGCGTCAATTTATTTTTTTAGGATTTGCTTTCTGTTATTTAGAACAATGTTTTGCATCTTTTATTTCAATAAAAGTGGCATTGATAGCCTTTACTATGCCTATGTTACAAGTATACATGTTGCTGTTTGAAAACAGAAAGTTTACCGCTGTTGCAATAATTCCCTAGAAAAGTCAGAATGCGATAAAATGTTGAAACCTTTTGCATATTAAGCTCTGATAAATTTACTACAGTGGGAATTTTCTTTCATAATTTTTGGAGCTAGGGAAGTATTGGATGTTTCAGTATTCTTTACAGACTATCCTGTTTAGGCAGATTGCTGTTATGTTTGCATATGTTTGCTTCTTTAATGATTCTATTTGAGGATAGGACTATTAAATATGCAGAGGCATTTAGTATGCAATGTTGAATAATAATTTTAGTGGTTTTCTACAGTAGAGTATGATAAGATTTTTGCAATGGTTTATACTAACTTATCTCACGAGTCCATGTTGAGTTTTGTGTGGATGAAGCTTTTGAGATTTAGGGAGACCGTGATATGAGAGGAATTAAGGAGAAACAAAAGCTCAAGCTTGGGGATTCCCAAGGCACCCCAAGATAATATTTCAAGAAGTCTCAAGCATCTAAGCTTGGGGATGCCCGGTTGGCATCCCACCTTTATTCTTCAACAACTATCGGTTAGTTTCGGTTGATCCTAAGTTTTTGCTTCTTCACATGATGTTTGCTATTCTTAGATGTCATTTTATTTTGCTTTGCTTGCTGTTTGAATAGAATACCAAAATCTGAAATTACTAAATGTTAGAGTGTCTTCACATAGTTGCATAATTATTCGACTACTCATTGATCTTCACTTATATCTTTCGGGGTAGTTTGTCATTTGCTCTAGTGCTTCACTTATATCTTTTAGAGCATGGTGGTAGTTTTATTTTTAAGAAATAAATGAACTCTCATGTGTCACTTATATTATTTTGAGAGTCTTAGAAGTTTGATACTTGATAATTGTTTTGAGATATGGAGATGGTGATATTAGAGTCATGCTAGTTGAGTGGTTATGAATTTGATAAATACTTGTGTTGAAGTTTGTGATTCCCGTAGCATGCACGTATGGTGAACCGTTATGTGACAAAGTCGGAGCATGATTTATTTATTGATTGTCTTCCTTATGAGTGGCGGTCGGGGACGAGCGATGGTCTTTTCCTACCAATCTATCCCCCTCGGAGCATGCGCGTAGTACTTTGTTTAGATAACTAATAGATTTTTGCAATAAGTATATGAGTTCTTTATGACTAATGTTGAGTCCATGGATTATACGCACTCTCACCCTTCCACATTTGCTAGCCTCTCTAGTACCGTGCAACTTTCGCCGGTACCATAAACCCACCATATACCTTCCTCAAAACAGCCACCATACCTACCTATTATGGCATTTCCATAGCCATTCCGAGATATATTGCCATGCAACTTTCCACTGTTCCGTTTATTATGACACGCTTCATCATTGTCATATTGCTTAGCATGATCATGTAGTTGACATAGTATTTGTGGCAAAGCCGCCATTCATAATTCTTTCATACATGTCACTCATGCATCATTGCACATCCCGGTACACCGCCGGAGGCATTCATATAGAGCATACTTTGTTCTAGTATCGAGTTGTAATCATTGAGTTGTAAATAAATAGAAGTGTGATGATCATCATTCAATAGAGCATTGTCCCAAAAAAGGCCAAATAAAAAAAAGAAAGGCCAAATAAAAAAAAATTAAATAAAAAGGGGCAATGCTACTATCCTTTTTCCACACTTGTGCTTCAAAGTAGCACCTTGATATAGCGAGTCTCATATATTGTGCTTCAAAGTAGCACCATGTTCTTCATATAGAGAGTCTCATATGTTGTCACTTTCATATACTAGTGGGAATTTTACATGAGAGAACTTGGCTTGTATATTGCAATGATGGGCTTCCTCAAATTGCCCTAGGTCTTCGTGAGCAAGCAAGTTGGATGCACACCCACTAGTTCCTTTTGTTGAGCTTTCATACATTTATAGCTCTAGTGCATCCGTTGCATGGCAATCCCTACTCACTCACATTAATATCTATTGATGGGCATCTCCATAGCCCGTTGATACGCCTAGTTGATGTGAGACCATCTTCTCCTTTTTGTCTTCTCCACAACCACCATTCTATTCCACCTATAGTGCTATGTCCATGGCTCACGCTCATGTATTGCGTGAAGATTGAAAAAGTTTGAGAACATCAAAAGTATGAAACAATTGCTTGGCTTGTCATCGGGGTTGTGCATGATTTAAATATTTTGTGTGGTGAAGATGGAGCGTAGCCAGACTATATGATTTTGTAGGGATAACTTTCTTTGGCCATGTTATTTTCAGAAGACATGATTGCTTAGTTAGTATGCTTGAAGTATTATTGTTTTTATGTCAATATTAAACTTTTGTCTTATGGATCTGAATATTCATGCCACAATTAAAAAGAATTACATTGAAATTATGCCAACTATAATTCCACATCAAAAATTATCTTTTTTACCATTTACCTACTCGAGGACGAGCAGGAATTAAGCTTGGGGATGTTTGATACGTCTCCAACGTATCTATAATTTTGATTGCTCCATGCTATATTATCTACTATTTTGGGCTATATTGGGCTTTATTTTCCACTTTTATATTATTTTTGGGACCAACCTATTAACCGGAGGCCCAGCCCAGATTTGTTGTTTTATGCCTATTTCAGTGTTTTGAAGAAAAGGAATATCAGACGAAGTCGAAACGGAACAAAATCAACTTGAGAAGTTATTTTTGGAAGGAAACACACCTGATGGACTTGGACCCCATGTCGGAAGATACACGAGGTGCTCACGAGGGTGGGGGCGCCCCCCTCCCTAGGGCGCGCCCCCCTGTCTCGTGGGACCCTCGTGGCTCCCCTGACGTACCTCCTGCACCCATATATACCCACGTGACCTAAAACTTCCAGAACGCAACATAGATCGGGAGTTCCACCGCCAGAAGCCTCCGTAGCCACCAAAAACCAATCGGGACCCTATTCCGGCACTCTGCCGGAGGGGGCAATCCTTCTCCGGTGGCCATCTTCATCATCCCGGTGCTCTCCATGACGAGGAGGGAGTAGTTCTCCCTCGGGGCTGAGGGTATGTACCAGTAGCTATGTGTTTGATCTCTCTCTCTCTCTTGTGTTCTTGAGATGATATGATCTTGATGTATCGCGAGCTTTGCTATTATATTTGGATCCTATGATGTTTCTTTCCCCCTCTTCTCTCTTGTAATGAATTGAGTTTCCCCTTTGAAGTAATCTTATCGGATTGAGTCTTTAAAGACTTGAGAACACTTGATGTATGTCTTGCCGTGGATATCTGTGGTGACAATGGGATACCACGAGCCACTTGATGTATATTTTGGTGACTGAGGGAGTCCTGGATTAGGGGGTGTTCGGATAGCTGAACTATACCTTCAGCCGGACTCCTGGACTATGAAGATACAAGATTGAAGACTCTGTCCCGTGTCCGGAAGGGACTTTCCTTGGTGTGGAAGGCAATCTTGGCGATACGGATGTTCAGATCTCCTACCATTGTAACCGACTCTATGTAACCCTAACCCTCTTTGGTGTCTATATAAACCGGGGGGTTTTAGTCCGTAGGCCAACATACACATCAACAATCATACCATAGGCTAGCTTCTAGGGTTTAGCGTCTCTGATCTCGTGGTAGATCTACTCTTGTACTACCCATATCATCAATATTAATCAAGCAGGACGTAGGGTTTTACCTCCATCGAGAGGGCCCGAACCTGGGTAAGACTTCGTGTCCCTTGCCTCCTGTTACCATCCGGCCTAGACGCACAGTTCGGGACCCCTACCCGAGATCCGCCAGTTTTGACACCGACATTGGTGCTTTCATTGAGAGTTCCTCTGTGCCGTCGCCGTCAGGCCCGATGGCTCCTACGATCATCAATGGCGATGCAGTCCAGGGTGACACCTTCCTCCCCGGACAGATCTTCGTCTTTGGCGGCTTCGCACTGCGGGCCAATTCACTTGGCCATCTAGAGCAGATCGAAAGCTACGCCCCTGGCCGTCAGGTCATATTCGGAAATTTAAACTACACGGCTGACATCCGCGGGGACTTGATCTTCGACGGACTCGAACCACCGCCGAGCGCCCCGCAGTGTCACGACGAGCATGATCTAGCTCTGCCGCCGAACAGTGCCCTGGAGGCCGCACCCGCATCGGCTCCGACCCTTAGTTTGGAGCCAACCGCGCCGATCAAGGATGGGCTGTTGGACGCCACCTCGGGGGCTGTGATCCCAACGGCGGTTGGGCCGAACACCAGCCCCGTACTCTGCGAGACTCGTGACTCCACGGAGCCGGATTCTTCTCCGGACCCCGAACCCTCCGCGCCCCTGCCGATCGAACTCGATTGGGCGCCGATCATGGAGTTCACGGCCGCGGACGTCTTTCAGCACTCGCCTTTCGGCGATATCCTGAAGTCACTGAAGTCTCTCTCTTTATTAGGAGAGCCCTGGCCGGACTACGGTCAGCAAGGTTGGAGTACGGACGATGAAGGAATTCAAAGCCCACCCACCACCCACTTTGTAGCCACTATCGACGATTTAATCGACATGCTCGACTTCGACTCCGAAGACATCGACGGTATGGACGCCGATGAAGGAGACAATGAAGAACCAGCGCCTGTTGGGTCCTAGAATGCCACCTCATCATATGACGTCTACACGGTGGACGCACCAAAAGATGATGACGAGGAGCGGAAGGATGCACCGAAGGCCTGTTCCCTCGAAAAGCAGTCAAAACGGCGACGCAAGCGCCGCCCCAAATCCCGCCTCGACAGAATTAGCGATCACACAGACCCAGCGCTGGAGCAGGGCGAACCGCTGCCGGACAACGGCAATCCGGATATTCAAACCGAACAAACAAATCCTATCAGGGATAATGGTCCGGACGACATAACGCCGGACAGGCACCCGGAGCATCAGAATGCCCGCGAAAGGCTCGTTGCCACCGCAAGGAGCCTTAAAAAGAAGAAGCGAAGGCTCAAGGCCGCGCAAAACAAACTCCAATTCAGATGGAGTAAAATACTTAATACAACAGCAATGTACGGCGACAATCACCCCTCAAAGAGCTACCCAAAGCAGAAGCTGCTACCCGAATTCGATGAGGAGGCCTCCAACCCCCCACAACCAAATATCAAAGCAACCACCTGGTCGGATAGACAACCCCTCTATCAACACAGAAGGGCATACAATGCCGCTCACAATACAACACGCGACCCACGCGAGGGCTCGCACCCAAAGGACGGCGCAACAAGATCCATCTATGGACCACGCAAGCGCGCCCCTGCATACAATGCAACACAACAAGCATCAGAACAATGCGGTACACCCAGTTACAGGGGTGCCTCACACCCCCTATGTTTCACCGATGAGGTGCTGGACAATGAATTTCTAGAGGGATTCAAGCCCGTACACATAGAGGCATACGATGGGACAACAGACCCTGGGGTTTGGATTGAGGACTATATCCTTCATATCCATATGGCTCGAGGAGATGATCTCCACGCCATCAAATACTTACCCCTCAAGCTCAAAGGGCCAGCTCGTCACTGGCTCAAAGGCCTCCCCGAAAGCTCCATTGGAAGTTGGGAAGAGCTCGAAGACGCCTTTCGGGCAAATTTTCAAGGAACTTATGTCCGACCTCCGGATGCGGACGATTTGAGTCATATAACTCAACAGCCCGGAGAGTCAGCCCGAAAGATTTGGAACATGTTTCTCACTAAAAAGACCAGATTGTTGACTCGCCAGACACCTCGACCAAAATAAGCTGAGAACGATGGCCGCATTAACAAACCTCATGACCCGCTTTTGCGCGGGTTAGGACAGCTGGCTAGCCAAATGCAGCACCAGCGAACCCAGTACATCTGAAGTTAGAGATGGAAACGGGAAATCACAGCGCAACAGCAATAGCAAATGCCGGAATAAAGAAGACAGCACGAAGGGCAAGGCAGTAAATGCCGGATTCAAAAGCTCCCGGCCAGGTCAAAAGCTGCCCACTAAAGGCACCAGGGATGAACCGTCCAGGCTCAACAAAATTCTGGACCAGGTATGTCAGATACATAGTACCCCTAGCAAGCCCGCTAATCACACCCATAGAGAATGTTCGGTCTTCAAGCAGTCTGGCAAGCTCAACGCCGTACACAAGGGGGAGGATACACCAAGTGAAGATGAGGACGAGCCTCCCAAGCAAGACACTGGGGAACAAAAGAAATTCCCACCAGAAATCAAAACAGTAAACGTACTACACATGATCAAGGGAAGAAACAATGCGGCACCCCAGGAAAATATACCCAAGTGCCTGTCACCGCGAAGTCCTGCCAATGGTCGTCTCAACCGATCATTTTTGACCATCGCGATTACTCAGCAAGTATCCGACACGCAGGATGGGCTGCCTTGGTATTAGACCTAGTAATTGGCGGATATCACTTCACACGAGTCTTGATGGACGGCGGCAACAGCCTAAACCTAATATACCAGGATACAATCCGCGGGATGGGGTTAGACCCAACACAAATTCGCCATAGCAATACTACCTTCAAAGGAGTAACGCCAGGCCTAGGGGCTCGTTGTACGGGCTCCCTCCTACTACAAGTCATATTCGGCTCCCCCGATAACTTCCATAGCGAGCATTTAACCTTCCACATCGCTCCATTTCAAAGTGGCTATCAAGCACTACTCGGGCGCGAAGCTTTCGCTCGCTTTAATGCAATACCACACTACGCCTCCCTCACACTCAAGATGCCCGGTACACGCGGCATCATTTCAGTGCACGGAAATATCAAGCGATCTCTGCGCGTCGAAGAGAGTGAGGCTGCCTTGGCAGCCACACACTAAAGGCGCCTGGACTAGCCAAAGTGCCCCATAGGTTGTCAAGACCTCAGACACAACTAATCGAGTCCGGCGCCGCTACTTATACCGAATAAATGGTCACACCCCTATTTACAAGGGGCTCAACGCGCGCAGACATGTGGCCATTCCTCCTCACCTTGAATTATGCATAGTTTCTTTAATTATCTTTTTGCACGACAACCTTTTTCACCTAAATTCCTCTCTTTTATAGACGATCATTGTGCCACACCCGTCCAGGATACGGCACAATGGAGACACAGGCGCAGACGTGCAGCAGGGACCCGCTCCAAGGATTCTTCTTAGATTAAGACCCTACGTAAACCTTTTTTACTGTCTCTTGTTGATACATATCCACCGTTGAGAAGGATGCTGACATCTTGGCATGTGGCCACGCCAGACCACTGCACGTACCTGGACATAAGGGGCTTCTTACGAAGGCCATTATTTAGGCCCGGTTTATACCACAAAGACCGAATACCTTGTGGAGTGTTCGGCGTCGCGAGTTTGGCCCTATATGCATCAACTCTGAATCATTGTCTTTGGTCAAATGTTGGGTTTGCCCGGCTCCTGCGTTTTGGTGCCTTACGTTCCTCTTTACCGGCTAAGGTAGCACCAGGAGAACTACTGCGATTGTGCACTAGTTCATCCGGACGAGCACCTCAGTAGAGAAAGCCGAAAACTGACTGTCATGATCTAGCGCGAGACTGGTCAACCACTCGATGACCCATGGGAATGTTAGAATTCCTCCGCCTTAATGAAGGGCCGCTTTCCGACCAGGCATATACGCACCCCGGGATCGGGAGAGTGCGGAGCCACCAAGGGCTATCTAGTAGCCCCACTGCCAAACTCATATGGCTAAGTGAAAGTGTTAAAGCATTATAGTTCGGCTGCCTCGCTCGCTCCGCTATCACCTCCTTAATAGGACCAAGACGTTGGGTTAAGTGTGAACGCGTGTTTCTGCGAACACCTCTGCATTATATGCGTGGGGGTTGAAGCCGACGACTGCAATCTTTCAGGTTATACACATGTATACATAACGGCCGACCAGGAGGCATCACATTACTTTCAGGCAAAAGTATAAAAGTAGCCTTATGAAAATTTATGAAAGCATTTCGCTTACAATGAGATTACATGTCACTCAAACATAATATTTTTTGAGCACTGGGTCTGTATCAAACGAGCACCCTCAAGAACTTCCTCAAAGTAGTGCTCAGCAGCCCTTCGACCTATGGCCGAATCATGCGCTGCAACAGTGGTAGCATCCATCTCTGCCCAGTATGCTTTAGCACGGGCAAAGGCCATTCGTGCGCCTTCTATGCACGCCGACCTCTTCATCGCATTTATGCGCGGCACCACGTCAAGGAACTGCTGCACCAAGCTGAAATAGCTGCCCGGTTTCGACCTTCCCGGCCATAGCTGATCCACAACAGACCTCATGGAGAGTCCGGACAACCTATTTAGTTCGGCCCATTCGGCTAATTGGTCCGTCAATGAAAGTGGACGCTAGGGAGAAAGGAATTGTTTCAAAAACAGCTGGTCTACTTCACGGTCCGTCTGACTCTGGAAGTATTTGGCCGCATCGGCAGCGCTCGCCGCCAAATCCATATACACATCCTCCGAACTCCACAGCCGATCCAGAGGGGCATACCATGGATCTCCGAACTTCCTCTGCAGCATAAAGGATTTCCCGGCTACAATATCCCCAGCTTCCCGCAGCTCCTCCTTCTTTGCCCTCATAGCAGAGCGGAGGTCTTTTCCCGTTGCAGCAGCCTTCTCAAGGTCTGGTGCCTTCGCCTGGTTTTCCTTTTCAAGAGCCCGACAACGGTCGACGGCGGCTTTTAATTCTACGGCCATATTGGCCATCTTATCCCGGCTCTCGCCATGCGCGGCCTTCTCGGCTCGCAACTCTTCTGCCGCCTTCAAAGCAGTCGCATTACCCAATCTTGCTTATTCCTTGGCTCGGGCAAGTTCCGCCCGCAAGGCTTCAACAGTGGTAGCTCCATCTGCAGTAATAATATGTTAAATATATTGGCTTCATGCTGCTCTTACTATGCGGCGTTTACCAGATAATAACACCTACCCTGCGCCTCGTCAAGCCTTTTGTTAACAAGCTCGATGTCGGCGTCTGCCGCATCCAACTGCCATTTTAAATGGGAAACTCGCTAGTCCGGCTAGCCACTGGAGCTTCCATCACCTGCTCATAAAAGCAGTATGGTTACTACCTGGGATTATGATCCTCTGATCGTCGTCATTCCCAATGACAACCAGAGTCTCAGGGGCTACTATCTACACAGGGCACACTTAGCATGTGCAGGACCATCATACATTATTTTACATACCTCAAAACCTGTTAGTAGACTCATAAAAGCTTTATGCAATCCGCTTTCGGCGAACGAGATTCTCTCCATCACTGTATTCATCAGCACACGGTGTTCATCTGAGACGGCCGCTCGCCCCACCAACTCCCTCAGAACATCCAACCGTACACTAGATGGTGCCGGACTCATTTGCCTGCTCTCTTCGGGAGCCGAACACGGGAAGCTTCGGGGGTCGACGGAATTATCTTCTGGCCTCACCGGACCCGGAGAGGCCCTCTGCGATGACACTTCAGGATCGCCCGCTTCCGGAGCGGAGGAGTCCGGAGGAGGCGTTTCGCTCTCCATCATCTCTGGAAGAAGATCCCCCGAAGACGAGCTCATCTGAGAGGGGCTAAGGCCCGAACTGCAAAGATATATGCAGTGGTTATTTTCTCAGAAGAAAAGACAGCATATCTGTACTATTAAAGTACTTTGGGTCACTTACGACTCGAGGGAGAATTGATCCCCCCCCCCGGACTTTGTGCAGCAACCGCACCCCCCGGGGTAGGACCCTCTGTGGGAGACTTCTTCTCCCGTTTGGAAGCTTCGGCTTCCGAATCCCCGGACGCAATCCTTTTCCTCTTCTGATCATATTCCTTCATGGAGACGCTCGCTCCCTCAGCTAGAGCGGCCAGCGTTGTTGGCCCGCGACCGCCCGCATTTTCCTTCAAGGGCTCCGGGCAGGGTGCGGTTTGGAGCATCTTTTCCAATATTGGATTTTCCAAACCCTCAGGGAGGGGGGCCGAGCACCGAATCAACTTCGCCTTCGTTAGCCAGTCCTGGTCAAAAAGCAAACTCTCAGAAATAAATTCTCATCAAAGGAGAGGTAGTATGCTCGGTCGGAAGTCGCCTTACCTGTTCGGCGGCGCGGTTGCTACTCAGGCCCGTGTCCTCGGTGATTTCCGGACACTCCACTTGAGGTCCGAAGAATGACTTGTACATCTCCTCGTGCGTCAGGCCGAGGAAATTTTGAATGGCGCGCGGTCCCTCGGGATTGAACTCCCACAAGCGAAGAGGCCGGCGTTTGCAAGGCTGGACTTGACGAACCAGCATAACTTGTGTTACCGCAACCAAACTGAAATCTCCATTAAAGAGATCTTGAATGCGGCTTTGCAGTATAGGCACGTCCTTGGCCGGCCCCCAGCTCAATCCTCTGCTAATCCATGACATCAGCGGTGGTGGAGGGCCCGGGCGGAAGACATGGGCGGCCGCCCACTTGGCACTTCTAGGAGCCGTGATGTAGAACCACTCCTGTTGCCATAATTCAGACACCTCTGGAATGGAACCTTTGGGCCATGCAGCTCCCGTCATCTTGTGTATTAAGGCGCCTCCACACTCCGCATGTTGCCCCTCGATCATCTTCGGTTTTACTTCAAAGGTCTTAAGCCATAGGCCAAAGTGAGGGGTAACCCGGAGGAAGGCCTCGCACACAACAATAAATGTCGTGATATGAAGAAAGGAGTCCGAAGCTAGATCATGGAAATCTAGCCCGTAGTAAAACATCAAGCCCCTGACAAAAGGATCCAATGCAAGGCCTAGACCTCGGAGGAAGTGGGAGACGAACACGACACTCTCGTTGGGTTCGGGGGAGGGGACGGCCTGCCCCCGGGGAGGCAGCCGATGCAGAATCTCGGCGGTCAGATATCTGGCCTCCCTCAACTTTTTGACGTCTTCTTCGTGACGGAAGAAGGCACCCATCGGCCTTGAAGTCTAGATCCGGACATGACTGAAGGTTCGGAGCACCTGACCTGAACTTTGGGCGTTTGAGCTTGAGGTGGGGGGAGGATTCGGTTGAGCACGGGAGGGAAAAATAAAAGGCCTCATCCCTTTATAAAGAGGGTGGATATCGAGCGTCCTCTTCGTGTCTGTTTGGACTTGCCTATGATCTAGGAGTCCTAAAAGCGGTTGGGTTACCCACGCCCGTATTGATGAGAATCCCGAAATAAGGGGACACGATCTCTGCTTTGACAAGACGTGCCAAGGAAACCGCCTCACATAACGCGCTAAGGTGGGATAATGAAACGACTCGGATAAAGGCTTGGCCGTGGTGTGTCACGCTACGGAATACATCAGCAGATTAGATTTGTGTAAATATTATTCTCTCTATGGCAATATGTGGAAACTTATTTTGCAGAGCCGGACACTATCTTTGTGTTCAAAATCTTCTATGAAGTACTTGGAGGAGGAACCCGCCTTGCAATGCCGTAGACAAACTACACGCCGGACTCGTCGTCATTGAAGCCTGGTTCAGGGGCTACTGAGGGAGTCCTGGATTAGGGGGTGTTCGGATAGCCGAACTATACCTTCAGCTGGACTCCTGGGCTATGAAGATACAAGATTGAAGACTCCGTCCCGTGTCCGAAAGGGACTTTCCTTGGGGTGGAAGGCAAGCTTGGCGATACGGATGTTCAGATCTCCTACCATTGTAACCAACTCTATGTAACCCTAACCCTCTCATGTGTCTATATAAACTGGGGGGGTTTAGTCCGTAGGCCAATATACACATCAACAATCATACCATAGGCTAGCTTCTAGGGTTTAGCCTCTCTGATCTCGTGGTAGATCTACTCTTGTACTACCCATATCATCAATATTAATCAAGCAGGACGTAGGGTTTTACCTCCATCGAGAGGGCCCGAACCTGGGTAAGACTTCGTGTCCCTTGCCTCCTGTTACCATCCGGCCTAGACGCACAGTTCGGGACCCCCTACCTGAGATCCGCCGGTTTTGACACCGATAGTGACCAACTTGCGGGTTCCGCCCATGAACCTATGCATTGGGGTTGGCACACGTTTTCGTCGTGATTCTCCGGTAGAACTTTGGGGCACTCTTTGAGGATCTATGTGTTGGTTGAATAGATGAATCTGAGATTGTGTGATGCATATCGTATAATCATACCCACGGATACTTGAGGTGACATTGGAGTATCTAGGTGACATTAGGGTTTTGGTTGATTTGTGTCTTAAGGTGTTATTCTAGTACGAACTCTTGGGCTGTTTGTGACACTTATAGGAATAGCCCAATGGATTGATTGGAAAGAATAACTTTGAGGTGGTTTCTACCCTACCATAATCTCTTCATGCGTTCTCCGCTATTAATGACTTTGGAGTGACTCTTTGTTGCATGTTGAGGGATAGTTATGTGATCCAATTATGTTAGTATTGTTGAGGGAACTTACACTAGCGAAAGTATGAACCCTAAAACTTATTTCCACACATTGCAATATCGTTTACGCTCACTTTTATCACTTGTTACCTTGCTGTTTTTATTATTTCAGATTACAAAAACTATTATCTACTATCCATATTGCACTTGTATCACCATATCTTCGCCGAACTAGTGCACCTATACAATTTACCATTGTATTGGGTGTGTTGGGGACACAAGAGACTCTTTGTTATTTGGTTGCAGGGTTGCTTGAGAGAGACCATCTTCATCCTATGCCTCCTACGGATTGATAAACCTTAGGTCATCCACTTGAGGGAAATTTGCTACTGTCCTACAAACCTCTACACTTGGAGGCCCAACAACGTCTACAAGAAGAAGGTTGTGTAGTAGACATCACTAACACAACAGATCTTAAAACGAAATTGGATTGGTTGTTAATTTACATAGTTGAATTTTTTTATGTTTTTCGTTGAAACAAAAATGACATAATTATGTTGGACCTACTGTGGCACGGAGGAACCCTCCACGGACTATCCGGTAAGATGAAAGATGTTGAGATCACCCCATCTCAAGATCAAAATGTAAGATCGAGACTGACATAGATCGACCGTCTCACCAACCCATCCCATTTGTACTTCTGTTCCAAGGTAAGAGTATTACCTAGTAGTTTTAAAGTAAGGGCCACATGAGATTTCTGTGAGTTGTAGTTCAAAAGTAGCCAAGTTTTTGCTGATGATACTCGAAATTGTAGAGCAAACCTGGTTGTACCTACAACCGGGTCGTCCGGCGACAACACGCTAGCACCGGTCGCGACCCCTACTTTCGCGCGATGGCCACCCCAACCAGGCTGCACCTCATGCCATCCTGACCCGGGCGGCAAGCCCCGACCGGCGAGCCGCCGCTCCAGGTCGACCATGGCTCCCATCACCCGCTTCCTCCATCCTCGGTGTTGACTAAGCAGTTCCGTTGTCCCTCTTCCCGACCTTCGCCCGCGAGCTCGAGCCTCTCCACCGGCCATGGTTGTGAGCTTCCCACACGCCGCCTACCGCCGGACTTAGGGAAGATGATGGAGGTGGGACGATTTCATCGGGAATCTCCTGATCTAGTTCAGAGGGAAGATGACGATCGTGAGACGATTTAGCAGCATATATATCTCATATTGCTTTGAAACATTATCTTTTTCCAATTTATTTCATTATTCTAAACATTCCCTCCAAAAGGAATTACTTTCCCACCACATAATTTTTGTTTACTGTAGTTTGCGCCAATATTTTGTGTTCCCACAAAAAAAATAAAGTATTTATCTTGCCGCTAAAGACCCTTCCTAACGACCTACGATTACTATTCTAAACCAAATCACACGGCGTCTTCACCGGCGATTAGATCTGGAGCTCTCGTCCTTGGTTCAGGTTGTTCTTTCTCCCGATCTCCTCCCATCCTAGAACGTCCAGAAATCCTAGCGTCGTCCCGCGGGTGCGGAGGTTGCCCAGCGTGCCGCGCGGTGCCGCCGACGAGGAGTCATCGTCCTTGATCTCGCCCTCCTCCCTCTCCTCCGGGCCCGTTGATGCAGGCCGCGTATCCGTGTCCTCGACCATGCCCGCTCGCCGCTGCACGCCCCGTCGGCTGCCGACACCCGCGCGACCCCGCCCGCTCGCCCGGCCGCTCGGTCCTACCGCCCGCTGTCAAAGGCCGTTGCCCTCGCCCGCTGCCGGAGACCCCGACCCACGACCGCCGCCCTCGTCCGCTGCGGGATACTCGTGAGCGCGCCGCCCGCTCGCCTCGTCCACTGCGTCACAGGGCGACATCCCTCGGCAGCGCCCCGCCCCCCGTGCTGCCCACCGTGAACCCCGACTAGTGCCCTCCCTTGGTGGCGCTGGGCGAAGTCGAGCCAGCGGGCGTCCATGGAGGAGCCATGCACTGCTAATGTAGTATCTCTTGTTTTTGATAATTTCGTATAATGTTGTTCATGACTATAATTTTTCTTACTCTGATTTTATTGTGAAGATGTCGGATGATGAAGACAATGGGTGATCGTGATGGTGACACCCAGAGCTAGAAGGCCACGAGGAGTTCAATATGAGATGTTAGTATTCACATCCGCTCTACATAATTCTGAACTGTATGTGTATGAGTACTAATCAAACCAAAAACTACCAATATTTATTTTATTTGTGAAGTAACAATGGTATGAAGAATATCTGCTATTGTTGGCATGTTGTCTTTATAGCAGCTCATTGAGAAGTTAGGTTTTAATAATGTGACTCATAAGCTAGCTGCACTTAAAATGATGAGAGATGGATGTGAATCTGTTCTTGAATCCTCCGAAAGGAAGCAAAGCTAGCACATAGTGGTGGTGATATCTTGACGAGTTATAGAGCAGCCTTGCAGAGGCAGCTTGGGAAGGTCAACAAGGGATTGCATTGGAATTACTTCTGATTAAGTTTTAGCTCTGGATTACCACTGTTGTTGGTGTTAGTCCAGCTGTACTGGTGCCATAACTACACTATCTGGGTTGGCACTTCATTTCAATTCTGGATTTATTCTTTTGGTCTGGTTCTCTCCTTATGATTGTCTTCTACTGTATGACTTGGGCCTATTTTTTGCGATACTCAGTGAGGAACATGTGCAGGTGTGGGACTTGATAAAGCTTGGAGATTATCTTAGTGTAAGGGAGGATGTCGATCCCTCTAGGATAGGGATTACTGGTGAATCACTCGGAGGTATTATAGATCATGATTGCATCATTATACTAAATTAATACATAGACTTCACTTTTAGAAAACTTATCCTTTTTATTTGGAGCTGAATACAGGAATGCATGTATTGTTTGCTGCTTTTTGTGGATGCACGGTACAATGTTGTTGTTCCAATAATTGGTGTTCAGGTACACACATCAGTAATTTTACCAATATGGGTGCACATAGTTTTGTGATTTGTCCCATGTAAGTAAAGCAATTCTCTTTGTGGTGGCTACAGGGATTTCAATGGGCAATAGATAATGACATGTGGCAAGCTAGAGTTGATAGCATTAAGCCTTTATTTAAAGGATAGATGCCATGCATCCTCTAAGATTGGGCACACACCATTGAAAAATATAGATCATAGCTGAAATATATTGTATCAGTTCAGAACATTTACATGTAAGTATATGTCATTTTGTCTTTCCTGGAGAAGCAAGCATTGAGTCAGGAAAGAGTGAAATAGATGCAGAGGTTGTGAAAAAGGTGAATATCTGATTTATTTGACATTTATTTCTGCTTGTTCCATTGTAAATGTTTCACGATCGTGTATTGACATATTTTTACTAGGTTTGGGACAAGATAGCACCTGCTATGGCTTCACAGTTTAATGCTCCCTACTCAGTTCCTCCGATTGCACCACGCCCACGCCTCCTAAATGGTAAAACCTATCATATTTCTTATTGAGTGCTTCTGCTTCGTCCAATAGTTATTGCATGACCCAACCTATTCAAAAGTCTCTCACTTTTATGAGTTCAATGAGCACTTGTCAGGGCTGGGCTTCCAGTCTTCAGTATATATTTTTGTTTTATGATTTTATGGTCGAGCCAGAACTGTTGTTAACCCTTTATTTAAAAATTAATGTTAATTGAGCATTTTTCTTGCTGCTGGAGCTTCATTTATCGATTACCATGCAGGTGCTGATGACCCTCCTTGCCCAGTCCTTGGTCTACAAGAACCTGCCTCAAAAGTTGCTGAGGCTTATGCAGAAGCTGGTTCTGCAGATAAGGTCAAGGTAACATTCAATCTACTCCCTCCAATCCAAATTAATTAACGCTCCTCTAGTACAACTTTATATTTTGACATACAATATGTTTACTTTTCACCGTGAGGTGTGGTTGTATGTTTTCCTAGACTTTTTTGCATGAATCCAAAGCAATTGACAGTGGTTACCGCACCTATAGTTGTTCTTTTCGTAACATAATTGAAACTATAGATTGAGCCACAACTTAAATCAATAGTGGAAGATTTTAGTATGCTTTAGACATTTACACTTGTAAAATTGTTCTGATCCCTCAGTTACATGCTAGCTGACACATCATTACTCTAGTTAGTCTGGCGACAGTTCTTTTTAAAAATGGGGCTGGAATAATTGTATGGCGTATGTTATGTTGACTCATTAACTAGAACTATATTTTTTTTATTTCTTGATTGCAGGATCCAAAGAACTAGCTCGACGTGACTCTAGATCACGGACAATTTAGTCTTGGCACTTAATTAGGATGGCTAAATTACATTTGAGTTTCATTTGATGGATATTTGCTATGAGAATTATGAATTTTATGAATCTACATATTATACATATGGTTTTCAATATTGTAATTGAATGCTTGTATTTTTTTTAGGTTGCAATAAGCTATTGCCACAACCCACTTTTGGTTGCCACATGTTAGCACCACAAAAATTTAAATTGTCGCAATAGTTTCTTGCTACAAACATTTCACCCGTTGTGATACCCATTTATCACCGCCAAAACTAGTATGTTGCAATTTCCTATTACGACGACTGGAATATTTGTTGCCATAACTTAATGCCACAAGTGTAGTGGTTCGTGGAAAAATGCCTAATGCCACGAAAATAAGGATTGTTGCCATAGCTTATTGCCACAATTTAATATTGCCACAGAACAATATGCACCACGAAACGAGGGTCGTTGGCATTGGTTGTTGCCACAAATGTTTATCGCCACGAGCTATCAGTCGCCATGATTCGTTACATGTTGCATTAAAACTATCTTCACAAAGCAAATTGTGGCATCAGATGAGTGTTGCCACGAGAAAACATGTGGTGACTTCCCACATGGTTGTTGAAATAGCACAGTTTATTGCCACAATTGCTTTTTTGTGGCAATAACCTATTAACATGTGTCCAGTCGCAATGGCTACCAACGAATCTTGTTTCACGGCAACAGGTATTTATCGCCACAAATCGACATGTATTGCGACGAACAATTTTGTTGCAATAGACCCGAATCCTTGTAGTGGAGATCGAAAATGGCAGCAAGATGAGCTTGGACTCGGGTTTGAGCTAGCTAGTGATGTTTGTGGGAGGAAGGAGTGTGTGGTAGCTGGAATAAGTGGAGGGGAGCCACCGTGGGCCCGCGAGGCAGGGGGCGCGCCCTGGACCCTCGTGGCCAAGTGCTTGCTCCCCCTGCTGTGTTCTCAGTGCCAGATATTCTCAAATATTTTAGAAAAAATCATATTTAATTTTCAGGGCATTTGGAGAATTTTTATTTTTGGGATATTTTTTATTGCATTGATAATTCAGAAAACAGACATAATATAATATTTTTGCTTTATTTCAACTAAATAACAGAAAGTAAAAAAAGGGTACAGAGAGTTGTGTTTTCTAAATTCATCCATCTCATGCCCATCAAAACGAATCCACTAACAAGGTTGATCAGGTCTTGTTAACAAACTCATTTCGAATAACATGGAACCGGAGAATTTTAGAATAACACTAGGTTACCTCAATGGGGATATGCATGTCCCCAACAATAAGAATATCATATTTCTTCTTGACAGTAGGAAGAGGAAATTTAAAATCTCCAGAAATAATCGATGGAATTTTTCCAATAGAGTTTATACTATGAACTTGAGGTTGTTTCCTCGGAAAGTGTACCGTATGCTCATTGCCATTAACATGAAAAGTGACATTGCCTTTGGTGCAATCAATAACAGCCCCTGCAGTATTCAAAAAGGGTCTTTCAAGAATAATAGACATACTATCGTCCTCGGGAATATCAAGAATAACAAAGTCCGTTAAAACGGTAACGTTTGCAACCACAACAGGCACATCCTCACAAATACTGACAGGTATAGCAGTTGATTTATCAGCCATTTGCAAAGATATTTCAGTAGGTGTCAACTTATTCAAATTAATTCTACGATATAAAGAGAGAGGCATAACACTAACACCGGCTCCAAGATCACATAAAGCAGTTTTAACATAGCTTTTTTAATGGAGCATGGTATAGTTGGTACTCCTGGATCTCCAAGTTTCTTTGGTATTCCACCCTTAGAAGTATAATTAGCAAGCATGGTGGAAATTTCAGCTTCCGGTATCTTTCTTTTATTAGTAACAATTTCTTTCATATACTTAGCATAATGATTCATTTTAAGCATATCAGTCAAACGCATACGCAAAAAGATAGGTCTAATCATTTCAGCAAAGTGCTCAAAATCCTCATCATCCTTTTTCTTGGATGGTTTAGGAGGAAAAGGCATGGGTTTATGAACCCATGGTTCTCTTTCTTTACCGTGCTTCCTAGCAACAAAGTCTCTCTTATCATAACGTTGATTCTTTGATTGTGGGTTATCAAGATCAACATCAGGTTCAATCTCTACATCATTATCATTACTAGGTTGAGCATCAACATGAACATCATTATTAACATTATCACTAGGTTCATGCTCATTACCGGATTGTGTTTCAGCATCAGAAATAGAAATATTATTGGGATTCTCAGGTGTGTCAATAACAGGTTCACTAGAAGCATGCAAAATCCTATCATTTTTCTTTTTCTTCCTCTTAGAAGGACTAGGTGCATCAATATTATTTCTCTGAGAATCTTGCTCAATTCTCTTTGTATGGCCCTCAGGATACAAAGGTTCCTGAGTCATTTTACCACCTCTAGTCATAACTCTAACAGCATTATCATTTTTCTTACTATTCAATTCATTGAGCAAATCATTCTGAGCTTTAAGTACTTGTTCTACTTGAGTGGTAACCATAGAATCATGTTTACTAATAAGTTTAAGTTCACCTTTAATATTATCCATATAATCACCCAAGTGTTCAAGCATATCATCATTGTGTTTTAATTCTATACCAAAATAAGCATTGCAGTTTTCTTGTTTGACCATAAAGTCATCAAACTCATCCAAGCATGGGCTAGCAAAGTTAGTAAATGGGATTTCAGCTTTATCATATCTATAGAGAGAATTTACCTTTACTACCTGTGTCGGGTTATCAAGACCATGTATTTCTTCAATAGGTGATGGATTAAAACCATGTATTTCTTCAACAGGCGGTAAATTAAGACCATGTATTTCTTCAACAGGAGGTAAATTCTTAACATCTTCAGCTTTTATACCTTTTTCCTTCATAGATTTCTTTGTCTCTTGCATATCTTCAGGACTGAGAAATAGAATACCCCTTTTCTTCGGAGTTGGCTTAGGAGTTGGCTCAGGAAGTGTCCAATTATTTTCATTGGTCAATATATTATTCAATAAAATTTCAGCTTCATCTGGTGTTCTTTCCCTGAAAACACAACCAACACAACTATCCAGGTGGTCTCTGGAAGCATCGGTTAGTCCATTATAAAAGATATCAAGAATTTCATTTTTCTTAAGAGGATGATCAGGCAAAGCATTAAGTAATTGGAGAAGCCTCCCTCAGGCTTGTGGGAGACTCTCTTCTTCAATTTGCACAAAATTATATATTTCCCTTAAAGCGGCTTGTTTCTTATGAGCGGGGAAATATTTAGTAGAGAAGTAATAAATCATATCCTGGGGACTACGAACACAACCAGGATCAAGAGAATTAAACCATATCTTAGCATCACCTTTTAATGAGACGGAAATAATTTAAGGATATAACAATAGTGAGTTTTCTCATCATTAGTGAACAGGGTGGCTATATCATTTAATTTAGTAAAATGTGCCACAACAGTTTCAGATTCATAACTATAGAAAGGATCAGATTCAACTAAAGTAATTATCTCAGGATCAACAGAGAAATCATAATCCTTATCAGTAACAAAGATAGGTGAAGTAGCATAAGCAGGATCATATTTCATTCTAGCATTCAAAGTTTTTTGTTTCAGCTTAGCTAATAATTTCTTAAGATCACTCCTATCATTGCAAGCAAGAAAATCTCTAGCAGTTTCTTCATCCATAACATAGCCCTCAGGCACAACAGGTAATTCATATCTAGGGGGAGAAATTGATCATCACTTTCATCAATATTATCAGTTTCAACAATTTCATTCTCTCTAGCCCTAGCAAGTTGTTCATCAAGAAATTCACCAAGTGGCATAGTGGTATCAAGCACAAAAGTAGTTTCATCATAAGTATCACGCATAGTAGAAGTGGCATCATCAACAACATGCGACATATTAGAATTAATAGCAGAAGCAGGTCTAGGTGTCGCAAGCTTACTCAAAACAGAAGGTGAATCAAGTGCAGAGCTAGATGGCAGTTCCTTACCTCCCCTCGTAGTTGAGGGATAAATCTTGGTTTTTGGATCTTTCAAGTTCTTCATAATGATACGCATATATAAATCCCAAGTGACTCAAATAATAGAGCTATGCTCCTCGGCAATGGCGCCAGAAAATAGTCATGATAACCCACAAGTATAGGGGATCGCAATAGATTTCGAGGGTAGAGTATTCAACCCAAATTTATTGATTCGACACAAGGGGAGCCAAAGAATATTCTCAAGTATTAGCAGCTGTGTCATGGAATTGTCACGACAGATGTCCTAGCGAAAGGACTTAGTCGTAGGGCCATCGCAACTAGGAAGCTTAAAGGGGTTAATCGGGACAAATGACACAAGAGGTTTATACTGGTTCGGCCCCTTACGGTGAAGGTAAGGCCTAGTCCAGTTGATGTTGTGTTGCTAGGTTTCGATGACCAAGGAGCGAATTGATATGTCTCCAACGTATCTATAATTTTTGATTGCTCCATGCTATATTATCTACTGTTTTGGACTATATTGGGCTTTATTTTCCACTTTTATATTATTTTTGGGACTAACCTATTAACCGGAGGCCCAGCCTAGAATTGCTGTTTTTTGCCTATTTCAGTGTTTCGGATAAACAGAATATCAAACGGAGTCTATGTGCTTCACTTATATCTTTTGAGTGTTATAATTTTGCTCTATGTGCTTCACTTATATCTTTTGAGCGTTATAATTTTGCTCTATGTGCTTCACTTAGATCTTTTAGAGCACGGTGGTGGATTCGTTTTAAAGAAACTATTGATCTCTCATGCTTCACTTAAATTAATTTGAGAGTCTCTTAATAGCATGGTAATTTGCCTAATAATAATATGCTTGGTATTCAAGATTTGTGAAACTTTCTTTGAAGTGTGTTGAATACTAAGAAAATATTGAAGCATGATAATTGTTTTGAGATATGGAGGTGATAATATTAAAGTCATGCTAGTTGAGTAGTTGTGAATTTAAAGAATACTTGTGTTGAAGTTTGTGATTCCCGTAGCATGCACGTATGGTGAACCGTTATGTGATGAAGTCGGAGCATGATTTATTTATTGATTGTCTTCCTTATGAGTGGCGGTTGGGGATGAGCGATGGTCTTTTCCTACCAATCTATCTCCCTAGGAGCATGCGCGTAATACTTTGCTTTGATAACTTCTAGATTTTTGCAATAAGTATATGAGTTCTTTATGAATAATGTTGAGTCCATGGATTATACGCACTCTCACCCTTCCACCTTTGCTAGCCTCTCTCATACCGCGCAACTTTCGCCGGTGTCATACACCTACCATATCCTTCCTCAAAACAGCCACCATACCTACCTATTATGGCATTTCCATAGCCATTCCGAGATATATTGCCATGCAACTTTCCACCATCTAGTTCATCATGACATATCCATCATTGTCATATTGCTTAGCATGATCATGTAGTTGACATAGTCTTTGTGGCAAAGCCACCGTTCATAATTCTTTCATACTTGTCACTCTTGATTCATTGCATATCCCGGTACACCGCCGGAGGCATTCATATAGAGTCATACTTTGTTTTAGTATCGAGCTGTAATCATTGAGTTGTAAATAAATAGAAGTGTGATGATCATCATTCAATAGAGCATTGTCCCAAAAAAAAGGAAGAAGAAAGGCCAAAGAAAAAAAAAGGCCCAAAAAAAGGGGGCAATCCCTCTATCCTTTTTTCCACACTTGTTCTTCAAAGTAGCACCATGATATAGCAAGTCCCATATATTGTGCTTCGAAGTAGCACCATGATCTTCATAGTAGAGAGTCTCTTGTTTTGTCACTTTCATATACTGGTGGGAATTTTTCGTTATAGAACTTGGCTTGTATATTCCAACAATGGGCCTCCTCAAGTGCCCTAGGTCTTCATGAGCAAGCAAGTTGGATGCACACCCACTTAGTTTCTTTTGTTGAGCTTTCATACATTTATAGCTCTAGTGCATCCGTTGCATGGCAATCCCTACTCACTCACATTGATATCTATTGATGGGCATCTCCATAGCCCGTTGATACGCCTAGTTGATGTGAGACTATCTTCTCCTTTTTGTATTCTCCACAACCACCATTCTATTCCACCTATAGTGCTATATCCATGGCTCACGCTCATGTATTGCGTGAAGATTGAAAAGGTTTTGAAAAAGTTAGAGTATGAAACAATTGCTTGGCGTGTCATCGGGGTTGTGCGTGATTTAAATACTTTGTGTGGGAAAGATGGAGCATAGCCAGACTATATGATTTTGTAGGGATAACTTTCTTTGGCCATGTTATTTTGAGAAGACATAATTGCTTTTTTAGTATGCTTGAAGTATTATTATTTTCTATGTCAATATAAACTTTTGTCTTGAATCTTTCTAATCTGAATATTCATACCACAATTAAGAAGATTCGCATTAAAATTATGCCAAGTAGCACTCCGCATCAAAAATTCTCTTTTTATCATTTACCTAGAATTGCTGTTTTTTTGCCTATTTCAGTGTTTCGGATAAACAGAATATCAAAAGGAGTCCAAACGGAATAAAATCTTCGGAAACGTGATTTTCTCACCGAACGTGATCCAGGAGACTTGGACCCTACTGCAAGGGATCAAAGAGGTGGTCACGAGGGTGGGGGCGCCCCCCCTAGGGCGCGCCCCCTGCCTCGTGGGCCCCTCGGTGCTCCATTGACGTACTCCTTCCTCCTATATATACACACGTACCCCCAAACGATCAGAACAGGAGCCAAAACCCTAATTCCACCGCCGCAACTTTTCTGTATCCACGAGATCCCATCTTGGGGCCTGTTCCGGAGCTCCGCCGGAAGAGGGCCGTCATCACGGAGGGCTTCTACATCATCCTAGCCCCTCCGATGAAGTGTGAGTAGTTTACCTCAGACCTTCGGGTCCATAGTTAGTAGCTAGATGGCTTTTTCTCTCTCTTTGAATCTCAATACAAAGTTCTCCCCCTCTCTTGTGGAGATCTATTCGATGTAATCTTCTTTTTGCGGTGTGTTTGTTGAGACCGATGAATTGTGGGTTTATGATCAAGTCTATCTATGAATAATATTTGAATCTTCTCTGAATTCTTTTATGCATGATTGGTTATCTTTGCAAGTCTCTTCGAATTATCCTTTTGGTTTGGCCAACTAGATTGGTAGTTCTTGCCATGGGAGAAGTGCTTAGCTTTGGGTTCGATCTTGCGGTGTCCTTACCCAGTGACAGAAGGGGCAGCAAGGCACGTATTGTATCATTGCCATCGAGGATAACAAGATGGGGTTTATTTCATATTGCATGAATTTATCTCTCTACATCATGTCATCTTGCTTAAAGCGTTACTTTGTTTTATTCTACGCAAAAAGTCAATATACCAAGTACCCATCACAATCCCTATCTCTCGCATTACATTATTTGCCATTTGCCTCTCGTTTTCCTCTCCCCCAATTCACCCTTGCCGTTTTATTCGCTCTCTCTCTCCCTATCCTCCCTCTCTGTTTGCCTCTTTGTTTGCTTGTCGTCATGGCTAGTCCTCTTTCTGCTCCTATGTCCCCTGAGTTTGAAGTCCTTCACTTTAAACAAAAGCAAGGAGAAAATTTAAAGGATGCTTGGTTTAGAATGATGGAATCTTATCGTAAGTGCACCCTAGAAGTAAATTTCAGAATTTTGCTTCGCAACTTTTATGTTGGGCTTAATTTGTCTCATAGACAACTTTTAGATTGTCTTGCCAAGGGCAATTTTATTGAAACTGATCCCAGTATCGCGCATGAAATTATAGAAGGTATAGTAGGAACTTTAGCTCAACAAAAGGGGCTCCATCATACCCAAGAGAAAACGCAAGTTTTTGAAAAAATTTGCGAGGTAACTAAGATTTTACAGAAATCTCTTGAACCTCTTAAGAGCGTTAGCTTAAATCTTCACCGCATGAATATGTTGATTACTCTTTGCAATAAGAGGTTGGATTCTTTAGATCTCAAGATCTCTGAATATGAAGGGAAACGTAAAGAACCTCCTGGATTCGAGCATAACATCGCTAAAAGAATTAAGAATCAAGATGGCAATACCTAGATCTATCCTTGCTCGTTATGCCTAGCTAGGGGCGTTAAATGATAGCGCTTGTTGGGAGGCAACCCAATTTTATTTTTATTCCTTGCTTTTTGCTCCTGTTTAGTAATAAATAAATTATTTAGCCTCTGTTTTGGTTGTGTTTTTTGTGTTTAATTAGTGTTTGTGCCAAGTAGAACCGTTGGGAAGACTTGGGGAAAGTCTTGTTAAACTTGCTGTAAAAAACAGAAACTTTAGCACTCACGAGAACTACTTTCATTTTTATTTGAAGAGTGCTATTTAGCTAATTCTTTTTGCAGATGATTAATAGATAAATTCCTCACGTCCATCAGTTTATTTTAGAATTTTTGGGGTTCCAGATCTTGCGCTAGCTACAGATTACTACAGACTGTTCTGTTTTTGACAGATTTTGTTTTTCGTGTGTTGTTTGCTTATTTTGATGAATCTATGGCTAGAAAAATAGTTTATAATCCATAGAGAAGTTGGAATACAGTAGGTTTAACACCAATATAAATAAATAATGAGTTAATTACAGTACCTTGAAGTGGTATTTTGTTTTCTTTCGCTAACGGAGCTCATGATTTTTCTATTTTGAGTTTTGTGTTGTGAAGTTTTCAAGTTTTGGGTGAATTCTTTTGATGGATTGTGGAACAAGGAGTGGCAAGAGCCTAAGCTTGGGGATGCCCAAGGCACCCCCAAGATAATCCAAGGACACCAAAAAGTCAAAGCTTGGGGATGCCCCGGAAGGCATCCCCTCTTTTCGTCCACTTCCATCGGTAATTTACTTGGAGCTATATTTTTATTCACCAACATGATATGTGTTTTGCTTGGAGCATCTTGTATTATTTGTGTCTTTGTTTGTTAGTATGCCACAATCATCCTTGCTGTACACACCTTTTGAGAGAGCCATACATGAATTAAAATTTGATAGAATACTCTATGTGCTTCACTTATATCCTTTGAGCTAGATAATTTTTCTCTATGTGCTTCACTTATATCTTTTGAGCTAGATAATTTTGCTCTATGTGATTTAAATACTTTGTGTGGGGGAGATGGAGCATAGCCAGACTATATGATTTTGTAGGGATAACTTTCTTTGGCCATGTTATTTTGAGAAGACATAATTTCTTTGTTAGTATGCTTGAAGTATTATTATTTTCTATGTCAATATATACTTTTGTCTTGAATCTTTCTAATCTGAATATTCATACCACAATTAAGAAGATTTTCATTGAAATTATGCCAAGTAGCACTCCACATCAAAAATTCTCTTTTTTATCATTTACCTACTCGAGTACGAGCAAGAATTAAGCTTGGGGATGCCTGATACGTCTCCAACGTATCTATAATTTTTGATTGCTCCATGCTATATTATCTACTATTTTTGACTATATTGGGCTTTATTTTCCACTTTTATATTATTTTTGGGACTAACCTATTAACCGGAGGCCCAGCCAAGAATTGTTGTTTTTGCCTATTTCAGTGTTACGGATAAACAGAATATCAAACAGAGTCCAAACGGAATAAAATCTTCGGAAACGTGATTTTCTCACCGAACGTGATCCAGGAGACTTGGACCCTACTGCAAGGGATCAAAGAGGTGGTCACGAGGGTGGGGGGTGCCCCCCTAGGGTGCGCCCCCTGCCTCGTGGGCCCCTCGGTGCTCCACCGACGTACTCCTTCCTCCTATATATACACACGTACCCCCAAACGATCAGAACAAGAGCCAAAACCCTAATTCCACCGCCGTAACTTTCTGTATCCACGAGATCCCATCTTGGGGCCTGTTCCGGAGCTCCGCCGGAAGAGGGCCGTCATCACGGAGGGCTTCTACATCATCCTAGCCCCTCCGATGAAGTGTGAGTAGTTTACCTCAGACCTCGGGTCCATAGTTAGTAGCTAGATGGCTTTTTCTCTCTCTTTGAATCTCAATACAAAGTTCTCCCCCTCTCTTGTGGAGATCTATTCGATGTAATCTTCTTTTTGCGGTGTGTTTGTTGAGACCGATGAATTGTGGGTTTATGATCAAGTCTATCTATGAATAATATTTGAATCTTCTCTGAATTCTTTTATGCATGATTGGTTATCTTTGCAAGTCTCTTCGAATTATCCTTTTGGTTTGGCCAACTAGATTGGTAGTTCTTGCCATGGGAGAAGTGCTTAGCTTTGGGTTCGATCTTGCGGTGTCCTTACCCAGTGACAGAAGGGGCAGCAAGGCACGTATTGTATCATTGCCATCGAGGATAACAAGATGGGGTTTATTTCATATTGCATGAATTTATCTCTCTACATCATGTCATCTTGCTTAAGGCGTTACTCTGTTTTTAACTTAATACTCTAGATGCATGCTAGATAACGGTCGATGAGTGGAGTAATAGTAGTACATGCAGGATCGTTTCGATCTACTTGTCACGGACGTGATGCCTATATACATGGTCATGCCTAGATATTCTCATAATTATGCACAATTCTATCAATTGCTCAACAGTAATTTGTTCACCCACCGTAGAATACTTATGCTCTCGAGAGAAGCCACTATTGAAACCTATGGCCCCCGGGTCTATTCTCATCATATCAATCTCTATCACTTTTATATTGTTTTGCTATTTACTTTGCTATTTACTTTTTACTTTGCATCTTTATATCAAAAATACCAAAAATATTCTATCTATCAGATCTCACTCTCGTAAGTGACCGTGAAGGGCTTGACAACCCCTAATCGCGTTGGTTGCGAGTAGCTATCGCTTTGTGCAGGTACGAGGGACTTGAGCGTGGGCGCCTACTGGATTGATACCTTGGTTCTCAAAAACCGAGGGAAATACTTACGCTACTCTGCTGCATCATCCCTTCCTCTTCGGGGAAAACCAACGCAAGCTCAAGACATAGCACGAATCCGCTAGCTTGGCTATCGATCTCTCGTTTCTTGTCCTAAGCCATCATTGGGTCGTCTCCTTACATACATGGGTTGACGCCTGGCGGACTACAGAGTCCCGGCCGGCTCATAAAACGTGTCCGGCTCGGTTACTTCTTTTATATGCTTTTCTTTACAAGTCTTTCTTTACATATGGCGGTTTATAATATTGGGCCTTAAGCCGCCTCTGGGCTTAGGCCTTCTACAATTCTTAATAAACTATCACCTTGAATATTACTGGGCTTCTCTTAACAACCCGCCATTAGGGTTGACCCGGCCCCTCTTGGGTGGGTCATACCTGAAAGTTATATTCCCAACATTAGGCCCCAGGTTGATTTGAACCTTGTTCTTGTCAACCTTCAACATTTAGACGAAATCCATCTTCCTTTGTCTGTATAAGCTCTTGTAACCCGCCATGACGTCATCTTAAGAATATTTGAAAATCTGCCATGACGTCATGTCCAACAGATCTTTATCCTTAAATGTCTTCCGAGAATCGAGGCGTCCATCTAGCTGGATAATCATTATTCGGGTCTTCCTTGATTTTCGCGCCTCCCTGTTCGCTTATCCCCTTATAAATAGGCAAGACCAGGTCTCTCCTCACTCTTCCCTTTCTTCATCTTCTTCCTCTCGCAACCCTACTGCCGCTCGAGCCCCGCCGCCGACGCAGAGCACCTCATCTTCCTCATCCTCGGCCGCTGCATCAACCTGAATCGATCCAGAGAACGGCGGCGACCCTCCGCAGAAGATCCGTGGCTGTAAGTGTTCACCTTCCCGCTCCTCAGATCCGCATTAGCGTTTCTAGGTTTTTGTGTGTTCTTCATAGTTCATCATAGTTTCTTCGTAGTTCCTCCTCCGCGGCCTCTTCTAATCCAAAAAGGAACACATAACTCGTGTGGTAGTTGTTTTGCGTCTATTTTTTATACTAGTAGATCCCTTTCCTGTACAGAGGCCTCATTATAACTCACGAACTCATCTGTACTAGATTTTTAGGTCTAGAATATTTTCTTTTTGGAACGGCCATTTGATCCAAAATAATAGTGACAGTTTGGTAAACTTGTTTGTGTCAACACTTAGCCAATTCTGTTTCTGGCATCCTTCGAATATCTTTAGTCATGGCGGCTTATCACGCCGGCTCACTTTTCCTTTATATGTCATTAGCCCTTATTTTAAGACGCCATTACTTATTTGTACCATCATCATTTAACTTCTAATTTCATCATTGAATTGAACCAACACATCACTTTCTTTTTAGTATGTCCTTTCATCATGCCGTCCAAAGTGCCAACAGTCTGCAACTGGGTCCCTTCCACAGTTACTGAGGATACCTTGAAGGAATTTGTCACCATAGGATTTTTGCCAGAGAAAAACATTATGTCTTATCATGCTCCTGACTCGGACGAAGAACGACCTCAGCCCAAAGACGGTGAAGTTATCATTTTCACTGATCACATGAACCGGGGCTTCTCACCACCCGGCTCAAAGTTCTTCCGAGATGTTTTGCATTTTTTCAAGCTTCGCCCACAAGACATTGGACCCAACTCTGTATCCAATATCTGCAATTTTCAAGTTCTTTGTGAGGTATATCTTCAAGAAGAACCGACCATGGAACTCTTGAGAGAATACTTTTATCTGAACCGCCAGAACAAATGCACCAACGGCCTTAGTTTGGAGCTTGGTGGAATCTCAATTCAGTGCCGACAGGGCGCCATCTTTCCCTTAATAGTCTTACCGAGCCATCCCAAAGATTGGAATCAGACCTGGTTCTACTGCCAAGATACATCACCAGCCAATGAAAAACCACTGCCGGGTTATCATGCGGAGCGTCTGGATTCCAAGTTTGTGCTCCCTGATAAGCTTACCGCTGCTGAACGCAAGAAGCTTATTCCATCTATTAGAAGGATTCAAGCTTTATTGGGGAACGACTTAACTGGAGTTGACCTGATCCGTTGCTGGGTCGCATGGCGGGTCATCCCTCTAAGGTGCCAATCCAAATTAATGTATGAGTATGGCGGAGGCCCAAATGACACTCTGTGTTATAGCTCTGTTCAATTGACTGAACAAGACGTTGTTGCAATGTCAACATCCTTGTGAACGACAAATACGAGGACTGCAGTAAGGTTGGGTTAAACCCCTTCTGCAAACTTAACCCGGCACCAGAGGTGAAAACCCTTGACCTCTTCCTCTTTTTGTGTTTTCCTCGGTAGTTTAAATACTTGCATGACCTTTTAACCTGTTTATTTGTTTACATGCCAAATTTGACTTCTGGAAGGCCAAGTATGATCATGAAGCTGCCAAGAAGGCTAGAGCCGCTGCCATAGCCGCCAGGAGAACGACCTGGAAGCCCAAGAAGAAGAAGACTGCATCTGACATGTTCCAGTTGGATGATGCTTTTGGGTCGGAGGTAGCCCTTGACTCCCTTGGCCAGTTTTTTAACTACCTTATTTACACTGACTATTGCCAGGACGACACGGGGGCCAGCCAGGCCGTGGAAGAAGAGGTAACTATTTCCTCCGACTCAGCCCCTTTGCCAAGACAGAAACTTCGACTGGTAACCCGGAAAGTAAGGTTTTTGCACCCTTTGGCTTATCTGGACCCTCATTTTCTTTTGAAAAAGCAGCAACATGAGAGCCGCCTTTAGGCCCGGACTAATGATGATGATGAACCACCTTCCGACTTACAAAAAACTCCTCGAAAACGCCAGAATGAGGTTTCTTTCACCTTTGTCCTTTGTTTTTATCCATGAATCTATTTCCTTATATTCTTTAACTTTATTTTACCTTTGCAGGAGGTTTCTCGCTCTTCTAGCGACTCATCTCAGACTCAATTTCCAGCTTTCAAAACTGCTCCTGGGTAAGGAAAAATCATCTTTCCTCTATATCTTAAAAACTGCATCACTACACTAATTGTCTCATAAAATATGTCTTAGTGGTCAAGCCAAATCGAAGAAGGCTAAGGTGATACAGCCGACAGAAGACCCGAAAGTTCCTGCACCTGAGCCGGCCATGCCAACTCCCTCTCAAACTGAAGCGCCAGAAGACCCGGCTGTTCATACTCAATTGGACCCTCCTGAGTTGTCAGCCAATGAAGCCACCCTTAATCCGACCATTACTGAACCATCTAGCTCAGCTAACCCGCCAACAACTTCTGATACTGACGTTTTGATTACCGGTAGCCGGTTTGTTGAACCGGGGAACCCCACTGTATTAGACCGGCATACTGCTAAGCAAGAGGCTTTAGAGAAGTAGAAAGTGCGGTTTGATATCTCCCATTACGCTCACCTCAATGTCAATGATGTACTGTCCGTCTATCTCAGTCATGTGCACTCCAACCGTGACTCGGAAATCGAGATGGTCAAACAATTGCAGCTAAAATATGAGGTATGTTCTCCGGTTTACTTATACTCTGCTAGCCCCCAAGTCTTCAGATGATGAACTTGAATGATCTGTATACTTTATGATACAAGTTGATACTTTGTCTCTAGGTTTTTCAAAAGTCCAATAAAGTAGTGTAAACTTCACCTGTAGCCCCCAAGGGCTGGCTCAATTTATCATAAATGAACTGGTACTTAATTACATAACTGTCTTTTACTAGTCCCAATAAGTATTGTGATCCGGCTCAATCTTGAAAAACTTTCTGAATATCATGCATTAGCCCCCAAGTGCCAAGCGTTGTTACTTTGTAAAACCCTTGGGACTTGAAACATATAAAATTCATAAAAAATTGCTTTGGCAGACATTAGCCCCCAAGTGTCAAGTGGTATTGTGGTGCAAAGTACTTGAGACTTGAACCCTTATAACTATTAGTTCAAGTCTTGACACACCTGTGAATGTTTTGTAGAACACCCTATCTGAATTGGGCTCTCAATTGACGGATGCCAAGACCCGACTGGCGGAGCAGGAGATAGAGATAAAGACCACTGACTCTAAGCTCCAATTGAGCCTCTATGAATCTGAGAAATTGAAGACCAGCTTAGCTGCAAAAAAGAAATCCTGGGCCGAAGAAAAGACGCTGCTGATACAACGCGCTGAGACAGCTGAGGCGACTCTTGTGGAGGCTACTACAGAGCTCACCGGTTTAAAAAACCGTGTGTCTCAAATGGTCTCCGCCATCTTCGGTGAGTTATTTGCATAAGTCACTTATACTCTGTTTTTACCAAGAATGTAAACCGCTTGCTTAACCTTTGTTAAAATACTTACAGGTCCGCGGAGTAATAACCTGAGCCAAGATAGTGTGACAAAGTTGAAGGCGGTTTATACCTTGGTGGAACAACTTTATACGGGGGCTCAATGGGCGCTTGCTGCTATCTCTCCTGCCAACCAAGGACCCAACCGTTTGAGTGATGTTTTGAAGAAGTTGTCGATCTTACCCGCCAGGTTTCAAGAGGTCAAACGATCCTGTGCCAGAGTCAGAGCCCTGACTGCCTGAGCCGCTCCAAAGCCTGGGTGCCGGATTTAGACTCGGTGGATGTGGCTAAGGGGTACCCTACCATGAAGGAAGACGGGACTCCATTTGAGCAAGATGAATTTATTGCCTGTGTGAGGGGAGTTCATCCTCAAGCTACCATTCTTGGAGAGGAGACCAACATCGACAAATATCAGTCGGGTTTTGATATGGAGAATAAGAAGATGGCGACTCCCTCTTATAAGGTGACAGATCTTATCCCGCCGGTTCGCCAACACACTTTTGCCCCGGAAGTCGACAGTCGGCCTGATTGACGATGAAGCAGAGTTCATTGCTCTGAACGGCTTTGACTGGTCCAATCCCAGCTTCCAACAAGTAGAGGGAGGTGAACTGGCGAGGGGAGAGTCATAACCATCTTTTGGGCCCTCAAAGCCTTGTAATAGATTAGTTTGAAAACTGCATGTTTTGCCTATGCCATCATGCATAAAATGTTGCATATGACTCTTTGCCAATGATGTCAATATATATATGCAGCACATCCGTGATTACATCTGCAATGTTTTAACTCTGTTCCTATAAAAAATGAAAAAGTTGTCCTGGCGGTTTAGCACCAGACGGGTCAAAACCCCCGGTATATGACTTATGAAATTATCGTAGCGAAAAAGACAGAACCAGATGTAAGATAAACAAGGCCGAAAAACACAGAGAAACATGTTCATGAATGACACTGTCATACTTGTGTTCTTTGAATCTGGACTACCGGTTTATATGACCCGGATGATGAGGTTGATAACCCAATATTTTGTAGAAGTCAATACTTCTATATGTATGATGACTGTTATGCCTTGGCAACTCAGTGTCAAATAACCGAGCCGGTTTAATTTGAAACCATACTGACAGTTAGATTTGAGATGATATAAAATAGTAAGACAAAAACACTAGGCTTCAGACAATGTAAATCAAAACATTTAAATAAAAACTGGAGGCTTCTGATTCGAATACGATCAGTAAACCGGACCAAAGGGGTTAAGCTAAGATTCAGATATGATCATATAGCCCCCAGTCGCTTTGGCGTTGCGCCGATCAAGAGGGTACCGACAGTTGCGTTCTCTTTGGTTCGAATACGGCCTATGTTTGAACAAGAAGCCCCCAAATGACCTTGAGAGGTTTTTAACGACCCTGATTCGAATACGATCCAAGTCGGACCCAAAAGGGATTAAGCTATGATTCAGATACGATCAAGAAGCCCCCTAGTGAGTTTGGCTTTGAGCCGATCAAGAGGGTTACGACAGCTATGTTCTCTTTGGTTCGAATAGGACCTATGTTTGAACAGGAAGCCCCCAAGTGACCATGAGGTTTACAGCTAGATTCGAATACGATCATGAGCCGGACCAAAAGGGCTAAGCTAGATTCGGATACGATCAGCCCCCTTTTGATCATTTTAAATAATGAAAATAATAAAGATATATGATCATTGAAAGGGAAAAGGACAGAGGTCCTGCTTTATTACTTATCATAATATATACAACGTCAGTGTATGTACATGATGAGAGCCGGTGGCTTGAGTATGGTATGGCCGAAGCTGAGCAATGTTCCACGGCCGGCGGGTCTCCTCCTCCGACTTACGTGAGTCTTTGTGCTCTTGAATGTCAATGAGGTAATATGACCCATTGTTTAAGTTCTTGCTGACCACAAAGGGTCCTTCCCAAGGCGGGGATAGTTTGTGTGCATCAGATAGATCCTGCATGAGCTAGAGCACCAGGTCACCTTCTTGAAAGGTTTTGGACTTAACCCGGCGGCTGTGATAACGGCACAGGTCCTGTTGATAAATTGCTGATCGAGCCGCCGCCAAATCTCTCTCCTCATCTAACAAGTCAAGTGCATCCTGTCGGGCTTGTTCATTATTAGCTTCAACATAAGCCGCCACGCGAGGCGAGTCATGACGGATGTCACTAGGCACAACTGCTTCTGCTCCATAAACCATGAAGAAAGGTGTATAACCTGTAGACCTGTTAGGAGTGGTATTGATACTCCACAGCACCGAGGGTAATTCCTCTACCCAACAACCCGGCGTCCGTTATAAGGGAATCATAAGCCGGGGCTTGAGACCTTTTAGGATTTCCTGATTTGCTCTCTCAGCTTGACCATTGGATTGGGGGTGAGCTACTGACGAAACATCAAGCCGGATATGCTCACGTTGACAAAACTCCTCCATAGCACCTTTGGACAGATTAGTGCCATTGTCAGTTATAATGTTGTGTGGAAAACCAAAGCGAAAGATCACCTTTTTCATGAACTGAACTGTCGTGGCTGCATCACACTTGCTCACTGGCTCTGCCTCGACAAATTTCGTGAATTTGTCAACTGCCACCAAAAGATGTGTCTTTTTATCCTTGGATCTTTTGAAAGGTCCAACCATATCAAGCCCCCAAACCGCAAATGGCCAAGTGATTGGAATCATCCGCAGTTCTTGAGCCGGTACGTGTGCTCGTCGTGTAAAATTTTGACATCCATCGCACCTACTCACCAGATCATCTACATCAGCATGAGCCGTTAACCAGTAAAAGCCATGACGAAAAGCCTTGGCCACTAGAGATTTTGAGTCGGCATGATGGCCACAATCTCCCTCGTGGATCTCACGAAGAATCTCTTGACCTTCTTCAGGAGAAACACATCGCTGAAATGCCCCAGTGACACTACGATGATATAATTCACCATTGGAAATTGCCATTGACTTAGACCTCCGGGTTATCTGTCTTGCCAAGGTCTCATCGTCTGGCAACTCGCCCCGGGTCATGTAAGCCAAATATGGCACTGTCCAATCTGGTATGACATGAAGAGCCGCCACCAACTGGGCCTCCGGGTCAGGAACGACCAAGTCTTCCTTTGTAGGCAACTTGACAGAAGGGTTATGTAAAACATCTAAAAAGGTGTTAGGTGGCACCGGCTTACGCTGAGATGCCAACCGGCTTAAGGCATTCGCCGCTTCGTTCTTTCTGCGATCGATGTGTTCCACCTGATACCCCTTGAAGTGTCCAGCCACAGCGTCCACCTCTCAACGATAAGCCGCCATGAGAGGGTCCTTGGAATCCCACTTGCCTGACACATGCTGAGCCACCAAATCTGAGTCGCCAAGGCACCGTACCCGGCTCAAACTCATCTCTTTAGCCATTCGAATACCATGGAGCAAGGTCTCATATTCTGATGCGTTGCTAGTACAAGGAAACATCAATCACAACACATAACAGAACTTGTCACCTCGAGAAGTTAAAACAACTCCAGCCCCCGAGCCTTCCAACTGCCTGGACCCATCAAAATGAATCGTCCAATATGTGTTGTCTGGCTTTTCTTCAGGTGTTTGTAACTCTGTCCAATCGTTAATGAAATCGACCAGCGCTTGAGATTTGATCGCAGTACGTGGCACATACTTCAAACCATGAGACCCAAGTTTAATAGCCCACTTGGCGACTCGTCCTGTGGCTTCTCTATTTTGAATAATGTCTCCTAGAGGAGCAGAGCTAACCACAGTGATTGGGTGACCCTGAAAGTAATGCTTGAGCTTCCGGCTTGCCATAAACATCCCATAAACAAGCTTCTACCAATGTGGATACCTTTGTTTAGATTCAATGAGCACCTCACTGACGTAGTAAACCGGCCGTTGGACCGGATGTTCCTTGCCAGCCTCTTTGCGCTCCACAACAATGGCCACACTGACAGCAGGTGAGTTAGCAGCCACATACAACAACAACGGCTCTTTCTCAATCGGAGCAGCAAGAACTGGCGGCTCAGTGAGCTGTTTCTTTAGATCCTCAAAAGCAGAGTTAGCAGCGTCACTCCAGACAAACTCATCCGCCTTCTTCATAATTTGATACAAAGGCAGCGCCTTCTGCCCTAACCGACTTATGAACCGGCTTAAGGCTGTGACGTGACCCGCCAACCGCTGAACGTCATTGATGCACGCCGGTTTAGCCAGAGATGTAATTGCCTTAATTTTCTCCGAGTTAGCCTCAATACCTCTATTAGACACCAAAAAACCCAAGAGTTTGCCAGCTGGGACTCCAAAAACACACTTGGCCGGGTTAAGCATCATCTTGTAGACCCGGAGGTTATCAAAGGTCTCCTTCAGATCAGCTACCAAGGCTTCTTTCTCTCTGGATTTCACCACTATATCATCCACATAAGCATGAACATTAGGCCCAATCTGATTGTAAAGGCAATTCTGCACACATCGTTGATAAGTCACCTGGGCACTCTTAAGCCCAAAAGGTATAGACACATAGCATAAGGCTCTAAACGGAGTGATGAAAGCTGTCTTCTCCTGGTCCTTAACTGCCATCTTGATCTGATGATAACACGAATATGCATCCAAAAAACTCAAATGCTCGCAACCCACCGTAGCATCAATGATCTGATCAATACGAGGGAGAGCAAAAAGGTCCGCCGGACAAGCCATGTTTAAATCGGTGTAATCCACACACATACGCCATGTGCCATTCTTTTTGAGTACAAGCACCGGGTTAGCCAACTACTCCGGGTGAAAAACTTCAACAATGAACCCGGCCACCAAGAGCCGGGCCACCTCTTCTCCAATCGCCTTGCGCCTTTCCTCGTTAAACCATCGAAGAAACTGCCTGGCCGGCTTAAATTTCGGATCAATATTGAGAGTGTGCTCAGCAAGTTCTCTCGGGACACCCGACATGTCAGAAGGCTTCCATGCAAAGATGTCCCAGATCTCACGGATGAACTCGATGAGCGCGCTTTCCTATTTTGGATCCAAGTTAGCACTGATAATGAACTGTTTGGATGAGTCGCCAGGCACAAAATCAACCATCTTGGTGTCATAGGCTGATTTGAATTTCAACACCGGTTCATGCTCCGTAGTTGGCTTCTTCAAAGACGTCATGTCTTTCGGGTCAACATTATCTTTATAAAACATTAATTCCTCTGTTGCACAAGCAGACTCAGCATAAGCAACATCACCTTCTTCACATTCCAGGGCTATTTTCCGGCTTCCATGTACTGTGATGGTGCCTTTATAACCCGGCATCTTGAGCTGCAGATATACATAACACGGCCGAGCCATGAACTTGGCATAAGCCGGCCGTCCAAACATGGCATGATATGGGCTTTTGATCTTAACCACTTCAAAAGTTAACCTTTCATCCCTAGAATCATATTCATCCCCAAAGGCTACTTCCAGCTCAATCTTACCAAGTGGGTATGCCGACTTACCAGGTACAACACCATGAAAAACAGTGTTGGATTGTTTAAGACTCTTGTCAGTCAACTCCATGTGATGAAACATCTCATAATAGAGGATGTTGATGCTACTGCCTCCATCCATGAGCACCTTAGTAAACTTATATCCACCAACCTGAGGCACCACCACCAAAGCCAGATGACCCGGATTATCAACCCGGGGTGGGTGATCCTCCCTACTCCACACAATAGGCTGTTCAGGCCATCTCAAATAACGCGGAACCGCCGGCTCAACAGCATTTACAGCCCTCTTATGAAGCTTCTGATCCCTCTTGCACAAACTGGTGGTAAACACATGGTACTGCCCACTTTTAGCTATTTTGGGTTACTCTGATACTCGTACTGTTGCTGTTGTTGCTGATTGCCCTGGGCGGATTGTTGATTATAGCCGCCTTGACTACCCGGATGGCCCTGGCCGTGAAAACCGCCTCCGCCTGAGCCGGCGCCCGGGCCATGAAAGCTGCCACTGCCTGGACCGCCGCTAGGTCCGTGGTTACCATCGAACATGTTGGAATTTTAAATGCCTTCATGATCGTACAGTCCTTCCACAGATGGGTAGCTAGCTTCTCCCGGGTGTCGTGCCTCAGACAGGGTTCATTCAGTAGTTGCTCAAGGGTGGGGCCTGACCCGCCTGACCGAGGAGGTGGCCTCCCCTTGCGCCATTGGTTGTTGCCCTGTGTACTGGCATTAGCCACAAACTCGCCAGCCTTACATTTATTACCTCCTTGATTCACCGGGTTATGCTGGTGACCCTTGCCATTGTCGTTCTTTTTTCCCTTTCCTGCCTTCTCTTCATCAAACGTGGGATCCTTGGTACTATCTGAATCAACATATTTGACCAGAGCCGCCATCAACTGGCCCATGTCTTGACAATCACGCTTGAGTCGCCCCAGCTTCTGCTTCAGAGGTTCAAAACGGCAATTTTTCTCCAACATTAAGACCGCAGAGCCGGCATCCATCTTATCAGATGAATGTATTATCTCCTTGACCCGGCGCACCCAATGGGTCATGGACTCACCTTCCTCTTTGTCGGTGTCAAAACCGGCGGATCTCGGGTAGGGGGTCCCGAACTGTGCGTCTAGGCCGGATGGTAATAGGAGGCAAGGGACACGAAGTTTTACCCAGGTTCGGGCCCTCTCGATGGAGGTAAAACCCTACGTCATGCTTGATTAATATTGATGATATGGGTAGTACAAGAGTAGATCTACCACGAGATCAGAGAGGCTGAACCCTAGAAGCTAGCCTATGGTATGATTGTTGACGTGTATGTTGTCCTATGGACTAAAACCCTCCGGTTGATATAGACACCGGATAGGGTTAGGGTTACATAGAGTCGGTTACAATGGTAGGAGATCTGAACATCCGTATCGCCAAGCTTGCCTTCCACGCCAAGGGAAGTCCCTTCCGGACACGGGACGGAGTCTTCAATCTTGTATCTTCATAGTCCAGGAGTCCGGCTGAAGGTATAGTTCGGCTATCCGAACACCCCCTAATCCAGGACTCCCTCAGTAGCCCCTGAACCAGGCTTCAATGATGATGAGTCTAGCGCGCAAATTGTCTTTGGCATTGCAAGGCGGGTTCCTCCTCCAAGTACTCCATAGAATATTTTGAACACAAAGATAGTGTCCGGCTCTGCAAAATAAGTTTCCACATATTGCCATAGAGAGAATAATATTTACACAAATCTAATCTGCTGACGTATTCCGTAGTGTGACGCACCACGGCCAAGCCTTTATTCGAATCGTTTTATTATCCCACCTCAGCGCGTCATGCGAGGCAGTTTCCTTGGCACATCTTGTTAAAGCAGAGATCGTGTCCCCTTATTCCGGGATTCTCATCAATACGGGCGTGGGTAACCCGACCGCGCCATTGATTATGGCGCTTTGGAGATAAGCGACTTTTATCAGGCTGGTGGGGACACGTAGTTGCGTCCACCCATATAAGGGGATAAGGATCCACCTTTCGGGATTCTCTGTCACGGAGGGACACATCAAAAAGCTGAGGAAGGCCGGATATTTGGCTAGCAATATCGCGCACCGGCTTCCCGAAAAGGGGCAGCTCATCCCCACTCCTAGGCCCCATGAGAGGGTGGTATTCCTCCCCCATTTCCTCCGCGGACTGGGCTTCCCTCTGCATCCATTTGTCCGGGGGCTCATGTTCTACTACGGCCTGGATTTCCACGAGCTGGCCCCGAACTTCGTCCTCAACATCTCGGCGTTCATCGTCGTGTGCGAGGCGTTCCTCCGCATCCGCCCCCATTTCGGCCTATGGCTTAAGACTTTAAACGTCAAGCCGAAGGTGGTGCGCGGCAGCCAGGCGGAGTGCGGAGGTGCCATGGTTGGCAAGATGGCCAACGTCATGTGGTGGAGACCCTGAAGGGGTGGCAATCGGGGTGGTTTTACATCACCGAGCCATGCGACCCCGAATGGGTCGCAGCCCCCGAGTTTCGGTCCGGACCCCCTACGCGGCTCACCTCCTGGAAGGAGACCGGCCTGTCGTGGGGTAAAAAAGGAGAGCTGACCGGACTCCAAACATGCGTCCAAACCCTGGTGAACAAGAAGCTCAAACTTGTCAACGTAGTCCAGGTTATGCTCATCCGCCTGATCCTCCCGTGTCAACGACGGGCCTTCAATCTGTGGGAGTTCGACCCGGCGCAGCATCAAACTCTAAACAGGCTCTTCGACACGACGTACGAAGATGCCTAGAGGATGCTTTTCAAGGGCGCCGAGGCTCCTGCATCCGCTACCGAGGATCGCGGATTCAGTGCGCAGCGTCATGCGCTCGCGGTAAGCTGTTTTTTCCTTTTACAGGGTATCAGTTTTCCATAGTTTGATTCTATGCGGGATCTAAGCTCCCTTTCCTCTGACAGGATTGGCAGGTGACGTCCGGACAGATCAACTGTCCGGCTCCTTTGCCCGAAGGCCCAGCGGACGCTCACCTGGCGAAGCTGCTGGTTCCGGCACCCTATGTGGTGCCGGAGAAGAGGGCCAAGAAGAAGGCCACGGGGATTCGAAAGAGTGCCCGACGCCCGGAGGTGTCGGATTCACCATCCGACGAATCCGAGGCGCATTCCTCCCATGAAGACGAGGAGGAGGAAGAAGAGACCCCTCCCCCTCCAGCGGGGGAAGGGAAGAAAAGGAAGGCCGCCCCAACTGGGGAGGCCGAAGGGTCCAAGAAGGGGAAAACCCTTTCTCCGGACTACTCCACCGACGCCGACGATGACAGAGAGGAGTGGGCGCCCAGGGCCAAGCCCCTAGCGAAATCATAAGTATCCGGATACCAAAGTAATTCATAGTATTCGTTTATTGCACAGCTTTCCCTTATGTCGAATGTGTTTATGCAGCCCACCCAAAGACCGGCTCGACGCATCGTCGAGCGGCTCACTGGACTCGTCGGACGTGAACACACTTCCGACGGCTTCCTCCCCCCGCCCTACGGACGACACCGAAGTGTTGTCCCAACAGGTCCCAATCCGGGAGGAGGTGGTCCTGGAGGCGCCGCAAGGCGACCTCCCGGACTCCAGGAGTAAAGGGGATGAAACCCCCCAGGGCTCCAAGTCCGGCTCTAGGCCGGACACCGCTTCGGAACCTTCAAAGGTTCCAGAGTCCGGCGGGGGACCTCCTTTCAAGAGGAGCAAGTCCATCGTGCCGGCGGCCTCCGTCCAACCGGAGGCGCCGGACAATATGTTGGAGGTGCTCCAAGGCGCCTCCATCGACGAGGAACACCGCGCTATTATGAGTGCGGTGGCCCAGAAGGTTCAGTCCGCAAAAAACGGACTGAATGAAGCTTGTACTAGCCTTTTGACAGGCTTCGAGGTAAGTAAAGAAAGTGTAAATAATAGTACCTCATAGACAGTAGCCCCTGATGCTCTGTTTGGCGTTCGGGAAGAAAAGCCAGATAGAGGATCAAATAGAATTCGTAGGAGTCTAACAAAAATGAGTCAATATGCATGTGCAGGCTACCCTGCTTGCGTCCGCCGCTCTGACTGCGAAAGTGGACACGGTGAAGCAGGACCTCGAAAGGTCCGAGCAAGAGCTCGAGCGTGCCAAGAAGCAGCTCGAGGACAATGAAGGTAAGAAATACCTTGTTAATATATATATATAAGGTGCAATTGCGAAAAATGACAGGATTATCGTGGCTATTGTAGGGGCCACGTCTGAGGTGGCGAATCTTAAGCAAGCGCTGGAGGAGGCCGAGAAGAATTCGGGCTTAGAGCACACCGAGCGGGAGAAGTATGAGGCCGAGGTTGGCAAGGTGCGGCAAGAGCTTCAGGCTCTCATGGAAAAACATGAGAGTTTGGAGCGTGACTCGAAGACGCAAGCGTCCGAGCTTGCGTTGGCTATTGAAAATGCCAAATCTGCCAAGGCCGAATCCCAGAAGACCCTCCAGGAGTTGGATGAGGTGAAGACGATTGTGGCGGGTAAGGCATTCTCTATGCAAAGCAAACACATAAACGTGAGTTACCTGTTACTTACCCGAATCCGGAGCTCTCCAGGAGCGTTCGCAGATCTTCCCCGGAGTGTATCCGATGCCGCCGTATTCTATCGAGCCGAAGAGGACAGCTCGGCGGAGAAGGTGTTCTAGTCTCAGTACACTGAGGCCAGACACCCCGTGCACTTGAGCGACCAGCTGAAGCAACTGGTCGAGCTCCACAAGGCGGCCGAACAGGCCATGAAGGGCCTCCTAGTTCAGCTGTGGCCTGGAGAGGCTCTGCCTGGGAGCTATTTCGGGATGGTGCGGCGGCTGGTGGAGGCCTGTCCGAGGCTTGAAGACATCAAGCGCTCCGTCTGCATTGAAGGTGCCCGTAGGGCCCTTGCCCGTGCTAAGGTGCACTGGGGCAAGCTGGATGCAGAGAAGCTTGTGAAGGATGGGCCACCGCCGGGGAAAGAGCATCGCAAGCCCGAGAATTATTATAAGGATGTTCTGAAGGGTGCCCGCCTTGTTGCGGATGAATGTACCAAGGATGTATTTTTTGAGTAAAACCCGCTCGTGTTATCCTGTGCGCTGAAAACTTGTTCATATGCGCTAAGCAATGCTGTTTGAATTTAAAATATTACCTTCTGTGCGGCTGTTTATCAATACTGAGAGATGGCGAGTCGTCGGCTTCTGCCCCCTTGCCGCTAGTGCTCGGGTGTTCGGGGAAAAACCTGGGCGCTCTTTTTCCCATATTTGGGTCCTTCGAGGAAGGCGCTCAGCCCAACGAACGAGGCAATCCGACTATAATGCGTGAACACTCTCACTTAGCCATAGAATTCTATAATTTTAAATTTCGGCGAAGCCCCTAGTATTCGGAAGACCGAGTTCGGGGCGCTATCCACGCCTTGGCCGGACAGAGCCGGCTCCTCGCCCTAAGAGGCATAAGTCTTTAGGGACTCGAAAGACCTCTCGAACAGCGACCAGCTCTCGCTTCATCATGACAGTCAGTTTTAGCTTTCTCCACTGAGGTGCTCGACCCAGCTCAACCGGGGCACAATCGCAGTGGTTCTCCTAGTGCTACCTTAGCCGATATAGCGGAACGTAAGGCACCAAAACATAGGAGCCGGGCAAACCCAACTATTGACCCAAGACATGATTCGAAGTCGATGCATATGGTGCTATAAGTTCGGGGTGCCGCACTTGTGAAAGTGTTCGGACTTCTCACACCATATTGAGGGGTGCTAAGAGCCCCTGGCGTATTTTGGCCGTACCAAGTTGTACGGGTGCAACATGTCGTTAAGGAACATTTATTTATAAAAAGATAACGCAAAAAATAGACAAAAGCTATGCATTGTTTATTAAAAATAGCTGCGATCAAAGCAGAACGATACAAGTAATGTGATAAACGAAAACTTGGACTATTTAACATGTCTGCTCTAGGGGCAAGCTACGGAATAGTATGCGAAACAGGTATACTGCTCGTGATAGAGACCACCTGGGATTTCCATAATGCGGCATGGCTTGTTTGCTTCCCTGGTCCTTGCATCGTTTGTGCGGCAATTGAACTGCCGAATAGGCCTTCCGAAGAGTAGAGTCCTGGAAGTAAGAGAAAAGTAAAAAAATCGGTAGCCCCTGGTGCGGTTTAAGCCGTGTTTTGGGCGTGCCGTGATGGTGCATCACTAACTCGCTATGCGGGATGGAGCATCTTTCCCAATGTCCACATCCTCCGTCGGAGGAGCGTCCGGTGCGTGCCTTGTGTTCGGCCCCGCTTCTGGGCCAGGCTTTGGAGCCTGGCTGGTGGAGGCGCGATTGGCGGTCTCTCCGAATATAGTTCGGCGAGGTCTCTGTGTCCTGAAGAGGGCACAAGTGTTAATATGCCCTGAAGGTACGACACCTGGGATAAGGGGGTGCGTCATACCTTTGCGCTGACACCCCGGTCCGGACTGCGCCTCTTTTCTGTCCACGGGGCCCTGTGGCCCCTCGTTGGCTTGTCGCCGCAGGTTCGGACTCCCGTTTTTGGGAGGCCGGGATTAGCCCTAGATAATCGGCCGTAATGGCCACCAGGGCGTTGTCCTTGCTCAATTGATGGAACACTCCATCAATCAGATCCACTGAAAGTTCCGGATCCTCTTGCGAGTCCGGGTCGAGGGACCGTCCTGGGTCCTCGGGTTGTGGAGGAGGGCTGTTTATTTCTTTAACAACCTGGCGTAGTTCCTGCGTCGAAATCACTAAGATTAAATATTTAACAATGGGGATATAAAACGGATGGGCAAGATGTGATCACTCACCCAGCTTGGAGGATTGTACATGCAAAATCCACCCTTTGGGTCTACGCGGAGAAAATCCTTCTCTTCTCCCTTGTACAAAGCGGACCAGGTCTTTATTAGAGCCGCAGCCGAATCTGGCCCCTTACGGCCGTAGCGGGTGGTGTCGTCCTCCCCGTTGAAATCCCACATGGGGTGGCTTCTATACTGTAGCGGCTGCACCCCTCGCATGATGCATGCGGCCATGACCCCAATCATGGTTAGTCCGGAATGAGCTAACAATATTATCCGGCCCATCAGGTAAACAACGCCCCTGTCACTTTCCCTCTGAGGGCTCCGTGGGCGCCAGCTTAGGCGCTTCTTTAAGGGAGCATTGTTGAATTCAGGGAGGCCGATCCAGACAGGATCCGGCAGCGGGACGTCTTCTATGTAAAACCATTCCGAGGGCCAGTCTTCGGACGCCTTCTTTGGGGTTCCGGACAGATAGCCGGTCCCGGCGATGCGCCATACTTCGGCTCCGCCCACTTGATACATAGACCCCTTCTTGGAACGGGGCACGAGGCAAAATAGCTCCCTCCATAGTCCGAAATGAGCTTCAACACCCAAGAACAGCTCGCAGAGGGCTACAAAGCCCGCGATATGCAATACTGAGGCAGGCGTGAGATGATGTAGCTGGAGGCCATAGAACTCCAGCAGCCCCCGGAGAAATGGATGGATGGGAAATCCGAGCCCCCTTATTAAATAAGGGACGAGGCACACCAGCTCTCCTTTGGAGGGATTAGGGGCGCTCTCCGCTTGCCCTCCGCCGTTATAGACGGCAAGACCGGCTCGAACCGGGATCATATAGGCCGGGGGGAGAAATCCCTTGGTCTGGAGCGTCACTAACTCGCTATGCGGGATGGAGCATCTTTCCCAATGTCCAGGCTTACGGCTGGAAGGGCGGGAGGAGGAGTCGCGACGGCTGGCCATGGTGGAATGGATCTTTGTCGAATGTGCTCTGATGAACACTCGCGAAGGGGGAAGGTGTGGTTTGGATCTAAATCCTCGTCTCTTTAAATAGGTCAACTTGTTTACGCGGCTAGGGGTGTGAATGTAAAAACACTCAGACCTTTCATATTCGTTTGACACGTGGGGAGCGGCCATTATTGGGCGCAGAAGCCAAGGAGCGCAACATCTACAAGAAACCGGACTTTATTCAATAGGTACATGGAATTTGGAGGAGAACCCGCCTTGCAATGCCGAAGACAATCTGCGCGCCGGACTCATCGTCATTGAAGCCTGGTTCGGGGGCTACTGAGGGAGTCCTGGATTAGGGGGTGTTCGGATAGCCGAACTATACCATCAGCCGGACTCCTGGACTATGAAGATACAAGATTGAAGACTCCGTCCCGTGTCCGGAAGGGACTTTCCTTGGCATGGAAGGCAAGCTTGGCGATACGGATGTTCAGATCTCCTACCATTGTAACCAACTCTATGTAACCCTAACCCTATTCGGTGTCTATATAAACCGGAGGGTTTTAGTCCGTAGGACAACATACACATCAACAATCATACCATAGGCTAGCTTCTAGGGTTCAGCCTATCTGATCTCGTGGTAGATCTACTCTTGTACTACCCATATCATCAATATTAATCAAGCAGGACGTAGGGTTTTACCTCCATCGAGAGGGCCCGGACCTGGGTAAAACTTCGTGTCCCTTGCCTCCTATTACCATCCGACCTAGACGCACAGTTCGGTACCCCCTACCCGAGATCCGCCGTTTTTGACACCGACACTCTTGCTTACAGTTAGTCAAGTCCACGATTGACATAGGTTGCTTACATGTGTCCTTGAAGTTCGAATGAACCGGGCTTTTAACTCCGCCCATGAGCCGATGGAGTTGGGTGGCAACCCTTTCAACCAAGTGTGAGCTGTTCCATCCAACATCATAGTGAAATATTTAGCCATTGCTGCATCGCTGACCTCCAATAGCTCCATAGCCATCTCATAACTTTCAATCCATGCCCCAGGCTGTAAGTCGGCCGTGTAATTAGGCACTTTATGAGGACCCTTAAAATCTTTTGGCAAGCGCTCGTTATGTAGAGCCGGCACCAGGCAAGGGACACCTCCTGTCCTTGTGGCCACTCCTGCCTCAATAGAGGTTGCTGGATAAACCGGAAAAGCCTGATGAGCCGCCTGCTCAGCTGCCAGTTGAACCGCCCGCTCAGCCTCCTGATGGATCCTCTCCTGATCCACCAAGTTAAAGGCTCCATCCTGCGCTGGGTCATGCATGCGCGGTTGGTTACAGCGTTGGGCATTGCTTGACATAGCCGCTGAGTCCATATGCCTGCTATAGCTCGGGCTCCGGCTTGGGCGAGGGGTTGAATGGATTCTGTCTCGACTATAAGAGTACACATCCTGCTGTGCTAGGGCTGTCTGAAGAAGTTCTCTGACCCTTCGTGTTTCGATCGCCGTTGGAGAGTCGCTTTCCATTGGGAGAGCCGCTAGACGAGCCGACGCAGCAATTAAATTCTCCAAAGGGTTAGAGAAGTGACCCGGTGGTACTGGCGTGTAATGAGGTGGAGCAGTATTCACATGGGGTGGTTCCATGGCCCTCGGCTGAACCGGTGCCCCCGTCCCGGGTGTTGTGATCCGGTTTGCCTCCGGCGGGTTGCTGGGACCAGCCCCGGGTGTGTGGAAAAGGTTCCTAGGATCGTAAGTCAGAGGCAGACGTGACTGAGTTTTCTGGTGTCTTCTCCTCATGACCTCGTTTGACGCGTTCAGATCCACCGAGAGCCGGAAAGTCTCTGCTTGAAGCTGCCGAGCACAGGCATCCAAAGCCGCCCACTCCACAGCCATCCTGACATCTTCTGCTGCTAAATTTTCCTTGACTTGTGCCACCTCTTCACCTAGTTGTGCCACCTCCGCGTCATGCTGAGCCTTATCCGCTGGCTCAACTACAACAGTCAACAGAGCTGTCATCTTATCCATGAGATCCATTAGTACCTGAGCCGGGGGCGTGTGGGGTCTCCTGACCCGGCTGCTGCCGACCCCGTGGTTATTGTTGCCGCAGCCGTAGAATTCTGCTCGGGTTGAGTGCCAGCCATGAAGACTCCGGCTCGATTCGGCGGCTCAGAGGGTCCGGAATACTGCTGCCATCGGAACAGCCCCCAAGCACGCCATATTGTAGCTGATACAAAGAATCGGTCTCGCCTGTGGACGATGCATCGTCAGAACAGATGGCCGTCTCACCACCGTCTATCAATCCTTCAGAAAATTCCCCTCCATGGATGCAACCCACGAAGGCCCGCCGCACGGCGGGTTGAGCCCGGGCGGGTCTCGCGCGCTGAGCCGTCTCGATGAGGTTGGTGCAGACGTCCGGCTCAGGGCCTGACTCACCGATCCAGCCTATGAAGACATGGATTCCGCCGAAGGGGACCCGGTACCCGTACTCAATCGAGCCGGCGTCGGGGCCCCAGCCTTCATCGTCAATGTAGATCTTGCCGCGACGACTCTTGGTCATCCGGCCCACAGCGTATCCCTTGAGCCCTTCAAAGTTGCCCTTCAAGAACTCAAATCCACCGTGCATTGGCCCCACGGTGGGCGCCAACTGTCGTGGAATTGTCACGGCAGATGTCCTAGTGAAAGGACTTAGTCCTAGGGCCATCGCAACTAGGAAGCTTAAAGGGGTTAATCGGGACAAAGGACATGAGAGGTTTATACTGGTTCGGCCCCTTACGGTGAAGGTAAGGCCTAGTCCAGTTGATGTTGTATTGCTAGGTTTCAATGACCAAGGAGCGAATTCGCTAGCTTGGCTATCGATCTCTTGTTTCTTGTCCTATGCCGCCGCCGGGTCATCCCCTTTACATACATGGGTTGACGACTGGTGGCCTACAGAGTCCCGGCCGGCTCATAAAACGTGTCCGGCTCGGTGACTTCTTTTATATGCCTTTCTTTACAAGTCTTTCTTTACATATGGTGGTTTACAATATTGGGCATTAAGCCGCCTCTGGGCTTAGGCCTTCTACAATTCTTAATAAACTATCACCTTGAATATTACTGGGCTTCTCTTAACAACCCGCCATTAGGGTTGACCCGGCCCCTCCTGGGCGGGTCATACCTGAAAGTTATATTCCCAACAAGCTGAGTTGTCAATTCAACCACACCTGGAAACTTAATATCTGCAGCAAGGTATTTAGTAGCAAAGTAATATGATAGTAGTGGTAACGATAGCAAAAGTAATATTTTTGGTGTTTTGTAGTGATTGTAACAATAGCAACGGAAAAGTAAATAAGCGGAGAACAATATATGGAAAGCTTGTAGGCATTGGACCGGTGATGGAGAATTATGCCGGATGCGGTTCATCATGTAACAGTCATAATATAGGGTGACACAGAACTAGCTCCAATTCATCAATGTAATGTAGGCATGTATTCCGAATATAGTCATACGTGCTTATGGAAAAGAACTTGCATGACATCTTTTGTCCTACCCTCCCGTGGTAGCGGGGTCCTATTGGAAACTAAGGGATATTAAGGCCTCCTTTTAATAGAGTACCGGACCAAAGCATTAACACATAGTGAATACATGAACTCCTCAAACTACGGTCATCACCGGGAGTGGTCCCGATTATTGTCACTTCGGGGTTGCCGGATCATAACACATAGTAGGTGACTATAGACTTGCAAGATAGGATCAAGAACTCTCATATATTGATGAAAACATAATAGGTTTAGATCTGAAATCATGGCACTCGGGCCCTAGTGACAAGCATTAAGCATAGCAAAGTCCTAGCAACATCAATCTCAGAACATAGTGGATACTAGGGATCAAACCCTAACAAAAGTAACTCGATTACATGATAAATCCCATCCAACCCATCACTGTCCAGCAAGCCTATGATGGAATTACTCACGCACGGCGGTGAGCATCATGAAATTGGTGATGGAGGATGGTTGATGATGATGATGATGGCGACGGATTCCCCTCTCCGGAGCCCCGAACGGACTCCAGATCAGCCCTCCCGAGAGAGTTTAGGGCTTGGCGGCGGCTCCGTATCGTAAAACGCGATGAATCCTTCTCCCTGGTTTTTTCTCCCCGAAAGTGAATATATGGAGTCAGGGTTGAGGTCGGTGGAGCGCCAGGGGGCCCACGAGGTAGGGGGGCGCGCCCAGGGGGTAGGGCGCGCCCCCACCCTCGTGGACAGGTGGAGGCCCCCTAACGTGGATCTTCCTTCCAGTATTTTTTATATATTCCAAAATAATTCTCCGTTGATTTTCAGGTCATTCCGAGAACTTTTATTTCTGCACAAAAATAACACCATGGCAATTCTGCTGAAAACAGCGTCAGTCCGGGTTAGTTCCATTCAAATCATGCAAGTTAGAGTCCAAAACAAGGGCAAAAGTGTTTGGAAAAGTAGATACGACGGAGACGTATCAGCCATGCCCAATTCGGCCCCCAACCGAATATCATTAAGGCCGATACCACTCCGGAATTAGGCGAGCAGCCTCCTTCGAAAGAAGGAGGTGCGTCAAATCCACCGGCGACCTCTGTCAATCCAGAGGCGCCGGACACTTTGATGGAAGCGCTTCAGAGCGCCTCCATCATTGAGGAACATTGTACCCTTATGGGTGCGGTGGTTGAAAAGGTTTGGTCCGCTAAGAGCGGATTGAACGAGGCCTACACTAGCCTTCTAACAGGCTTTGAGGTACGTGGTGTACTATTTTTTAACTATAAAAAGAATGCATGTGTATAGTCAGTAGCCCTTGAGACTCTGTTCGGCGTTTGTTTAAGAAAGGCCGAACAGAGGATCGAATATGTTGTAGGAGATTATCATACACGTCTATTTGAACAAACAGGCTTCGAAGTTACCGGCTACCGCCCATGCCGATGAAGTGTCCGAACTAAAGCGGCCGCTGAAGCGGGCCGATGAAGAGCTTATCTGCACCAACAAACGGTTGGAGGAGAAGCAAGGTATGCGATAACTATTCGCATCTGACATGATATTTACTTGTTGTTGTGCTATATTGCTGAGTTTTATAATCATGCTCACAGCTGACACGTCCGAGGTCGAGACCCTCAAGAACACGTTGGCCGAGGCCAAAAAGGAGTTGGAGGAGGAATGAGCCGCCCGCCGAAAGCATGAGTCACGAGTGGAGGAAGTCCAGCAAGAGCTCAAGGATGCCATAAGAAAATGTGATTCTGTAGAGCGCAAGCTTTCGGATCGAGATTCCAAACTTGGTGAGGCCCTCCAAAGCATGAAGGCATCCCGGGTTGAAGCCCAAGGCGCCTGCCGGGAGATCCAAGAAGAAAAGCAGATCGCGGCGGGTAAGGCCTTTAACATGCAAAGCAAATTTGTTAGGAGGAGTTACATATTACTGACCCGTGTTCGGAGTTCTCCAGGAGCGTTTGTGGATCTACTCGGAGCATTGCCGATGCTGCGGAGTTCTTCCAAGCCGAAGAGGGGAGTTCAACGGAGAAGTTGTTCTGGTTGCAGTACCTTGCACCAGAGCATCTGGTGCCCTTCAGTGATCAGCTGAAGCAGCTGACCGAGCTGCATAGGGTGGCCGAACTAGCCATGAAGGATTTTATAGTCTGACTTAGGCCAGCCGAACCCATACCCGACAGTTACTTCGGGCTTGTGAAGCGGCTCGTCAGCGCCTGCCCCCGGCTTGATGCCATAAAGCGGTCGTCCTGTATCGAAGGTGCCCGTATGGCCTTCACCCGTGTCAAGGTGCAGTGGGCGAAGATGAACGCCGTCAAGATGGCAACTGAGGGACCGCCCGTGGGCAAAGAGCACCGCACGCCGAAGCGGTATTTTGATGAAGTCTTGGAGGGTTCCCGCATTGTAGAGGGCCAGTGTTCGAAGGACACTATTTTTAAATGAATGTACCTGTAATGCTCGTACTTTGTATTATAAAACAAGGCTTCTGTATAATGTGTTGCTTGTTTTTGCTACGTCTTGAGCTTGCGTTGGTTTTCCCCGAAGAGGAACGGATGATGCAGCAGAGTAGCGTAAGTATTTCCTTTAGTTTTTGAGAACCAAGGTATCAATCCAGTAGGAGGCCACACTCAAGTCCCTCGTACCTGCACAAAAGGATAGCTACTCGCAACCAACGCGATTAGGGGTTGTCAATCCCTTCATGGTCACATACGAGAGTGAGATCTGATAGATATAATATTTTTGGTATTTTTGGTATAAAGATGCAAAGTAAAAAGTAAAAGCAAAGTAAAAAGCAAAGCAAGATTAAAGTAATGGAGATTGATATGATGAGGATAGACCCGGGGGCCATAGGTTTCACTAGTGGCTTCTCTCAAGAGCATAAGTATTCTACGGTGGGTGAACAAATTACTGTTGAGCAATTGACAGAATTGAGCATAGTTATGAGAATATCTAGGCATGATCATGTATATAGGCATCACGTCCGTGACAAGTAGATCGAAACGATTCGGCATCTACTACTATTACTCCACTCATCGACCGCTATCCAGCATGCATCTAGAGTATTAAGTTAAAAACAGAGTAACACCTTAAGCAAGATGACATGATGTAGAGAGATAAATTCATGCAATATGAAATAAACCCCATCTTGTTATCCTTGATGGCAACGATGCAATACGTGCCTTGCTGCCCCTTCTGTCACTGGGTAAGGACACCGCAAGATCGAACCCAAAGCTAAGCACTTCTCCCATGGCAAGAACTACCAATCTAGTTGGCCAAACCAAATGGATAACTCGAAGAGACTTGCAAAGATAACCAATCATACATAAAATAATTCAGAGAAGATTCAAATATTATTCATAGATAGACTTGATCATAAACCCACAATTCATCGTCTCAACAAACACACCGCAAAAAGAAGATTACATCGAATAGATGTCCACAAGAGAGGGGGAGAACTTTGTATTGAGATTCAAAGAGAGAGAAGAAGCCATCTAGCTACTAACTATGGACCCGAAGGTCTGAGGTAAAGTACTCACACTTCATCGGAGGGGCTATGATGATGTAGAAGCCCTCCGTGATGACGGCCCTCTTCTGGCGGAGCTCCGGAACAGGCCCCAAGATGGGATCTCATGGATACAGAAAGTTGCGGCGGTGGAATTAGGTTTTTGGATCCTGTTTTGATCTTTTGGGGGTACGTCTGTATATATATAGGAGGAAGGAGTATGTCGGTGGAGCACCGAGGGGCCCACGAGGCAGGGGGCGCGCCCTAGGGGGGCGCACCCCCACCCTCGTGACCTCCTCTTTGACCCCCTGGAGTAGGGTCCAAGTCTCCTGGATCACGTTCGGTGAGAAAATGACATTCCCGAAGATTTTATTCCGTTTGGACTCCGTTTGATATTCTATTTCTCCGAAACACAGAAATAGGCAAAAAACAGCAATTCTGGGCTGGGCCTCTGGTTAATAGGTTAGTCCCAAAAATAATATAAAAGTGGAAAATAAAGCCCAATATAGTCCAAAACAGTAGATAATATAGCATGGAGCAATCAAAAATTATAGATATGTTGGAGACGTATCAGGCATCCCCAAGCTTAATTCCTGCTCGTCCTCGAGTAGGTAAATGATAAAAAGAGAATTTTTGATGCGGAGTGCTACTTGGCATAATTTCAATGCAAATCTTCTTAATTGTGGTATGAATATTCAGATTAGAAAGATTCAAGATAAAAGTTTATATTGACATAAAAATAATAATACTTCAAGCATACTAACAACGCAATTATGTCTTCTCAAAATAACATGGCCAAAGAAAGTTATCCCTACAAAATCATATAGTCTGGCTATGCTCCATCTTCACCACACAAAGTATTTAAATCATGCACAACCCCGATGACAAGCCAAACAATTGTTTCATACTCTAACTTTTTCAAAACTTTTTCAATCTCCACGCAATACATGAGCGTGAGCCATGGATATAGCACTATAGGTGGAATAGAATGGTGGTTGTGGAGAAGACAAAAAGGAGGGGAAGATAGTCTCACATCAACTAGGCGTATCAACGGGCTATGGAGATGCCCATCAATAGATATCAATGTGAGTGAGTAGGGATTGCCATGCAACAGATGCACTAGAGCTATAAATGCATGAAAGCTCAACAAAAGAAACTAGTGGGTGTGCATCCAACTTGCTTGCTCACGAAGACCTAGGGCAATTTGAGGAAGCCCATCATTGGAATATACAAGCCAAATTCTATAATGTAAAATTCCCACTAGTATATGAAAGTGACAACATATGAGACTCTCTATATGAAGAGCATGGTGCTACTTTGAAGCACAATATATGAGACTCGCTATATCATGGTGCTACTTTGAAGCACAAGTGTGGAAAAAAAGATAGTAGCATTGCCCCTTTTTATTTATTTTCTTTTTGGGGGGGCCTTCTTTATTTTCTTTGGCCTTTCTCTTTTTTTATTGGGACAATGCTCTATTGAATGATGATCATCACACTTTTATTTATTTACAACTCAATGATTACAATTCGATTCTAAAACAAAGTATGACTCTATATGGATGCCTCCGGCGGTGTACCGGGATATGCAATGAATCAAGAGTGACAAGTATGAAAAAATTATGAACGGTGGCTTTGCCACAAATACTATGTCAACTACATGATCATGCTAGGAAATATGACAATGATGAATGTGTCATGACGAACTAGATGGTGAAAGTTGCATGGCAATATATCTCGGAATGGCTATGGAAATGCCATAATAGGTAGGTATGGTGGCTGTTTTGAGGAAGGTATACGGTAGGTGTATGATACCGGCGAAAGGTGCGCGGTATTAGAGAGGCTAGCAAAGGTGGAAGGGTGAGAGTGCGTATAATCCATGGACTCAACATTAGTCATAAAGAACTCATATACTTATTGCAAAAATCTAGATGTTATCAAAGCAAAGTATTACGCGCATGCTCCTAGGGGGATAGATTGGTAGGAAAAGACCATCGCTCGTCCCCGACCGCCACTCATAAGGAAGACAATCAATAAATAAATCATGCTCCGACTTCGTCACATAACGGTTCACCATACGTGCATGCTACGGGAATCACAAACTTTAACACAAGTATTCTTTAAATTCACAACTACTCAACTAGCATGACTTTAATATTATCACCTCCATATCTCAAAACAATTATCATGCTTCAATCTTTTCTTAGTATTCAACACACTCAAAAGAAAGTTTCACAAATCTTGAATACCAAGCATATTATTATTAAGCAAATTACCATGCTATTAAGAGACTCTCAAAATAATTTAAGTGAAGCATGAGAGATCAATAGTTTCTTTAAAACATATCCACCACCGTGCTCTAAAAGATCTAAGTGAAGCACATAGAGCAAAATTATAACGCTCAAAAGATATAATTGAAGCACATAGAGCAAAACTACTAGCTCAAAAGATATAAGTGAAGCACATAGATCAAAACTACTTAGCTCAAAAGATATAAGTGAAGCACATAGAGCAAAACTACTTAGCTCAAAAGATATAAGTGAAGCACATAGAGTATTCTATCAAATTTTAATTCATGTATGGCTCTCTCAAAGGTGTGTATAGCAAGGATGATTGTGGCAAACTAAGACACAAAGACACAAATAATACAAGACGCTCCAAGCAAAACACATATCATGTTGGTGAATAAAAATATAGCTCCAAGTAAATTACCAGTGGAAGTGGACGAAAGAGGGGATGCCTTCTGGGGCATCCCCAAGCTTTGACTTTTTCGTGTCCTTGGATTATATTGGGGGTGCCATGGGCATCCTCAAGCTTAGGCTCTTGCCACTCCTTGTTCCGTGATCCATCAAAAGAATTCACCCAAAACTTGAAAACTTCACAACACAAAACTCAAAATAGAAAACTCGTGAGCTCCGTTAGTGAAAGAAAACAAAAGACCACTTCAAGGTACTGTAATGAACTCATTCTTTATTTATATTGGTGTTAAACCTATTTTATTCCAACTTATATATGGATTATAAACTATTTTACTAGCCATAGATTCATCAAAATAAGCAAACAACACACGAAAAACAAAATCTGTCAAAAACAGAACAGTCTGTAGTAATCTGTAGCTAGCGCAAGATCTGGAATCCCAAAAATTCTAAAATAAATTGCTGGACGTGAGGAATTTATCTATTAATCATCTGCAAAAATAATTAACTAAATAGCACTCTCTAAATAAAAATGACAGCAGTTCTCGTGAGCGCTAAAGTTTCTGTTTTTTACAGCAAGTTCAACAAGACTTTCCCCAAGTCTTCCCAACGGTTCTACTTGGCACAAACACTAATTAAACACAAAAAACATGACCAAAACAGAGGCTAAATAATTTATTTATTACTAAGAAGGAGCAAAAGGCAAGGAATAAAAATAAAATTGGGTTGCCTCCCAACAAGCGCTATCGTTTAACGCCCCTAGCTAGGCATAAAAGCGAGGATAGATCTAGGTATTGCCATAGTAATAAGATAGATCGGTGAAGCTCATTTCATATTCTCTACGTTCAGCAGCAAGTTTTCTTTGAGGCAAGCAAAAGTTATCAAAAGGGCTAAATTTACTAGGACAGAAGTCCCCAAGCTCAATTTTAGGAGGTATAGGTTCCTCTTTCGGCCCTTCGTAATGTACAACCAATTCATCATTATAAGCATTCTTTTGACAGAACTTTGTGAGCCTAGACTCAAGAGAGTATCCTAGCTCATTATTTCGAATAGCCAAATCATCATTAAGTTCAGAGATTCTATTAATTAAAATATTGGTTGGCACCTTTTTTCTGAGGTTTTCATTAAAAGCAACATAGTCAGGAGATTGAAGACGCATAATTTCTTCTTGATCGAAGAGGATAGATTCTATGGGAGGACGACCAGCATCCACCCTATAGTGCGCAAAGATTTCTTTGGCTTCTTTTATTATAAATCTAAATTCATGAGCCAAAAAGATAGTAGCGGCACGCTTAACAGAGGAATGCTCGATATTAGAAAATTCTAGGAAAACTCTTTGTATAGAAGGGTGCATATGCATAAATTGCCTTTCAAGTTCAACGATAAGCATGGCAATAGCGTCCGCAAGACTACTAGTTCTATGGAGAATAGAACCGCCCATAGAGGGCAAAGCACCGGCACAAGTGAACAAATCTTGAATAACTCATTTTCCAATAATATTACCACTATCGATTCGAAATCTTTTTGTATGGTAGGTAGGGGGTTCTTCAGCAGGAGCATCAGAATTTTCCATGATATTGTTATCACCCATATTGGCGATAACTTCCCCAATTTCAGACATAACGACAAGCAAGCAAACTAGCAAACAAAAATCAAGCGGGCAAAAAGAGGCAAATAGAGAGGGATTATAGAGAGAGAGGGCGAATAAAACGGCAAGGGTGAATTGGGGGGGAGAGGAAAACGAGAGGCAAATGGCAAATAATGTAATGTGAGAGATAGGGATTGCGATGGGTACTTGGTATGTTGACTTTTTGCGTAGACTCCCCGGCAACGGCGCCCGAAATCCTTCTTGCTACGTCTTGAGCTTGCGTTGGTTTTCCCCGAAGAGGAAGGATGATGCAGCAGAGTAGCATAAGTATTTCCCTTAGTTTTTGAGAACCAAGGTATCAATCTAGTAGGAGCCCACGCTCAAGTCCCTCGTACTTGCACAAAGCGATAGCTACTCGCAACCAACGCGATTAGGGGTTGTCAAGCCCTTCACGGTCACTTACTAGAGTGAGATCTGATAGATAGAATATTTTTGGTATTTTTGATATAAAGATGCAAAGTAAAAAGTAAAAGCAAAGTAAATAGCAAAACAATATAAAAGTGATAGAGATTGATATGATGAGAATAGACCCGGGGGCCATAGGTTTCACTAGTGGCTTCTCTCAAGAGCATAAGTATTCTACGGTGGGTGAACAAATTACTGTTGAGCAATTGACAGAATTGAGCATAGTTATGAGAATATCTAGGCATGATCATGTATATAGGCATCACGTCCGTGACAAGTAGATCGAAACGATTCGACATCTACTACTATTACTCCACTCATCGACCGCTATCCAGCATGCATCTAGAGTATTAAGTTAAAAACAGAGTAACACCTTAAGCAAGATGACATGATGTAGAGAGATAAATTCATGCAATATGAAATAAACCCCATCTTGTTATCCTTGATGGCAACGATGCAATACGTGCCTTGCTGCCCCTTCTGTCACTTGGTAAGGACACCGCAAGATCGAACCCAAAGCTAAGCACTTCTCCCATGGCAAGAACTACCAATCTAGTTGGCCAAACCAAACGGATAATTCGAAGAGACTTGCAAAGATAACCAATCATACATAAAAGAATTCAGAGAAGATTCAAATATTATTCATAGATAGACTTGATCATAAACCCACAACTCATCGGTCTCAACAAACACACCGCAAAAAGAAGATTACATCGAATAGATGTCCACAAGAGAGGGGGAGAACTTTGTATTGAGATTCAAAGAGAGAGAAGAAGCCATCTAGCTACTAACTATGGACCCGAAGGTCTGAGGTAAACTACTCACACTTCATCGGAGGGGCTATGATGACGTCCCTCTTCCGGCGGAGCTCCGGAACAGGCCCCAAGATGGGATCTCATGGGTACAGAAAGTTGCGGCGGTGGAATTAGGTTTTTGGCTCCTGTTCTGATCGTTTGGGGGTACATGTGTATATATAGGAGGAAGGAGTACGTCGGTGGAGCACTGAGGGGCCCACGAGGCAGGGGGCGCCCCCCCCCCCCACCCTCGTGACCTCCTCTTTGACCCCCTGGAGTAGGGTCCAAGTCTCCTGGATCACGTTCGGTGAGAAAATCACGTTCCCGAAGATTTTATTCCGTTTGGACTCCATTTGATATTTTGTTTCTCCGAAACACTGAAATATGCAAAAAACAGCAATTTTGGGCTGGGCCTCCGGTTAATAGGTTAGTCCCAAAAATAATATAAAAGTGGAAACTAAAGCCCAATATAGTCCAAAACAGTAGATAATATAGCATGGAGCAATCAAAAATTATAGATACGTTGGAGACGTATCAGTTTTACTTTAAAATCCTTTCCTCCTGTGCGGCCGTTTACGGTATCTGAGAGTTGGCCAGTCGTCAGCTTCAGTGTCACATCCTAGCTAGTCATGCATTAGAGTGTTGCATCATGTCTACCTTTCATCAGTAACTTGAATTGGGGAAGACAGAACCCCCAGCACCCCCTCTGGAATCAACTAAGGTTTACTAAAATATTTTCAATGAACCTGAAATGCCCTTCTAAAAAGTTCACCCTCTTTGTCTTGGGTTAGAACCTCTGGCAAAATTGGTGCACAATTTTCTAGGTCAAAAGAAGGTCATTGAATTAAATCATATGTAATTTGCATTTGGGCATTTGAATGCTAGTAAATATTTTAAATGCTCAAATAATTCTGAAGATAAGTATGGGCTGTTGGACATATTCTAAACAGAGCCTCTGATTATTTTCAGGAATTTTAGAAGTGCTTAGCTATTATTAATAAAGCCACAAACCTACAGAAAAATAAAAAACATGAATTAAAAAAAAGAGGGAGAGAACTTACCTGGCGCCCACCCAGCAGGCCCACCTGCCGGCCCAGCCCAGCCAACGCTCCAGCGAGCTGCTTGGCTTGGCCAGGCAGGCAGGCAGCTGCTCGACGCCGGCACCAGGGCATGCCACGCAGCTGCCCGCCGCCCTGCTTCCTCCCCTCGCCGCTCTGCTGGCCTGGAAGACCTCCACGTCGCGCACCGAACCCCCTGGACACGTCCATTCCCCCCTGCCTCTCTCCCTCGCTCCCCTCCGCCATGGCCGACGCAGCCGCCGCCGTTCCGCCGCCGTAACCGTGCCCACCGTCATCAACGCGCCGCTCCACCGTGTCCTGAAGCTTCGCCACTCCCTCCTCGACCGTCCCACCGAGCCACGCTCCGCCGGAGGCCCCCGAGCGTCTTCACCGAGCTCGTCTTCAACCTCCGGCCGGCCAGATCGCCTCTGGCGCCCCGCTTGCTTCGGCTTGTCTCCGACCTCGCCGTCAACTCCATCGCAACCGTCGTGAGCTTAGCCACCTCCCTATCCTCTCCGCTCTCCTTCTCGTGCACCACAGCGAGCACACGGAGTTCACCCGCACGCGCCGCCGCGGAGCTCGTCGTCGATGAGGCTCCGGCCATGCCACGGCCACGCCACTTAGTCCACTAACTTCACCACATCCCCAAGAGCACAACGCACCATGCCCGTGCCTCGCCTTGCCTCCTAGCGACGGGTCCGAGCTCACCCGAGCTCCGGCCGCCGCCAAACTCGTCGTCGGCGCCGTTTCCAGCGACCCCAAGCCCAACCACCCGCACCACCCGCCGCGGCTCGCTCCCAGCTATCCATAGAGCCAAACGGCGCCCCGAACGGTGCCTTGTAGGTGAAACCCGCACCTGCACCGCCGCATTTGGCCTCGCCGGCGGCTAAACGCCAGCGAGTTGACCCCGCTGACCCCGTTGGACCACGGGTGGGCCCAGTTTGACCCCCTGGGTCAATGACAGGTAGGGCCCAGCCCTGCTGACTAATTAGGATTAGTATTAACTAATATCTAGTTAAACTAATAATACTGACACGCGGGACCCACTGTCAGGTTTGACCTGGATCGTCCCCATTGACCACTGACGTCACCCTAACACACTACTGACGCAATAACTAATTTCTGGATTTATTTTTATACAGAAAATTCCAGAAATTGTTGTAAACTTCAAAAATTCATAGAAATTATTCTGTAACTCCAAATGCAAAGATTTATCTATGAATTTTGATCAGAAAAATTCAATCTATCCATTGGTAATGGTTTCATGCATGACAGAACAAGTTAACCTTGCTATTTAAGCAAAATAAGATAATGCACTAAAATGGCTATGTTAAATGAACTAACATTTGAATCTTTGATTCAAATGAGTTCATTCCTTTCTGTTTTAGCTTGCATTAGGCCGAGACACATTCATATTGCCATGTCATAGCATGCATCATATTGTTGCATATCGTCATGTGTTGATTATGTTCGGTGTGTTTTTCGTGGTAGGTTCTGTCTCCAAGGATAACCCCGAATATCCGTCTGAAGGGCAGTACCCTACTACCACTACATCAGGCAAGCAGCCCCAATTATCATATCGATACAATCCTATGTTCTCGCCTCTGCTCTCATTTACTGCATTAAGACAACATCGTTTCAAACTGCTGTGTGCTACGGTAGTTGAACCCTTATCCTCTGCATGACCTGTCATTGCCCCAGTAACTAGATGAAAACCCACTAGCATGTGTAGGAGTTGATTGAGCCATGTTTGTGTTTCCTACCTTGCTATGCCTGCTATGCTTAGAGTTGTGTCAGGTCTGGTTCATCTGGGTGATGGGCTAGAGTGAAATGATTATGTTGGTAAGGTGAGGAATGTGTTAAACATGACTTGGTAAAGGTATCGATGAGAGGCCATGTAGGAGTACATGGTGGGTTGTTTCATTGAGGCCGTCCCTAAGAACTGAGATCTGTATGTGTGATTTAAGATTCAGTTACTACCATACATTGGGCCCGAAACCAATGGACCCTATCGGCTTCTTAATCACCCTAGTACTCTGTCTAGGAGTTGCAAATAGTTTCTGGTGTTTATAGGTTATGTGTTGGTGGCCGTGCGTAGTGCTGACCCTAGGGGTGGGCTATGTTGCGGTAGATACACCGTGGCCGGGTATGCCGGGCGCCCGTTTGGCGTCTCGGGACCCTGTTCACATCGTTCGGGGCTGTATGTGGAAACCTCGGCCGGACTCCCTGCGGATGGAACCTGGATAGGCGATAAACCTGGACTAGAGACTTGAGTGTTTAGGTAGGCCGTGGCCGACACCCTCATTGGGCTTTCGCTTGAAGGTTGCCTTGTACATGTCGTGTAAACGGCGGTAAGTGGTGAGAGCGTGTATGAAGAAGTACACCCCTATAGGGTTAACATCATCTATTTGAATAGCCGCATCCGTGGTAAAGGACTACTTGGTTGCCTATACAGTTCATAGACACATTAATGGTTACCACTAAAAGACTCAAGATAAGTGTGAGTATCGAGGATGGCCCTCTCGTAGGATGACGAGGGAGGATCCCCGGTGGAGTATTGTGTTGGTGAGTAGTGGACTCGTGTGCGAAAAACTATTTTACTAGTGGTGTCCCGTAGGATAGCTTAGCCAAGAGTCAAAGCTGGCTTGCTGCAATAACTCCACCACCTTCTTGAGAACGAGCATGTATAGTAGGTTCTGATGTAAGACTTGCTGAGTACCTTTGTACTCATGTTTGCTTATTTACTGTTTTTAGACAACAACACCGCCCTCTCCGATGGGTTTTATGTAGATCTCGACATCGATGAGTGACTTGCCACCCAGGTGGTGATCCTGGCCATGGAGGGCCCTATGTAGATAGACAGGCTTCGAGAAGCCTTCTTCTTTCTAGTGTCTATACTCAGACTATTTGCTTCCGCATGTGCTTGTATGCTTGTATGACTTGAGTGTCGGGTCATGTGACCCCTACCTGTATGAACATGTTATGTATGGCTCTCTGGAGCCTTTAAATAAAGTACTTGAGTTGTAGAGTTTTGTTGTGATGCCATGTTGTATTTGCACATATCGAGCATATTGTGTGTATGATTGAAATGCTTGGAATGTGTGGGATCCGACAATCTAGTTGTTTATCCTTGGCAGCCTTTCTTATGGGGAAATGTAGTCTAGTGCTCCTCGAGCCATAGTAGTCCGCTACAGCCCGGTTCACCTGAGTCCTTCTAGCCCAGGACTACTGCTCAGGACACTTGACTGGCCGGCATGTGTTTCACTTCGTTCCTATGTCTGTCCCTTCGGGGAAATGTCACGCGGTGACATCCGGAGTCCTGCCTAGCCTGCTACAGCCCGGGTTCCCCGGAGTCCTGTTAGCCCAGTGCTACAGCCCGGATTCACTCGTTGATGACCGACATGCTCAATGTGATTCATGTATGCATGTCTCCATAGGTCTGTGCGGCTTTAGGTTCATGACTAGCCATGTCGGCCCGGGTTCTCTGTCATATGGATCCTAGCGACATTATCATATACGTGAGCCAAAAGGCGCAAATGGTCCCGGGCCATGGTAAGGCGACACCCGTGGGGATACCGTGCGTGAGGCCGCAATGTGATATGAGGTGTTACCGGCTAGATCGATGTGATTTGGATTCGGGGTCCTGACAGCGTTGGCATCAGAGCCGGACTGCCTGTAGGTTCGTTGAGCCAAACTGGTCGATGTCGAGTCTAGAAATGCTTTAGTTATATGTAGGGGAATTGATTGTGGGAGGGAACATAAGGCTCTTTTACTCCTTTACCTTATGCCCTCTGATCTGTGTCATTCTCTTCTCTTTCTACGTGGGTTAAGGACTAGGCTCTCTTCTTCTGTTAGGTTCACGTGTTACTAATCCGTAGTAGCTTATAGGATTGTTGTTACAAGCCTCAGTACAGTTTCTACTACTTTTAGTATGTTGCCAGTTGAATCAGAACCCTGATATGATGTTGTTGAGTGGTATTGCAAACTGTTGTGGATGTCTCAAATCTTTTTCTGAGCATTTACAGCCGTTATGCTGTCCAATTTTCCCTAGAAATTCTAATGTCTTTGCATTGTGGTTGTGCTTTCAGATGGCCACTCGTGCTCAAAACCAAGTGGTTCGCCTGACCCGGTCATACTGCTATGTTAGTCCGGGTAATGATCGAGATGGGTTACCGTTGGTATCCCGAATACACCGTCGAAGAGCAATTCTGAGACTTTAATCAAAGCCAATATTTCTGCACCGTCAGGATATTTCCTTCTTATCCTGGATCTACCGAGCCCCTCCACTGTTCCTATGGACTCGGGGTTACTGTTGAGATGGCTGTGCAGGATGCTGCCTATTCCATGATGACCATCATGCGAGTCGGGACTGGCCTGCTTCAGAACACCGACTTCCGTTATATGCTAGCTTCACTGCCTATTCCAGGCTATCTATGTTGACTCCACACGTGAGGACTCACTAACTCGCACCACTGCCGAGATGCTCGAGGATAAGGACCGAGAGAATCGGGCCTTGAGACTGGAGCTTTTCAACACCCGTGCTGATCATTGGGCCACTTTGACTCGGTTTGCACCTGCTGTGCAAGCTGGATGTATGGATACAAGGGATCTGTATCCCGTGAGATCGGCTCTGCCAGACATGGTGGATTGGCGTGATGTGGGAGGCATCACCCCACCCCGTGGTCCCCGCAGGCCACCGTTTGTTGGTCCAAGACCTCATCCTAGCCCCTATGGTCCACAAGCTCCTCAGGACCGTCTGTTCCCGGATGATCACGTTGAACTTCCAGGCTATGGAGGTGACTTCTATGAGGACTACTACGGAGCTGTCTGAGTTAGTAATAGTATCACTAGTATTGTAATAGTTGTATTTCCACTGTCCTACATGACTTGTGGAATATGACCTAGTGTGTAATCAATTCCGTAGGTGTAGAAAAATAATGTATAGGAGCTTGGAATGCCTCCGATGAGATGTAACGTCTTTCATCATAGTTGTACTGTAGCTTGGGCTTGTACTAAACTATGTATGGTGTGTATGACCGTTGGTATATATATGGCAGTTCTATATTACCATGTCATACGGATGAACATCTCTGCATTCCATGTTATCCATTACATTCTGCACTTCCTTGCTAAGTTGTGCCATCCTTATCTAAACCGTTGTCTTGTTTTCTCCTAGGATGGTTAACACCCGCAGCAACCCTACTGCCCCGGAGCAGGGGGAAGCCAGTGCAGTTAGGGGTGAAAATCTGCCTCACCCGCCTTCTCTGGCCGAAGTGATGCTGGAGGTGGAAAGAAACAAGCGTGAGACTAACCGCTTGCTGGAGCGGATTGAGCAGAACACTGCAGGCCATCAGCGAAATGACTTGGTGTCAACCAATGACTTCATCAAGTTGTACCCACCAAAGTTTAACCATTCTGTCGAGCCCCTCGATGCGGATGACTGGCTTCGCAGCATCACCCACAAGCTACGTTCTGCCAACGTAGCCGAAGCTGATAAGGTTACTTATGTTGCCTATCACCTCAAAGGCCCTGCTAGCCTTTGGTGGGAAAATTTTGAAGCTATGCGCCCGGTCGGCCAAATCACTACTTGGGCTGAATTCAGTGAGGCTTTCCGTGAGCATCACATCCTGAAAGGTCTCATAGATCGCAAGAGGGAAGAGTTCTGCAATTTCACCCAAGGAAGACTGACTGTGGATGCATATAGTCGTGAATTTGGGAATCTGGCACGATATGCTCCTGAAGAGGTATCCACCGACGCTAAGAAGCAGGCAAGGTTCCGCAAGGGACTTAGCCCTGAGCTTCACCGTGATCTTCGTCTGCACAAGTGCACCTCCTTTCAGAAGTTGGTCAATAAAGCCATCAGTGCTGAGACAGGCCAGTCTGACTATGACGCTTCATGCAAGCACTCTCGTGATTTTGGCTCTTCATCCGGCTCTGGATCTCAGAAGCGCCGGGTGTGGATTCCAAGCACGGCGCTGCCACCTAGGTTCATTCCGAGGCATCCTTTGAGGCGCCTCGTCCCAACCAGCAGTTTGCACCGTCCAAGCCCTATGGTGGCCCCACTGCTAATGCTGCTCCATGCCCCAATGTTGTGACATGTTTCAAGTGTGGAGAGCCGGGTCACTATAGTCGAGAGTGTCCCCAAAACAACAACCCCAATCAGTCTGGAAAGTCCGTTGGTCGTGGTAAGCCAGCGGGAAAGACATTCTACGCCAAGCCGGTCACCACTACGCGTGGCCATGTCAACTATGTCTCAGCCGAGGAGGCTCATGAGGATCCTAACGTCGTCCTTGGTACGCTCCTTGTTAATTGCCATCCGGCATCTGTTCTTTTCGATACTGGAGCATCTCATTCATTCATATCTGAGAGCTATGCTCGATTGCATAACACAACATTCTCTGACATGCCCACTACCATGGAAATTCAAACCCCTGGCTCTAGATGGCAAACTTCTAGAGTAAGCCATGGGAATGAAATTATTGTCGATAGACTTGTCTTCCTTGCATCTTTAATAGCTCTCAAGTCCTCGGACATAAACATCATCTTGGGTATGGACTGGATGTCAGCTCATTACGCTAAGATTGATTGTGCCACTAGAACCATTCAACTTACTCACCCATCGGGCAAGACAGTCAATGTCTTAACTAGAGTGGCCAAGCGCCAGCTTTACTCCCTAAATGCCAACCCCCTTCCAGACCTTGAAGATATTCCGGTAGTCCGGGACTTTCCGGATGTCTTTCCAGAAGAACTGCCAGGTGTTCCACCTGACAGGGATGTTGAGTTTGTAATAGACCTTGTTCCAGGAACCGTCTCAATTTCTAAAAGACCCTATAAGATGGCACCCTTAGAACTAGCCGAGCTTAAGAACCAACTCGATGAGTCCTTGAAAAAGGGTTTCATCTATCCTAGTTCCTCTCCTTGGGCTTGCCCCGTCCTCTTCGTCAAGAAGAAGGATGGAACGGATCGGATGGTTGTAGATTACCGACCTGTCAACTTGGTCACTATCAAGAACAAGTATTCGCTTCCCAGGATCAACGATCTGTATGACCAGCTCGCTGGATCCTCGGTCTTATCCAAGATGGATTTGAGGTTGGGCTACCATCAAATCAAAATCAGAAACGGGGACATTCCCAAAACGGCCTTTGTTACTCGTTATGGCCAATACGAGTACACCGTTATGTCCTTCGGTTTAACCAATGCCCCAGCCACCTTCTCTCGATTAATGAACTCGGTCTTCATGGAGTATTTGGATAAATTCATCGTAGTATATCTCGATGACATACTCATCTACTCCAAGAATGAAGAGGGACATGCCGAACATCTAAGGCTGGTGTCGGGGATATACCCCGTGGCGTAAACCGGCCGGAAGTATAACCCGGTCGGACTGGACGACTCACTGGTAACCCGCCCGGAGCTTGGCGGTTCACGGGCTACCCACCCGGTCTTGGTGGTTCATTAGTAACCCGGCGGGCGGGTCACATGGATGACGAGGCCCATGGCCCAGAAGGCCGGTTCACGTTTAAGGGTGGGCCGGTTTATGAGGAAAGCACAAGGAATATTCCCTTACAAAGGAAGCAAGACTAGGACTCCACTTGTAATAGAGTAATCCTAATCCAACTAGGACTAGTCATGTAAACCGCCCCTTCAACATATATAAGGAGGGGCAGGGCTCCCCAAAGAGGGAGAAGCTACAAGCAAGAAACAATCTCTGGGGCTAGACACAAAGAGCCGGTTTACGGCGTCTCCCTCGTGATGATAATGAGATCTAGCCACAAACAGCATGTAGGGCTATTCCGGATGATGTTTCCTGGGGCCCGAAGTTGTCTAAATCCTTGTCTTGTGTGTTGATCCGCCCTGCGTCTCTCGTCCCACTCAACACCTCTCAAGCTACCACATAGATGCGTTGGCCTCGCGACTAAGTCCTGACACTAAGGACATCTGCCGTGACAAATCCACGACAGTTGGCGCCCACCGTGGGGCCTGCGCACGGTGGTGTTGAGTTCTTGGAGGGATCTCTTCTCAGGATCGAGAGGTTCGCAATTTTTCGGACGAAGAGAAGATGGTTTGGAAGAATCTGCATCATTGCTGAACAATCGAGCGGTGTGAGCAAAATTGGGGCGAGAATTAAGGCCGCGACACCGATTCCAAGCAGAAGTCCAGGTCATCGAATCCAAGATTGGCATAATACCAAACTGGCTGTAGCGTAATCGCGGCCTTGAGTTTGTACTAATCCGCCGAAGACCGAGTCACCTTGCTCTGCCTCCGGTTTGACTTCACCGCACCTACAAACCGCTGTCATTTTTTAGTCTGACGACCGGAAGACTACAAATCAATTGACAAGTATGTCTGTATGAGCAAGCACGTATCAATCAGACAAATACTACTTGTCATATCAAGTAAAAAGATTAGGCTGGGCGACTATTCTCTCAATGGCCAGAGCCATGTTCGATCTGCTTGCAAGATCTAAATCGAAGAAAAGTCAAAGTTGAAAAAAAAGGAGGGAGCCACTACGAGAAGGAAGCACGAACATGGACTCCTCGAACCGGCGACGACTCAGAAGCAGAGATGGGCGCGGGCTCTGCTGCTGTTGTGCTGCGGCCGCGTTTCGCAGGCACCTTCCCACCTCCGTCGACCGCCGCCGCGCCCGTCTTGAACTGCCACACCTCAACCCACTGTTGTGGTGTGAGCCGCCTCTGTCATGGCCTGCTCGCCTGCAAAACCGCCGGCAGCACCGCCATGGGTTGCCTTAGCTTCGAGCCGCCACTATACTCGCCTCGCCACCTCTGTCACGGTCATCTCTGAGCCGCGTCGGATCGTTTCTGTTGCTGCTGTGCTTTCCCAGTACACCTCTACTCTGGGCCGGACCTGCACCCTTGAGTCGCCGCGATCTCCCTTTGCCTCTGGGCTGAGCAGCCTATTCGCTATGGTCCGCTACGGCCCGCGCCGCCTTCGGCGACCCGTTAAGGCGCCTGCCATGCCGTCCGCCTCCACGGTCTCCGCGGTCTCCACTCGCCTTTGGGCCGCTGTCGCCGGCTCGCCCCCGGCGCCTTTCTGCTGCAGCTCTGCCGTGGCCGGCAGGTCTCAGCCGCCGTGGCATTTTTTTCCTTTGCCAGTGAAATTTCCACAGCCGGACTCGCCTCCAATACCGGAACAGATCCTGCCTCGCGCCGTCACGCCCGCTGCTGTTTAAAACAAAGAGCAACAGTTCAGCTTGCAGCATCAGTGCGTGGTCGATTAAAGAGCTGGTGATCAAATTTGGATTCGAAGGTTTTGAAAGGGCCTTTTATGCTACCAAGAGGAAATCACTTGGTCAGATTGCTATCAGTACTAGTCCAGCATCAGTACAACTATTACATCTACTCGGGATAGCCTACGGGTGTGGACACCAGCAAAGGGCAGAGGACCAAGGAATTTGGCTGAGTAAAAAACAACAAAGGCCGAATATTTTAATGGCCAAGGGAACTTGGAAACAGGGTCTGCGTACGGAGCTTTCGCCTATATAAATCAGGTGATATTTGTCCTATATATCTCTTGCTAAGTGCATGATGATTTTTTTGGAACAAACAACTACTCTGCCCTGCTGTGTGTTTTGTACGCAGGACAACTGTGTTTATACCGCGGGTATGGAGCACGAGTTGGCAACATTCTGTACCAGCGTTTGTCTGTGTTATACTGCCCGAGGAACGAACGTGCGCAAACCGCCGCTCCTAACACGGGTTACAATGAGCCGCCGGGGCCGCATTGGGCCGCCTCTACCATGTTGAGCCGCCGGGGCTATGTTGAGCCACCGGTCTGCCTCAGCCGCCTCCGTCGCGATCATCCATTGTCCGAACAAAAAACATCAGGTGATATCCGTCCGGTTTGTTTTCATAGCACATATTAATTTTTGTGTGAACAATTACTTTGGCATGTGATATTTCTTGACGCAGGACAATTTTTCATTACAAATGAGGCGTTATATTACGGGCACGGAGCACGCGCTAGCAACGTTCTGCACCGGTGTTTCATCCGTATCATACCACCCGGTGAATGAACGTGCGCAAGTCGCCGTCCCTGTGGCCCGGTTTACATCAGCTTGCCGGGACCGCTCCCGTGGTTAACTCACCCGTCCGTGCCGGTTTATGACACCGGTGCCAATTTTCCCAGTCCGCACTGGCTTACAATGTCGCGGCCGACTCATCTGTCCGAGCTATCTCTGATGCTGCGGTTGTCTTTGTCGTCCGTTTCTCGCGGCCTGGTCTACATCAACATACCGGGCCGCACCTGTCTGCACGATCTGTTTATTGAGTATGAGAAAGTCACAGTTTGGGTAGCCCGGTTTTTCTTTCAAACAAAATGGAGGCAAATCATCATATACTATCAACCGCCATCTGCACTGGATGGCTCAATGGGCAGGCGCACAAGTCACCGCCACTATAGTTTGGTTAACTTCAAATCGCCAGTTGGAAGGAACCATTGGCCGAGTTGCTGACACGGCTTATACGGGATCATTTATAACCCGCCGCCGTCACCTCAACCTTCTGTGGATTCACATCGTGCTATCAACATCAATGATATACAAGTTATGCCGGTTTATATCACGGTCAAATATGGAGAGTCTCAAGCCAATTCCTCAAGTCACCTTTGAGACTCGGGGGCTACGATGACATGACTCAGCAATTCTTGCCAGTTTCAGTCGGTTTAAGAACCCCAGGACGATGGAGGGAAAGATAACCCGGTCCCGGAGGCTACTGTTATATTGATGAAAGTTTAAAGGCCGTCAGAAACTTTCCGGCTTAGAAAGTATATGACAGTTACAAAATCCCGGCTCAATGAAGAAGATCCGGGTTATCAGAAAGGATTCCGGTTTAAAATCCGGCTCAAGGGAAGTCAGTCTCACTGAAGCTCTCAAATATCCGGTTTACAATCCGATTCAAGGGAAATCTGTTCTCCCACAAAGCCCTGAAGCGCTCAAATCCGGTTTAACAATGTTCGGTTCAAAAAAGGATTAACTTCTCGCAAGATCGAGTTTAAAGGCCGTCAGAAAATTTCCGGCTGAAAATGAAGATTCCGGTTTAAAATCTGGTTCAAGGGAAAGATGTCTCCCACGAAGCTTTGAAGCTCTCAATATCCGGTTTAACATCCGGTTCAAGAAGGATTTATCTCTTGCAAAAAGTTAAGGGGTGCCAAAGAGGACCTGCTGCCATGATGCGCGGTTCAAACATGGGTATCATGCCTATTGGCTTATCATATTATTGATCACTTGGGGGCTTGGTCGTATCCGAACCATAGCTACACCTCTTGATCGGCTCAATGCCACAGCATCACTTGGGGGCTTTGGTCGTATCCGAACCATAGTCACACCTCTTGATCGGCGTAATGCCACAGCATCACTTGGGGACTTGGTCAAGTCTGAACCATAGTCACGCCTCTTGATCAGCCTAGTGCCACAGCATCACTTGGGGACTTGGTCACGTCTGAACCAGTCACGCCTCTTGATCGGCCTAAGGCCACAGAATCACTTGGGGGCTTGGTCGAACCCGAACCATTGCCACGCCTCTTGATCGGCATAATGCCACTGTTTCATTTGGGGACCTGGCTGACTTGAACCATAGCTACGCCTATCGGGGGCTTGGTCGTGTCCGACCATGGTAATGCCTCTTGATCGGCTTAAAGCCTCATTTGCAAATGATTTATCTTTGCCTTTGCTTGAATTCTGTTCTTTTTTGCTAAATACCTTTTACTTCTGTTGCATTTTTAAAACCGACATTGTTAATCCGGTTCGACTGTCAATTACAAATTGGCGGAACACGGTCAAATCTTAATCCGGAGACTATCTACCCGGTTTGATTTTATGTTACCATCTTATTATGGAGTAAACCGGTGTTCATTAACCCGGCTTGACTTTCAACTACAAGTTGTCAGTACATGACCAATTATAATCCGGCGATTATTAACCCGGTCTGGTTCGACTACAAGCCGCCAGTATTATATATGGATAATCCGGTGTCTATCATAACCCGGTACAGTTTTATCATAAACTGGCACAGTATGGAAAGAGTTATCAGTACTCAAGATTGGGATTATCACCCTTACTACAAAAAAGTTGGTAAACCAATGATGTGATTCAATGTCACAGGTATGATATATTTCATATTTGATTACTCTTAAGTGCAGCCTTGGTTATAAACCCAGGTTATATGTTGGGCATTATGACCCGTCCGGCGGTAACCCGCTAGGACACTTTAAACTTGTTGTATGCAGAAACAGGTTGAATAAAGCATGATTATAAGTCACCGGTGTTTATTAAACCGGCCTGGCTTTCGACTATATGTCGCCAGTATGATGATAAATTATCCAGTGTTTATTAAACCGGCCTGGCTTTAAGACGATAAATCGCCAGTCTATGATGAGAAATTGTCTGGTGTTTATTAAACCGTTCTGGCTTTGGACTATAAGTCGCCAGTATATATTTGGATTGCGCCATTAGAATCATGCACTTATAAATCATTGGGTTATATTATTCAAATAGCCAAACTTGGCTGAATTTTTATTATGATATTGAATGAATAAGGTTTTCATATCGGATTATATTATCTTGAATAGCTAACGTGGCTGGATTTTATTATGGTTATTAATAACTAGTATTATTGAGGTTTTCAAAGTCACTTTAGCGCAATGGCTATTATTTTATCAAAGGATATGATTTATTCTACAATGGAAGTAATAGTCCCGAGTCGCTGCAGGCTTACGACCCAGCATTTGGGGGCTACATTATTCAAATTAAGATTACATGCAAGTCTCATGTCGCTGCAAGCATGCACCATGACACTTGGGGGCTAATGCAAAGTCATTTTCATTTGCCTTATTGAAGACCCGACTCATCATATCATAATGAGCCGGCCCTTGGGGGCTACACATCGCTGCTCAAGTCTACATCATCATATTTATAAAGTCCCTGCTCATTATTGCATAATGACCCGGCCCTTGGGGGCTACATTGGTTGAAATTTTATGGGCATCAGTCAATTACAAGTCCCAGGTTGCTGCAAGCATGACGACCCGGCACTTGGGGGCTACATAATATGGAGTATTCAATTTTTACTAGTGACTGGGATGAACAACATGGATTTCTTTGAAAGTGGCAGTATTTATATTGAAGCAAGTCTTAAGCCATCACTTTGTTCTGCTCAAGACTTGGGGGCTACAAGTATTATATTATTATCAGAGAAATATTTTCAAAATTCTTTGTTTTGAGCAAACCAGATTGACCCGGCGTCACCAATTATTATGACCCTGTGTCTGCAACCCGGCATCATCAATAATCATGAACCGGCGTTGGCAACAATCATGAACCGGTGTTAGCCACAATCATGACCCGGAATTATCAGTTTTTATAACCCGGTAATTTTGGTAATATTCAACCGGCAAGTTTTACATCTTCAAACCGGCCGGATATCAGATGAGTATTTCAAGACCAAAATTTCTTAAGCCGGCGCTTTGGAAGCCGACTCAAGTGGATTATTCTTCACAATATTTCTCTGTGAGAAACCAATGTCAGCAAATTGAGTATGACGCTGGCTTATTGACCTCGATTTTCTAGAAGGAGGAAATGGCAAGGACTTAAGGATGATCAGGTGTCGGTTCACAAGAATTCTTAACCCGGAGCACAACCTGTCAAGTTTGTTCTTGTGTTTATTTTACAGGATCAGTTTAACATGGATAAATCCAAATTAAACTAGGGGCTAATGTCGGGGATATACCCCGTGGCGTAAACCGGCCGGAAGTATAACCCGGTCGGACTGGACGACTCACTGGTAACCCGCCCGGAGCTTGGCAGTTCACGGGCTACCCGCACGGTCTTGGCGGTTCATTAGTAACCCGGCGGGCGGGTCAGATGGATGACGAGGCCCATGGCCCAGAAGGACGGTTCACGTTTAAGGGTGGGCCAGTTTATGAGGAAAGCACAAGGAATATTCCCTTACAAAGGAAGCAAGACTAGGACTCCACTTGTAATAGAGTAATCCTAATCCAACTAGGACTAGTCATGTAAACCGCCCCTTCAACATATATAAGGAGGGGCTGGGCTCCGCAAAGAGGGAGAAGCTACAAGCAAGAAACAATCTCTAGGGCTAGACACAAAGAGCCGGTTTACGGCGTCTCCCTCGTGATGATAATGAGATCTAGCCACAAACAGCATGTAGGGCTATTCCGGATGATGTTTCCCGGGGCCCGAAGATGTCTAAATCCTTGTCTTGTGTGTTGATCCGCCCTGCGTCTCTCATCCCACTCAACCCCTCTCAAGCTACCACATAGATGCGTTGGCCTCGCGACTAAGTCCTGACACTAAGGACATCTACCGTGACAAATCCACGACAGCTGGTATTGACGAAACTTCGAGAGCATCGCCTTTATGCCAAATTCTCCAAGTGTGAATTTTGGTTGCCAGAAGTGACCTATCTAGGCCATGTAATCTCTGGTAAGGGTATTGCTGTCAATCTCGAGCAAGTTCAAGTCATCCTTGATTGGACTCCACCTGAGACGGTCAAGCAAGTTCGGAGCTTCCTTGGCTTAGCGAGCTACTGCCGCCGCTTCGTCGAGAATTTCTCCAAGGTTGCTAAACCTCTAACTGAACTCCTCAAGAAAGATAAAAAGTTCGAGTGGACCCCATAGTGCGAGTTCAGCTTTTAGGAACTGAAAAGACGCCTGACATCTGCTCCTGTACTGGTACCACCAGATTTCTCCAAGGACTTTATTATCTATTGCGACGCCTCGCGACAAGGACTAGGTTGCATACTCATGCAAGATCGTCAGGTAATTGCCTATGCTTCACGGCAATTACACCCACATGAGGAAAATTATCCCACACATGATCTAGAGCTTGCAGTTGTAGTCCATGCACTTAAAACTTGGCGACATTGCCTCCTCGGTAATCGTTGCGAGATCTTCACCGATCACCAAAGTTTGAAATATATCTTCACCCAACCGGATCTGAATCTTAGGCAACGACGTTGGGTCGAGTTGATCTCGGATTACGACTTAGGAATAACTTACACCCCGGGCAAAGCCAATGTCATGGCTGATGCGCTAAGTCGTAAATCTTATTGTAACAACCTGATGTTACAACAAAGTCAACTACTTCTCCATGAGGAATTTCGTAAGCTTAATCTTCACATTGTTCCTCGAGGATTCCTATCCACCCTGGTGGCAAAACCTACCCTTACGGATCAGATCATCAAGGCACAGAAGGTAGATCCGGGAATCTCCCGTATTAAGAGAAACATTAAGAAAGGAGTCGCGAATTGTTTCTCCGTTGATGATCAAGGTGTCATATACTTTGGAAACCGCTTAGTGGTTCCCAAGGCACGAAACCCGAGGCAGCTGATCCTTAAGGAAGCTCATGAATCCCCTCTCACCATTCATCTCGGTAGTACTAAAATGTATCAAGACCTACGCCAGAGGTCTTGGTGGACTAGGATGAAGAGAGAAATTGCTCAATACATTGCTAGCTGCGACGTCTGTCGTCGTGTTAAAGCAGAGCATCAACGGCCTGCTGGCACCCTTCAACCTTTGGCTATTCCTGAGTGGAAATGGGATAAAAGCAGTATGGATTTCATTACTGGGTTTCATAGGACCAAGAGAGGGAATAATGCCATCTTCGTCGTGATCGACCCTCTTTCCAAAGTTGCCCATTTCCTACCTGTTCGTGAGAGTATCACCGCTAGCCAGCTAGCTGATTTATACATCTCCCGAATAGTGTCTCGTCATGGTGTCCCATTGGAAATTAACTCAGACCGTGGGAGTCTCTTCACCTCTCGATTTTGGGAAAGTTTCCAAAATGCTATGGGAACTCGTCTCTCTTTTAGCACCGCCTTCCATCCTCAATCAAGTGGTCAAGTAGAGCGAGTCAATCAAATTCTGGAAGATATGCTCCGAGCTTCTGTCATCTCATTCGGAATGGGTTGGGAGAAATGCCTTCCATTCACGGAGTTTGCTTATAACAATAGTTATCAAGCTAGCTTGGGCAAAGCTCCTTTCGAAGTTCTCTATGGACGAAAATGTCGAACGCCTCTTAACTGGTCAGAAACCGGGGAAAGACAACTCTTTGGCCCGGATATGATCCAGGAAGCAGAAGAGCAGGTTCGCGTTATTCATGAGAAATTGAAAACGGCCCAATCTCGCCAAAAGAGTCAATATGACCACAAGCATAAGCCTATGTCTTATGAAGTTGGCGAGAAGGCTTACCTTCGGGTTACACCTTTGAAGGGAACCCATCGATTCGGTATCAAAGGCAATTTGGCTCCTCGTTACATTGGACCCTTTCGCATTCTTGCCAAACGAGGGGAAGTTGCCTACCAGTTGGAACTACCTCTGCATCTTTCCAAAGTTCGTGATGTCTTCCACGTTTCTCAACTCAGGCGTTGCTTCTCGAATCCTATCCGTGGAGTGGACCACGAAACACTTGATCTACAAGATAACCTCTCATATCGGGAATATCCCGTTCGTATCCTTGATCAAGCCGAGCGTACCACTCGACGCCATAATATCAAGTTTCTCAAGGTTCAATGGTCACACCATTCCGAGAAAGAAGCCACTTGGGAAAGGGAGGATCGTCTTCGACTCGAGTACCCCACCTTCTTCCCGGAGGATCCTAAATCTCGGGACGAGATTCGTTTGAGTGGGGGTGAGTTGTCACATCCTAGCTAGTCATGCATTAGAGTGTTGCATCATGTCTACCTTTCATCAGAAACTTGAATTGGGCAAGACAGAACCCCCAGCACCCCCTCTGGAATCAACTAAGGTTTACTAAAAATATTTTCAATGAACCTGAAATGCCCTTCTAAAAAGTTCACCCTCTTTGTCTTGGGTTAGAACCTCTGGCAAAATTGGTGCACAATTTTATAGGTCAACAGAAGGTCATTGAATTAAATCATATGTAATTTGCATTTGGGCATTTGAATGCTAGTAAATATTTTAAATGCTCAAATAATTCTGAAGATAAGTATGGGCTGTTGGACATATTCTAAACAGAGCCTCTGATTATTTTCAGGAATTTTAGAAGTGCTTAGCTATTTTTAATAAAGCCACAAACCTACAGAAAAATAGAAAACAGAAATTAAAAAAAGAGGGAGAGAACTTACCTGGCGCCCACCCAGCAGGCCCACCTGCCGGCCCAGCCCAGCCAACGCTCCAGCGAGCTGCTTGGCTTGGCCAGGCAGGCAGGCAGCTGCTCGATGCCAGCACCAGCGCGTGCCACGCAGCTGCCCGTCGCCCTGCTTCCTCCCCTCGCCGCTCTGCTGGCCTGGACGACCTCCACGTCGCGCACCGAACCCCCTGGACACGTCCATTCCCCCTGCCTCTCTCCCTCGCTCCCCTCCGCCATGGCCGACGCAGCCGCCGCCGTTCCGCCGTCGTAACCATGCCCACCGTCGTCAACGCGCCGCTCCACCATGTCCTGAAGCTCCGCCATTCCCTCCTCGACCGTCCCACCGAGCCACGCCCTGCCGAAGGCCCCCGAGCGTCTTCACCGAGCTCGTCTTCAACCTCCTGCCGGCCAGATCGCCTCCGCCGCCCCGCTTGCTCCGGCTCGTCTCCGACCTCGCCATCAACTCCGTCGCAACCGCCGTGAGCTTAGCCACTTCCCTATCCTCTCCGCTCTCCTTCTCGTGCACCACAGCGAGCACACGGAGTTCGCCCGCACGCGCCGCCGCGGAGCTCGTCGTCAACGAGGCTCCGGCCATGCCACGGCCACGCCACTTAGTCCACTAACTTCACCACATCCCCAAGAGCACAACGCACCACGCCCGTGCCTCGCCTTGCCTCCTAGCGACGGGTCCGAGCTCACCTAAGCTCCGGCCGCCGCCAAACTCGTCGTCGGCGCCGTTTCCGGCGACCCCGAGCCCAACCACCCGCACCAACCGCCGCGGCTCGCTCCCAGCTATCCATAGAGCCCAACGGCGCCCCGAATGGTGCCCTGTAGGTGAAACCCGCACCTGCACCACCGCGTTTGGCCTTGCCGGCGGCTAAACACCGGCGAGTTGACCCCGCTGACCCTGTTGGACCACGGGTGGGCCCAGTTTGACCCCCCTGGGTCAATGACAGGTAGGGCCCAGCCCTGCTGACTAATTAGGATTAGTATTAACTAGTATCTAGTTAAACTAATCACAATGACATGCGGGACCCACTGTCAGGTTTGACCTGGACCGTCCCCGTTGACCACTGACGTCACCCTGACGCACTGCTGACGCAATAACTAATTTCTGGATTTATTTTTATACAGAAAATTCCATAAATTGTTGCAAACTTCAAAAATTCATAGAAATTATTCTGTAACTCCAAATGCAAAGATTTATATATGAATTTTGATCAGAAAAATTTAATCTATCCATTGGTAATGGTTTCATGCATGACAGAACAAGTTAACCTTGTTTTTTAATCAAAATAAGATAATGCACTAAAATGGCTATGTTAAATGAACTAACATTTGAATCTTTGATTCAAATGAGTTTATTCCTTTCTGTTTTAGCTTGCATTAGGCCAAGACACATTCATATTGCCATGTCATAGCATGCATCATATTGTTGCATATCGTCATGTGTTGATTATGTTCGTGTGTTTTTCGTGGTAGGTTCTGTCTCCGAGGATAACCCCGAATATCCGTTTGAAGGGCAGTACCCTACTACCACTACATCAGGCAAGCAGCCCCATTGATCATATCGATACAATCCCATGTTCTTGACTCTACTCTCATTTACTGCATTAAGACAACATCGTTTCAAACTGCTGTGTGCTACGGTAGTTGAACCCTTATCCTCTGCATGACCTGTCATTGCCATAGTAACTAGATGAAAACCCACTAGCATGTGTAGGAGTTGATTGAGCCATGTTTGTGTTTCCTACCTTGCTATGCCTGCTATGCTTAGAGTTGTGTCAGGTCTGGTTCATCTGGGTGATGGGCTAGAGTGAAATGATTATGTCAGTAATGTGAGGAATGTGTTAAACATGATTTGGTAAAGGTATCAATGAGAGGCCATGTAGGAGTACATGGTGGGTTGTTTCATTGAGGCCGTCCCTAAGAACTGAGATATGTATGTGTGATTTAAGATTCAGTTACTACCATACATTGGGCCCGAAACCAATGGAACCTGTCGGCTTCTTAATCACCCTAGTACTCTGTCCAGGAGTTGCAAATAGTTTCTGGTGTTTGTAGGTTATGTGTTGGCGGCCGTGCGTAGCGCTGACCCTAGGGGTGGGCTATGTTGCGGTAGATACATCATGGCCGGGTATGCCGGGCGCCCGTTTGGCGTCTCGGGACCCTGTTCACATCGTTCGGGGCCATATGTGGAAACCTCGGCCGGACTCCCTGCGGATGGAACCTGGATAGGCGATAAACCTGGACTAGAGACTTGAGTGTTTAGGTAGGCCATGGCCGACACCCTCGTTGGGCTTCCGCTTGAAGGTTGCCGAGTACATGTCGTGTAAACGGCGGTAAGTGGTGAGAGCGTGTATGAAGAAGTACACCCCTGCAGGGTTAACATCATCTATTCGAATAGCCGCGTCTGCGGTAAAGGGCTACTTGGTTGCCTATACAGTTCATAGACAAGTTAATGGTTACCACTAAAAGACTCAAGATAAGTGTGAGTATCGAGGATGGCCCTCTCGTAGGATGACGAGGGAGGATCCCCGGTGGAGTATTGTGTTGGTGAGTAGTGGACTCGTGTGCGAAAAACTATTTTACTAGTGGTGTCCCGTAGGATAGCTTAGCCAAGAGTCAAAGCTGGCTTGCTGCAATAACTCCACCACCTTCTTGAGAACGAGCATGTATAGTAGGTTCTGATGTAAGACTTGCTGAGTACCTTTGTACTCATGTTTGCTTATTTACTGTTTTCAGACAACAACACCGCCCTCTCCGATGGGTTTTATGTAGATCTCGACGTCGATGAGTGACTTGCCACCCAGGTGGTGATCCTGGCCATGGAGGGGCCTATGTAGATAGACAGGCTTCGAGAAGCCTTCTTCTTTCTAGTGTGTGTACTCAGACTATTTGCTTCCGCATGTGCTTGTATGCTTGTATGACTTGAGTGTCGGGTCATGTGACCCCTACCTGTATGAACATGTTATGTATGGCTCTCTGGAGCCTTTAAATAAAGTACTTGAGTTGTAGAGTTTTGTTGTGATGCCATGTTGTATTTGCACATATCGAGCATATTGTGTGTATGATTGAAATTCTTGGTATGTGTGGGATCCGACAATCTAGTTGTTTATCCTTGGCAGCCTTTCTTATGGGGAAATGTAGTCTAGTGCTCCTCGAGCCATAGTAGTCCGCTATAGCCCAGTTCACCGGAGTCCTGCTAGCCCAGGACTACTGCTCAGGACACTTGACTGGCCGGCATGTGTTTCACTTCGTTCCTATGTCTGTCCCTTCGGGGAAATGTCACGCGGTGACATCCAGAGTCCTGCCTAGCCTGCTACAGCCCGGGTTCCCCGGAGTCCTGTTAGCCCAGTGCTACAGCCCGGATTCACTCGCTGATGACCGACATGCTCGATGTGATTCATGTATGCCTGTCTCCATAGGTCTATGCCGCTTTGGGTTCACGACTAGCCATGTCGGCCCGGGTTCTCTGTCATATGGATGCTAGCGACACTATCATATACGTGAGCCAAAAGGCGCAAACGGTCCCGGGCCATGGTAAAGCGACACCCGTGGGGATACCGTGCGTGAGGCCGCAATGTGATATGAGGTGTTACCGGCTAAATCGATGTGATTTGGAATCGGGGTCCTGACATTCAGCCCCCACGTAGGTAGTATGGGGGTGTTCGGAATGGCACCTAGACACACTTGACCCAATCAGCGTGGTCCTTAAAGAGGTTTCAGTGCGGCGAACCAGGCAATCAGACTATGTGGCTTTGTCGCTCTCACTTAGCCGTAGGAGTTTTACAATGAGGTTATAGGCGCAGCCCCTGGTGTTGCTCGATTATCCGAACTTGGGTGTTGTAGATGCCTGACCGGGCATAGACCGGTCCTTTGCATAATGCGGGCAAAATCGCAAGAGATTTGTAGTTAGTCGCCGAATAGCTGACCAGCTCTTGCCGCACCATGATAGTTAGTTTTTGGCTTTCTCTACTGAGGTGTTTATCCGGATGACCCTTTACTGCCTTAGCCAAACAAGAGGAACGTAAGGCAATAACCACAGGAGCCGGGCAACCCAACTATTGACCAAAGACATGATTCGGAGCTGATGCATATATAATGCTATATTCATGACGCCGAATTTGCACTGTAAAAGTGTTTCGGGCTTATTTTATTTTTAAGACATGTACGTGGCCGAATGGAGCCCTTGGCAATTTAGGTCGTACCAAGGTGTACATGGCAATCAGACAAGAAAAAAAAGAAGGAATACAGGTTAAGAAATAAGCCCGTATCGAATAGGTTGGGCGAGAAACTATTTTCATTATAGTCTGATTGATACGTCAAGACGTATTTTTATAGATGATGCGATAAGCATCGAGGATATTTTACATACCATGCACCAAGGAAAGCTGTGTGGGGGTCCTAAAAAGGAAGAGGTGATCTTTAAAGATCCTTTAGATGTTCTGCCGCACGTCTGCGCCGCGTTGCTCCTTGGTGAGTGATCCTTCAAGAGGATCAATGGTCGGTTTTTCATAAAGGGACTGGAAACGGTGCCCTTGGTATCATCAAAAGTTGACGTGGGTTTAAGGAACCTGAAAAAAGAAAAAATAAGGAAAAGAGAAAAGAAATGATATGGGGGTCCACATAGGGTCGTGCCATATTGTGGATTTTATTTATAATATGCCTCCGTCTTTGCCCATGGTATCTTCAATGCGTAATTATGTACGCGTTGTACATATGTCGTGATGCGGTTGGGGCTGAGACGGAGGCTGAACTGCTAATCGATCTCCTGACGGACTTGATCATCGCTCTGCAGGGTGGTCCGGACGCGTTTAAGAGTGTCCAGGGGCTTGACTGCTGATGTGGTATTTGGCTTGATAAGGCCATTTTGGACTTCTGCTGCAAGGGCCGCGGTGTGCTCCTCGGTACGGAGGGAGCGCTCTGTGTTTCCATTCATTGTTATGACACCGCGGCGTCCGGGCATCTTGAGTTTGAGATAGGCATGCTGCGGGATCGCATTGAAGCGAGCGAACGCGGTTCGTCCGAGCAGTGCATGATAGCCACTGCGGAAGGGGACGATGTCGAAGATCAAGTCTTCACTTCGGAAGTTGTCCGGCGAACCGAAGACAACTTCCAATGTGATTGATCCCGTGCAACGGGCCTCTACACTAGGTATTACTCCTTTAAAGGTAGTTTTGGTGGGTTTAATTCTTGACGAATCAATACCCATTTTGCGGACGGTGTCCTGATAGAGTAGGTTAAGGCTGTTGCCGCTGTCCATGAGGACCCGCGTAAGGTGGAATCCATCGATAATTGGGTTGAGTACCAACGCGGCCGAGCCTCCATGACGGATACTAGTCGGATGATCTCTCAGATCGAAAGTGATCGGACAGGCTTACCATGGATTGAATTTTGGAGCAACTGGCTCTACTGCATAGACGTCCCTTAGAGTGCGCTTACACTCCCGCTTGGGGATGTGAGTAGTGTATATCATATTCAGCGTTTTGATCTCGGGGGGAAATTTCTTCTGTCCCCCGGTGTTCGGTGGGTGAGGCTCATTGTCGTTGTCCTCACTGGGCGACCCCTTCTCCTTATGTCCGGTGTTTAGCTTACCGACTTGTTTAAAGATCCAACAGCTTCTGTTGGTATGGTTGGCAGGCTTGTCGGGGGGCCATGAATTTGGCAAGGTCGATCGAGTATTCGGTCTAGGCTAGATGAGTCGTCTTTATTTCTTTTAAATGGATTCTTCCGTTGACAGGATTTGGAGCCATTGAATCCGGCATTAACCGTCGTGCCTTCGGTATTATCATTGTTACTTCAACGCTTGTGTTTGTTGCGTCGGGGCCTGCCACTGTCGTTTCTGGTTTCAGAAGTACCAGGGTCGCTAGTGCCGTTGTTGCTACGGGCTAACCAGCTATCCTCTCCCGTGCAAAAGCGGGTCATGAGTGTTGTAAGTGCTGCCATGGACTTTGGCTTCTCTTGGCCAAGGTGCCGGGCGAGCCATTCGTCACGGATGCTTTGTTTAAAGGCCGCTAGGGCTTCGGCGTCCGAATAGTCGACGATTTGGTTCTTTTTAATTAAGAACCTTGTCCAGAATTTTCGGGCTGACTCTCCGGGTTGCTGGACTATGTGACTAAGGACATCGGTGTCCGGGGGCCGTACATAAGTACCTTGGAAGTTTTCTCTAAAGGCATCTTCCAAATCTTCCCAGCTGCCAATAGAATTTTCTGGGAGGCTATTTAACCAGTGTCGAGCTGGTCCCTTAAGCTTTAGGGGGAGGTATTTGATGGCATGTAGATCGTCACCGCGGGCCATGTGAATGTGGAGAAGAAAATCTTCAATCCATACCGCAGGATCTGTTGCACCATCATATGATTCAATTTTCACGGGTTTAAACCCTTATGGGAACTGGTGCTCCATTACCTCATCGGTGAAGCATAGGGGGTGTGCGGCGCCTCTATACCGGGCGGCATCGTGGCGTAATTCGGACGGGGGCCGTATGCGGTTTTTGGCCCGTGCGAGGTCGTGTCTGTCCCACCAAGTCTGAAGGCCGCCCTCGCACGTTAGAGCACGCCCCCTCGATCCATAGATTGATCTTGTCAGATCGGCTCTATTGTCCAGGTCCTTGCATAAGTCGTAGGTATAGCCCAGGGCTGTTACCCCCTTGCCTCGAGGGCGGGGTGGCGCGGACTGGTGTTCGGCGTGGGTGGCTGGTCTATCCCGTCCACGTGGCGGTCGATCGGGCTCGTCAGCAGTTCTATGCTTTAGTAGTGTGGGCTCAGGGGCCTCGTCATCAAATTGAGGCACTAGTTTGCACTTCGGGTAACTCTTAGTTGGGCGTTCGAGGCCGTGTTCCTCGGCTGCCAGGACATTTGTCCATATGTCATTGAGCAGATCCTGATCAGCTTGAAGCTGTTGCTACTTCTTTTTCAGGCTTCTTGCAGTGGCGATTAACCGGCGTTTGAAGCATTCTTGTTTGAGGGGTTCCTCCGGCATGATGAAATCTTCGTTGCCGAGGCTCACATCCTCTTCGAAGATCGGTAGGTAATTACTGTCCTGCGAGTCTTCGTTCCAGATAGGATCGTCTGGATTTACTTGCCCATCTGCCAAATCATCATGTTCGGATGTTGGCTCGACAGGGGCTTCGGGGTCTTCGGTGTTCTCCAGAGTGTTATTCTCTTCGGTGCCGGTATTGCTATCTTTTTGGTGACGCGATTTTGAGCGGCGCCACTCACGTCGATGTTTTGGAGGTGCTTCGGCAGGCTTGTCCTCAACCGGATTCTCCTTGCCGTCGTTGCCATCCTCTTTGGGTGTGTCCACCATGTACACGTCGTATGTGGAGGTGGCCGTCCATCGTCTGGTAAACGGAGGGTTTTGGCCTTGTTCGTCTCCGGCGTCGTCGTCCATACCGTCGATGTCTTTGGAGGCGTAGTCCAGCATGTCGGTTAGATCCTCGATAGTGGCTATGAAGTGGGTGGTGGGTGGGACGTAAAATTCCCTGCTCTTAGCCCCTAATCTGGGCTGGGTATAATTCAGAAGCGATCCTTCCGTGATGGCGAGTGATCGCATTAAGTCTAGAGCCTCGTTTAAAGACGAGGGTTGGACAGAGAAGCGAGAGTCCGTGGGGCTTCTGGAGTTGGAGCCTCCTGGCGACGCCCGCTTAACACAAACCTCGAGAGTTCGGACTTAGAGTCTGGCGGAGTGTCCAGTGCTTGAGTGACAAGGGGAGTTCGGTTTGTCTGCGGGTTAGCTGACGACGTCGTCCCCTCTAGATCTCCGGTAACAAGTTCCGTAATTGCAGAGGATCCCGCGGGCTCTAAACTCCCGTCTTCGGACCCGACAACCTGCTCCGGATCTAAGGCCGGAGCGGTCATCGAGGCGGCGAACCCTTCGAAGAACAAATCCCCTTGGATATCGGTGACATAGTTTAGGTTCCCGAAACTGATCTGATGACCAGGGGCATAGCTGTCGATCTGCTCAAGGTGGCCAATCGAATTGGCACGCAGCGCGAAGCCGCCGAATACGAAAATCTGGCCCGGGGAAAACATTTCCCCCGAAACAGCATCATTGTGGATGATTGAACGAGCCATCGAATCCTTTGTCGACAGCACAGAGGAACTCTCAATGAAAGCACCAATGTCGGTGTCAAAACCGGCAGATCTCGGGTAGGGGGTCCCAAACTATGCGTCTAAGGATCGAAGGTAACAGGAGGCAGGGGACATGATGTTTACCCAAGTTCGGGCCCTCTTGATGGAGGTAAAACCCTACGTCCTGCTTGATTGACTTTGTTGAGTATAGGGGTTACAAGTTGATCTACCACGAGATCGTAATGGCTAAACCCTAGATGTCTAGCATGTATGATTTTGACTGTCTCTATGGACTAAACCCTCCAGTTTATATAGATACCGGAGGGGGCTAGGGTTTGTACAGAGTCGGTTTACAGAGAAAGGAATCTTCATATCCGAATGCCAAGCTTGCCTTCCACGCCAAGGAGAGTCCCATCCGGACACGGGAGGAAGTCTTCTATCTTGTATCTTCACAGCCCACCAGTCCGGCCCATGTGACATAGTTCGTACGCCCGGGGACCCCCTAATCCAGGACTCCCTCAAACACGACGACGCGGCAAGCTCAATCCCGACAAGTGTGCCTCGGGGAGAGCAACATGCGCATAGAAGTGTTGATGGATCCGAAAGTGCGAACCCTTTGCTAGGTTGCCTCGGGCCTCCTTTTATAGTTTAAGGGGTGACCATAGTGGCAAAACAGTCATTTGGGTATGATTAGATAGCTAACAGTGTTATCATACCAAACTCTGGCAGTTAGGACAAAGCGCATTAAATGCACTGCTAGGTGTCATGTTGAGGTTGAAACCCGGCAAGCCTACCGCACTACTTATCTGCCTTCTCTTCATTATCGTGACACGCCAACTGGATGGGTGTCAATAAAGTTAATCTCCTTACAAGTAGGCCGCCATGTACTCTCTGAGATCCACCTAACCACTTAGGAGCTCGACACTGCACCGGTTAGTGACTTGCATGCGATGAGGTGGAGTGTGGCATCTTGGCGGGGATCTACCGGTCGTGGAGTTTGCCGGGGTGAATTGGCCTTGGTCCTAGGCGTAGCCTCGACCCTGTCGGGCTCGCCTGCCCAGTGTGGGAGGCTTTTCTAGGGAGTTCTCTTGATCACCTTGATCTTCTTAATGCTCTCCTTGATCTCACGAAGAGAGGTTTTGTTGGCTTGTCTTGGGTCATGTCTTGATGACCCGGCGTACACAGCATAAAATGGGCAATCGTGTACGTGGGTGGTCAGTGCGCCAATCGCATCGCTGAGGCGGTGGTCGCACCAACCGCACACCTCACTGTGTCGGCTGCCGCTATTAATCTGACGTGGAATCACGAGCCTCGTGCGACCGCCCGCCTTCCGCACACCATTAATCCACGCAGATTCGGGAGCGACGCAGGTTCGCAAGCGGCCTGGACTCAGACGATGGCCCTTGACTGCCCAATTTCCGCACGCCACTGCCCACCTACCGCAGGCCACCGTCTGCCTGCCGCACGCTACCGCCCGCCATTATACCGTCTTCCACCTACCGCCCTACCTCTTCGCCTATAAAACCATTCCACCCCTCCTCACCTCACGCACATTAGCCTCTGCCCCTTCTCTCCACACGCACAACGCCCTCCTCGCCACATACACACGCCACTCTGCTCACCGGTGATGGCGCGCCCGAACCTCACGATGGAGAAGGCAGAGGAGTTCGCCCACTTTGGCATCCCCGTCGAGCCAGACGTGCGGATGTCGGGGCGATGGTGGCTCCGTTTGTCACGGGTTCTGGTGGCGCCGGTGTCCACCGTCAGCACCCACGGCTTTGTGTGCGCCATAGGTCAGTACTAGGCACGGCGGTCGGCAGAGATGCTCGACGACCCTCGGTAAGCTCCCAACAACGCGCACTAACAGGCATCCTCGAGGAGGACCACGAAACACGGCTACAGGCATACGACGGACAACGGTTGCTGGTGAAGCACAATAGTCGTCGCTGGCACGACCTCGGACGAGCGCACCTTCGAAGAAGTGGTCGCCTTGTGCGGCGCACAGGCAGCTAGCGGCATCATTTCGACGCCGGCCGGCGGCGGTTTCCCTGCATTCAGCTGTGGTGTCGTGCACCCTGGCGGCACCCAAGTGCGTCTGGGCGGTGACCGCGCACCCGTGCGTCCGGATGGTGAACGCGGTGACCACGGCACTGCCGCGCAGGGTGTCAGGAGCGACGCTCCAAGGTCCAGCCCCCCCCCCCCCCCCCCCAATGTTGGACTATATCTATATTTGTACCTACTAATAAAAGAAATAGTAATTCTTAGTCCATCATGCTATTTTATAGAAAACTCCAAGATTTTTCTAACATTAAACCCGCAGTAGATATCAAATGTATTTTAAAATACTCATATCTTCTAAATCGTAACTCCAAATTTAACATGTTATATATCAATTTTGATTAGAAAAATATGTAGAATTTGTACATGATGTTATTTTACCTGTTAAATTTTTTTTAAAAAAAATACTATCTAGGGTGCAATCTTAATCAATAATGCATTATCCATCTTTCTTTCATTCCGGTAGTGATTCGAATTGGGGATGAACACCTCAGCAAATACGGATTGAACACAAAATTGAAGATCAATTTGCTAGAGACACCCAATAAATAAGGACGTGCATGGCAAGAAATAAAAGGAGGACCCAATAAAGATGGGATGTCCGCTATAAAAGAAATAAATGAAAAAAATAGAGGAGATCTGATAAAGATAAGTCCAAAATAGATGACTCAACTTTGTACTAATTTTATATTAAAGTTGAGTCATCTATTTTAGAACGGAGAGAGTATATAAGAAGAAGAAAGAGAGGACATGCATGGCAAAATGTAAAAAGAAGGCATGCACGACAAAAAATAAAATAAAATACATGTTTGACAAAATATAAAAAATGATGAAACAGGGATCAATACCTATGACATGTATGACGAGAAATAGTGATGAAATATGGACGCAAGTACCTGCGTCCACAGGAGACCATACAAAAAATGTTCTTTTCTAGACAAAAAAATCTCTATTTATGCTTTAAAAAATCATGTATCTTTTTAACAACTCTTCATGTATTTAAGAAGTATGCATGTGAAAAAAGTGTTCTAGAGGTATCCTAAGTTGGTGATGCTTAAACTGAAAACCACCCTTTATGCACACATGTCTTCGTAGTGTGCTAATGTGTCATCGCCTGTTTTTGTCGTTTTCCTTTATTGGCCCGTAACAATGCCCTATTTCACACATGACATGAATAAATGCATGATCACTTGTCCATTTTTTGTACGGATTAAATCTATATGCAAGCCGTGTTGAAATAAAATACATGTGGAATTGTCACAGCCCTAGAATTTGCTTGTAGCTATTTACCTGAGTGAGCATCATGCATCATGTCTAAATTCTGAAAGTTGAATTGAGGTTAGTTGAAACCCTCATAAATCACTTCAAAAATAATCAACATTAAAATCTTTTCAAAGAAGTCCAAGAAAATGTTCCTCTTAGTCTCTGAAAATATTGGCAAGAGGTAAAACTTAAAACAATATTTTTGGAATCTCAGAGATATTTATTTTGGGCCTTTGGATTAATTAAATAACTATTTGCATTGGATATATATTCTTTATATAATTAATATATGTCCAATAATCCTGGAACATTTTATGTGGTTTGGGATATTTTAATTCTAGTCACATATTTATTTTCAGGATTTTATAAAATGATTTAGTATTTTTATTAAATCAAAACAAATGTCAGAAAATAGAAAACAGAAAACAATAGAGAGAGAAAAGCCAACCTGGCCACTTACCTGTGCGGCCCATGAGACGGCCCAGCCCACCAGGGGCTCCACTCTGTCGCCTTCCTCCTCGCGCCAGTAGGCAGAGGGCGTGTGCCCGCGGTGCGCCGGCACGCGCGCGCCACCTCCACCCTGCTCTGGCCACCTCCTTCTTCCACCCCGAGCCACGCCACCGCGGGAGCCCCACATCGCCGCTACGAGTCGTCTTCCCCGAGCACGGCCGCCGGACTTCATCGATGAATTCGTCGCCTTCCGGTCGTCCCCAAGCCAGCTGAGCTCCGCTTCGGCCTCGCCGTGAGCTCCTCTACCAAACCCCTCTCTCCCCGCCGTCTTTTTCCTCCTCTAGCCTCACTAACCACCGCGGCCGAAGCTCGCCGCCGCCGTACCTCATCGCCGCCACGGCCGCAGCCACCGCCTCCCCCTCGCTTCTCCGACGTGTCCAAAAGCTTCGCCTCGACCCACTCTTCCTCCCCACCGAGCCGTGACTTGCCGAAGACCCTGCATCGACGCCATCTTCATCACCTTCGTCGCCGCCACCGGAGATTCCTCTCGCCGCCCCGCTCGCTCCGGTGCTTCCCCGGGCACGCCGAGGCCATCACTGCACTCGCCGTGAGCTCCTGCCCCTTCTCCCCCTCTCCGTTCTCGCTCTCACACGCCGTAGCCGTCGCCCCCTTGTTGACCGAAACCCGCCGCCGCCGCGCTCGTCGCTGGTGATGCTCCGGTGACCATTTGGTCTCGGGCATGCGCCCATCGTACTCACTGCACCCCATAGACGCCGTAGGTGCTAAACACACATCACCACGACCACTGCAACCGCGTCCCCGCTCGTGTCCGAACTCCAGCGCCGCCCCGAGCTCGTTTTCGACGAGCTCCGGCCGCCCTAGCTGCTGCTGCTTGCAGGGCTGGATGCGGGCGAGCTCCAGCTCCCCGCGGATGCCCTCCGCCGCTCGTTTCGTCGCCTGTGCCGCGTTTCCGAGCCGCGCCGCCGTCTCGGGCCTTGCCGGCGTCATGTCGCCGGTGGGGTTGACCCATTTGACCACGTGGGCCCCGCCCCCTGGTCAAACCTAGATTAGGAGTTAAACTAACACTAATTTAGTTAGGTTAGTCGCTGACAAGTGGGCCCAGCCCAATTAGTTAGGGCTAACTAACTTGGTTAGTTGACTGGGTCATTGACCAGTGGGTCCCACTGGTCAGGTTTGACCTGGCCAGCCACAGTTGACCTGATGATGTCATCTTACGTCATGTTGACGCAGTAAAGCCTTTTCTGGAATTTAAATAAATCTAAATGATTTATTATTTTCAGAAAATGACCAAAACTTCTAAAAATCATAGAAAATCAACCGTAACTCAGAATGGAATAAATTATATATGAAAAATTATCAGAAAAATTCAAGGAATCTGTTTATGGCATTTTCATGCATGTTTGAACAACTAAACCTCACTGTTTAGACCAAAACATGATAATGCACTATTTGAATTCATAGTTTGAATTTGAATTTGAACCTAGTGTTCAAACCAACACCATTTAACATGTTGCTAGTTGCATTAGCTCAAACCACAGCATATTGACATGTAATGATCATGCATCATATTGTGCATTGCATTGATTGTGTTTCTTTCTCTGTTGCCGGTATTTGTCCCCTCTCGATAGACGTTGTACCGACGCTGTGATCGTTGACACTGATGAAGACCCAATGATATCTTCAGAAGTGCCAGGCAAGCACAACCCCCTTGTTCATTCCGATACAAGCCCACTCTCTCGCTCCTGCTCTCTTTTACTGCATTAGGACAACAACGATTCATCTGTTACTTGTTGCGGTAGTTGAACCCCTTATCCTCTGCATGACCTGTCATTGCCACAGTAAATAGATGAAACCCACTAGCATGAGTAGGAGTTGTTTGAGCCCTGATGTGCCTACTCATTCATTCTTGTTTGTCATGCCTGCTACTGCTTAGAGTTGAGTCAGGTCTGATTCATCGGGGATGAATCGGAGGTGTGTGAACATGCCCTACTGTGTGTGAGCTAAGTGTGTGAACACGATTTGGTAAAGGTAGCGGTGAGAGGCCATGTAGGAGTACATGGTGGGTTGTCTCATTGAAACCGTCCTCAGGAACTGAGTTCTGTGTCTGTGATCCATGAACAGCTACTACCACTCATTGGGATCCTTAATTGACCCTCTCGGCTTCTTAATCACCCTAGTACTCTGTCCAGGAGTTGCAATTAGTTTCTGGTGTTTGTAGGTTATGTGTTGGCGGCCGTGCGTAGCGCTGACCCTAGGGGTGGGCTATGTTGCGGTAGATACACCGTGGCACGGTGTACCGAGTCACCCGTTTGGTGTCTCGGGAACCCTGTTCACATCGTTCGGGGCCGTATGTGGAAACCTCGGTCGGACTCCCTGCGGATGGAACCTAGATAGGCGATAAACCTGGACTAGAGACTTAAGTGTTTAGGTAGGCCGTGGCCGACACCCTCGTTGGGCTTCCGCTTGAAGGTTGCCGAGTACATGTCGTGTAAACGACGGTAAGTGGTGGGAGCGTGTGTGAAGAAGTACACCCCTGCAGGGTTATCATTATCTATTCGAATAGCCGGATTCCTCGGATATGGAAACTTGGACCCCTTGCATAGTTCATAGACAAGTGAAAGTGGATACTCTAAAACTCGCAAGATAAGTGTGAGTGCTATGGATGGCCTTCTCGTAGGGAGACGGGAGCGGATCCATAGTGGTGTATTGAATGGTGAATATGTGGACTCGTGTGCGCCACCTCAAAAGAGTTGCTTGCAATCGTAGTTCAGGTTAGCCACTGAGTCAAAACTGGCTTGCTGCAGTTAAACTCCACCACCCCCCTTGTTGATACCGATGCATATGTAGTTTGGTACTGATGTAAGTCTTGCTGAGTACCTTTGTACTCACGTTTGCTTAATTTATGTTTTGCAGAGAGATTTCAGTCTTGCTAGTAGTTCCGCGTGGACTTCGACGTTTAGCTTCATACCTCAGCTACGATCTTGTGCCCTCGGCAGGATCTGGTAGATAGTCAGGCTTATTAGCCTTTTCCATTTGTAGATGTCTGTACTCAGACATGTTAAGCTTCTGCATGTGCTTTGCATTGTATGCTATGACTGCTGGGTCATGAGACCCATGTTTGTAATATCTCACTCCTCGGAGCCTAATAAATAAATACTTGAGTTGTAGAGTTATGTTGTGATGCCATGTTGTATTTACACATATCGAGCATATTGTGTGTATGATTGAAATGCTTGGTATGTGTGGGATTCGACAATCTAGTTGTTTATCCTTGGCAGCCTCTCTTATGGGGAAATGTAGTCTAGTGCTTCCATGAGCCATAATAGTCCGCTACAGCCCGGTTCACCGGAGTCCTGCTAGCCCAGCACTACTGCTCAGGACACTTGACTGGCCGGCATGTGTTTCACTTCGTTCCTATGTCTGTCCCTTCGGGCAAATGTCACGCTGTGATATCCGGAGTCCTGCCTAGCCTGCTACAGCCTGGGTTCCCCAGAGTCCTGTTAGCCCAGTGCTACAGCCCGGAATCACTCGCTGATGACCGACATGCTCGATGTGGTTCATGTATGCCTGTCTCCATAGGTCTGTGCCGCTTTGGGTTCACTACTAGCCATGCCGGCCCGGGTTCTCTGTCATATGGATGCTAGCGACATTATCATATACGTGAGCCAAAAGGCGCAAACGGTCCCGAGCCATGGTAAGGCGACACCCGTGGGATACCATGCATGAGGCCGCAAAGTGATATGAGGTGTTACCGGCTAGATCGATGTGGCTTGGAATCGAGGTCCTGACAGGAATCTTGAACTACGCTTTTGTAGGCTAAGATCATCTTTGTTTGGGCCGTAGCTACAAATTCTTAGATTATAGACCATTTTTTATAAATTAAAAGTATGTGGTATTTTTTTCTCCCGTCGTAACGCACGGGCCTTTTTGCTAGTATAAGCATAAGTATATAACTTGCTGACGAATTGTGAATGCCAATATTCGGATGAGCACGGTTGAGATCACCAGCAATAATTATTGGATTGAAACTTTCAAGTTTCTCCAGGCCACAAAGGTTAACATTAGTTTATACTTCTCGCAAAAAAAATAAACATGACCCTGACTTCTACAGATAATTATGGACCCTCCTAAAACATCCGATCTGCAGACTCTTCGCAGACTTCTACAGAAGAACCCTTGACACTGAAAGTTTAAACCGAGCACTAATCGTTCTTCTGCCTAAGAACGAGGCCGCGATCGCTCCTGACGCCTTCCGTCCCATTTTTCTTTATAACTGCCCAGTCAAAGCACTTGCAAAGGTGCTAACAAACGTACTTAAGTCACTCATCCCCTCCTCGTTTATGCTGACCAAACCGGCTTCCTCACGGGCAGATCAATCGCTGAAAATTTTGTCTACGCCGTTGACCTTCTAAACTGTTGCCACAGGGGAAAACAAAGCCAACACTCCTTATCAAACTTGATCTTAAAAAAGCTTTCAACTCTGTAAGATGGGATGCCTTGATTAAAATCCTTCAGGTTAGAAGTTTCCCCGATCTTTAGTGCTCCTGGATTAAAGATCTGCTTCAAACCGACAAAACCGTTGTACTCCTAAACATGTGCCCAGGTAAATGGGTTGAAATTTTCAAGTTCCTACATGTTGATAATGTGATTGTATTAGGAAACATAGATTAGACTAGGAAATATTTTGGCTTGCCTTATACTCCTATATATATGCTCATGAGGCTCAAGCAATACAACGAATCATATTCCATCAAAACCTCTCTCTCCCTTCTAACATGGTATCTATCGCAAGTCGATCCTAAATCCTAGCCGTCGGCGCTTCCGCACCCGTGCGCCGCCCCGGGACGGTCGGCACCCATGACCGCCGTCGGGTGCCGCGCCGCCCGTACCTAGGATTTGTCCGCCGGTCGTGTTGACCGGCTGCTCTATAGAGTCTTTTCTCCAAGCCTTGCTTCGGGGTTTTCTCTATCCCGTCGGTCATCTTGATCGCGCGGTTTTTTTTGGTTTTCCGATCTATTCTTGATAGGTTTGCGTCGCCTACCGCCGCCGTCGACGCCGAGCGCCTCTACTCCGACCCCAGCGTGACCAGCCGGCCTCTCCTTCGACCCGGTGGCCACGCGCGCGGAGGCAGCCCGTCAGGGCCAGCCGCCGTCCACGCATCGGTCCGCCCGTCGCCCTGCGACGGCTATCACCGCCCTGCTCCGACCGGGACACCTGCATCGCCCCGACCGGGAGGCCTCGCGCCATGCGACGGCCAATCATAGCCCTCGCTCACGCGCCGGCCCGCCCATCGATCCACATCACCCGCCTCCGCCGCGTCTGCACGGTGGCCCGGTGGTCTACCTCGCCGGCCTCGTCCTCGGTTGCGTCGGGACGGCTGCGTCGGCTGCCTCAACTCGGGCGCCGCTGCTCCATTGGTCGCTCGGGCCTCGCTGCCCGGGTGCCGGCGTTGCTTTGGCAGCCCGGGTGCTCGTGCTGACAAGCTCGTCCGCATGACGTCCCACGTCGTACGTCGTCACCGGCTTCATCTCGAACTCCGCCGCCACCACGCCTCCACCGAGCGGCGTCCCCGACCTCGTGCGCGATCGGCTTGATCACCCTCTCGCCGTCGTGATCCGCCTCATCTATGCCGCGCGACCGACCTGGCCCATCGGTTACGCGCGCCTCCGCAGGTCCCGTGAAGATCGTCCCCGAGTTCAGCGTGCCTCTCCACCGATCGAGCATCGGATTGCCGCTGCGTCGCTCCGTCGGGCTGCAGCGCCGCCGCCCCGTGGTTCTCCTCGCGGTTGCATCGACTAGTGTGTCGCCGCTGCGTCGCCCCTTCGGGCCGTAGTGTCGTGATACGCAGTCCCCGCGGTTGCACCGACTCGCGAACCGCCGTTGTGTCGCCCCTTCGGGCCGCAGCATCACGGCCCGCGGTCCCCGCCGCCGCTTAGAGGTCTTTCCGCCGTCACCCGACCCGCCTGCCGCCGCTGCGTCACCCTTTCGGACCGGGGCGCCGCGGCCCGCTGTCCGCTCCGCCGTCACCGCACGTCGACCTCCTATGGTATGCGTCGCGTCGTCTTCCTTGGCGCGGGAACGCCACCGTCCGCGCCGGTCTTCGTCACGCTGTCAGGGTTCTTCACCTACTTCGAGCACCGTCGCCGCACTCCTAACCTAGCCAACGTCGCCGCTGTCACGCCGCCGCCGCTGCTCTTCTTTGGCCGCCGCTGCCGCTAACCGCCGCTGCCGTCCGTCCACCCCCTTCGTCTTCGTCCAAGCACCAGCACGTCGCCAGCGTCGCCATCATCTACCCCGACCACTTCTTCTACTCTGACCACCGTTGGTGACATCGGCCCCGCGCGAATGGATGCCGCAATCGTCATCGAGTTCTTCTCTGCTGGCCCCTTTGACTTCTCCGACATGGCGTACAGCTCGTGTAGGTCCCTCGTCTACGCATGCCCGGTGCTAGTAACACTGATGCGTGCCTTCATCCACGACGTGTCCCCGGGCCTGGCAAGGCTGCTCGGCGCTTCGTCAACTTCGTCTTCGTCCGTCTACGCATGCCCGGTGCTGGCAACACCGGTGCGTGCCTTCGTCCATGATGTGTCCCCGGGCTTGGCAAACCCGCCATGACGCGTCTACAACCACATTTTCTTCCCGGCGCACCACTACTTTGACACCATTGCGCCCATGCTAACTCGGCGCCTCCATGCGCCCGCGGCTCCACGACGACTTCCTCGACACCGGCCACCCTGACTCGACATCGACCACGGCATTCTTTGCACGAAAGAACACTGGATGAAGCTGAAATTCTATTGAATAATATGTTGACAAATGAAAATAATTGGACACCTCCGAAGCCAATTCCTGAACCTATTCCTAAACCAACTCCGAAGAAGAGGGGTATTCTATTTCTCAGTCCTGAAGATATGCAAGAGGCAAAGAAATCTATGAAAGAAAAATGTATTAAAGCTGAAGATGTTAAGAATTTACCTCCTATTGAAGAAATACATGGTCTGAATTTACCGCCTGTTGAAGAAACATATAATCTTAATCCATTACCTATTGAAGAAACTCATGGTCTTGATAACCCAACACAGGTAGTAAAGGTAAATTCTTTCTATAGATATGATAAAGCTGAAATCTAATTTACTAAATTTGTTAGCCCATGTTTAGATGAGTTTGATAAATTTATGGCTAAGCAAGAAGACTTTAATGCTTATTTTGTTAGACAATGGAAATACAATTCAAATATGCTTGAACACTTGGGTGATTATATGGCTAATGTCAAAGGTGAACTTAAACTTATTAGTAAACATACTTCTATGGTTACCACTCAAGTAGAACAAGTATTTAAAGCTCAAAATGATTTGCTCAATGAATTGAATAGTAAAGATAATGATAATGCTGTTAGAGTTATGACTATAGGTGGTAGAATGACTCGGGAACCTTTGTATCCCAAGAAAATTAAGCAAGATTCTCAGACAAATAATATATATGCACCTAGTTCGTCTAAAAAGAAAAAAATGATAGGACTGTGCATGCTTCTAGTGAACCTATTACTGAAACACCTGAGAATCCAAATGATATTTCTATTTCTGATGCTGAAACTCAATCTGGTAATGAACCTGAAACTAGTGATAATGTTAATGATAATGTTCATAAGATACGGGCCCACTTTTTTCTGCGTTCTCTTTCATTTTTTATATTTCTATTTCTTTCTCTTTTTATTTTCTCTTTTTCCCCATTCCAAGTCTATTTTTTTACATTTTTCTAAACTTCGAGATTTTAAAAAAGTTTGTAATTGCAATTTTTATTCAAATGTCATAAAATGCTACGAATTACAAAATGTTTTCCTATTTTAAAAAATGTTTGGAATTTAATTTTAGTTCCGTCGTGCCAAATTTGTTCAAATTTATAAAATTATTCTCATGTTTTAAAACATCTTTGTATTTTTCAAAATTGTTCCAAATTCGAATAATATTCTGGTTTTAACGATTTCTTCAAAAATTGAAACTAATGTTTCCATTTGTTCACCGTTAAATTTCTATATCTATATCTATTATATATCTATACCTACTAATAAAGCAATGTGCGTTTCTCCAATTTTTTCATCCGTTCATCGCTGAAAGATTTTTTTTTCTATCCGAGGTGGTACTAAACTTTTGAACGATCGTTTGTTAGCAAAGAAAGACGATTTGTGCAGAATTTCGTAGTGGGCCGCGCGCGTTATGGCCCAGTAAATTCAGCCCGTGTTTTCCTGCCCAAGCAGCAATAAAATAAATCATATTACCTGCACGGTGCGGCAAATAGTTTAAGCTACACACAGAGCGCCCAAGACATGGCGGCCCACTTTTTTCTGCGTTCTCTTTCATTTTTTAATTTCTCTTTTTCCCCATTCTAAGTCTATTTTTTACATTTTTCTAAACTTCAAGATTTTTTAAAAAGATCGTAATTGCAATTTTTATTCAAATGTCATAAAAAACTATGAATTACAAAATGTTTTCCTATTTTAAAAAAAATAGAATTTCATTTTAGTTCTGTCGAGCCAAATTTGTTCAAATTTAAAAATTATTCTCATGTTTTAAAACATCTTTGTATTTTTCAAAATTGTTCCAAATTCGAATAATATTCTGGTTTTAACGATTTGTTCAAAAATTGAAACTAATGTTTCCATCCGTTCACCATTAAATTTATTTTTCTATACGAGTTGGTACTAAATTTTTGTGCGTCCGTCTGTTTTTTATTAGCAACCCAGATATTTGTACTTCGGCTGCACACGCTGTGGCCCAGCCAAGCCAGCCCAGTTATTTGCCTCCACAAGAAGCTGAAAAACTGTATTTGACGCCCTGTGCGGCAGATAGTCCGAGATTTGCACAGGACGCCCAAACTGTGCCGGCCCGTTACGTTATTCCTTCCAAATATTTTTTTACCTTATTTCTTCAAAAAAATTGAAATAAAGTTAAGAAAATTATATTTTTCAAATTTTTCAAAAATGTTCAGACTTACAATATTGTGTTCCTGTTTTTATGAATGTTTTAAAAAAAATCTCGTTCGAAATTGTTTTTGAAATTCAGAACATATTCAATTTTTTCCCAAAAACTGTTTGTGTTTTCAAAAATGGTTTGGATTTTGAAAAAAATAAGTTTAAAACATATTTCAAATTTGAAAAATATTTGTTTTAGTAAAATATTCACAAATTTAAAATAATGTTCGCGTTTAAAAATACGTTTTATAAAATTGTTCTAGATATTCAAAACATGTTCCATTTTCAAAAGTCAGTCACAACTTAAAAAATGTTTGTGTTTTCATAAAAAGCTCATGTCTTCAGAAAATGATGTCGTTTAAAAGAATCATTTTTTTAAAAATGGACGAATATGGAAAACATTATTCCTAATTTCAAAACATATTCACTTTCCAAGAATATTCGGCAATTCATATTTTTTAAGAAAATCTATCTTTTTATAAATCTGACATTGCAGTATGTTCTTAAATATTCGCGCTGGCCATTGGTTAGCAGTAGGTATTTGTTGTCATGGCTAGCAGCACGTGGTCGAGTCTTTAAGATCATGTGTTTGATCGTTCAACCCTTCATTTTTCTGAATTATTACTCGTGCCTTGCAACCAAAGGTCATTTCGGTGCCTGCCACTAGCTGGTCCAGACACGATTGGTTGTGCGTTCCACACACTATTTGACGCAACTAGCGTCATATACTAGCTCCACGCAGCTGCCCCAAGAAAAGCAAAAATATACGTATAGATTTAGTTTCAACCATTCCACACGTAGTTCCCATTTTTTTGGCTTATCCCCAACTGGGCCTACCACGCATTTCTTTTTCTGTCGCGCTCACAAGCAGCAAAAAATTAAGGACGCGATGGGATTGAACATGAACCTTCCCTATTGTGTCAACGGAGAAAGCCAACTCAGCTAGCTTGCAGTTATGATAGAAATAGTCCCACCTTGGAATTTTATACTAAATCACACCAGTTTTTTTATGTTGTTAAGTTGTCTGGAAATAAAAAAGTTGTGTGAGAATAAGGAAGTTGTCTCGAGAATCATGTGCAAAACGTGGTACTCCATAAATTATTGCCGGAGGTAACTCGTACGTGTCAATAAAAGACAATATGCTGGTCGGCTATAGCCTATAATTGAAAAAATTGTGGGCACATGCTAATAGAAGAAAATATGCTGGTTTTGCTCTAATTAATAAAAAAATTGTGGGTACGTGAGCGCAAAGTTAGCCGAAGAGAATAAACCCTGATAATAAAGGGACATTCATGCCTGGTTATGTGCTAATTATGCCAATCAAACAAAATTTATGCACTGCAATTAGTAAGCCATCCGGTTACATCGTCGTAGGAGAGTGTGGTCAAAGCAACTGTGCCTTGAAGGTCGCTGCGTAGCAACCAAATAAGGACGCAACCACAACTCTGAGATGGAGGCGGACCCGGAGGAAAAAGAGGCACCAGTTGGGTGGTCGCCACCACGCCGACCAACCCTACTATTATCTAGATCTTGCGAGCCGACGATGGCAGAAAAGAGGATAAGCGACAATATAGATCGTGCGTTGTGTTCACATAAAGGATGTGGAACAATGTGTTTGGAGATGTGGGGAATGCTGACATGTTATTTTTATATGATTTAATTTATGTAGCTCTTTGAAGTCCGACCTTTATTTTCGAACGTTCGACGATTTCTCAAAAAACAAGTGGTCAGAAACAATGTATATGACTATTTTATATCATGCCTAGGTTTATAATTTTTGTAGCAGACTTACTTGCAAATTGCAACACCGACAATAGTTTGGGTGACGGAGGAGGTGACTATAGGCGAGGCGCTAGCCGATGACACCTAACCGACGCGGCCGAGCACTAATGCTGACTATCTCCTTCCATTATTGACGGTCGCCGCCCACATCGTTCCACCGACAAAAGGTTGAACTATCACCGTCGACGATGTCAGGAAGGAGAATAAGCGACAATATAGATCACGCGTTGTGTTCACATAAAGGATGTGGAAGAGTGTGTGCGGGGATGTGAGGAATGCTGAGATATTATTTTTCTCCCGTTGCAACGCACATGCATATTTCCTAATGTACTCCTATATATATGTCCACGAGACTCAAGCAATACAACGAATCATATTCCACCAAAATCTCTCTCTCCCTTCTAACACTACAGACCACAAGGTTAACGTTAGTTTATACGGAGTACGTTACAAAGTTATCTTTCTCAGACCACGGTATGGGGATGCGAAAAGTTATGGTAAATTGCAGATCAGTATAAGAAGCACAATAATATCCCTCATGTGCACTTCAAACAAAAATACGTGTGTCAAACAAAAAATGAGACACAAAGCTAGCTCATCGATCACACTTTTACAAAGTCACTGAAAGTATACTCCCTCCGCCCCACAACATAAGACCTTATTGTGGTTATTATTCTGGTGTGTTGGTTCTATGGGGCTTTAGCATGACGACTTTCCGACTGTCTACTACAACAAGTTGTGTCCGACTACGACGAGGGAGGGGCGATGACGGCGGCGCGCCTTGGCTCACTTCAGTGCGCGTAGTCGTCGCTAGGTGGTCTATGAATCTTGATGTAATTTTTATTATTTCTGGTGTTCGTTATACTGCCATGATTGGAGATGAATAGGTCGACAGTTTCCCGCAAAAAAATGGATGTAATAAGGGCATCTCCAACGGTGGCCCGCAAATTTTTTCTCGGATCCGTCCGCGGACACGGAAGTTGGAGACCGCCATTGAACGTTGTCCACATACATTTCAAGCCAAGTTTCAACTTAGTGGACGAAATTCATGCAAACCGGCTGATATTCATCAAATTTCAAAAAGAAAATAGCATAAAATCATTCATACATAGCATGCATATAAGTCCAGTGTCCCAAATTCGATGCCCAATAAGTTTTTTGATGGGTCATGTCATCCGACACATACTGCCCCTTCATCTTCATCTAACAATGTGTGTACGTAAATGGTCGTCCCTCTATCTTGTGGTACATCACGTTAGCGCGTACGGGCTACACAATGTGTAGAGCAACATTGAGTGCATGAATGATTCAATCAACAAGTAGAGGAAGAAGAAGTCAAGCTTGCGATCTCCTCCTTTGCCGCCTGCAATGGCCACCTTGCCTCCAGCTGAGCAACTATGTGACAAAACTTGGTGATCATGGGCCGGATGGTGTACCATTGATATGATAACGACCTCACATTGCGATCATGGATGATGTGCATGTCATAGGGCGCAATGTGCTTTTATTCGTGAAATGATTCGTGCACTTGCTGCCAGAAAGTCCTCTCTCTGCTCCTGCCTACGAAATCCATGGATACGGCTAACCACGCATCGCACAACAACTCATCATCCATGGTCGAGTGCCCCGCCATCCTTTGTACTCTGCAAAAACGACATGGTCCGAAAATAAGCTCAATGACATTTGATCGAACACCTGTAGGGCGTGGTAGCCGCTGTGGAGGTCGTCGACAGGGTGGCGGAGTGCACCTGGGTACAAACGGCTCCAGAGTGGACTGCGCTATCATAAAAGGCAAGCGGACACGTCAGTACTGGTTGCGAACATCCGGCAATGCCTGCATGGGGTAGCTAAAATGACATCATCTTAACTGCTGTGAATGATGTTGCGTTTATAAGAGAGAAATCAGAACTTTGATTTGAAGGAGGACCGGTCCAGTTTCTCCTTCTCCTTCAATATGCTTGCACCCAGGTCGTGTTGCACCTCCTAATGTGACTTATCCACTGGGATAGATGGAGTAGCAATTGTTAGGCTCACATTTATATCCTACACTTTCATAAAATTGCTAATATAGTAATTAAAATTTTTAATTATACCTATTTATCCTCTCTAGGTCCATCTTGATTTTTTCAATTGATATCAGAGGCTCGTGAACTATCTGGTGGTTTAACTGCCCTAGACTAGATGATTCGTGACGGGAGAAAGTGGTACTTAAGTCCAATGAGCTATTTGACCCAATGGTCGGTGCCTCCTCCCAAGATGAGAAGATGTATAGCTACGGGGACCTAACTAGAGATTTCTAGCTAAGCAATGCATCAATGTTCAAGAAATAATTGATCGAGTGATGGAAGAAATATGGGAATCGAGAGGCCCTATTGGTGTCGCTACCGCTACGGAAGTGCTTACGCCATCGGTGGCCAAGCCCAATGCCCCTCCTTCCTCTACCTACCGTCAGTGATCAATCCCAATGAATATGGATGAGTTTATCCAAAGCCACCACTTCAAAAACCTAAATAATGAGAACAATTTGAATGAGTGAGTGAAACCATTACATGCTACAACCGCATATCTCTCGGGTTTATTTTCAAAATGAAGAAAAATTTGAATCCACCCTTGTACCAAAATAAAAACAAATGCGTACGAAAATTTGTCACGAGATGAATATCCCTATATTTTGGCATTACAGTGGAAAACAAAAATAAATTATTTGTGAAAATTATACAATGCACATGTGTGAACTCACATATTGAATAAATCATTGCATACTACATAAGTGAACCACATAAGTAATTGAAGTTGGGTGAATGAACTACTCTGTATTTGAGTCATCAAGGAAAGGATAATCTGTGTAACCAATGACAGGATCCTGCGTGTAGAAGGTGGACCGGTCATACTTGTTCAAGGGGACATCTAGCTCGAATCTCTTAGGCAAATCCGGATTAGCAAGAAATAGCCTCCCATAGGCAACGAGATCTGTATAACCATCAATCACCACTTTGTTGCCTTCCTCTCGATCATACCCTCCCGCGGCAATAAAAGTGCCATTAAATGCTTTCCTAAAGGGCAATAGCCCATGGGGTATCTGCATGCGACCATCCACAATGGTCGTGTGAGGCTCTACCATGTGGCAATAAAGAAACTCTTTGTGCTTATTGAGTTGTTGTACCATGTAGGTACCGAGCACATGTGGATTAGAATCGAAGCAATCCATGTAGTCGGTGAACGGAGACAACCTGATTCCGACACGATCCGCGCCAATCTCATGGACGATAGCATCAATCACCTCCACGGCAAAGCGGCATCGGTTCTCAAGGCTGCCACCATACCTGTCAGTACGGTCGTTTGAGCTATCTTTCATGAACTGCTCCAAGAGAAACCCATGTGCTCCGTGGATCTCGACACCATCGAATCCCGCCTCAATGACATTCCGAGCGGCCCGTCTGAAATCGTCTACGATCAACGGTACCTCGTCTGTATGAAGCCGTCGAGGCTTGGAGTAGACCATGCCGGACTCAGCATCAGGCGGTATCTGCTTGTCGGTGCTGGAGATCGGCGCATGCCCATCCGGCTGGAACTCTGTTTTATTTGCGGTGTAAGCAAGGCCCAAAATTAGTAGCCACAAATAAATCGCAGGATCAGGTAAAAAAATTGTCACGGTACTCAGTACTTCCTCTGTAAACTAATATAAGAGCATTTAGATCACTATTTTAGTATTCTAAACGTTTTTATATTAGTTTACGGAAGGAGTACAATTCATCAGCACAAAATGCCATGAACTCCTAACTTACCGTTTGAGGAGACCCTTCCGGCGTGCCAAATCTGGCAGAAGAACAGAGCGCCCTTGGAGTGGACGGCATCAACGATGGGTTTCCAAGCGTTGACCTGCTGCTGCGTCCAGATGCCAGGGGTATCAGGAAACCCCTGGGCGGTGGCGGAGACGCCGGTGGCCTCGGCGATGAGCAGGCCGCCCTTTGTCGCCCGCTGCGAGTAGTGCAACGCCGCGTGCGGCTGCGGCACGTTGGTGTAGGAGCGGCAGCGCGTGAGCGGCGCGAGCACCACCCGGTGGGAGAGCTCGAACTGGCCCATCTTGTGGGGCGTCAGCAGCGGGATCGGCTCCTTCGTGGCCATCTTGTCTCGACCGGTTGCGGATGTGCTTCGATCGACAGCTATGAAGCGGTGGTGCAATATACGGAGTATGAAGCTATGCGATGGAATCTATGACAAGCGCACCTAAGCTTTGTTTGCTCTGTTTCTTGCTTGTGATGTGAGCTCTGCTCGAATGATGCTCTGTCCCTTGCTTTCAACGGTAGGTGGCGGGGTCTTAATAAAACAAAATATATTATGTCTTAATAAAGTACCAGAAGTTTGGTGTGACAATAAGCGGTGACGCAGCAAATGTGTATTCTAGAGGCTAGAACCTAAAGCGTGTGCATAATGGCAACAAAAGAACGTCATACTTTATGTACAAGCTCTTCTGTCCGTTCATTCTTGAGAAAAAAATGCCACCCGTGTCAGGCATTACCTGCAACACTATAGCAACTCTAGCGGGGGCCATACGAATGATAGCTACTCCCCCGTCTCATCATATATTCATGTTTTTTTTATATTAGTGTAGTTGTTGAGTATAATGTTTATTAGGAAAGATGGGATGGATTATGATTTGTTCTGGCTTGTCTTGTACTTCAAGTAGATGATTGTATTTTTATATATATGCTCACGAGGCTCAAGCAATATAACGAACTATTCCACCAACCTCTCTCTCCCTTCTAATATGGTATTTATCGCAAGTCGATCTTAAACCCTAGCCGTCGCCGCTTCCGCACCCGCGCGTCGCCCCCGGGGCGGTCGGTCTACATGACCACCGCCAGGGACCGCGCCGCCCGCACCTAGGGTTCGTCCGCCGGTCGTGTTGACCGGCTGCCCTAGAGAGTCTTTTTCCCGAGCCTTACTCCGGGGTTTTCTTTCTCCCGCCGGTCATCTTGATCTCATGGTTTCTTTTTGGTTTTCCAATCTATTCTTGATCGGTTTGCGTCGCCCACCACCGCCGTCGACCCCAAGCTCCTCTACTCCGACCCCGGCGCGACCAGCCGGCCTTTCCTCTGACCCAGCGGCCACGCGTGCCGAGGCGGCCCGTCAGGGCTAGCCGTCGTCCGTGCGTCGGTCCGCCCGTCGCCCTGCGCCGGCCGTCACCGTCCTGCTCCGACCGGGACACCTGCATCACCCCGACCCGGCGGCCTCGCGCCATGCGACGGCCAATCATAGCCGTCGCTCGCACGTCGGCATGCCCATCGATCCACATCACCCGCCTCCGCCGCGTCTGCACGACGGCCCAACGGTCTACCTCGCCGGCCTCATCCTCGGCTGCGTCGGGACGGCTGCGTCAGGCTCATCAGCCGCCTCAACTCGGGCGCCACTGCTCCGTTGGTCGCTCGGGCCTCACTGCCCGGGCGCCGGCGTTGCTTTGGTAGCCCGGGTGCTGGTGCTGACAAGCTCGTCCGCACGACGTCACACGCCGTCCGTCGTCGCCCGCTTCATTTCAGACTCCGCCGCCACCACGCCTCCACCGAGCGGCGTCCCCGACCTCGCGCGCGATCGACTTGATCACTAGCTCGCCGCCACGATCTGCCTCATCTCCGTCGCGCGACCAACCTGGCCCGTCGGTTACGCGCGCCTCCGCATGTCCCGTGAAGATCGTCCCCGAGTTAAGCACGCCTCTCCACCGATCAAGCATCGGGCTGTTGCTGCATCGCCCCGTTGGGCCGCAGCGCCGCCACCTCGTGGTTCTCCTCGCAACTGCATCGACTCGTGCGTCGCCGCTGCGTCGCCCCTTCGGGCCGTAGTGTCGCGATACGCGGTCCCCGTCGCCGCCTCGAGGCCGTCCCCGTGGTTGCACCGACTCGCGAACCGCCGTTATGTCGCCCCTTCGGGCCGCCGCGTCGCGACCCGCGGTCCCTGCCGTCGCCCCCTCGGGCCGTAGCGCCGCGGCCTGCGGTCTGCTCCGCCGTCACAGCGCGTCGACCTCCCATGGTATGCGCCGCGCCGTCTACCTTGGCGCGGGAACGCCACCGTCCGTGCCGGTCTTCGTCATGCTGTCAGGGTTCTTCGCCTACTTCGAGCATCGCCGCCGCACTCTTAACCTCACCGCCACCACCGCCGTCAGGCCGCCGCCGCCGCTCTTCTTTAGCCGCCGCCGCCCGTCCACCCCCTTCGTCTTCGTCCAAGCACCAGCCCGTCGCCAGCGTCGCCGTCATCTACCCCGACCACTTCGTCTACTCTGACCACCGTTGGTGACATCGGCCCCGCGCCGATGGACGCCGCAATCGTCGTCGAGTTCTTCTCTGCTGGCCCCTTCGACTTCTCCGACATGGCGTACAGGTCGTGCAGGTCCCTCGTCTACGCATGCCCGGTGCTGGCAACACCGATGCATGCCTTCATCCATGACATGTCCCCGGGCCTGGCAAGCCTGGTCGGCGCTTCGTCAACTTCGTCTTCGTCCGTCTAGGCATGCCCGGTGCTGGCAACACCGGTGCGTGCCTTCATCCATGATGTGTCCCCGGGCTTGGCAAACCCGTCGCGACGCGTCGTCAACCACATCTTCTTCCCGATGCACCACTACTTCGACACCACTACGCCCAGGCTAACTCGGCGCCCCCTTGCGCCTGCGGCTCCACGGCGACTTCCTCGACACCGGCCACCCCGACTCAACATCGACCACGGCATTCTTCGCGCGGCTACCTCGACCACGGCTCCACCACCCACGCTCATGGCTACATCGACAAACGGCACAAAGGTCTACCGCCTGCTTGAGCAACCTCGTTGGTTTCCACTCCGGCCACGACTCCATGATGCGTCGATCATTACGACCGTGGGGGGTGTCCGTCGGCTTGCCTTCGAATTCTTCTCTAGTCTCACCGTCTGCATTGCTACCATTGTGACTGCGGGGGGATGTTGAGTATAATGTTTATTAGTAAATACGAGATAGAGTAGGATTTGTTCTGGCTTGTTTTGTACTCCAAGTAGATGATTGTACTCCTATATATATGCCCACAAGGCTCAAGCAATACAACAAACTATTCCACCAACCTCCCTCTCCCTTCTAAAAGTAGTGTTAAAAATAAGAGAGTAGGATTTTTGGTCCAAAATGATGCTCTAGCACAATTGTTATATGCATATAGACCGGCATAATTTATGCAGTGTGCTCCATATCGAGCTCGCAAGCCTTCATATTTCAAGGTTTTGGACATTGACTTCCTCCCGCATGCTGATCGGTCAACGGCGTAGTCATCCGCACAGTTGTTGCTTCCTCATGTGTCAATGCCGCAAACGCCTTTTCACTATGAACAACGCCAATTAATGGCCGCCGTCACATTCTGCACCCTTTCCCTATATGCACCCATTTTTTGCCGGAGCGCGCCCATACATGGGTATGTAAAATCTCTGTCGCCCCCACCAGTATCGCCTACACACCCACCCCATTGCCCCCTCGCCCTAAGGTGGTTGTCACCTCATCCCCTCTCTTCGCCCTTCCCCATCACCGCCACAATCACCCTCAATGACCATGTTTATGCAGCTGAGCTCTCTCCACAGAGCTTTCTCGGTGAGACCGAAGGGACCGTGCTGAGAGAAAGGTTCTGGAAGATGGTGTGCCACTACTCTGTGTGGGTCAAGGATAACGCACATCATAAGGTTGAATCATCCATCGGCCGCACCTGCCACCCTCGACTACTTGATCGCATCTGGATGGCAGCCTATGCGAAAATGGACGTCGCACGCATGATGATCTTAAAAAATGTGGTTGTATCCCGCATCCAGGATGCACATGCGCTCGTCGACCACGTCCTCGTAAAAATCATAGCAACTGAAGCCTCCCCCGCCTATGAGGTAACTTCCAAAGGGAGGAATGATGTCTACTACACAACCTTCTTCTTGTAGACGTTGTTGGGCCTCCAAGTGCAGAGGTTTGTAGGACAGTAGCAAATTTCCCTCAAGTGGATGACCTAAGGTTTATCAATCCGTAGGAGGCGTAGGATGAAGATGATCTCTCTCAAACAACCCTGCAACCAAATAACAAAGAGTCTCTTGTGTCCCCAACACACCCAATACAATGGTAAATTGTATAGGTGCACTAGTTCGGCGAAGAGATGGTGATACAAGTGCAATATGGATGATAGATAAAGGTTTTTGTAATCTGAAAATATAAAAACAGCAAGGTAACTAATGATAAAAGTGAGCACAAACGGTATTGCAATGCTAGGAAACAAGGCCTAGGGTTCATACTTTCACTAGTGCAAGTCCTCTCAACAATAATAACATAATTGGATCATATAACTATCCCTCAACATGCAACAAAGAGTCACTCTAAAGTCACTAATAGCGGAGAACAAACGAAGAGATTATGGTAGGGTACAAAACCACCTCAAAGTTATTCTTTCCAATCAATCCGTTGGGCTATTCCTATAAGTGTCACAAACAGCCCTAGAGTTCGTACTAGAATAACACCTTAAGACACAAATCAACCAAAACCCTAATGTCACCTAGATACTCCAATGTCACCTCAAGTATCCGTGGGTATGATTATACGATATGCATCACACAATCTCAGATTCATCTATTCAACCAACACATAGAACCTCAAAGAGTGCCCCAAAGTTTCTACCGGAGAATCGCGACGAAAACGTGTGCCAACCCCTATGCATAGGTTCATGGGCGGAACCCGCAAGTTGATCACCAAAACATATATCAAGTGAATCATGTGATATCCCATTGTCACCACAGATACGCACGGCAAGACATACATCAAGTGTTCTCAAATCTTTAAAGACTCAATCCGATAGGATAAATTCAAAGGGGAAACTCAATCCATTACAAGAGAGTAGATGGGGGAAGAAACATCATAGGATCCAAATATAATAGCAAAGCTCGCGATACATCAAGATCGTATCACCTCAAGAACACGAGAGAGAGAGAGAGATCAAACACATAGCTACTGGTACATACCCTCAGCCCCGAGGGAGAACTACTCCCTCCTCATCATGGAGAGCACCGGGACGGGTCTAGATTGGCTTTTGGTGGCTACGGAGGCTTCTGGCGGCGAAACTCCCGATCTATTGTGCTCCCCGATCGTTTTAGGGTATATGGAGATATATAGGCGGAAGAAGTATGTCAGGGGGGCCACGAGGGGCCCACGAGGGTGGAGGGTGACGCCCGGGTACTTAAGCTACAGTGAACCTCCGCTAATGATGCCACGTCACCTCGGTTACTGTGATAAACTCGCGTCACTTCGAGACCCAGTTAAAATTTTCAAATTTTAAAGTAAAACCAAACAATAACAGTTTTCAAATATTAAAACTAAAATGTTCGGAGTGAGCCAAATAATGCATAAGTAGTAATGGTGGAGAAACCACATTGTTATAAAAGGTTTCATTGCACTTAGGTAATTAAAACAGTAGTTATAACAATTAAATACATACGTATTGGATTTTATTAAATATTAAACTATTTTGTTTTGGGTTAATAATTACTATGAGAGTAGTATAATTATAAATGCAAATTTAGGTACTAGTGATAATTTTTATAAAACAGAAACTAAGAGGAAGCTAAAAATAAATAGAAAAGAATAATAACTAAAAAGAAAAGAACAATCAGAAAAAAGAAATCGAAAGAGAAAGCCCCCACTGGGCCTCGACCGAGCCGGCCCCGTCGGCCACCCCACCAGGCCGGCCCAACCGGCCACTCTCCCCCGCACTCCCCATACCCCCGAAAGCCTAGCCGCTTCCCCACGTCGCCCCACTCGCTCCCCCCCACTTCCCCACTCGATTGGATTTGGATCGGGAGGATTTCCGATCCCCTCGCCCCTGTACGTCGACGCCGGCGCCCGGAGCTCCCCCGCCGGCCTACTTCCTCCTCTCTGCCGGCCTGCCTTCCCATCGCCGTCGTCCCCGTCAACCCCCACGAGCACCACTGCCCCGTTCCCTGCTTTCCCCCGTGGGCTCACCCTCTCCCTCCTATCTGTCTTCTCGTGCACCACCACGCGCACACGCGCCCGCTGCTCGTCGTCGTTGTGCTCGCTCTGGCCACCCCTTGCACGCCCTGCCTGCACCACTGCCCACGTCCCTCTGCGCGTCGTCCTCCTGGTGCTCGCGGCCGACCAAATGGTCGCCGGAGTGGGCCGCTCCGTGCCTCACCGCGGCCAGCACACGGCCAATGCGTCCCGCACCCCCCTCCTCGCCGCTGCGCTGCTGCGTGCCCCGGCGCACCCAACCAACCCCCGCACGCACCGCTTGCCGTCTTCGCCGCCCCACGCCTGGCCGCACCGGGGCCGCGCCGTGGCCGCCCCCTTCCTTCTCCGACGCGGCCACTGCTCGCCACCGTCCCCAACTTTCTGGCCACTGCTCGCTACCGTCCACCATTCGCCTCCCCCGCTCTGTAGCGCCCCGTTGCCACGGTTGCCTCGCCCCTCTGCGCCACCTTCGGTCACCGCTCGCTTCCCACTACGGCTCCGGCCTAGCCTCCCCGCGGCCACTGTCGCAGCTCCTGCTGGGCCGCGGCCGAGCGCCGCCTCCGGCTGCTACGGGCACCACCGCGGCCTCGCCCCGCTTCGGTTGTGGCCACGCCGTGGCCACCGCCCCCTACTGCTCCGGCGCCCTGCCGGGTCCGTCGCCCCGCGCGCCCCTGGGCATGCGCCCACTCGGGCAGTGCCCGCACCCGCGGCGCCCGCAGCAACCGAACCGCTAAGGCCCCTGGGGCCTATGACAGATGGGCCCCACGCCCAGAACGTTTTAACAAAAAAAGAGATTAAAATAATAATAATAATAAATAAAATTAATAATTAATAATTAATCTTAATTAAAGAATTAATTAAACTAATTAATCCTGATTGGATTAACCTAACCACTAATTAAACTAATTGACCCTGTTTAATTAACCTGCTAATTAAATGTGTCAATGACGAACGGGACCCACCTGTCAGGTTGACCAGGTCAACTGCTGACGTCATGATGATGTCAGCAAGAACTATTCTGGATAATGTTGCATTAAAATAATTAAATAAATCATAAAAATGATTTAATCCTTTTAAAATTAATATAAAATAAACCGTAGCTCAGATGAAAAAACTTTGTACATGAAAGTTGCTTAGAACGACAAGACAAATCCGGATACGCAGCCCGTTCGTCCACCACACATCCCTAACCTACCGAACTCGCAACGTTCCCCCTCCGGTTCATCTGTCCGAAAACGCGAAACACCGGGAATACTTTCCCGGATGTTTTCCCCCTTCATCGGTACCACCTCGTACCGTGTTAGGGCACACTTGGCATCACGCTTTGTCATGTCATGTATCGTCATGCTTTTGTTTGCATTATATTTATTGTTTCTTCCCCCTCTTCTCTCGCTAGACACCGAGACCAACGCCGCTGCTACCCAGTACGGATACGGTGTTGACGACCCCTCTCTCTTGCCAGAGCAACCGGGCAAGCCTCCCCCCTTGTTCACCAGATATCGCCTACTCTTCTCTATACTGCTTGCATTAGAGTAGTGTAGCTTCTTACTGCTTTCCGTTAATCCTATTCTGATGCATAGCCTATCATTGTTACTACAACTATTGATACCTTACCGGCAATCCTAAATGCTTAGTATAGGATGCTAGTTTACCATCAGTGGCCCTACATTTTTGTCCGTCTACCATGATATACTATCGGGCCGTGATCACTCGGGAGGTGGTCACGGGTATATACTTATACATAATATATGATACTTGTGGTGACAAAAGACGGGTCGGCTCGAGGAGTACCCGCGGTTGATTCATGAATTGGGGGCTGGAAGGACATACTTTCCCGACATCCCTCTGTGTGAATCTTTATGGCAAAGCGACAGGGCAGGTTGAGACCACCTAGGAGAAAGGTGGGCCTGGCCCTGGTCGACGTTCGCGGTTATTTCAAGATAACACGTTTAACGAGATCTTGGTATTTGATCTGAGTCTGGCCACTGGCCTATACGCATTAACCATCTATGCGGGGACATTTATGGGCACTCGACGTCGTGGTATCAGCCGAAGCCTTTGTGACGTCAGCGACTGAGCGGCGCGCGCCGGGTTGGACTGGAACGCCTGCTCTTGTATAAGGGAGGCTATGTCTGCTCTCCTGCCGCCCTCGCAACGTGCAGGTGTGCAATGGGTGATGGGCCCAGACCCCTGCGCCATAGGATTTAGACCGGCGTGCTGACCTCTCTGTTGTGCCTAGGTAGGGTGCGACGTGTTGATCTTCCGAGGCCGGGCATGACCCAGAAAAGTGTGTCCGGACAAAGGGGATCGAGCGTGTTGGGAAATGTGGCGCACCCCTGCAGGGAAGTTAATCTATTCGAATAGCCGTGATCTTCGGTAACAGGACGACTTGGAGTTGTACCTTGACCTTATGACAACTAGAACCGGATACTTAATAAAACACACCCTTCCAAGTGCTAGATACAACCCGGTGGTCGCTCTCTGATACGTCTCCATTGTATCTACTTTTCCAAACACTTTTGCCCTTGTTTTGGACTCTAACTTGTATGATTTGAATGGAACTAACCCGGACTGACGCTGTTTTCAGCATAATTTCCATGATGTTGTTTTATGTGCAGAAAACAAAAGTTCTCGGAATGACCTAAAACTCCACGGAATATCTTACAATAAATAATAAAAAATCCTCGCCAAAGATGAAGACCAGGGGGGTACACCCTTGCCATGAGGGTGGGCCCCCCTAGGGCGCGCCCCCTACCTCGTGGGCCCCCTGGAGACCTCCCGACTCTAACTCCAACTCTATATAACTGCTTTCGGGGAGAAAAAAATAAGAGAGAAGAAATCATCGCGTTTTATGATACGGAGCCGCTGCCAAGCCCTAAAACCTCTCGGGAGGGCTGATCTAGAGTCCGTTCGGGGCTCCAGAGAGGGGGATTCGTCACCGTCGTCATCATCAACCATCCTCCATCACCAATTTCATGATGCTCACCGCCGTGCGTGAGTAATTCCATCGTAGGCTTGCTAGACGGTGATGGGTTGGATGAGATTCACCATGTAATCGAGTTAGTTTTGTTAGGGTTTGATCCCTAGTATCCACTATGTTCTGAGATTGATGTTGCTATGACTTTGCTATGCTTAATGCTTGTCCCTAGGGCCCGAGTGCCATGATTTCAGATCTGAACCTATTATGTTTTCATCAATATATGAGAGTTCTTGATCCTATCTTGCAAGTCTATAGTCACCTATTATGTGTGATGATCCGTTAACCCCGAAGTGATAATAATCGGGATACTTACCGGTGCTGACCTGTTGGAAATATGCCCTAGAGGCAATAATGAAATGGTTATTATTATATTTCTTTGTTCATGATAATTGTCTATTGTTCATGCTATAATTGTGTTATCCGGAAATCGTAATACATGTGTGAATACATAGACCACAACATGTCCCTAGTGAGCCTCTAGTTGACTAGCTCGTTGATCAAAAGATAGTCATGGTTTCCTGACTATGGACATTGGATGTCATTGATAACGAGATCACATCATTAGGAGAATGATGTGATGGACAAGACCCAATCCTAAGCATAGCTCAAAGATCGTGTAGTTCGTTTGCTGTAGCTTTTCCGAATGTCAAGTATCATTTCCTTAGACCATGAGATTGTGCAACTCCCGGATACCGTAGGAGTGCTTTGGGTGTGCCAAACGTCACAACGTAACTGGGTGACTATAAAGGTACACTACAGGTATCTCCAAAAGTGTCTGTTGGGTTGGCACGAATCGAGACTGGGATTTGTCACTCCGTATGACGGAGAGGTATCTATGGGCCCACTCAGTAATGCATCATCATAATGAGCTCAATGTGATCAAGTGGTTGATCACGGGATCATGCATTATGGTACGAGTAAAGTGATTTGCCGGTAACGAGATTGAACGAGGTATTGGGATACCGATGATCGAGTCTCGGGCAAGTAATGTACCGATTGACAAAGGGAATTATATACGGATTGATTGAATCCTCGACATCGTGGTTCATCCGATGAGATCATCGTGGAGCATGTGGGAGCCAACATGGGTATCCAGATCCCGCTGTTGGTTATTGATCGGAGAGGCATCTCGGTCATGTCTGCATGTCTCCCGAACCCATAGGGTCTACACACTTAAGGTTCGGTGACGCTAGGGTTGTAGAGATATTAGTATGCAGTAACCCGAAAGTTGTTCGGAGTCCCGGATGATATCCCGGACGTCACAATGAGTTCCGGAATGGTCCGGAGGTAAAGATTTATATATAGGAAGTCCAGTTTTGGCCATCGCGAAGGTTTCAGGGGTCGCCGGTATTGTACCGGGACCACCGGAAGGGTCCCGGGGGTCCACCGGGTGGGGCCACCTATCCCGGTGGGCCCCATGGGCTGAAGTGGGAGGGGAACCAGCCCTTGGTGGGCTAGTGCGCCCCCCTTGGGCCTCCCCTGCGCCTAGGGTTGGGAAACCCTAGGGGTGGGGGCGCCCCCACTTGGCTTGGGGGGGAAGCCACCCCTTGGCCGCTGCCCCCCTTGGAGATTGCATATTCTAGGGCCGCCCCCCAAGGCCCCTATATAAAGAGGGGGGAGGGAGGGCAGCCGCACCCTTGCTCTTGGCACCTCCCTCTCCCTCCGTAACACCTCTCCTCCCCGCTTGCGCTTGGCGAAGCCCTGCCGGGATCCTGCTGCATCCACCACCACGCCGTCGTGCTGCTGGATCTTCATCAACCTCTCCTTCCCCCTTGCTGGATCAAGAAGGAGGATGAAAGATCGTGGATGTCGCCTAGAGGGGGGGTGAATAGGCGTTTTAAAATAATTACGATTTAGGCTTGAACAAATGCGGAATAAACCTAGCGGTTAATTTGTCAAGCACATAACCTAAAGCACCTAGGCTCACCTAAGTGCACCAACAACTTATGCTAAGCAAGATAAGCAACTATGTGATAGCAAGATATATGACAAGAAACAATATGGCTATCACAAAGTAAAGTGCATAAGTAAAGAGCTCGGGTAAGAGATAACCGAGGCACGCGGAGACGATGATGTATCCCGAAGTTCACACCCTTGCGGATGCTAATCTCCGTTTGGAGCGGTGTGGAGGCACAATGCTCCCCAAGAAGCCACTAGGGCCACCGTAATCTCCTCACGCCCTCGCACAATGCAAGATGCCGTGATTCCACTAAGGGACCCTTGAGGGCGGTCACCGAACCCGTACAAATGGCAACCCTTGGGGGCGATCACCGAACCCGTACACTTTGGCAACCCTTGGGGGCGGTCACCGGTACCCGTCAAATTGCTCGGGGCGATCTCCACAACCTAATTGGAGACCCCGACGCTTGCCCGGAGCTTTACACCACAATGATTGAGCTCCGAACAACACCAACCGTCTAGGGCACCAAGGCACCCAAGAGGAACAAGCTCTAGGGTGCCCAAACACCCAAGAGTAATAAGCTTCTCAAACTTCACTTCCACGTATCACCGTGGAGAACTCAAACCGATGCACCAAATGCAATGGCAAGGGCACACGGAGTGCCCAAGTCCTTCTCTCTCAAATCCCACCGGAGCAACTAATGCTAGGGAGGAAAATGAGAGGAAGAACAAGAAGGAGAACACCAAGAACTCCAAGATCTAGATCCAAGGGGTTCCCCTCACATAGAGGAGAAAGTGATTGGTGGAAATGTGGATCTAGATCTCCTCTCTCTTTTCCCTCAAAAACTAGCAAGAATCCATGGAGGGATTGAGAGTTAGCAAGCTCAAAGAAGGTCAACAATGGGGGCAAAAACGAGCTCAAGAGATAGGGAACCATTGGGGAAGAAGACCCCCTTAAATAGGTCCCCACGAATCTGCCCGTTATGTACAGAAACATAGGAGCGGTACAACCTCTATGAGCACCGGTACAACCGGTAACAGGCAATAAGCGGTACAACCGGCCCACAACCGCCCAACAACCGCACCACAACAGAGACCAGTCCGGTGGTAGAGCGGTACATGACCGGTACAACCTCCGGACCAATTTTGGAGCGGTACAACCGCTCCAAACACCGGTTGTACCGGTCAAGCGGTACAACCTCTCCATGGGGCGGTACAACCTCTCTGTGTAAAACAGGCAATATCAAAACAGCCACAACTTTCGCATACGAGCTCCGAATTCAACGAAACCAAGTTTGTTGGAAAGCTAATGACAAGGGCTAACACAATCTTGAGAGAAATAATCAATAAGAAGCAAATGAGAAAAGGACCATAATAAAATGGTGAGAACCCTTCCTCGGAAAAGACCGGTAAAACCTCCAACACCGAAAACATCATAGAAGATGCATGCGAACTCCGTTTTCGATGAACTCAAGCTTGTCATCAAGATGACCATAAGCTCTAAGACTCACAAATGGAACCAAACAAGAACCAAGAAAGATGATGCAAGGATGCAATGGTTTGAGCTCTCGACTAATGATACGATCAAGCTACTCCCTAGAGAGCCCCCCTTGATAGTACGGCAATCGATCCTACAACCCGGTCTCCCAACTACCACTATGAGACCGGTAAAATAGAAAACCTATCAAGGGCAAACCTTTGCCTTGCACATAGTCCACTTGAGCTAGATGATGACGATCTTGACTTCCTCAAGTTGGACCACCTTTCTTGATTGTGTTGGCTCGATGAAGACTAGTTGATTGCTCCCCCATACTCCACTATGGGTGAGCCACTCTTTGAGTTGCTCCACTTGAACTTGCACACTGCAAACTTGATGACGATCACCACTTGATGTCATCCTCCATGGGTTGTATGAGATCTTCCTCTTGACGCAAGACCATGGAAACATACCTAACCCCACAAAGAACTCTCACGTAGACCATGGGTTAGTACACAAAGCGTAATGGACAATGCTTACCATACCATGGGATCACTTGATCCCTCTCGGTACTTCTTCTACGCTTTGTGAGTTGATCAACTTGATTCACTCTTGACTTAGTCTTGATCAACATTGAATCTTTCCAACTCTCTTCATTTGGATGATGTCTTGAAGGTAAACCATGAATGATCACACAATCTTCTTCTTCAAGACATGCATGCAATAAGCTCAACTCACACATGACCAATCTTTGGATAATTCCTTGAAAAGCACTTTGGTCATCTCATAAACTCCTTGAAACCAACACATGGACTTCAAGACAATCCTCTGGACAAATCCTTCAAATATAACTCAAGGCAACCGTTAGTCCATAGAGATTGTCATCAATTACCAAAACCACACACGGGGGCACCGCATGTCCTTTCAATCTCCCCCATTTTGGTAATTAATGACAATCACTTTCAAGAGAGTTTATATAAGGAATTATGCATCACCATGCAAGGCAACAACCAATAATGCATATATATGAGATGCAAATGCTTAGGAACAAAACTAAAACAAGGAGAAAGCTCTGAAGACTTCTCCACAAAACTCTCTGAAACTTCTCCCCCATTGGCATCGATTGCCAAAATGGGTGAAAAGCTAAGAAGACCAATATAAAAGGTGTTCCTCCAAAAGTTGTGTATTTCTCAACAAGAGAGTGGAATGCCATACACATATCCAAAGGTAATACTTGGAGGGAGACCAACTATATTGAGGAACCAAGATTGCTAAAGGAAGATATGCCACAAAGACATAACCGAGAGAGACACAAGCAATCAAGCAACCAAAAGATACCAATTGATGCAAGCTGTCAAAAGATACCAATTGAACCAACTAGACCAAAGATCCTACGAGCCACGTGAATAAAGGCTATTATGATATGAGCAAAGGAGTGTTCTAAAGAAACTAGAGAAGCTCCCCATGATTTGTGCACACATAAGAATATTTGTATTTGGATACAAAGTGCACACAATAGGATCATAGCTCCCCCAAAATCAATAGAAACTAACAACAAGTGCAAGTGAGCATATAGGAAACTAAGACTAGTACTTGAAACAAACACATGGTTGAGTAACAAGTAAAAGAGACAACTTAAGAAAGGGCTCAACCAAAATGATGTGTGTGAGTCAAGGCAATGCACTTGAGAAGACTAATGTACGGATGAGCATTAAGCATCAATAAAGTCTTGAAAGAATGAGGCATACGGTGCAAGGCCTATCATTCCCGCACACAACTAGCAAATGGGTTCACAAGCTTACTAAAAAGCATATAAAGAACCTATGCTTGTGACAACCCGCGGTGAAGATAGAAGATGAAAGGCGCATCAAGACGAGGGATGCCAATTAAGATGGCAAAAACCTCGTAAAGATAAGCATGAGGAAAATAATCTTCACCACACAAGAGCGCATCAAGATGCAACGATAGAAGACACGCACTCAAGGAAAAAGCTTTCATGGAGCCACCAAAGAAATAACATAAGAAAGACAAGGTGGACGTGAAAGAAAGGATATCAACTAGATATGCAACTTATCTCAAGTGTATAAGATTCTAGGTAGACGAAATCATGATGATATATATCTACAAAGAAGGATGTACACCCGAAATAGTTACAACACGAGGAACAAGATATCCAAAGGGAGGTCATACATATACCAATAAGATATTTGCTTGGAAGCATAGCACATGGCTAGATATGGTCTTATTATATATAAATGAATTCCTACCACACACCCATCAAAGACATCACAACTAGCAACAAGAGATCATTGTTGGGATGCTTTGAGAAAGGGAACAAGTATCACAAGAATGAGTGAATAACATGCCATGATACAACCTACACAAGGTTGATGCAAGAAATGTGTGCATGAAGAATATGAAGATACTTGTTACCGAGTTAACATTGGAAGGATGTAGTAGATACCAATTGAAGGTAGATAGTAGTTCATTGATCATCCTAGCTCGACTCCAATAAGCACATGATGACAACACCTTCCTTGTGAGTGAGCCGAGCATCCAATGTATCTCCAATTGTTCCTAGAACAACAACACAAACAAAATGGTACCCAAACTCATTGGGACCAAAGAGTTAGAGAACCAACAACACATAGGACAAACTCCACATAAATATGTGCATATAGATATGAAAATGAATTTCATGCACATCTCATCCAATTTGAGACTTGGTGGAGTTCCCCCTATATATTGGGTCAAAGAAAGAAAACATGCCAAAGAAACTACAAGAAGTAAATATGCATGCTCAAGACTTTCAAGAACCGAGACCAAAAGACAAAGAAATACCAAGCGAAGAAAAGATACCAACTGAATAAATCATCACTTGGAGGATATCCATAAAAGATACATCAAGGAATGAGATATCCATTGATACACTCAAAAAGAAAGATGTCAAACTCCCAAAAGAGAGAATGGTTCCAAACAAACCAAGCCCTCTACAAAGTTTCATGATGGCACAAAGCACCAAAAAGAAACGGCTTGCCTTCCACAAACACACACTTGATAAGGATCACAAGATGAGTGTTTTATAGAGAATAGGATAGCTCCCCCAAGACTAGTGCATTATAGAGAATTTGCATTTGAATACAAAATGCACGAGGTGGGATCACCACTTTCACTATATTTAGAAAACACTAGACAGGGTCAAGAAATTAACAAGATCCACAAGTGGTATGGAATACAATGGGAGTTGACACCATCCTAGGCAAGAGATAAAGCAAATAAAAGCACATGCCAATGTAAAGATGATCAATAATTTCTACCACACATAAGTGAGTACTAATTGTTTAAAGACAAGAAGTATTTGGAAATAATTCCCGGTGGTAGATAACAAGGATATCCGACATCATCTTCACACCAAACAAAAAGCAAGTTGCAACTTGTAGAGCTAACATGCCACCTAGGAACAAGATAATTTAAAATATCAATTCTAGGTGACAATATCTCAAATGTACACATTTTCTAGGCTAGTAATATACACATAGCATATTACTCCCCCATAATGTGATACCAATTAAAGATAAACAAGAGGCAAAATAACGAACCAACACGAGATAATTAATGGACAATATAGAATTTGATTTTCTCATGAGAAGACATACCACATAGCGACTAGATAATCTTGAAATATCAATACTAGATGGTATTACTCATGTACACACATATATAGGATTGTGAGGTGCACAAAGCACATCACTCCCCCATAATGGGATATTCCATTAATCTCTCACAAGAGCCAACTAAGAAAAGAACAAGATGCAAAAGGCTCAACGCATGACACACACGTACATGATGTGCAAACCAACACAATCAAGTTGGAAGCACAACATATACAAACACATGCAAGGAACAAAACCAAAACATGCAAGGGGGCAAGTAACTTTCAATGTAAGCAATTGAGGTACAAGTTACCGCAAGGAGGCACATTGGATATAAGATATAATCTTGATGATTCAATTGACTTGGCTTGAGACAATAAGAATGATGAAGTACCCTTAATTCTTCATAATGTAGCCAAGTCTCCAATGACCTCCTACATCACCTATTGATCAAGTTTGAGCTTGTTGGTCCCCAACCAAGTTGGGTCCTAAGAGGTTAGTCACAATAGGCTTGGCTACCCAAATGGTTCTTTGCTTCAAACCACTTTGAGTACCAACAAACTTGGCAACCACATTGCCAACCTTATCCTTCCCAAGAGAATAGACATCATCAATAATAATTGGGTTGGATAAGTTATCACTAGTGCATGAAGAGGCGAGGTGACCTTTCTCGCGACATAGGTAGCAACGTCTACTCTTCACTTTCTTCTCACTTGATTTCTCAACTTGAGAAGCATAAGCTTGAGTCTTCTTGGAAAGAGGCTTTCCTTCAACTTGAGGTTGAGAATGAGAGTGTACTTGTGGCCGCTTCCCTTGTTGCTTGTCACTAATGGGCTTCTTCTTCAATGGGCAAGATCTAACATGATGCCCTTCTACTTTGCACTTGAAGCAAGCAATCTTGGCCGAATTCTTGACTTGTTCTTGGCCCTTCCTTTTGTTCACCTTGGACTTATTCTTCTTGTTGGAGTTGAATCCAAGTCCACCTTTGTCATTGGGGGATTTTTGCACACTCAAGATATTGTTGAGTGTGGATTTCCCTTCATGACTCTTTTCCAAGTCTTTCTTCAAAGAAGTGACTTGGGCCTTGAGCTCTTTGATTTCCTCTACATGGTTAGTCTCAACACAAGTACTAGAGGAAGTATAAGCTTCATCGTTAGAGCAACAAGGCAAGGAAAGCAATTCATCACAAGATGTACCAACATTGTGAGTAGATGAATTACAAGGACTAGCACATGGCAATATAGCATTTTGACTAGAAGTAGTGCTAGTATCCACATGAGGCTCACTAGATGTTACCTTAGCAAGCATGGCCTCATGAGCTAATTTTTGCACATTATGGGATACTAGAAGATCATCATGAGAGCTTGTGAGCTTTACATGATTTTCTTCCAACATTCCATAATTGCTAAATAGCAACTCAAGTTGAGCCCGAAGCTCAACATTCTCCTTCAAAATGGATGCTTCACAAGTAAGAGAGTTAGTATCCCAAGCATCATCATTAACAACAATAGGAGAGGACACCTTGCCAAGCTCTTTTAAGTAAGAAGCTTCAAGTTGAGCATGAGACTCGGTGAGTTTGATGAGCTCACCCTTGATGACCCTTGAGCCATTTTCAAGGTGCTCAAAATCCTCAAGGAGTCTAGCATGAGCAACTTCAAGCTTAGCATTTTTAGTTTCAAAAACATTGGCCACCTCAAGAGCTCTATCATGAGATTCCTTCACTCTAGATAATTCTAGAGCAAAAGTCTCCTCAAGAGATTCCTTGGTGGTTTGTTCAAGTTCAAGAGCTTGAGAGAGGTCCGCAATCTCATTAGCATAATCACGCTCATGACCTTCCATTTTATCAATGGTGACCTCATGCTCCTCAAGACAAGATTCCAACTCATCAATATATTTCTTGCCCTCAATTGCAATAGACATGATTTCCATGAAGTTGGAACGAGCAATTTTATTCTTAAGAAGAGCTTTAAAAATCATTTCCCCCTTAATTTTTAAGGAGGCAACATCATGATTCTCTTCATCATAATCAACATCATCATCACTCTTGCGATCATCAATATCATCACAAGATATATTGGGATTCAAAGTGGGAGATACCTTTGAAGCCTTGGCCATAAGGCAAAATGCAATAGATGGTGATGTAGGATCCCTTGAAGCACCATTCAAGACCACATCTTGTTCCATGGAGTGTTGGGTTTCCTCTACATTGTTAGCATAACAATTCGAGGAAATATATGCATTTTTATCATGGCAACAAGACATAGTAAACATATCATCATAAGATTTAGTCAAGCAATTTCTACATGATATGCAAGAACTATCAACACAAGCATGTGAAACATTTGGAGTGCTCGTAGTGCCAAAGTCCAAAGATGAAGCATTGCAATAAGAAAGTGATGAAGGATTATTAACAATAAGCCCACTATCATCATTGTAATGTACACCACTACTCACCATGTAATTACCTTGTGGCAACCCACATGTAGGTGAAGTAGAAGAAGTTGAGAAGGCAACACGGACAGAGGTGGAGGGAGAACAATCATCCCCACAAATCTTGGACATGCCATATTTATCTTGAAGCTTTGTCCACAACTCATGAGCATCCCAGAATGGCATGAGTTGAAATATAACTACATTGCTCAAAGCATCAAAAAGCACATTAGAAGCTTGAGCATTGAGATAAGAGTTTTTCTCATCCTCTAAAGATAATCTTTGGGGATCCTTTGGAGGAGAAAAACCCATATCTACCATTCGTTCTAAATTTAGGTCCATGACCCTAAAGAGATTAAGCATGCGAATTACCCAAACATCAAAATTTGTGCCATCAAAACTAAGAGTGTCAGAGAATCCTAATCCCCTAGTCGACATCTTTACTCTCTAGGCGGTAAAGCCTAATAAAGAGAGACGAGGCTCTGATACCAATTGAAAGATCGTGGATGTCGCCTAGAGGGGGGGTGAATAGGCGTTTTAAAATAATTACGATTTAGGCTTGAACAAATGCGGAATAAACCTAGCGGTTAATTTGTCAAGCACATAACCTAAAGCAACTAGGCTCACCTAAGTGCACCAACAACTTATGCTAAGCAAGATAAGCAACTATGTGATAGAAAGATATATGACAAGAAACAATATGGCTATCACAAAGTAAAGTGCATAAGTAAAGAGCTCGGGTAAGAGATAACTGAGGCACGCGGAGACGAGGATGTATCCCGAAGTTCACACCCTTGCGGATGCTAATCTCCGTTTGGAGCGGTGTGGAGGCACAATGCTCCCCAAGAAGCCACTAGGGCCACCGTAATCTCCTCACGCCCTCGCACAATGCAAGATGCCGTGATTCCACTAAGGGACCCTTGAGGGCGGTCACCGAACCCGTACAAATGGCAACCCTTGGGGGCGATCACCGAACTCGTACACTTTGGCAACCCTTGGGGGCGGTCACCGGTACCCGTCAAATTGCTCGGGGCGATCTCCACAACCTAATTGGAGACCCCGACGCTTGCCCGGAGCTTTACACCACAATGATTGAGCTCCGAACAACACCAACCGTCTAGGGCGCCAAGGCACCCAAGAGGAACAAGCTCTAGGGTGCCCAAACACCCAAGAGTAATAAGCTTCTCAAACTTCACTTCCACGTATCACTGTGGAGAACTCAAACCGATGCACCAAATGCAATGGCAAGGGCACACGGACTGCCCAAGTCCTTCTCTCTCAAATCCCACCGGAGCAACTAATGCTAGGGAGGAAAATGAGAGGAAGAACAAGAAGGAGAACACCAAGAACTCCAAGATCTAGATCCAAGGGGTTCCCCTCACATAGAGGAGAAAGTGATTGGTGGAAATGTGGATCTAGATCTCCTCTCTCTTTTCCCTCAAAAACTAGCAAGAATCCATGGAGGGATTGAGAGTTAGCAAGCTCAAAGAAGGTCAACAATGGGGGCAAAAACGAGCTCAAGAGGAGATGGGGAACCATTGGGGAAGAAGACCCCCTTAAATAGGTCCCCACGAATCTGCCCATTATGTACAGAATAACATAGGAGCGGTACAACCTCTATGAGCACCGTACAACCGGTAACAGGCAATAAGCGGTACAACCGGCCCACAACCGCAACAACCGCACCAACAGAGACCAGTCCGGTGGTAGAGGCGGGTAACATGACCGGGTAACAACTCCGGACCAATTCTCTGGGAGGCGGTACAACCCGCTCCAAAACCGGTTGTACCGGTCAAGCGGTACAACCTCTCCATGGGGCGGTACAACCTCTCTGTGTAAACAAGGCATATCAAAACAGCACAACTTTCGCATACGAGCCGATTCAACGAAACCTAAGTTTGTTGGAAAGCTAAACACAAGGGCTAACACAATCTTGAGAGAAAACAATAAGAGCAAATGGAGAAAAGGAACATGATTAAGTTGGGTAACGCCAGGGTTTTCCCAGTCACGACGTTGTAAAACGACGGCCAGTGAATTGTAATACGACTCACTATAGGGCGAATTCGAGCTCGGTACCCGGGGATCCTCTAGAGTCGACCTGCAGGCATGCAAGCTTGTCATCAAGGTGACCATAAACTCTAAGACTCACAAATGGAACCAAACAAGAACCAAGAAAGATGATGCAAGGATGCAATGGTTTGAGCTCTTGACTAATGATACGATCAAGCTACTCCCTAGAGAGCCCCCCTTGATAGTACGACAATGGATCCTACAACCCGGTCTCCCAACTACCACTATGAGACCGGTAAAATAGAAAACCTATCAAGGGCAAACCTTTGCCTTGCACATAGTCCACTTGAGCTAGATGATGACGATCTTGACTTCCTCAAGTTGGACCACCTTTCTTGATTGTGTTGGCTCGATGAAGACTAGTTGATTGCTTCCCCATACTCCACTATGGGTGAGCCACTCTTTAAGTTGCTCCACTTGAACTTGCACAGTGCAAACTTGATGACGATCACCACTTGATGTCATCCGCCATGGGTTGTATGAGATCTTCCTCTTGACGCAAGACCATGGAAACATACCTAACCCCACAAAGAACTCTCACGTAGACCATGGGTTAGTTCACAAAGCGTAATGGACAATGCTTACCATACCATGGGATCACTTGATCCCTCTCGGTACTTCTTCTACGCTTTGTGAGTTGATCAACTTGATTCACTCTTGACTTAGTCTTGATCAACATTGAATCTTTCCAACTCTCTTCATTTGGATGATGTCTTGAAGGTAAACATGAATGATCACACAATCTTCTTCTTCAAGACATGCATGCAATAAGCTCAACTCACACATGACCAATCTTTGGATAATTCCTTGAAAAGCACTTTGGTCATCTCATAAACTCCTTGAAACCAACACATGGACTTCAAGACAATCCTCTGGACAAATCCTTCAAATATAACTCAAGGCAACCGTTAGTCCATAGAGATTGTCATCAATTACCAAAACCACACACGGGGGCACCGCATGTCCTTTCAGAGGAGACGTCTTCCCAACCGTACGTGTGTTGAACGCGGAGGTGTTGTCAGTTCGGCACTTGGTCATCGGTGATTTGGATCACGACGAGTACGACTCCATCAACCCCGTTCTCTTGAACGCTTCCATGCGCGATCTACAAGGGTATGTAGATGCACTCCTCTCTCCCTCGTTGCTAGATGAATCCATAGATTGATATTGGTGATGCGTAGAAAATTTTAAAATTCTGATACGTTCCCCAACATGACCGTAGTTGGAGGAGTCCATGTATTCACTATGTGCTAATGCTTTGTTCTGGTTCTCTATTAAAAGGGGGCCTTAATATCCCTTAGTTTCCATTAGCACCCCGCTGCCATGGGAGGGTAGGACAAAAGATGTCATGCAAGTTCTTTTCCATAAGCACGTATGACTATATTCAAAATACATGCCTACATTACATTGACGAATTGGAGCTAGTTTTGTGTCACCCTATGTTATGACTGTTACATGATGAACCACATCCGGCATAATTATCCATCATTGATCCGATGCCTACGAGCTTTCCATATACTGGTTTACTCTTATTTAGTTTCCCGTTGCTATTGTTACAATCACTACAAAATACCAAAAACATTACTTTGCTTTCGTTACTCTTTTGTTACCGTTACCATCACTATCATATTACTTTGCTACAAAACACTTTGCTGCAGATACTAAGTTTGTAGGTGTGGTTGAATTGACAACTCAGCTGCTAGTACTTGAGAATATTCTTTGGCTCCCCTTGTGTCGAATCAATAAATTTGGGTTGAATACTCTACCCTCGAAAGCTGTTGCGATCCCCTATACTTGTGGGTTATCAAGACTAATTTCTAGCGCCGTTGCCGGGGAGCATAGCTCTATTCTTTGAGTCACTAGGGATTTATATCTGCTTATCATTATGAAGAACTTGAGAGATCCAAAAACCAAGATCTATCCCTCAACTACGAGAGGAGGTAAGGAACTACCATCTAGCTCTCCACTTGATTCACCTTCTGTTATGAGTAAGCTTGCGACACCTAAACCTGCTTCTGCTATTCGTTCTGATATGTCACATGTTATTGATGATGCTACTTCTGCTATGCATGATACTTATGATGAAACTACCTCTATGCCTGATACTACTATGCCACTTAGTGATTTTCTTGAGGAACGACTTGCTAGGGCTAGAGAGATTGAAAATATTGAATCTGATTATGATGATGAAAGAGATGATGAAGAATCACTTGTTATTCCTGAGGGTTATTTATTTGATCAAGAAGCTTCTTTAACTATTTTATCTTGCAAATATAGATATGAACTCAAAAGGTTATTAGCTAAATGGAATAAGCAATCTCTAAATGCTAGGATAAGACCAGACCCTACTTTTGCTACCTCGCCTATCTGTGTTACTGATAAGGATTATGAATTCTCTTTTGATCCTGATATAATTACTTTGGTTGAATCTGATCCTTTTCATGGCTATGAATCTGAAACTGTTGTGGCACATCTTACTAAATTAAATGATATAGCTACCTTGTTCACTAATGATGAGAGATCTCGCTACTTTTATATCCTTAAAATATTTCCGTTCTCATTAAAGGGTGATGCTAAGATATGGTTTAATTCTCTTGATCCTGGTTGTGTACGTAGTCCCCAGGATATGATTTACTACTTCTCTGCTAAATATTTCCCTGCTCATAAGAAACAAGCTGCTTTAAAGGAAATATACAACTTTGTGCAAATTAAAGAAGAGAGTCTCCCACAAGCTTGGGGGAGGCTTCTCAAGTTACTTAATGCTTTTCCTGATCATCCTCTTAAGAAAAATGAAATACTTGATATCTTTTATAATGGACTAACCATTGCTTCCAGAGATTACCTGGATAGTTGTGCTGGTTCTCTTTTCAGGGAAAGAACACCGGATGAAGATGAGATTTTATTGAATAATATGTTGACAAATGAAAATAATTGGGCACCTCCGGAGCCACCTCCTGAGCCAGCTCCTGCTCCAATTAATGATCCTATTCTTAAACCAACTCCAAAGAAGAGAGGTGTTCTATTTCTCAGTCCCGAAGATATGCAAGAAGCAAAGAAATCTATGAAAGAAAAAGGTATTAAAGCTGAAGATGTTCAGAATTTACCTCCTATTGAAGAAATACATGGTCTTAATTTACCGCCTGTCGAAGAAACATACGATCTTAATCCTTTATTTATTGAATAACCTCCAGACCTCGATAACCCGACACAGGTAGTAAAGGTAAATTCTTTCTATAGATATGATAAAGCTGAAATCGCTCCTACTAAAATTGCTAGTCAATGCTTGGATGAGTTTGATAATTTTATGTTTAAGCAAGAAGACTTCAATGCTTATTTTGGTAGACAATTAAAACAAGATGCTGATATGATTAAATACTTGGGTGATTATATGGCTAATATTAGAGGTAAACTTAAACTTGTTAGCAAACATGCTTCTATGGTTACCACTCAAGTAGAACAAGTACTTAAAGCTCAAAAAGAATTGCTCAATGAGATGAATAGTAAGAAAAATAATTATGCTGTTAAAGTGGCTACTAGTACTGGTAGAATGACTTAGGAACCTTTGTATCGTGAAGGCCACCCTAAGAGAATTGAGCAAGATTCTCAGAGAAATAATATTGATGCACCTAGTTCCTCTAAAAGGAAGAAAAAGAAAAATGATAGAACTGTGCAAACTTCTAGTGAACCTATTGCTGAACCACCTGATAATCCAAATGGTATATCTATGTCTGATGCTAAAACACAATCTGGCAATGAACATGAACCTAATGAAAATGTTAATGATGATGTTCATAATGATGCTCAACCTAGTAATGATAATGATGTAGAAACTGAACCTGCTGTTGATCTTGATAACCCACAATCAAAGAATCAACGTTATGATAAGAAAGAATTTGTTGCTAGGAAACATGGTAAAGAAAGAGAGCCTTGGGTTCAGAAACCCATGCATTTTCCTCCCAAACCATCCAAGAAAAAGGATGATGAGGATTTTGAGCGCTTGGCTGAAATGATTAGACCTATCTTTTTGCGTATGCGATTGACTGATATGCTCAAAATGAATCCTTATGCTAAGTACATGAAAGATATTGTTACAAATAAAAGAAAGATACCAGAAGCTGAAATTTCCACCATGCTTGCTAATTATACTTTTAAGGGTGGAACACCAAAGAAACTTGGAGATCCAGGAGTACCCACTATACCATGCTCCATTAAAACAAACTATGTTAAAACTGCTTTATGTGATCTTGGAGCCGGTGTTAGTGTTATGCCTCTCTCTTTATATCATATACTTGACTTAAATAAGTTGACACCTACTGAAATATCTTTGCAAATGGCTGATAAATCAACTGCTATACCTGTCGGTATTTGTGAGGATGTGCCTGTTGTGGTTGCAAATGTTACTATTTTAACGGCCTTTGTTATTCTTGATATTCCCGAAGACGATAGTATGTCTATTATTCTTGGAAGACCTTTTCTTAATACTACAGGGGCTGTTATTGATTGCAACAAAGGCAATGTCACTTTTCATGTTAATAGTAATGAGCATACGGTACACTTCCCGAGGAAACAACCTCAAGTTCATAGTATCAATTCTATCGGAAAAATTCCATTGATTATATTTGGAGGTTTTGAATTTCCTCTTCCTACTGTCAAGAAGAAATATGATATACTTATTATTGGGGATGTGCATATCCCCGTTGAGGTAACATAGTGTTATTCGAAATTTCTCCGGTTTCATGTTAATCGGAATGAGTTTGTTAACAAGACTTGATCAACCTTGTTAGTGGAGTCCTTTTGACGAGCATGAGATGGATGAAACTGGAAGCACAACCTTCTGTACCCTCTCTATACTTTCTGTTATTTAGTTGAAATAAAGTGAAAATAAATATTTTTCTGTCTGTTATCTGATTATCCGTGCAATATAAAAATACCTTGAAAATAAAAGTTCTCCAAATACCTTGAAAATTAAATATGATTTTTTATAGAATATTTGAGGATTTATGGTGCAAAGAACACACCAGGGGGGCCAACCACCTTGCCACGAGGGTGGAGGGCGCGCCCCCTGCCTCGTGGGCCCACGGTGGCCCTCCTCCACTTATTCCTGCACCCATCTTCTTCTTCTTCCTCCCACAAACACGAAAAACCAGCTCAAACCCGAGTCCAAGCTCGTTTTGCTACCATTTTCGATCTCCTTGCTCAAAGCACCTCTCACAAAACTGCTTGGGGAGATTATTCCTTGGTATGTGACTCCTCCATTGGTCAAATTAGTTTTTGTTCTAGTGCTTTATTCATTGCAAATTTTTGCTTCTTGGGTGACCCTGTTCTTGAGCTTGCATGTCAAATTTATATGGTCAAAAGTAGTTTTGATGCAGGATATAGGCTCTAGGCACTTGTAGGAGTAGTTGCTATCAATATTACTGAGTTTGGTTTACTTCTATTTTGAAGTTACTAAAAATTTCAGAATTTTTTAGAAAATAATGAGGAGATTATTGAGGGGCTCGTTGAGCCAAAGCTCAAAGGAAAAGGCACCGAAGCCTAAGTATAATTTGCCGCGCACCGCGGAGGTTCGAGCGTGTGAATGGCCTTTCGAGGATTTCTTGAGAGCAGCCGGGATTTATGAAGATTTTCATGAATTGGCTCATAATGCATGCCTCACCGCTTTCCTCCACGACCAATGCGATTAGTATCTCTTACTCACAAATACCTTTGTGCAAAACTTTCATTTTCATTCTAGGAACTCACCACCCACGGTGGAGTTTCATTTATATGATGAGCATAAGGAGATGTCACTTTATGATTTTTTTTGGATTTGTTTAGTCCCTTTTGAGGGCAAGACAGAAGAACCACATCGTGATGATGTGGAGGGATTCATTAATACTATCACTGTAGGGGAAACTAGAAAGGTTTCCGATGCACGAATCAGTAGCATACATTTTTCTGTCTTACGTTACTTTGCATTATTTGCTAGTCGTTGCTTAATTGGTCGCGGAAATTGTGGAAACCTTAGTATCCCTGATATTATTATTTTGCTCCAAGGTTTATACAGTGGTAACACTTTTAGTATGGGCGGCATTATTGCTAGACGTTAAGTATGAACCGTATTAAGGGTCCCATCTTTGGAGGCATCTATGCTACACGCCTAGCTGCACATTTTAACATACCTATTAGGCATGCTAAGAAGGAAGAAAAAGTGCTGCCTCGTGTTTATTTAGATTATAAAAGTATGGTAGCACATGATTTTATTATTAAGAATAGGGCAGGAGAGCTTAAATATCAATTGTTCTTTAATAAACATCATCCTGAGACTATTACCTTGCCTGCTCCTTCTTTGTTTAATTTGACTGTAGGCACGTACCTTGTTCCGTTGACGGCTATCCATGCCGACCGGAACCCTGCACCAGCCGAGGAGCCAGAACCGGAACCACAATTTGATCCTTCACGATAGTCTAACTATCAGTGGGATCCGGAGATGATGGCCAGCCAGTGGCAATCGGAGCCCTCTTCTTCCTCATTGCAGTACGACCCCAACTATTATTATGGATATCAGCCAGGCCAGCCGTGGCCATAGACCAACTTAGGCCAAAAGCCTAAGCTTGGGGGAGTACGTATTTCTCACCGACATTACATTTATGTTCACACACACTCATTGCTAGATGTCGGTGCTCATACTTTTTCATTGTATCATCCATGCTAGTTTATTTTCTTTTATGCTTTCTTCTTGTGTGTTTAATAAACCTTAAGAAAAACCAAAAAATTAGTTGTAGCTTTTAATTAATTTACTTTCCATGCTTGTAGTAGTGATTAAAAAGAAAACCCAAAAATATTTCCTGATCTTCTTTTGCTTGTTGGGAGCTTTCAAGTGTAAATAGTTTTATTTCTTTTCTTTTCTTTGGGGGTCAGTAGGAGAAGACCATGATTAAACTGTTGAAGTGGCTCTTATATGCTTTATTGTTGATTTAACCAAGAGCCCATATTGCTTTGTCTTCCCCTGTTTATTGAATGCTCGCAGATTCCAGCTTAGTCGAATGCACGTGCACTCTTATTATTATTCACATCGTTCGGTCATGCAAGGGAAAGGCAATTATGATGATATATGATGGACTGACCGAGATGAGAAAAGCTAGTACGAACTCGACCTCTTTTGTTTTTGTAAATATGATGAGTTCATCGTTCTTGATTCAGCTTGTTATGAATAAACATGTTTGCAATGACAATTAGAGATCATAGTTGCTTGTGCCATGCTTGATTAGCTATGAGTTATAATGGTTTACCTTGCGTGCCAACATGCTATTAAAATGGTTATGATGTGGTATGAAAGGGTGGTATCCTCCTCTGAATGATTTAAGTGACTTGACTTGGCACATGTTCATTCATGTAGTTGAAACAAATCAACATGCCTTCACGATATTTATGTTCATGGTGGATTATATCCTACTCATGCTTGCATCCAATGTTTATTAATTTTAATGCATGTACATGGCTATTGTCGCTCTCTAGTTGGTCGCTTCCCAGTCTTTTGCTAGCCTTTACCTGTAATAAGTGGGAATACTACTTGTGCATCCAATCCCTTAAACCCCAAAGTTATTCCAGATGAGTCCACTATACCTTCCTATATGCGGTATCTACCTGCCGTTCAAAGTAAATTTGTATGTGCCAAACTCTAAACCTTCAAATAATCATCATGTTTTGTATGCTCGAATAGCTCATGTATCAACTAGGGCTGCCTGTATCTTCCATGCTAGGCGGGTTATTCTCAAGAGGAGCGGACTCCGCTCCTCACTCACGAGATAAATGGCTGGTCACCGGGATGCCCAGTCCCATGCTTTATGCAAACTAAATCAAAATAATTGCAAACAAAACTCCCCCTGGGACCTGATGTATGTTGGAGGCACTCGTTGTTTCGAGCAAGCCATGGATTGATGTTTGTTGGTGGAGGATGAGTATAAACTTTACCATTCTGTTTGGGAACCGCCTATAATGTGTGCAGCATGGAAGATATCGCCATCTCTTGGTTGTTATGTTGACAATGAAAGTATACCGCTCAAAATATTATTCACCTCTATTTCAAAACCAAGCTCTGGCACCTCTACAAATCCCTGATTCCCTCTGCGAAGGGCCTATCTATCTACTTTTATGTTGAGTCATCACCCTCTTATTAAAAAGCACTAGCTGGAGAGCGCAACTGTCATTTGCATTCATTATTGTTAGTTTACATTGGGTGTGACAATGATTGGATCTCTTTTACCATGAATTACAATGTCTAGTCAGTCCTTGATCTTTAAAGGTGCTCTGCATTTATGTTTTGCGGTCTCAGAAAGGGCTAGCGAGATACCATCTTGTTATATCATATTATGATTGTTTTGAGAAAGTGTTGTCATCCGAGATTTATTATTATGGCTTGCTAGTTGATTATGCTATTCATATGGGTAATCATGAGACCTGAGAATTATTGCAAATGTGGTTAGTTATGATCTTTTCTGAAAACTTGAATGCTAGCTTGACATATTTGTAACAACAAGAGCAAACAGAGTTTGTAAAAGTTTTTTCTTTATTTCTTTCAGTTTGTCAACTGAATTGCTTGAGGACAAGCAAGGGTTTAAGCTTGGGGGAGTTGATACGTCTCCGTCGTATCTACTTTTCCAAACACTTTTGCCCTTGTTTTGGACTCTAACTTGTATGATTTGAATGGAACTAACCTGGACTGACGTTGTTTTCAGCAGAATTGCCATGATGTTGTTTTATGTGCAGAAAACAAAAGTTCTCGGAATGACCTGAAACTCCACGGAATATCTTACAATAAATAATAAAAAATCCTCGCCAAAGATGAAGACCAGGGGGCCCACACCCTTGCCACGAGGGTGGGGGGCGCCCTCCCTAGGGCGCGCCCCCTACCTCGTGGGCCCCCTGGAGACCTCCCGACTCCAACTCCAACTCTATATAACTACTTTTGGGGAGAAAAAAAATATGAGAGAATAAATCATCGCGTTTTACAATACGGAGCTGCCGCCAAGCCCTAAAACCTCTCGGGAGGGCTGATCTGGAGTCCGTTCGGGGCTCCGGAGAGGGGGATTCGTCGCCGTCGTCATCATCAACCATCCTCCATCACCAATTTCATGATGCTCACCGCCGTGCGTGAGTAATTCCATCGTAGGCTTGCTGGATGGTGATGGGTTGGATGAGATTCACCATCTAATCGAGTTAGTTTTGTTAGGGTTTGATCCCTAGTATCCACTATGTTCTGAGATTGATGTTGCAATGACTTTGCTATGCTTAATGCTTGTTACTAGGGCCTGAGTGCCATGATTTCAGATCTGAACCTATTATGTTTTCATCCATATATGAGAGTTCTTGATCCTATCTTGCAAGTCTATAGTCACCTATTATGTGTTATGATCCGTTAACCCCGAAGTGACAATAATCGGGATACTTACCGGTGATGATCGTAGTTTGAGGAGTTCAGGTATTCACTATGTGCTAATGCTTTGTTCCGGTTCTCTATTAAAAGGAGGCCTTAATATACCTTAGTTTCCATTAGGACCCCGCTGCCACGGGAGGGTAGGACAAAAGATGTCATGCAAGTTCTTTCCATAAGCATGTATGACTATATTCGGAATACATGCCTACATTACATTGACGAATTGGAGCTAGTTCTGTGTCACCCTATGTTATGACTGTTACATGATGAACCACATCCGGCATAATTATCCATCATTGATCCGATGCCTACGAGCTTTCCATATGCTGGTTTACGCTTATTTACTTTCCCGTTGCTATTGTTACAATCACTACAAAATACCAAAAACATTACTTTGCTTTCGTTACTCTTTTGTTACCGTTACCTTCACTATCATATTACTTTGCTACTAAACACTTTGCTGCAGATACTAAGTTTGTAGGTGTGGTTGAATTGACAACTCAGCTGCTAATACTTGAGAATATTCTTTGGCTCCCCTTGTGCCGAATCAATAAATTTGGGTTGAATACTCTACCCTCGAAAGATGTTGCGAACCCCTATACTTGTGGGTTATCACTCTCTAACAGGGCGACGAGGAGAGGATCGCCGGTTAGGTTTATGCTATGCGATGTTACTTGGTGAACTTACCATCTACTCTCTTCTCCTGCTGCACGATGGAGGTTACCAGAAGCGTAGTCTTCGAAAGGACTAGCTATCCCCCTCTTATTCCGGCATTCTACAGTTCAGTCCACATATGATACCCTTAATCCATTTGATACCAATGCATACATATGTAGTGTAGCTCCTTGCTTGCGAGTACTTTGGATGAGTACTCACGGTTGCTTTGCTCCCTCTTTTTCCCCATTCTATACTCGATTGCTGCGACCAGACGTTGGAGCCCAGGAGCCAGACGCCACTGTCGATGACGACTACTACTACTCGGGAGGTGCCTACTACTACGTGCAGCCCGCTGACAACGACCAGGAGTAGTTTAGGAGGATCCCAGGCAGGAGGCCTGCACCTCTTTCGATCTGTATCCCATTTTGTGCTAGCCATCTTAAGGAGAACTTGTTTAACTTATGTCTGTACTCAGATATTGTTGCTTCCGCTGACTCTTCTATGATCGAGCTCTTGTATTCGAGCCTTCGAGGCCCCTGGCTTGTAATATGATGCTTGTATGACTTATTTTATTTGTAGAGTTGTGTTGTGATATCTTCCTGTGAGTCCCTGATCTTGATCGTACAGGTTTGCGTGTATGATTAGTGTACGATTGAATCGGGGGCGTCACAAGTTGGTATCAGAGCCAACTGCCTATAGGAATCCCCCTTCCACACTCCTTGGCCGAAGTCGAGTCTAGATATTACAAAACTTTTTACTAACATGGTTTTGTGCCTTACGGGCCCACGTCGCCATTGGGTGGTACTAGTATCTTTTACTCCTCGTCTATACTCTGGGACTCTGATCTCTCTCCTATCCGGGTTAAATGGTTTGCTAACTCTAACTCTAGGTTCTCGTAAATACTTTCTCCCAGAGAGCCCCTCGGTCCGAACGACCGACTGCTTCAACAGAAGGTTCTGACAATACTCTCAGATATTCTCCCGAGACTTTGTGCCATCGCTCTTGCAATTCCATTCCATCGATAAACCCTATGGATAACCACATACAATTTCCATTCATATAATCATTCCCTGTTGATCTTGGTATTACAAGATACCCCAAAGTTCTCTCTATTGTTCCGAGAATACCCTATGCCTAATGCCTTGCAGTTCATTGCCACATGAATACCCCTACGGATATTCCTTGCACTTACCGAGTATCCATTCATCCCCAGTTGTTTATGTGTTTCGCAAAATTCTTCGAAATGCTATTCGATCTTCTGAAATCCTCGGTAGCCTATTGCTCCTCATCTTCCTTACATGCTTGCAAAATGGTTAATTCCATATGACTAGCGATATTCATTAGCATCCTTTGACATCGTCATAATGAGCATTTTATTCGATATGTTTGCGAATGCTCGCAATCATCGTTGATCCTCGCAATCATCGTTGATCCTTATAAATTACCTTTGCGGCTGAGCTGCCATTCTTTTAACTGGAATTGGATCTCGACCAATCAAAATTTGCCATCGATTGTTCCCCTAAGGCTATTCAACTTATCCATCCCTAATCAGAGCATTGCTTCTGATCCCTTGCCTTGGAATTGATAATTCCTTTGCATTTGAACTTTGAGTTAGTCAGTTGTTTCCATAAAATAATCTCCTTGCATTCCTTCTTCCTCTGGTTGAGTATCGATGCTCACATCATACCCCTTGTGGACCACCAGATCCTTTGTTGGATTTTATCCGACAGCGTCCTTCATATTCTATAAGCTTGTGAGCCTTTCCTCGGATACATAATGCCTTTGGTAAATTGTATCCTCTGCTTTCTCCAGCATGCTCTACTATCGAGCTTGTGTTATTTATTCCTGAAATTGTGGTATATGCTCCTAAGATGCCTCGATGGGTTGAACCTATGCCTTCCATATTATGTGTGAACTCGAAAGTTTTCACGAGTCATACGCGTCTGGTATTTTGCCAGATAATTCAACACTACAACTTCTTCGAAAAAGAAAAGTGAATGAAAGGTTATGCATTGGAGAAGTGGGAGTCGACCTTGAACCCTGTGTTCATGCCCATGGACACGATGCATACCTTATCATGGAAGCTTCTTTTAAAATAATTATTCCCTTGTTATAAGTTCATCTTGTATCTATGGACGTGGTTCCGACCATGTTCTCCTTTAAATACCATTACTCGTGCAAGTTTAAGCATTTGTCTTCTGCAGAGCAATACCCCAGTCCAACCTCCACTTTGGTCTGTCGTCGACTATTACCCCATGGTATCCCGAGATATCATGGGACATCATAACTTCTTATGGGTTCTTCATCAACTATTATTACTCACCGGATCCGATTGTTCCTAGGTTCTGGGTTGTCGTCAACCGAGAACACCGAATAGTGAATTGAGTCCGCAATCCGATTCAATAACCATAAATAATTTTCGTTGCTTACGAGTTTAAATAATCCTTCAAGTCATTCCTAGCTTGATCGGCTATATCCTTATCATGCTGCTCTTAACTGTGCTACCTGGTCCTTCTTCCTGAAGCACAATTTTCGATGATGAGCTAAGCTTACGTCGATTTTCCTCATCATATCATTTCTCCTTAAACCACAAGCTTGGTTTCGAGTTTGTGCCGTACCCGTGGTTCCAATAACTTTTCGCTTCATCATTCTTTTGAAATGATGTCATTGCCGATGGATTACATCTTCAGGAAATCTCTCAACAATTGTGTTGTGATCATCATCAATCTTATGAGCTCTTCTAGGGTATCAATCGAAGTCATGATGAGAAATACCATCCTTGCCCCTCGATGAATTGTGATATCATCGACAACTTTATTGCCTTCCCTCCAACACTAACTTGTTCGTGTTCTGTGTTATACCTTGAGTTCCTTGCTATCCAACATTTGTTCTTCCTTACCTTGGAGTATTGCAATCTTTTATATCCAGTATGTCGTGCTTAGCACACCCGGCCGGAGGCCCTATGGTTATATATTCCTTTTCAGCAAGGTTATCCATTCTTCCATGAGGAAATTGTAAGACTTATTCTACAAGTTATTCCTGATGGATCCTTTGTGTTTCCAAAGTCTGACATTTGCCTGAAGACCATGTCAATGCTATCTTGAAGCATATATATGTTACTCCAATTTTCAACAAGAACATTTAAATCCTAATGTTAAATGTTTCCTGCTCAATTATCCAAACACCGTTGTATGGGTAATGTCCTGAAATTTCTCTCCCCTTACCTAAAGAGTTTTCTACATTATATCTTGTCATGGATATCGTGCTCTGCTTGTCCTTGGGAAGAATATACCCTTGAAATATGTGTTTAAACACATTTTCCTTTCCATTGTTCTGTTTAATCGGATAATCATATTTTTCTCTCCATTGTTTGGTTTAACCTTTCTTGTGATCTATATGATCTAAGCAGTAATATTCTCCTCCTTATGTAAACACCTCGTTGTACAATTATGTCAGCAAGACCCTGTTACTATTGTTGATGACATTTCGGTTGCCACCGATGGACGGGAACTTTGCCTATAGGTCCGCCTCGTTCAAGGAGCAGGAAAATGGTTCTCTTCGTCCCTCACCCTTGGTACCAACGATGCTGCCAACATAACTGACCGGTTATTCTCTGACATGCAAGAGTCGGTGTCAAAACCGGCGGATCTCGGGTAGGGGTTCCCGAACTGTGTGTCTAGGCCGGATGGTAATAGGAGGCAAGGGACACGAAGTTTTACCCAGGTTCGGGCCCTCTTGATGGAGGTAAAACCCTACGTCCTGCTTGATTAATATTGATGATATGGATAGTACAAGAGTAGATCTACCACGAGATCGAAGAGGCTAAACCCTAGAAGCTAGCCTATGGTATGATTGTTGTTCTGTATGTTGTCCTACGGACTAAAACCCTCCGGTTTATATAGACACCGGAGAGGGTTAGGGTTACATAGAGTCGGTTACAATGGTAGGAGATCTATATATCCGTATCGCCAAGCTTGCCTTCCACGCCAAGGAAAGTCCCTTCCGGACACGGGACGAAGTCTTCAATCTTGTATCTTCATAGTCCAGGAGTCCGGCTGAAGGTATAGTCCGGCTATCCGGACACCCCTAATCCAGGACTCCCTCAGTAGCCCCCGAACCAGGCTTCAATGACGATGAGTCCGGCGCGCAGATTGTCTTCGGCATTGCCCGGGTTCTCTTCCGAATTCCGTGTACCTTTCGAATAAAGTCCGGTTTCTTGTAAATGTTGCGCTCCTTGGCTTCTATGCCCAATAATGGCCGTCTCCCACGTGTCAAACGAATATGAAAAGTCTGAGTGTTTTTTCATCCACACCCCTAGATGCGTAAATGAGCCTCCCATTTAAGGGGACCAGGATTTAGATCCAAACCACACCTTCTCCCCTTTGCGAGTGTTCATCAGAGCGCATCCGACAAAGGTCCATTCCACCATGGCCAGCCGTTGCAACTCCTCCCTTCGCCCTTCCAGCCCTTAGCCCGGATATTGGGAGAGATGCTCCATCCCGCATAGCAAGCTAGTGACGCTCCAGACCAAGGGATTTCTCCCCCGGCCTATATGGTCCCGGTTCGAGCCGGTCTTGCCATCTATAATGGCGGAGAGCAAGCGGAGAGTGCCCCTAATCCCTCCAAAGGAGAGCGGGTATGCCTTGTCCCTTACTTAATAAGAGGGCTCGTATTTCCAATCCATCCGTTCCTCCGGGGGCTCCTGGAGTTCTATGGCCTCCAGCTACACAATCTTACGCCTGCCTCCGTATTGCATATCGCGGGCTTCGTAGCCCTCTACGAGCTGTTTTTGGGTGTTGAGGCTCATTTCGGGCTGTGGAAAGAGCTATTCTGCCTTGTGCCCCGTTCTAAGAAGGGGTCAATATATCAAGTGGGCGGAGCCGAAGTGTGGCGCATCGCCGGGACCGGATATCTATCCGGAATCCCAAAGAAGGCGTCCGAGGACTGGCCTTCGGAATGGTTTTACATAGAGGACGTCCCGCTGCTGGATCCTGTCCGGATCGGCCTCCCTGAGTTCGATAGTGCTCCACTAAAGAAGCGCCTAAGTTGGTGTCCACGGAGCCCTCAGAGGGAAAGTGACAAGGACGTTATTTACCTGATGGGCCGGATAAGATTGTTAGCTCATTCCGGACTGACCATGATCGAGGTCATGGCCGCATGCATCATGCGAGGGGTGCATCCGCTACATTATAGAGGCCACCCATGTGGGACTTCAACGGGGAGGACGACGCCACCCGCTACGGCCGTAAGGGGCCAGATTCGACTGCGGCTCTAACAAAGACCTTGTCCGCTTTGTACAAGGGAGAAGAGGAGGATTTTCTCCGCGTCGACCCAAAGGGTGGATTTTCTATGTACAATCCTCCAAGCTGGGTAAGTGGTCATATCTTGCCCATCCATTTTATATCCCCATTGTTAAATATTCAGTCTAGCGACTTCAACGCAGGAACTGCGCCAGGCTGTTAAGGAAATAAACAGCCCTCCTCCACAACCCGAGGACCCAGGACGGTCCCTCGACCCGGCCTCTCAAGAGGATCCGGACTTATCTGTGGAGCTGATTGATGGAGTGTTCCATCAATTAAGCAAGGATAATGCCTTGGTGGCCATTACGGCCGATTACCCAGGACGAATCCCGGCCTCCCAGGTAACTAAGATCGAAGTCCCAGTACCCCGAATAGGGGTCCGCCCTCTCGTGTTTTCAGTTTCCTGATTACAACCGAGCTTTGCAGGGGAGGTTTCTGAGACGGGAGGCCGAACCTGCGGCGACAAGCCAACGAGGGGCCGCAGGGCCCCATGGGCAGAAAAGAGGTGTAGTCCGGACCAAGGCATCAGCGCAAAGGTATGGCGCGCCCCCTTATCCTAGGTATTATACCTTCAAGGCATATTAACACTCGTGCTCTCTTCAGGACAAAGAGACCTCGCCGGACTATATTCGGAGAGGCTGCCAATCGCGCCTCCACCAGCCAGGCTCCAAAGCCTGGTCCGAAGGCGGAGGCGAACACAAGGCGCGCACCGGACGCTCCTCCGACGGAGGATGTGGACAGGTTGTCTGCCACCTACTCTGAGGTGGAGAGTGCCATGAACCACAGGCGTTGCCAGACAATTCTTCGCGATGCTTGTTTCTCCCAAGAGGCATTAGATGCCTTCAAGTCGGGAGATGCGTACCTCCGTGCCGCTCAAAATTGTCTAGCCAGAGCCACAGAGCAATATGTAAAAGACATACGGGTAAGAAATTTTTGGTAATTATATATATACCAGTAGCCCCCGAGACTTGAAACAGTTAGAATAATTGATTTAAGGATCATTTGTTATGCAGGTTCTTACAGAAAAGAATTCCCTACTGTCCCAGGAGCTGGAAGAGTGCAAAGCCCAACTTGAGGCTGCACTAGCCGCTGCAGGGGAGCCCAAGGAGACCCCCTCTGGTAATATACACTTCGAAAGATAAGCATTTTGCGAAGCACGGTAGGGGTGCGAATCTGACAAATGGAATTGCAGATGGCGCCGGATTGAATCCGGAAAGGCAACACCTCCGACGCCAGCTAAAGGCTGGTGAGAAGGTGCTGACAAAGGTGAGGCGGGAGAAGAACGATCTCCAAGATGCCAACACCAAGTTGGGCATTGAACTGAAGGATGTTCATGCCCAGCTGTTGGACTCCGTTAAGGAGAATCAGCGGCTTCAGCGCGACATATTTAGTAAGTGCTTGAACGAACCTTTGAAAAAAGTTCGGCGGGGAAGTCGACTAACAGAGTAATGTCTGTAGGTGTGCTAACAGGTCGTCCTGCAGAGGAGATGCCTGGTTCTACGGGTGACCTTCTTCCCGAGCTCTCGCAACTGCTCGAGCGAGTTCGGCAGGCGATGCAAGGCATCGCCCAGGCCTTGTGGCCATCCGTCTCCATGCCCGAAGGTCTTGGAGAGCTTGTGGAGAAGCTAAAGGGAGCACGGCGGCGCTTCCGATTGTGGAAGATATCGGCCTGCCGTCAAGGCGCTAGGGAGGCCTGGGCCATGGTAAAGACGCGGTACACAAAGGCTGACCCCAACCACATGGCCGAGGTCGGTCCTGTGGGGCCCGATGGGAAGGAGATCCCTGTAAGCTTAGTATACGGCCAAGTAGAATTGGCCACAAAGTATTCCCAGCAGGACTGTAAATTAGACAGCCTGTTAGATGGTATTGAAGAGGAATACAATCAGTCAGAATGACTATGTAATTTAATTGACATTTATAATGCCTTCTAGCCGGATTGTAGATCGTTTGTCATGGCCGACCTTTTCGCTTCAGCCTCGGGACCTGATGGTCCGGAGTGTGTCCAAATTCCCATGCGGTTATATAAGAACCGAGGAATGCATGGAGACCAGGCGTAGGGGTCATTAGTGCGTGAACAGACAAGTGCTCGACTAGTTATGTTATATTACATGGTTAGTAAGAAACATCTTCCAGGGAGAATAGTTCCGTTAGGGGTTCCTTTCCCTGGGAGGCATGCCCTAAAGTGCATGCCCATTCTGCGAAAAAGACGCAGGAAAAAGCATCTGGGGGCGTATAAATAGATAAGTTAAAAGCTCATCTTTTAGGTCACCAACCGAATATTCCCTTAAGAACGCTAGCTTTTGGCTTCACCCAGTCTGAGGTACACATCCGGCTGATCCGGCAGTAACAATCGCAGAGGTGCTCCCTTTATCGCCTAGCCGAATAATCGGGAACGTAGGGGTAAGCACAGGAGCCAGGCAACCCAGCTTGGCCAAAACTTAAGTCATATTGATGCATATAATGGTGAAATAAAAGGTACATGCGGAAGTGTAACACATGTGTTGGGCATGAAGCCCGTATAAATAAGCTTCTGTTAAAAGAAGCCCCCAGGTTTAATGAGTGTGAATAGCATGTCATTGGATGAGCCTTTAGAGGCTATAAGAGAAAGGAAGGGGAGAAGGAGAGAAATGTAAGACAGACAGTATATAAAAAATGGATAGAGGAAGGAGACGAACACAGAGTCCGGCGCTAGGCATAGAATCTTCGGAGACGGGCTGCGTTCCATGGGTTCGACTCGAGTCGATTATCCGATGCATCTCGCAGGCGGTATGCTCCACCAGTCAGGACTTGGTCAATTATGAAGGGACCTTCCCACTTGGGCTTGAGTTTGTCCTTTTTCTTGTCCGGCAGGCATAGAACTAATTCGCCAACGTTGTAATTTTTGGCCCGTACTTCTTTGCTTTGGTATCTTTGAGCCTGCTGTTGATAGAATCCGGAACGGGCTTTTGCCACGTCACACTCCTCCTCCAATGCGTCCAAACTGTCCTGCTGATCGATCTCGGCTTCTCTTTCTTCATACATGCGCACTCGAGGTGAGTCATGAATTATGTCGCAAGGCAAAACTGCCTCTGCGCCGTACACCATAAAGAATGGTGTGTATCCGGTGGTGCGATTTGGCATGGTCCGCGGCCCCTAGAGTACGGAGTCGAGCTCCTCTACCCGGTGCGTGTTAGATTCCTTGAGGGACCGCACTAATCTGGGTTTGATGCCGCTCATGATAAGACCATTTGCACGTTCGACCTGGCCATTAGTTTGTGGGTGATAGACGGAAGCATAATCGAGCTTGATGCCCATGTTTTTGCACCAGAGTTTTACCTCGTCGGCCGTAAAGTTCGTGCCGTTATTAGTGATGATGCTGTGGGGGATGCCGTAACAGTGTACAACCCCGGATATAAAGTCTATCACCGGTCCGGATTCGGCCGTCTTAACAGGCTTGGCTTCTATCCATTTGGTGAACTTATCCACCATGACCAGTAAGTATTTTTGCTTATGGGTTCCGCCTTTAAGGGGTCCAACCATGTCAAGCCCCCAGACCACGAAGGGCCAAGTGATGGAGATAGTTCAGAGGGCGGTGGGTGGCATATGGCTTTGGTTTGCAAAGAGCTGGCAACCGACCCATCGTTGGACTAAGTCCTGTGCGTCTGCCTGGGCCGTCGGCCAATAAAAGCCTGTACGGAAGGCCTTGCTTACAAGGGACCGAGCTGCAGCACGATGACCGCCGAGTCCGGCATGAATTTCAGCCAGGAGGTTCCGCCCTTCCTCTTCGGAGATGCACCTTTGAAGGACTACGGTAGTGCTTTTCTTATAAAGCTCTCCCTCGTGGACTTTGTAGGCTTTGGATCATCGCACTATGCAGCGCGCCTCATTTTGGTCCTCGGGGAGTTCCTGCCTAGTAAGGTAGGCGAGAAATGGTTCTGTCCACGGGGTGATGACGGCCATTATTACATGGGCTGAAGGTGTTATTTCATTGGCAGAGCCTCCGATTGTGTCAGAATGTTCGGTGTCGGGCAGTGCGGTTGGGTCCGGGCTGTTATTGTTCGGCTCCCCTTCCCATACTACGGATGGCTTGAACAGCCTTTCCAAGAAGATGTTGGGGGTGACGACATCGCGTTTTGCGCCGATGCGTGCCAGGACATCTGCCGCCTGATTATTTTCCCGGGCTATATGGTGAAATTCGAGCCCTTCGAACCGAGCTGACATTTTTAGGACGGCGTTGTGGTAGGCTGCCATTTTTGGATCCTTGGCATCGAAGTCTCCATTCATTTGGGATATTGCGAGGTTCGAGTCCCCGCGCACCTCTAGGCGTTGAATGCCCATGGATACTGCCATCCGAAGACCATGTAAAAGGGCCTCATATTCGGCTGCATTGTTGGAGTCTGTGTACATAATCTGGAGTACGTATTGAACTGTGTCTCCTGTGGGGGACGTCAAAACGACGCCAGCCCCTAGTCCGGCCAACATCTTGGATCCGTCGAAATGCATGATCCAATTTGAATATGTGCCGTACTCTTTAGGGAGTTCGGCCTCCGTCCATTCTGCGACAAAGTCGGCCAAAACTTGCGACTTGATGGCTCGCTGTGGCTTATAAGTTATGTCGAACGGGAGGAGCTCAATGGCCCATTTTGCAATCCGGCCCGTTGCATCACGGTTGTTTATAATATCGTTAAGTGGTACTTCCGAGGCTACTATTATTGAACACTCTTGAAAGTAGTGTCGTAGCTTCCGGGATGCCATGAATACCGCGTATGCAATCTTTTGATAATGCGGGTACCGTGATTTGCACGGAGTGAGGACAGTGGACACATAATAGACCGGCTTTTGAAGGGGGAATTTGTGTCCGTCCGTTTCTCGTTCGACGACGAGCACTGCGCTTACAACCTGATGTGTTGCTGCAATGTACAATAGCATTGGTTCGCCAATGTTTGGCGCGGCCAGGACTGGGTTTGTTGCCAATATGGCTTTTATTTCGTCGAGTCCGGCCGTGGCTGAATCCGTCCATTCGAAGTGTTCGGTGCACCGAAGGAGGCGGTAAAGGGGTAGGGCCTTTTCTCCCAAGCGGGAGATAAAGCGGCTTAGAGTCGCTACGCATCCGGTTAACTTTTGTATTTGTTTGAGGTCCTTTGGGATATCCAATTGTGACAGAGCTCGGATCTTGGCTGGATTTGCTTCAATTCCTCTACCGGATGCAATGAAGCCCAGGAGCTTTCCGGCGGGAATGCCGAAAACGCATTTTTCCGGGTTGAGCTTGATGTCGTATGTTCGGAGGTTATCAAATGTGAGCCTCAAGTCGTCTACTAGAGATTCGACATGTCTTGTTTTGACGACCACATCATCTACATATGCCTCCATTGTTTTGCCGATCTGGTTTGCCAGACATGTCTGAATCATGCGCTGATATGTTGCGCCGGTGTTTTTGAGCCCGAAGGGCATTGTGTTGAAGCAGAATGGGCCATATGGTGTGATAAATGCCATTGCGGCTTGGTCTGATTCTGCCATCTTGATTTGATGGTAGCCAGAATATGCGTCGGGGAAACACAACGAATCATGTCCTGCGGTAGCGTCGATACTTTGATCGATGCGGGGGAGGGGGAAGGGATCCTTTGGGCAAGCCTTGTTAAGGTCTTTAAAATCAACGCACAGGCGCCAGGATTTGTCCTTCTTTGGTACCATCACCAGGTTTGCTAGCCAGTCTGGATGTTTTATATCTCTGATGAATCTGGCCTCCAATAGCTTTGCTAGCTCTTCTCCCATGGCCTGTCTCTTAGGTTCGGAAAAATGCCGAAGAGCTTGTTTGACAGGTTTGAATCCTTTTAGGATATTTAAGCTATGCTCGGCCAGCCTGCGTGGGATTCCTGGCATGTCTGAAGGGTGCCAGGCGAAAATGTCCCAGTTCTCTCGTAGGAACTCTCGTAGTGCGGCATCTACATCAGGGTTTAACTGTGCCCCAATGGAAGCTGTTTTATTGGGGTCCGTTGGATGGACCTGGAATTTGACTATTTCGTCTGCCGGTTTAAAGGAGGTGGACTTGGATCTTTTATTGAGTACCACATCGTCCCTATTCACCGTGGAGCGCAGCGTAGTTAGTTCCTCAACCGCTAGGGCTTCGGATAGTGCCTCGAGGGCCAGTGCGGCTGTCTTGTTTTCGGCACGGAGTGCTATGTCCGGATCACTAGCGAGAGTGATGATCCCGTTAGGCCCGAGCATCTTGAGCTTCATGTACCCGTAATGGGGTATTGCTTGGAAGATTGTAAACGCTTCCCGCCCTAGCAGAGCGTGATAACCGCTGCTGAACGGAGCCACATGGAACGTGACCTCTTCGGACCTGTAATTATCCGGCGTGCCGAACACCACATCTAGTGTGATTTTTCCTGTACAGCGCGCTTCCTGACTGGGGATTATTCCTCTAAAGGTTGTGCTGCTTCGCTCAATGCGGTTCCAGTCTATTTCCATTTTTTGAAGGGTTTCCTCGTAAATGAGGTTTAATCCGCTGCCACCGTCCATGAGTACCTTGGTAAGATGAAAGCCGTCCACTATTGGACTGAGGACCAATGCGGTTGGTGCTCGGGCTATTCGGAATTTAGGTTCATCACTGGCGTTAAAGGTAATAGCCGTGTCACTCCATGGGTTTATTGTTGCTACTTGGTAGACTTCGGCAAGGCTTCGGAGTGTCCTTTTTCGCATTATATTTGATGTGAAAGTCTCGAAGACTGTTAATACCGTACTGGTGTCTCTGGGCTGGCTTTCTGTGGCCTCCGGAATTAGGAGATCTTCGCCAATTTTGGCCACCTGCCGGAGTATCCAACATGATCTAAGGCTGTGAGTTGGTGTGGCGTCCTCTGTACTGTGAAATTTACAGGGTCCATTGAGCCATCCTTCCAGTACAGTTCCATGCCCTGTAGAGGGTTTTTGCTTTTTGGTGTTTGACCCCGGTCTCTGGCGATGATGCAGCCTTTTATTTCGGACTGGGTTTGTATTCAGGGCCGGATCGTCCCAAAATTTTATTTCGGTTTTCCAGGCGCTTTCCATCGCATAGTACTTTCGTACAATGGACGCCAAGTCAGCGAAGCGTGTAATATCACGGCGACTTATGGCGTTGAGGATTCCCTTGTCCGTGCAATTACAGTAGAAGATTGATATTGCATCTTCCTCGCGGCAGTCCCTTATCCTGTTCCTAACCAGGAGGAATCTGGCCCGGTAATGATGTACTATTTCTTTGGGCTCTTGCCTGATTTGGGATAGATCGCTTATGTTCGGGTGGGTGGGTGGAATTAAATCCGAAGCCTCACCCAATCTGAGGCTCAGAGGCCGAGGAATTTCCGAACTCGAAAATTTGGATTCCTGGATGTTGTCCAATGAATCCAGCCCGTCAACTGACTCTAAGTTCAGGCCTTGAGTGATATCCTCCCCTCCGCGGGTATCCGGCTTGGAGGGATCGGGAATCCGGAAGTAGCTAGTCCTTAAGATAGATGAAGGGTCGCCGTACTGTCCCTCTACCACGGCAATGTGATGGGTGACTTGGGGAGAGTTAATTTCTCTCAGATCGGGTTTAGGCCCAATCTGGTCGTAATCCGTAGCGACTCCCAGGGCGGCGATGCGATCCAAGAGCTCGTTTATGGAGGAGAGCTCCATTGGATCTAACTGCTCGGCAAGTTCTGAGCTGACATGAAGATTGTTTTCGATGGCTCGAGAGGTCATCGTCGGTGCAGAAGCCGAACAGGCGGTCATAAGAAAACCACCTAGCCGGAGGGTTTGGCCGACGGCCAAAGCTCCCTTAGAAACGGTGCCGTCTTTAAAGATGGGGCCAGGCATCCTTCCTGATGGCGATGACACAGAGGAACTCTCAATGAAAGCACCAATGTCGGTGTCAAAACCGGCGGATCTCGGGTAGGGGGTCCCGAACTGTGCGTCTAGGCCGGATGGTAACAGGAGGCAAGGGACACGAAGTTTTACCCAGGTTCGGGCCCTCTTCATGGAGGTAAAACCCTACGTCCTGCTTGATTAACATTGATGATATGGATAGTACAAGAGTAGATCTACCACGAGATCGAAGAGGCTAAACCCTAGAAGCTAGCCTATGGTATGATTGTTGTTCTGTATGTTGTCCTACGGACTAAAACCCTCCGGTTTATAAAGACACCGGAGAGGGTGAGGGTTACATAGAGTCGGTTACAATGGTAGGAGATCTATATATCCGTATCTCCAAGCTTGCCTTCCACGCCAAGGAAAGTCCCTTCCGGACACGGGACGAAGTCTTCAATCTTGTATCTTCATAGTCCAGGAGTCCGGCTGAAGGTATAGTCCTGCTATCCGGACACCCCCTAATCCAGGACTCCCTCACCTTGCTTGCATGATCGTGCAAGACATCACCCCTCTTCCTACTATTAACCCACATGGTGGGCCCATAACCCACAGTTCCACAGGATCGAAATCTGACTCTCCTGTACACCCCCTGTTCACAAGGTTGTGCCTCGTGCGTGGCCTCGTATATAATTCACGGACCACCTTCCTAGTGATCTAATTTGGTAACACACGCAATACTTATTCTGGTTGCTCTGGGCCCCTTTCACACTTTGTTTCAGGCATCGAACGATTGCCTACCCGTTCGAAACTTCTCGTGAAACCTTCTTATTTTGCTCTCGATGTTTTTCTTAAGTTCAATTCGAGAGATACTTTCTGCCGTATACCCTGAACTATCTACCAGATAATCATCCTTCTAAGGTTCATTTTTCCGAAGTTATCCCTTGACCCTTCGTAAGTACGGTGGAGTTTCGGAGGAAGGACAACAACTTCATCATGAAGCATTGATACCGAGAAATGAAGACATCAATGCTATGGATCAACCTCTTCGAGAAGAGCAACCAAGACCAAGATGAATCGTTAGAATTCCATAACGTATTCTTCCACCTTACACCTCTTAAATCTCGGGACGAGATTTCTTGTAGTGGAGGAGAATTGTGACGCCCAGGTAGTTAAGCTACAGTGAACCTCCGCTAATGATGCCACGTCACCTCGGTTACTGTGATAAACTCGCGTCAGTTCGAGACCTAGTTAAAAATTTCAAATTTTAAAGTAAAACCAAACAATAAAAGTTTTCAAATATTAAAACTAAAATGTTCGGAGTGAGCCAAATAATGCATAAGTAGTAATGGTGGAGAAGCCACATTGTTATAAAAGGTTTAAATGCACTTGGGTAATTAAAACAGTAGTTATAACAATTAAATAAATACGTATTGGATTTTATTAAATATTAAACTATTTTGTTTTGGGTTAATAATTACTATGAGCGTAGTATAATTATAAATGCAAGTTTAGGTACTAGTGATAATTTTTATAAAACAGAAACTAAGAGGAAGCTAAAAATAAATAGAAAAGAATAATAACTAAAAAGAAAAGAACAATCAGGAAAAAGAAATAGAAAGAGAAAGCCCCCACTGGGCCTCGACCCAGCCGGCCCCGTCGGCCACCCCACCAGGCCGGCCCAACCGGCCACTCTCCCCCCCCCCCCCCCCAACCCCCCCCCCCCCACCCCCCCCCTCCCCCCACGTCGCCCCACTCGCTCCCCCACCACTTCCCCCCTCGATTGGATCTGGATCGGGAGGATTCCCGATCCCCTCGCCCCTATACGTCGACGCCGGCACCCGGAGCTCCCCCACCGGCCTGCTTCCTCCTCTCCGTCGGCCTGCCTCCCCATCGCCGTCGTCCCCGTCGACCACCACGAGCACCACTTCCCCGTTCCCTGCTTTCCCCCGTGAGCTCACCCTCTCCCTCCTCTCTGTCTTCTCGTGCACCACCACGCGCACACGCGCCCGCTGCTCGTCGTCATTGTGCTCGCTCTGGCCACCCCTTGCATGCCATGCCTGCACCACTGCCCGCGTCCCTCTGCGCGCCGTCCTCCTGGTGCTCGCGGCCGACCAAATGGTCGCCGGAGTGGGCTGCTCCGTGCCTCACCGCGGCCAGCACACGACCAACGCGTCCCGTGCCCCCTCCTCGCCGCTGCGCTGCTGCGTGCCCCGGCGCACCCAACCAACCCCCGCACGCGCCGCTTGCCGTCTTCGCCGCCCCGCCCTCGGCCGCACCGGGGCCGCGCTGTGGCCACCCCCTTCCTTCCGCGAGGCGGCTCTGGCCACTGCTCGCCGTCATCCACCATTCGCCTCCCCTGCTCTGCAGCGCCCCGTCACCTTGGTGGCCTCGCCCCTCTGCGCCACCTTCAGTCACCGCCCGCTACCCCCTGCGGCTCCGGCCTAGCCTCCCCGCGGCCACTGCCGCAGCTCCTGCTGGGCCGCGGCCGAGCACCGCATCCGGCTGCTGTGGGCACCACCGCGGCCTCGCCCCGCTTCGGTCGTGGCCACGTCGTGGCCACCGCCCCCTGCTACTCCGGCACCCTGCCGGGTCCGCCGCCCCACGCGCCCCTAGGCGTGCGCCCACTCGGGCAGCGCCCGCACCCGCGATGCCCGTAGCACCGGAACCGCTAAGGCCCCGGGGGCCTATGACAGATGGGCCCCACGCCCAGAACGTTTTAACAAAAAAAGAGATTTAAAAAATAATAAATCAAATTAATTAATTAATTAAAGAATTAATTAAACTAATTAATCCTGATTAGATTAACCTAACCATTAATGAAACTAATTGACCCTGTTTAATTAACCCGCTAATTAAATGTGTCAATGACGAACGAGACCCACCTGTCAGGTTGACCAGGTCAACTGCTGACATCATGATGACGTCAGCAAGCACTATTCTAGATAATGTTGCATTAAAATAATTAAATAAATCATAAAAATGATTTAATCCTTTTAAAATTAATATAAAATAAACCATAGCTCGGATGAAAAAACTTTGTACATGAAAGTTGCTCAGAACGACGAGACGAATCTGGATACGCAGCCCATTCGTCCACCACACATCCCTAACAAATTGAACTCGCAACTTTCCCCCTCCAGTTCATCTGTCCGAAAATGCGAAACAACGGGAATACTTTCCCGGATGTTTTCCCCCTTCACCGGTACCACCTCGTACCGCGTTAGGGCACACTTGGCATCACGTTTTGTCATGTCATGTATCGTCATGCTTTTGTTTGCATTATATTTATTGTTTCTTCCCCCTCTTCTCTCGCTAGACACCGAGACCGACGTCGCTGCTACCCAGTACGGCTACGGTGTTGACGACCCCTCTCTCTTGCCAGAGCAACTAGGCAAGCCCTCCCCCTTGATCACCAGATATCGCCTACTCTTCTCTATACTGCTTGCATTAGAGTAGTGTAGCTTCTTACCGCTTTCCATTAATCCTATTCTGATGCATAGCCTGTCATTTTTGCTACAACTATTGATACCTTACCTGCAATCCTAAATGCTTAGTATAGGATGCTAGTTTACCATTAGTGGCCCTACATTCTTGTCCGTCTGCCATGCTATACTATCGGGCCGTGATCACTTGGGAGGTGGTCACGGGTATATACTTATAAATAATATATGATACTTGTGGTGACAAAAGACGAGTCGGCTCGAGGAGTACCCGCGGTTGATTCACGAATTGGGGGCTGGAAGGACATACTTTCCCGACAGCCCTCTGTGTGAATCTTTGTGGCGAAGCGACAGGGCAGGTTGAGACCACCTAGGAGAGAGGTGGGCCTGGCCCTGGATGACGTTTGCGGTTATTTCAAGATAACACATTTAACGAGATCTTGGTATTTGATCTGAGTCTGGCCACTGGCCTATACGCACTAACCATCTACGCGGGGACAGTTATGGGCACTCGACGTTGTGGTATCAGCCGAAGCCTTTGTGACATCAGCGACTGAGCGGCGCGCGCCGGGTTGGACTGGAACGCCTGCTCTTGTATAAGGGAGGCTAGGTCTGCTCTCTGGCCTCCCTCGCAACATGCAGGTGTGCAATGTGCGATGGGCCCAGACCCCTATGCCATAGGATTTAGACCGGCGTGCTGACCTCTCTGTTGTGCCTAGGTAGGGCTGCGACGTGTTGATCTTCCGAGGCCGGGCATGACCCAAAAAAGTGTGTCCGGACAAAGGGGATCAAGCGTGTTGGGAAATGTGGTGCACCCCTGCAGGGAAGTTAATCTATTCGAATAGCCGTGATCTTCGGTAACAGGACAACTTGGAGTTGTACCTTGACCTTATGACAACTAGAACCGGATTCTTAATAAAACACACCCTTCCAAGTGCCAGATACAACCCGGTGGTCGCTCTCTGATACGTCTCTGTCGTATCTACTTTTCCAAACACTTTTGCATTTGTTTTGGACTCTAACTTGTATGATTTGAATGGAACTAACCGGGACTGACGCTGTTTTCAGCAGAATTGCCATGATGTTGTTTTATGTGCAGAAAACAAAAGTTCTCGGAATGACCTGAACTCCATGGAATATCTTACAATAAATAATAAAAAATCCTCGCCAAAGATGAAGACCAGGGGGCCACACCCTTGCCACGAGGGTGGGGGGCGCCCCCTACCTCGTGGGCCCCCTGGAGACCTCCCGACTCCAACTCCAACTCTATATAACTGCTTTCGGGGAGAAACAAATAAGAGAGAAGAAATCATCGCGTTTTACGATACGGAGCCGCCGCCAAGCCCTAAAACCTCTCGGGAGGGCTGATCTGGAGTCCGTTCGGGGCTCCGGAGAGGGGAATCCGTCACCATCGTCATCATCAACCATCCTCCATCACCAATTTCATGATGCTCACCGCCGTGCGTGAGTAATTCCATCGTAGGCTTGCTGGACGGTGATGGGTTGGATGGGATCTATCATGTAATCGAGCTAGTTTTGTTAGGGTTTGATCCCTAGTGTCCACTATGTTCTGAGATTGATGTTGCTATGACTTTGCTATGCTTAATGCTTGTCACTAGGGCCCGAGTGCCATGATTTCAGATCTGAACCTATTATGTTTTCATCAATATATGAGTGTTCTTGATCCTATCTTGCAAGTCTATAATCACCTATTATGTGTTATGATCCGTTAACCCCGAAGTGACAATAATCGGGATACTTACCGGTGATGACCGTAGTTTGAGGAGTCCATGTTTTCACTATGTGCTAATGCTTTGTTCCGGTTCTCTATTAAAAGGATGCCTTAATATCCCTTAGTTTCCATTAGGACCCCGCTGCCATGGGAGGGTAGGACAAAAGATGTCGTGCAAGTTCTTTTCCATAAGCACGTATGACTATATTCGGAATACAGGCCTACATTACATTGACGAATTGGAGCTAGTTCTATGTCACCCTATGTTATGACTGTTACGTGATGAACCACATCCGGCATAATTATCCATCATTGATCCGATGCCTACGAGTTTCCATATACTGGTTTATGCTTATTTACTTTCCCGTTGCTATTGTTACAATCACTACAAAATACCAAAAACATTACTTTGCTTTCGTTACTCTTTTGTTACCGTTACCATCACTATCATATTACTTTGCTACTAAACACTTTGCTGCAGATACTAAGTTTCCAGGTGTGGTTGAATTGACAACTCAGCGGCTAATACTTGAGAATATTCTTTGGCTCCCCTTGTGTCGAATCAATAAATTTGGGTTGAATACTCTACCCTCGAAAGCTGTTGTGGTCCGCAATACTTGTGGGTTATCAAGACTATTTTCTGGCGCCGTTGCCGGGGAGCATAGCTCTATTCTTTGAGTCACTTGGGATTTATATCTGCTTATCATTATGAAGAACTTGAGAGATCCAAAAACCAAGATCTATTCCTCAACTACGAGAGGAGGTAAGGAACTGCCATCTAGCTCTGCACTTGATTCACCTTCTGTTATGAGTAAGCTTGCGACACCTAAACCTGCTTCTGCTATTCGTTCTGATATGTCGCATGCTATTGATGATGCTACTTCTGCTATGCATGATACTTATGATGAAACTACCTCTATGCCTGATACTACTATGCCACTTAGTGATTTTCTCGAGGAATGACTTGCTAGGGCTAGAGAGATTGAAAATATTGAATCTGATTATGATGATGAAAGTGATGATGAAGAATCACTTGTTATTCCTGAGGGTTATTTATTTGATCAAGAAGCTTCTTTAGCTATTTTAGCTTGCAAAGATAGATATGAACTCAAAAGGTTATTAGCTAAATGGAATAAGCAATCTCTAAATGCTAGGATGAGACCTGACCCTGCTTTTGCTACCTCACCTATCTGTGTTACTGATAAGGATTATGAATTCTTTGTTGATCCTGATATAATTACTTTGGTTGAATCTGATCCTTTTCATGGCTATGAATCTGAAACTGTTGTGGCACATCTTACTAAATTAAATGATATAACTACCCTGTTCACTAATGATGAGAGATCTCGCTACTTTTATATCCTTAAAATATTTCCGTTCTCATTAAAGGGTGATGCTAAGATATGGTTTAATTCTCTTGATCCTGGTTGTGTGCGTAGTCCCCAAGATATGATTTACTACTTCTCTGCTAAATATTTCCCTGCTCATAAGAAACAAGTTGCTTTAAAGAAATATACAACTTTGTGCAAATTAAAGAAGAGAGTCTCCCACAAGCTTGGGGGAGGCTTCTCAAGTTACTTAATGCTTTGCCTGATCATCCTCTTAAGAAAAATGAAATACTTGTTATCTTTTATAATGGACTAACCGATGCTTCTAGAGATTACCTGGATAGTTGTGCTGGTTCTCTTTTCAGGGAAAGAACACCGGATGAAGATGAGATTTTATTGAATAATATGTTGACAAATGAAAATAATTGGGCACCTCCTGAGCCAGCTCCTGAACCAGCTCCTGCTCCAATTAATGATCCTATTCTTAAACCAACTCCAAATAAGAGAGGTGTTCTATTTCTCAGTCCCGAAGATATGCAAGAGGCAAAGAAATCTATGAAAAAATGGTATTAAAGCTGAAGATGTTAAGAATTTACCTCCTATTGAAGAAAGACATGGTCTTAATTTACCGCCTGTCGAAGAAACATATGATCTTAATCCTTTATTTATTGAAGAACCTCTAGACCTCGATAACCCGACACAGGTAGTGAAGGTAAATTCTCTCTATAGATATGATAAAGCTGAAATCCCTCCTACTAAAATTGCTAGTCAATGCTTGGATGAGTTTGATAATTTTATGTTTAAGCAAGAAGACTTCAATGCTTATTTTCGTAGACAATTAAAACAAGATGTTGATATGATTAAATACTTGGGTGATTATATGGCTAATATTAGAGGTAAACTTAAACTTGTTAGCAAAAATGCTTCTATGGTTACCACTCAAGTAGAACAAGTACTTAAAGCTCAAAAAGAATTGCTCAATGAGATGAATAGTAAGAAAAATAATTATGCTGTTAAAGTGGCTACTAGAACTGGTAGAATGACTCAGGATCCTTTGTATCATGTAGGCCACCCTAAGAGAATTGAGCAAGATTCTCAGAGAAATAATATTGATGCACCTAGTTCCTCTAAAAGGAAGAAAAAGAAAAATGATAAAACTGTGCAAACTTCTAGTGAACCTATTGCTGAACCACCTGATAATCCAAATGGTATATCTATGTCTGATGCTAAAACACAATCTGGCAATGAACATGAACCTAATGAAAATGTTAATGATGATGTTCATAATGATGCTCAACCTAGTAATGATAATGATGTAGAAATTGAACCTGATGTTGATCTTGATAACCCACAATCAAAGAATCAACGTTATGATAAGAAAGACTTTGTTGCTAGGAAACATGGTAAAGAAAGAGAGCCTTGGGTTCAGAAACCCATGCATTTTCCTCCCAAAACATCCAAGAAAAAGGATGATGAGGATTTTGAGCGATTTGCTGAAATGATTAGACCTATCTTTTTGCGTATGCGATTGACTGATATGCTCAAAATGAATCCTTATGCTAAGTACATGAAAGATATTGTTACAAATAAAAGAAAGATACCAGAAGCTGAAATTTCCACCATGCTTGCTAATTATAATTTTAAGGGTGGAACACCAAAGAAACTTGGAGATCCAGGAGTACCCACTATACCATGCTCCATTAAAAGAAACTATGTTAAAACTGCTTTATGTGATCTTGGAGTCGGTGTTACTGTTATGCCTCTCTCTTTATATCGTAGACTTAACTTAAATAAGTTGACACCTACTGAAATATCTTTGCAAATGGCTGATAAATCAACTGCTATACCTGTCGGTATTTGTGAGGATGTGCCTGTTGTGGTTGCAAACGTTACTATTTTAACGGACTTTGTTATTCTTGATATTCCCGAGGACGATAGTATGTCTATTATTCTTGGAAGACCTTTTCTTAATACTGCAGGGGCTGTTATTGATTGCAACAAAGGCAATGTCACTTTTCATGTTAATGGTAATGAGCATACGGTACACTTTCCGAGGAAACAACCTCAAGTTCATAGTATCAATTCTATCGGAAAAATTCCATCGTTTATATTTGGAGGTTTTGAATTTCCTCTTCCTACTGTCAAGAAGAAATATGATATACTTATTATTGGGGATGTGCATATCCCCGTTGAGGTAACATAGTGTTATTCGAAATTTCTCCGGTTTCATGTTAATCGGAATGAGTTTGTTAACAAGACTTGATCAACCTTGTTAGTGGATTCCTTTTGACGAGCATGAGATGGATGAAACTAGAAGCACAACCTTCTGTACCCTCTCTATACTTTCTGTTATTTAGTTGAAATAAAGTGAAAATAAATATTTTACTGTCTGTTATCTGATTATCCATGCAATATAAAAATACCTCGAAAATAAAAGTTCTCCAAATGCCCTGAAAATTAAATATGATTTTTATAGAATATTTGAGGATTTATGGTGTAAAGAACACACCAGGGGGGCCAACCACCTTGCCACAAGGGTGGAGGGCGCGCCCCCTGCCTCGTGGGCCCACGGTGGCCCTCCTCCACTTATTCCTGCACCCATCTTCTTCTTCCTCCCACAAACACTAAAAACCAGCTCAAACCCGAGTCCAAGCTCGTTTTGCTACCATTTTCGATCTCCTTGCTCAAAGCACCTCTCACAAAACTGCTTGGGGAGATTGTTCCTTGGTATGTGACTCCTCCATTGGTCCAATTAGTTTTTGTTCTAGTGCTTTATTCATTGCAAATTTTTGCTTCTTAGGTGACCCTGTTCTTGAGCTTGCATGTCAAATTTATATGGTCAAAAGTAGTTTTGATGCATGATATAGGCTCTAGACACTTGTAGGAGTAGTTGCTATCAATATTATTGAGTTTGGTTTACTTTTATTTTGAAGTTACTAAAAATTTCAGAATTTTTCAGAAAATGATGAGGAGATTATTGAGGGGCTCATCGAGCCAAAGCTCGAAGGAAAAGGCACCGAAGCCTAAGTATAATTTGCCGCGCACCGCGGAGGTTCGGGCGTGTGAATGGCCTACCGAGGATTCTTGAGAGCAGCCGAGATTTATGAAGATTTTCATGAATTGGCTCATACTGCAGGCCTCACCGGTTTCCTCCACGACCAATGCGATCAGTATCTCTTACTCACAAATACCTTTGTGCAAAACTTTCATTTCCATTCTAGGAACTCACCACCTATGATGGAGTTTCATTTATATGATGAGCATAAGGAGATGTCACTTTATGATTTTTTTTGGGGTTTGTTTAGTCCCTTTTGAGGGTAAGACAGAAGAACCACATCGTGATGATGTGGAGGGATTCATTAATACTATCACTGTAGGGGAAACTAGGAAGGTTTCCGATGCACGAATCAGTAGCATACATTTTTCTGTCTTACGTTACTTTGCATTATTTGCTAGTCGTTGCTTAATTGGTCGCGGAAATTGTGGAAACCTTAGTATCCCTGATATTATTATTTTGCTCCAAGGTTTATACAGTGGTAACACTTTTAGTATGGGCGGCATTATTGCTAGACGTTAAGTATGAACCGTATTAACGGTCCCATCTTTGGAGGCATCTATGCTACACGCCTAGCTGCACATTTTAACATACCTATTAGGCATGCTAAGAAGGAAGAAAAAGTGCTACCTCGTGTTTATTTAGATTATAAAAGTATGGTAGCACATGATTTTATTATTAAGAATAGGGCAGGAGAGCTTAAATATCAATTATTCTTTAATAAACATCATCCTGAGACTATTACCTTGCCTTCTCCTTCTTTGTTTGATTTGACTGTAGGCACGTACCTTGTTCCGTTGACGGCTATCCATGCCGACCAGAACCCTGCACCAGCCGAGGAGCCAGAACCGGAACCACAATTTGATCCTTCACGACAGTCTAACTATCAGTGGGATCTGGAGATGATTGCCAGCCAGTGGCAATCGGAGCCCTCTTCTTCCTCATCGCAGTACGACCCCAACTATTATTATGGATATCAGCCAGGCCAGCCGTGGCCATACACCAACTTAGGCCAAAAGCCTAAGCTTGGGGGAGTACGTATTTCTCACCGGCATTACATTTATGTTCACACACACTCATTGCTAGATGTTGGTGCTCATACTTTTTCATTGTATCATCCATGCTAGTTTATTTCCTTTTATGCTTTCTTCTTGTGTGTTTAATAAACCTTAAGAAAAACCAAAAAATTAGTTGTAGCTTTTAATTAATTTACTTTCCATGCTTGTAGTAGTGATTAAAAAGAAAACCCAAAAATATTTCCTGATCTTCTTTTGCTTGTTGGGAGCTTTCCCGTGTAAATAGTTTTATTTCTTTTCTTTTCTTTGGGGGTCAGTAGGAGAAGACCATGATTAAATTGTTGATGTGGCTCTTATATGCTTTATTGTTGATTTAACCAAGAGCCCATATTGCTTTGTCTTCCCCTATTTATTGAATGCTCGCAGATTCTAGCTTAGTCCAATGCACGTGCACTCTTATTATTATTCACATCGTTCGGTCGTGCAAGTGAAAGGCAATTATGATGATATATGATGGACTGACACGAGATGAGAAAAGCTGGTACGAACTCGACCTCTTTTGTTTTTGTAAATATGATGAGTTCATCGTTCTTGATTCAGCTTGTTATGAATAAACATGTTTGCAATGACAATTAGAGATCACAGTTGCTTGTGCCATGCTTGATTAGCTATGAGTTATAATGGTTTACCTTGCGTGCCAACATGCTATTAAAATGGTTATGATGTGGTATGATAGGGTGGTATCCTCCACTGAATGATTTAAGTGACTTGACTTGGCACATGTTCATGCATGTAGTTGAAACAAATCAACATAGCCTTCATGATATTTATGTTCATGGTGGATTATATCCTACTCATGCTTGCACCCAATGTTTATTAATTTCAATGCATGTACATGGCTGTTGTCGCTCTCTAGTTGGTCGCTTCCCAGTCTTTTGCTAGCCTTCACCTGTACTAAGCGGGAATACTGCTTGTGCATCCAATCCCTTAAACCCCAAAGTTATTCCAGATGAGTCCACTATACCTTCCTATATGCGGTATCTACCTGCCGTTTCAAGTAAATTTGTATGTGCCAAACTCTAAACCTTCAAATAATCATCATGTTTTGTATGCTCGAATAGCTCATGTGTCAACTAGGGCTGCCTGTATCTTCCATGCTAGGCGGGGTTTTCTCAAGAGGAGTGGACTCCGCTCCTCACTCACGAGATAAATGGCTAGTCACCGGGATGCCCAGTCCCATGCTTTATGCAAACTAACTCAAAATAATTGCAAACAAACTCCCCCTGGGACTTGATGTATGTTGGAGGCACTCGTTGTTTCGAGCAAGCCATGGATTGATGTTTGTTGGTGGAGGAGGAGTATAAACTTTACCATTCAGTTTGGGAACCGCCTATAATGCGTGGAGCAGGGAAGATATCGCCATCTCTTGGTTGTTATGCTGACAATGAAAGTATACCACTCAAAATATTATTCACCTCTATTTCAAAACCGAGCTCTGGCACCTCTACAAATCCCTGATTCCCTCTGCGAAGGGCCTATCTATTTACTTTTATGTTGAGTCATCACCCTCTTATTAAAAAGCACTAGCTGGAGAGCGTAGCTGTCATTTGCATTCATTATTGTTAGTTTACATTGTGTGTGACTATGATTGGATCTCTTTTACCATGAATTACAATGTCTAGTCAGTCCTTGATCTTTAAAGGTGCTCTGCATTTATGTTTTGCGGTCTCAGAAAGGGCTAGCGAGATACCATCTTGTTATATCATATTATAATTGTTTTGAGAAAGTGTTGTCATCTGAGATTTATTATTATGGCTTGCTAGTTGATTATGCTATTCATATGGGTAATCATCAGACCTGAGAATTATTGCAAATGTGGTTAGTTATGATCTTTGCTGAAAACTTGAATGCTAGCTTGACATATTTGTAACAACAAGAGCAAACTGAGTTTGTAAAAGTTTGTTCTTTATTTCTTTCAGTTTGTCAACTGAATTGCTTGAGGACAAGCAAGGGTTTAAGCTTGGGGGAGTTGATACGTCTCCGTCGTATCTACTTTTCCAAACACTTTTGCCCTTGTTTTGGACTCTAACTTGTATGATTTGAACGGAACTAACCTGGACTGACGTTGTTTTCAGCAGAATTGCCATGATGTTGTTTTATGTGCAGAAAACAAAAGTTCTCGGAATGACCTGAAACTCCACGGAATATCTTACAATAAATAATAAAAATTCTCGCCAAAGATGAAGACCAGGGCGCCCACACCCTTGCCACGAGGGTGGGGGGCGCCCCCCCTAGAGCGCGCCCCCTACCTCATGGGCCCCCTGGAGACCTCCCGACTCCAACTCCAACTCTATATAAATGCTTTCGGGGATAAAAAAATAAGAGAGAAGAAATCATCGCGTTTTACGATACGGAACCGCCGCCAAGCCCTAAAACCTCTCGAGAGGGATGATCTGGAGTCCGTTCGGGGCTCCGGAGAGGGGGATTCGTCGCTGTCGTCATCATCAACCATCGTCCATCACCAATTTCATGATGCTCACCGCCGTGCGTGAGTAATTCATCATAGGCTTGCTGGATGGTGATGGGTTGGATGAGATTCACCATGTAATCAAGTTAGTTTTGTTAGGGTTTGATCCCTAGTATCCACTATGTTCTGAGATTAATGTTGCTATGACTTTGCTATGCTTAATGCTTGTCACTAGGGCCCAAGTGCCATGATTTCAGATCTGAACCTATTATGTTTTCATCAATATATGAGAGTTCTTGATCATATCTTCCAAGTCTATAGTCACCTATTATATGTTATGATCCATTAACCCCAAAGTGACAATAATCGGGATACTTACCGGTGATGACCGTAGTTTGAGGAGTTCATGTATTCACTATGTGCTAATGCTTTATTCCGGTTCTCTATTAAAAGGAGGCCTTAATATCCCATAGTTTCCATTAGGACCCCGCTGCCACGGGAGGGTGATAACCCACAAGTATAGGGGATCGCAACAGCTTTCGAGGGTAGAGTATTCAACCCAAATTTATTGATTCGACACAAGGGGAGCCAAAGAATATTCTCAAGTATTAGCAGCTGAGTTGTTAATTGAACCACACCTGGAAACTTAGTATCTGCAGAAAGGTGTTTAGTAGCAAAGTAATATGATAGTGGTGGTAGCAGCAACAAAAGTAAAGACAGCAAAAGTAATGCTTTTGGTATTTTGTAGTGATTGTAACAGTAGCAGCGGGAAAGTAAATAAGCGTAAACTAGTATATGGAAAACTCGTAGGCACCGGATCAGTGATGGATAATTATGCCGGATGCAGTTCATCATGTAAGAGTCATAACATAGGGTGACACAGAACTAGCTCCAATTCCTCAATGTAATGTAGGCATGTATTCCGTATATAGTCATACGTGCTTATGGAAAAGAACTTGCATGACATCTTTTGTCCTACCCTCCCGTGGCAGCGGGGTCCTATTGGAAACTAAGGGATATTAAGGCCTCCTTTTAATAGAGAACCGGAACAAAGCATTAGCACATAGTGAATACATGAACTCCTCAAACTATGGTCATCACCGGGAGTGGTCCGATTATTGTCACTTCGGGGTTGCCGGATCATAACACATAGTAGGTGACTATAGACTTGCAAGATAGGATCAAGAACTCACATATATTCATGAAAACATAATAGGTTCAGATCTGAAATCATGGCACGCCGGCCCTAGTGACAAGCATTAAGCATAGCAAATTCATAGCAACATCAATCTCAGAACATAATGGATACTAGGGTTCAAACCCTAACAAAACTAACTCGATTACATGATAAATCTCATCCAACCCATCACCGTCCAGCAAGCCTACGATGGAATTACTCACGCACGGCGGTGAGCATCATGAAATTGGTGATTGAGGATGGTTGATGATGACGACGGCGACGAATCCTCCTCTCCGGAGCCCCGAACGGACTCCAGATCAGCCCTCCCGAGAGGTTTTAGGGCTTGGCGGTGGCTCCGTATCGTAAAACGCGATGATTTCTTCTCTCTGATTTTTTTCTCATCGAAACTCAATATATGAAGGTGGAGTTGGAGTCGGAGACGCAACAGGGGGCCCATGAGGTAGGGGGGCGCGCCCTAGGGGGGGCGCGCCCCCCACCCTCGTGAGAAGGGTGGCCCCCCTGGTCTTCATCTTTGGCAAGGATTTTTTATTGTTTTTTCTAAGATGTTCCGTGGAGTTTCAGGTCATTCCGAGAATATTTGTTTTCTGCACATAAAAGAACACCATGGTAATTCTGCTGAAAACAACGTCAGTCGGGTTAGTTCCATTCAAATCATACAAGTTAGAGTCCAAAACAAGGGCAAAAGTTTTTGGAAAAGTAGATACGACGGAGACGTATCAACTCCCCCAAGCTTAAACCCTTGCTTGTCCTCAAGCAATTCAGTTGACAAACTGAAAGAAAGAAAGAAAAACTTTTACAAAGTCTGTTTGCTCTTGTTGTTGTAACTATGTCAAGCCAGCATTCAAGTTTTCAGCATTGATCATAACTAACCACATTTGCAATAATTCCCAGGTCTCATAATTACTCATATCAATAGCATAATCAACTAGCAAGCCATAATAATAAATCTCGGATGACAACACTTTCTCAAAACAATCATAATATGATATAACAAGATGGTATCTCGCTAGCCCTTTCTGAGACCGCAAAACATAAATGCAGAGCACCTTTAAAGCTCAAGGACTGACTAGACATTGTAATTCATGGTAAAAGAGATCCAATCAAAGTCATACCCAATATAAACTAACAGTAATGAATGCAAATGACAGCTGTGCTCTCCAGCTAGTGCTTTTTAATAAGAGGGTGATGACCCAACATAAAAGTAAATGGATAGGCCCTTCGCAGAGGGAATCAGGGATTTGTAGAGGTGCCAGAGCTCGGTTTTGAAATAGAGATAAATTGTATTTTGAGCGATATACTTTCATTGTCAACGTAACAACTAAGAGATGGCGATATCTTCCATGCTAAACACATTATAGGCGGTTCCCAAACAGAATGGTAAAGTTTATACTCCCCCTCCACCAACAAGCATCAATCCATGGCTTGCTCGAAACAACGAGTGCCTCCAACATACATCAGGTCCCAGGGGGAGTTTTGTTTGCAATTAATTTTGATTTAGTTTGCATAAAGCATGGGACTGGGCATCTCGGTGACCAGCCATTTTCTCGTGAGTGAGGAGCGGAGTCCACTCCTCTTGAGAATAACCCGCCTAACACGGAATATAAGGACAACCTTGGTTGATATATGAGCTATTCGAGCATACAAAACAGAATGTTTGTTTGAAGGTCTAGAGTTTGGCACATACAAATTTACTTGGAACGACAAGTAGATACTGCATATAGGAAGGTATAGTGGACTCATCTGGAATAACTTTGGGGTTTAAGGGATTGGATGCACAAGCAGTATTCCCGCTTAGTACAAGTGAAGGCTAGCAAAAGACTGGGAAGCGACCAACTAGAGAGAGACAACAGCCATGTACATGCATTAAAATTAATAAACATTGGATGCAAGCATGAGTAGGATATAATCCACCATGAACATAAATATCGTGAAGGCTATGTTGATTTGTTTCAACTACATGCGTGGACATGTGCCAAGTCAAGTCACTTAAATCATTCAAAGGAGGATACCACCCCATCATACCACATCATAACCACCTCAATAGCATGTTGGCACACAAGGTAAACCATTATAACTCATAGCTAATCAAGCATGGCACAAGCAACGATGATCTCTAATTGTCATTGCGAACATGTTTATTCATAATAAGCTGAATCAAGAACGAGGGGCTCATCATATTTACAAAAACAAAAGAGGTCGAGTTCACACCAGCTTTTCTCATCTCAGTCAGCCCATCATATATCATCATAATTGCCTTTCACTTGCACAACCGAATTGTGTGAATAATAATAAGAGTGTACATGCATTGGACTAAGCTGGAATCTGAGAGCATTGAATAAACAGGAGAAGACAAGGCAATATGGGCTCTGGGTTAAATCAAGAATAATGCATATAGGAGCCACTTCAACAATTCAATTATGGTCTTCTCCTACTGACCCCCAAAGAAAAGAAAAGAAATAAAAATATTTACACGGGAAAGCTCCCAACAAGCAAAAGAAGAACGGGAAATATTTTTGGGTTTTCTTTTTTTAGTTATTACTACTACAGCAGAAAAATAAACTACTACTAATTTTTTTAGTTTTTCTTAAGGTTTAACAAACACACAAGAAGAAAGCAGGAAAAAGAAAATAAACTAGCATGGATATTACAGTGAAAAAGTATGAGCACCAACATCTAGCAATGAGTGTGTGTGAACATAAATGTAATGTCGGTGAGAAATACGTACTCCCCCAAGCTTAGGCTTTTGGCCTAAGTTGGTCTATGGCCACGGCTGGCCTGGCGGATATCCATAATAATAGTTGTTGGGGTCGTACTATGAAGAGGAAGGATAGTTGGGATCATACTGTGATGAAGAAGAAGACTCTGACTGCCACTGGCTGACAGTCATCTCTGGATCCCAAGAATAAGCAGATTGTCGTGGAGGCTCATCTTGTGGCTCCTGTTCCGGGGCTGATGCAGGATTCTTGTAAGATTGGACGGCAGCCCACGTAACGAGGTAGGGTCCTACAAAATTAAACAAAGAAGGGGCAGGCAACGTAATAGTTTCAGGATGATGTTTGTTAAAGAACAATTGATACTTAAGCTCTCCTGCCCTATTCTTAACAATAAAATCATGTGCCACCATACTTTTATGATCTAGATAAACACGGGGCAGCACCTTTTTCTTCCTTCTCAGCATGCCTAATAGGTAAGTTAAAATATGCAGCTAGGCATGTGGCATAGACGCCTCCAAAGATGGGACCCTTAGTACGGTTCATAATTAACCGTCTAGCAATAATACCGCCCATACTAAAAGTGTTATCACTGTATAAACCGTGGTGCAGAATAATTATATCAGGGATACTAAGGTCTCCACTGTTTCCACGGCCAATTAAACAACGACTGGCAAATAATGCAAAGTAACGTAAAACAGGAAAATGTATGCTAGTGATTCGTGCATCGGAAACCTTTCTAGTTTCTCCTACAGTGATAGTATCAATAAACCCAGCCACATCATCATGATGTGGTTCTTCTGTCTTGCCCTCAAAAGGGATTAAACAAATCCGACAGAAATCATAAAGTGACATCTCCTTATGCTCATCATATAAATGAAACTCCACCGTAGGTGGTGAGTTCCTAGAATGAAAATGAAAGTTTTGCACAAAAGTATTTGTGAGTAAGAGATACTGATCGCATTGGTCTTGGAGGAAAGCGGTGAGGCCTGCATTGTGAGCCAATTCATGAAAATCTTCATAGATACCAGCTGCTCTCAAGAAATCTTCAGAAGGCCATTCACACGCCCGAATCTCCGCGGTGCGCGGCAAATTATACTTAGGCTTCGGTGCCTTTTCCTTCGAGCTTTGGCTCGATGAACCCCTCAAAAATCTCCTCATTATTTTTCTGAAACAATCTGAAATTTTTAGTAACTTCAAACAAAAATGAACCAACTTCAATAAAACTGATAGCAACTACTCCTACAAGTGCCTAGAGCCTATATCAAGCATTCGAACTACTTAGAACCATATAAATTTGACATGCAAGCTCAAGAACATGGTCACCTATGCAGCACAAATTTGCAAAGAATCAAGCTTTTAAATATCGGCCGCAATATCGGCCGCAATATCGGTTTTGACTGCCCACCGATACGAAGCTATGTTATTGTTTCCAGAATTGTGTTTCTCAACTTACCGGCCGCAATATCGCTGGTCAGCCCGCAATTTCAGGCCGATACATGTCTGACCGATATGGACGATATGTAAAAGTGGCCCAATTTACATAAACTGGATGAGCCCAGCCCACAAACGTGCACAAGCCTGCCTAGTACTAATAGACCTAGGTCTTTTTCTTGGCGTACTAGTACACAACAGTGGCGACGGCTGCGGCAGCTGCGATCCTGAACGTTTTCCCCTGGCGGCCGCCGGCTGCGACGGCGGACGGGTAACTACACGACGTTCTGCTTTGCTCTCCGGCTGGAACCCTACTCCATCCTTGCCATTAGTTCCTTTGGCGTCCATCATCTACAACGGTACAACCTTCTCTGGCAAGCTGTAAATCCACGAGCTTCAAGCAAGTAGTGATGGCTGTTGGGTGCTGGCCCTCGTCTCGCTCGCCGGCGGCGGACACAGACACGCGCAAGCTAGTTCAGTTTCTACCACGCACACACGAAGCAGAGGAAAAATAGAGCACTTGTTCAGTTTTGAAAGAGAGAGAGAGAGTACAAATATATTCGCATTCAGGTTTAAGCAAACAGTGCAAATGCGCATTCAGGTTTAAGCATAGAGTACGAGTGTGCATTCTGTCCTCAAGTCCGTATTGCCTCATTGCTTGAATGCTTCTTGCGTCTAGCACTAGTACACTATTTCTTTTGCTTATGGCTTATTAAGTGGCTTTGTTTTGTTGCGTCTAGTACTAGTACACTAGTTCTTTGTTTATATTTATGGCTTATTAATCAGGAATATTTTTTGTAATTTCTTAGATCATCATGTCAGCGAGTGCGACTTCATCAGCAACACAGGAAGGAGTGTCAGCCAAAAATAAGCCAAAAAAGGATTCAGCTTGGGAGTATGCATTTTCGCCAAGTGAGAAGCACCCGAACAATGTTGGATGTAATTTCTGTAAAAGTATCTTCAGTGGAGGAATCACCAGGATGAAGCAACATTTAGCTGGATTGAGAGGCCAGGTTACCCCATGCACACAAGTTCCTCAAGATGTTAGGGATAAGATGAAGACTATCCTTGAGGCAGCAGAACAAAAGAAACTAGATAAAGAAGAAGAGTTGAACAAACTTAGAAGTCAGGTTCATATTGCTGAGGAGGATGACGATGAGCAAGATCAATCAACCAGTTTAGTGCGAAAGAGGTCTTTGAATAAAGGACCACTTGACTGTTATCGTGAGAAACCAGAAGAAACTCGTGGAAAAGGAAAGAATTCTCGGACTAGCACTCAAACCACACTAAATGAAACATACAAGTTGAAGGAGAAACAGAGAACTCATGAATACATTGCAGATTGGTTTTACCAAGCTGGAATTCCATTAAATGCCGTTCGCCTTGATTCATTCGATTTAATGATAGAAGCTATTGGACAATACGGCCCACGATTGAAGAAGCCATCTCCTTATCAGCTTGGCACTCCTTTGTTGGAGAACAGAGTCAAATCACTAGATGAATATGCAAATGCACACAAGGAGGCATGATCGTTGACTGGATGCTCTCTTTTGACAGATTCTTGGACAGATCGACGGGGAAGAAGCCTAATGAACTTGGTATCTCATTCTGCTAGAAGCGTGTGGTTTCTCCGAGCTATAGATGCTTCCGCAGATGTTCATGATGCTAATTACATCTATTCTTTGGTACACTCATGCATAGATGAAATTGGTTCGGAGAAGGTTTTACAAGTAGTGACCGATAATGCTTCAAATAACATGGCTGCAGCAAAGTTACTAAAACAGAAATATCCTCAGATATTTTGGACTGCTTGTGCGGCACATACCATTGATCTAATGCTTGAGGACATTGCTAAGAAGCCTGCTATCCAGAATACAATTAAGAAAGCAAAGTCTATTACATGTTACATTTATGCCCACACTAGAGTGTTGTCTATGATGCGTTCTTTTACCGGTGATCGTGATTTAGTTCGAGCTGGAACGACTCGGTTTGCCACTTTCTACCTTAATTTGAAAAGTCTGTATGACAAAAGAAAAGAACTGAAAGAAATGTTCGGATCAACAAAGTGGAGCGACTCTAGATTTGCTAAGCAAAAAGCAGGAAAAGTTATTGCTAAGTTGGTCATGGGCAACGATTTTTGGTCATCAATTTTGTGACTTATAAACTATTTTGAGCCACTAGCATTTGTACTTAGAAGGGTGGATGGAGATGTTCCTGCTATGGGTTACCTTTATGGTGATCTTGAAAATGCAAAAAAGGAAATTGCTGTCCGTTTTGATGGACATGCAAAGAAATATGGTTTCATTTGGGATATTATAGACGAAAGGTGGAACGACAAACTCAAGACTCCATTGCATAAAGCTGGATATTACTTGAATCCATTATTTTATTATGAGAACAAGGCAGAGTTGGAGGAAGAGGTTTTCGTCGCAGCAGTTGTACAGTGTGTAGGTCGCGTGTACCATGATAATGACAAATTACAAGACATGATTGTTGCCCAGCTAAATATGTACACTAATGGCACTGATTCTTTTGGCTCTGCAATGGCTATTCGACAAAGGAAAAGTACATATCACCCCAGGTAAAATCTCTATCTCTCTCTTTCTGGTTTCAACAATATTTATCTTGTCAAATTTCTAACTTAAATTCGGTTATATTTGCAGCAAATTGGTGGGCGGCACATGGCACGGATGCAAAGGAATTAAGAAAGATGGCTATCAAGATTCTAAATTTGACGTGTAGCTCATCTGCATGTGAAAGGAATTGGAGTGCATTTGAGAGGGTACGCACATCACTTACTTTATGCACTACCTTTTCATGTAGCGTATTGTGCTTCTTAGATCTTAATGGCTGCTTAATTGTAGGTCCATACCAAGAAAAGGACGAGATTAACACAGAAGAGATTGAATTCTCTTGTCTATGTCATGTTTAACAAGAGGCTTCAGTGGAAGTATGCTCAAAGGAAGAGAGACCCATTAGCTGTAAAGTTTGTTGATGATGAACCACCGAATGAGTGGATTGAAGGGGAGGCGACCGTTGAAGGGCAGCAGCAAGAAAATATTGTTGAAGAACAAGATGGAGAAGGTGAAAATGCATCTGATTATGATGGTGAACAAGATGAACCGGCTCAGGCTGGCGTAAATGAGAAGAAGAGAGCACTGAGCAAAGGTTCGTCGAGCAAGTCAAAGAGAGCCCGCACCATGGAGGCTGAAGAAGAGTCTTCTGACTGTGACGAAGATGATACAGCCATGAAGTTGATGGACGATTCTTCAAGTGATGATGGAGAGAATGAGGACAATTTCCTTGATGATGACTAAAATCTACAATGAAGCGACTAGATCAATATTTACTATTATGCCCACACGCACTTAATTGAAATATGTTTGAACTATTTACTCGTGAATCGTGATGCACTTGAACTGGATATGGAGTTTATGACTTTATGTGTTAATTTGTTTCATCCTATGCTTTTTTCTTACTGTTTTGGTTATTACATGCCTGAGAACCAATTTTTCGTACATGTGAATTCGGCATGCAGGATGTGTGTTCAATTTTATCTCCATGGTTTACTCCATATTATATTAAAAATGCATGGAAAGTATAACACTTAAGATAGAAAATTATAGACCAATTTTAATTTCCGATATAACTACATATCGTCCGATATATCACCCGATATCCGATATCCGATATGTCAAGGGCAATCCGATACGAACCCGATATCCGCAATTTTGAACCTTGCAAAGAATAGAGCACTAGAACAAAAAATAATTGGACCAATGGAGGAGTCACATACCAAGGAACAATCTCCCCAAGCAGTTTTGCGAGAGGTGCTTTGAGCAACGAGATTGAAAATCGCAGCAAAAGTGGCTGGAACTCGTGCTTGAGTTGGTTTTTCGGGTTTGTGTGAGATAGAGGAAGAAGATGGGTGCAGGGATAAGTGGAGGAGGGCCATCGTGGGCCCACGAGGCAGGGGGCGCGCCCTATAGGGGGGCGCGCCCACCACCCTCGTGGCTAGGTGGCAGCTCTTCCCGCGGTAATTTTTGCACAGTAAATCCTCAAATATTCCCGAAAAAATCATATTAAATTGGCATGTCATTCTGATGACTTTTATTTTCGGGATATTTTTATATTGCACGGGTAAGTCAGGAAACAGACAGAAAAATACTATTTTTTTCTATATTTAATATAAATAACAGAAAATATAGAGTGGGTACAGAAGGTTGTGCTTCTAGTTTCATCCATCTCATGCTCATCAAAAAGAATCCACTAACAAGGTTGATCAAGTCTTGTTAACAAACTCATTCCGATAATCATGAAACCGGAGAAATTTCGAATAACATTAAGTTACCTCAACGGGGATATGCACATCCCCAATAATAAGAATATCATATTTCTTCTTGACAGTAGGAAGAGGAAATTCAAAACCTCCAAATATAATCGATGGAATTTTTCCAATAGAGTTGATACTATGAACTTGAGGTTGTTTCCTCGGAAAGTGTACCATATGCTCATTACCATTAATATGAAAAGTGGCATTGCCTTTGTTGCAATCAATAACAGCCCCTCCAGTATTAAGAAGTGGTCTTCCAAGAATAATAGACATACTATCATCCTCGGGAATATCAAGTATAACAAAGTCCGTTAAAATAGTAACGTTCGCAACCACAACAGGCACATCCTCACAAATACCGACAGGTATAGCAGTTGATTTATCAGCCATTTGCAAAGATATTTCAGTAGGTCAGCTTATTCAAGTCAAGTCTACGATATAAAGAGAGAGGCATAACACTAACACCGGCTCCAAGATCACATAAAGCAGTTTTAATATAATTTCTTTTAATGGAGCAAGGTATAGTAGGTACTCCGGGGTCTCCAAGTTTCTTTGGTATTCCACCCTTAAAAGTATAATTAGCAAGCATGGTGGAAATTTCAGCTTCTGGTATCTTTCTTTTATTAGTAATGATATCCTTCATATATTTAACACCAGAATTTGTTTTGAGCACATCAGTTAATCGCATACGCAAAAAGATAGGCCTAATCATTTCAGCAAAGCGCTCAAAATCCTCATCATCTTTTTTCTTGGATGGTTTCGGAGGAAAAGGCATGGGTTTCTGAACCCAAGGTTCCCTTTCTTTACCATGTTTCCTAGCAACAAAGTCTCTTTTATCATAACGTTGATTCTTTGATTGTGGGTTATCAAGATCAACATCAGGTTCAATTTCTACATCATTATCATTACTAGGTTGAGCATCATCATGAACATCATCATTAATATTTTTACTAGGTTCATGTTCATTACCAGATTGTGTTTCAGCATCAGACATAGAAATATCATTTGGATTATCAGGTGGTTCAGAAATAGGTTCACTAGAAGTTTGCACAGTTCTATCATTTTTCTTCTTCTTCTTTTTAGAAGAACTAGGAACATCAATATTATTTCTTTGAGAATCTTGCTCGATTCTATTAGGGTGGCCTTCAGGATACAAAGGTTCCTGGGTCATTCTACCAGTTCTAGTAGCCACTCTAATAGCATAATCATTTTTCTTACTATTCATTTCATCAAGCACTTCTTTTTGAGCCTTAAGTACTTGTTCTACTTGAGTGGTAACCATAGAAGCATGTTTGCTAACAAGTTTAAGTTCACCTTTAATATTAGCCATATAATCACCCAAGCGTCTAATCATATAAGCATTTTCTTTTAGTTGTCTACCAAAACAAGCATTGAAGTCGTCTTGCTTAAACCTAAAGTTATCAAACTCTTCCAAGCACTGACTAGCAATTTTAGTAGGAGGGACTTCACCTTTATCATATCTATAGAGAGAATTTACCTTTACTACCTGTGTCGGGATATCGGGATTAGGAGGTTCTTTAGTAAATAAATAATTAAGATCATATGTTTCTTCAACAGGCGGTATATTAAGACCATGTATTTCTTCAATAGGAGGTAAATTCTTAACGTCTTCAGCTTTAATACCTTTTTCTTTCATAGATTTCTTTGCCTCTTGCATATCTTCGGGACTGAGAAATAAAACACCTCTCTTCTTCAGAGTTGGTTTAGGAATGGGCTCAGTAATTGGAGTAGGAGCTGGCTCAGGAGTTGGCTCAGGAGGTGCCCAATTATTTTCATTTGTCAACATATTATTCAATAGAATTTCAGCTTCATCCGGTGTTCTTTCCCTGAAAAGAGAACCAACACAACTATCCAGGTAATCTCTGGAAGCATCAGTTAGTCCATTATAAAAGATATCAAGTATTTCAGGTTTCTTAAGAGGATGATCAGGCAAATCATTAAGTAACTTGGAAGCCTCCCCCAAGCTTGTGGGAGACTCTCTTCTTTAATTTGCACAAAGTTGTATATTTCCCTCAAAGCAGCTTGTTTCTTATGAGCAGGGAAATATTTAGCAGAGAAGTAATAAATCATATCCTGGGGACTGCGCACACAACCAGGATCAAGAGAATTAAACCATATCTTAGCATCACCCTTTAATGAGAACGGAAATATTTTTAGTATATAAAAGTAACGCGATCTCTCATCATTAGTAAACAGGGAAGCTATATCATTTAACTTAGTAAGATGTGCCACAACAGTTTCAGATTCATAGCCATAAAACGGATCAGATTCAACCAAAGTAATTATATCAGGATCAACAAAGAATTCATAATCTTTATCAGGAACACATATAGGTGAAGTAGCAAAAGCAGGGTCAGGTCTCATTTTATCTCTAAGTGATTCTTTGTTCCATTTAATTAATAACCTCTTAAGCTCATATCTATCTTTGCAAGCAAAAATAGCGGCAAAAGATTCCATATCAAAAAGATAACCCTCGGGAATAACAGGCATGTTTTCATCATCACTATCATCATCGGATCCAGATTCAATTATTTCTTTTTCTCTAGCCCTAGCAATTTTTTCATCAAGAAATTCACTAAGGGGCACAGTAGTATCAGGCATACAAGCAGTTTCATCATAAGTATCATGCACAGCAGAAGTGGCATCATCCATGACATGCGACATATCAGAACAAATAGCAGAAGCAAGTGTAGGTGTCGCTAACTTACTCATAACAGAAGGTGAATCAAGTGCAGAGCTAGATGGCAGTTCCTTACCTCCCCTCGTAGTTGAGGGATAGATCTTGGTTTTTGGATCTCTCAAGTTCTTCATAGTGTCCAGCAGATATAAATCCCAAGTGACTCAAAGAATAGAGCTATGCTCCCCGGCAACGGCGCCAGAAATTAGTCTTGATAACCCACAAGTATAGGGGATCGCAACAACTTTCGAGGGGTAGAGTATTCAACCCAAATTTATTGATTCGACACAAGGGGAGCCAAAGAATATTCTCAAGTATTAGCAGCTGAGTTGTCAATTCAACCACACCTGGAAACTTAGTATCTGCAGCAAGGTGTTTAGTAGCAAAGTAATATGATAGTGGTGGTAGCAGCAACAAAAGTAAAGACAACAAAAGTAGTGTTTTTGGTATTTTGTAGTGATTGTAACAGTAGCAGCAGGAAAGTAAATAAGCGTAAACTAGTATATGGAAAACTCGTAGGCACCGGATCAGTGATGGATAATTATGCCGGATGCGGTTCATCATGTAACAGTCATAACATAGGGTGACATAGAACTAGCTCCAATTCATCAATGTAATGTAGGCATGTATTCCGTATATTATAGTCATACGTGCTTATGGAAAAGAACTTGCATGACATCTTTTGTCCTACCCTCCCGTGGCAGCGGGGTCCTATTGGAAACTTAAGGGATATTAAGGCCTCCTTTTAATAGAGAACCTTATAAATTACCTTTGCGGCTGAGCTGCCATTCTTTTAACTGGAATTGGATCTCGACCAATCAAATTTTGCCATCGATTGTTCCCCTAAGGCTATTCAACTTATCCATCCCTAATCAGAGCATTGCTTCTGATCCCTTGTCTTGGAATTGATAATTCCTTTGCATTTGAACTTTGAGTTAGTCAGTTGTTTCCATAAACTGATCTCCTTGCTTCTTCTTCCTCTGGTTGAGTACCGATGCTCACATCAGACCCCTTGTGGACCACCAGATCCTTTGTTGGATTTTATCCGACAGCGTCCTTCATATTCTATAAGCTTGTGAGCCTTTCCTCGGATACATAATGCCTTTGGTAAATTGTATCCTCTGCTTTCTCCAGCATGCTCTACTATCGAGCTTGTGTTATTTATTCCTGAAATTGTGGTATATGCTCCTAAGATGCCTCGATGGGTTGAACCTATGCCTTCCATATTATGTGTGAACTGAAAGTTTTCACAAGTCATACGCGTCTGGTATTTTGCCAGATAATTCAACACTACAACTTCTTCGAAAAAGAAAAGTGAATGAAAGGTTATGCATTGGAGAGAAGTGGGAGTCGACCTTGAACCCTGTGTTCATGCCCATGGAAACGATGCATACCTTATCATGGAAGCTTCTTTTAAAATAATTATTCCCTTGTTATAAGTTCATCTTGTATCTATGGACGTGGATCCGACCATGTTCTCCTTTAAATACCATTACTCGTGCAAGTTTAAGCATTTGTCTTCTACAGAGCAATACCCCAGTCCAACCTCCACTTTGGTCTGTCGTCGAGTATAACCCCATGGTATCCCGAGATATCATGGGACATCATAACTTCTTATGGGTTCTTCATCAACTATTATTACTCACCGGATAAGATTGTTCCTAGGTTCTAGGTTTTCGTCAACCGAGAACACCGAATAGTGAATCGAGTCCGCAATCCGATTCAATAACCGTAAATAATTTTCGTTGCTTACGAGTTTAAATAATCCTTCAAGTCATTCTTAGCTTGATCGGCTATATCCTTATCGTGCTGCTCTTAACTGTGCTACCTGGTCCTTCTTCCGGGAGCACAATTTTCGATGATGAGCTAAGCTTACGTCGATTTTCCTCATCATATCATTTCTCCTTAAACCACAAGCTTGGTTTCGAGTTTGTGCCGTACCCGTGGTTCCAATAACTTTTCGCTTCATCATTCTTTTGACTTGATGTCATCGCCGATGGATTACATCTTCAGGAAATCTCTCAACAATTGTGTCGTGATCATCATCAATCTTATGAGCTCTTCTAGGGTATCAACCGAAGTCATGATGAGAAATACCATCCTTTCCCCTCGATGAATTGTGATATCATCGACAACTTTATTGCCTTCCCTCCAACACTAACTTGTTCGTGTTCTGTGTTATACCTTGAGTTCCTTGCTATCCAACATTTGTTCTTCCTTACCTTGGAGTATTACCATCTTTTATATCTAGGATGTCATGCTTAGCACACCCGGCCGGAGGCCCTATGGTTGTAGATTCCTTTTCAGCAAGGTTATCCATTCTTCCATGAGGAAATTGTAAGACTTATTCTACAAGTTATTCCTGATGGATCCTTTGTGTTTCCAAAGTCTGACCTTTGCCTGAAGACCATGTCAATGCTATCTCGAAGCATATATATGTTACTCCAATTTTCAACAAGAACATTTAAAGCCTAATGTTAAATGTTTCCTGCTCAATTATCCAAAGACCGCTGTATGGGTAATGTCCTGAAATTTCTCTCCCCTTACCTAAAGAGTTTTCTACATTATATCCTGTCATGGATATCGTGCTCTACTTGTCCTTGGGAAGGATATACCCTTGAAATATGTGTTTAAACACATTTTCCTTTCCATTGTTCTGTTTAATCGGATAATCATATTTTTCTCTCCATTGTTTGGTTTAACCTTTCTTGCGATCTATATGATCTAAGCAGTAATATTCTCCTGCTTATGTAAACACCTCGTTGTACAATTATGTCAGCAAGACCCTGTTACTATTGTTGATGACATTTCGGTTGACACCGATGGACGAGAACTTTGCCTATAGGTCCGCCTCGTTCAACAAGCAGGAAAATGGTTCTCTTCGTCCCTCACCCTTGGTACCAATGATGTTGCCAACATAACTGACCGGTTATTCTCTAACATGCCTTGCTTGCATGATTGTGCAAGACGTCACCCCTCTTCCTACTATTAACCCACATGGTGGGCCCATAACCCACAGTTCCACAGGATCGAAATCTGACTCTCTTGTACACCCCCTGTTCGCAAGGTTGTGCCTCGTGCGTGGCCTCATATATAATTCACGGACCACCTTCCTAGTGATCTCACGCAATACTTATTCTCGTTGCTCTGGACCCCTTTCACACTTTGTTTCAAGCATCGAACGATTGCCTACCCATTCAAAACTTCTCGTGAAACCTTCTTATTTTGCTCTCGATGTTTTTCTTAAGTTCAATTCGACAGCTTCATCATGAAGCATTGATGCCGAGAAATGAAGACATCAATGCTATGGATTAACCTCTTCGAGAAGAGCAACCAAGACCAAGATGAATCGTTAGAATTCCATAACGTATTCTTCCGCATTACGCCTCTTAAATCTCGGGACAAGATTTCTTGTAGTGGAGGAGAATTGTGTCGCCCGGGTAGTTAAGCTATAGTGAACCTCTGCTAATGATGCCATGTCACCTCGGTTACTGTGATAAACTCCCGTCAGTTCGAAACCCAGTTAAAAATTTCAAATTTTAAAGTAAAACCGAACAATAAAAGTTTTCAAATATTAAAACTAAAATGTTCGGAGTGAGCCAAATAATGCATAAGTAGTAATGGTGGAGAGGCCACATTGTTATAAAAGGTTTAAATGCACTTGTGGTGACAAAAGACGGGTCGGCTCGAGGAGTACCCGCGGTTGATTCACGTATTGGGGGCTGGAAGGACATACTTTCCCGACAGCCCTCTGTGTGAATCTTTGTGGCAAAGCGACAGGGCAGGTTGAGACCACCTAGGAGAGAGGTGGGCCTGGCCCTAGTCGACATTCGCGGTTATTTCAAGATAACACGTTTAATGAGATCTTGGTATTTGATCTGAGTCTGGCCACTGGCCTATACGCACTAAGCATCTACGCGGGGACAGTTATGGGCACTCGACGTCGTGGTATCAGCCGAAGCCTTCGTGACGTCAGTGACTGAGCGGCGCGCGCTGGGTTGGACTGGAACGCCTCCTCTTGTATAAGGGAGGCTAGCTCTGCTCTCCGGCCGCCCTCGCAATGTGCAGGTGTGCAATGGGCGAGGGCCCAGACCCCTGTGCCATAGGATTTAGACCGGCGTGCTGATCTCTCTGTTGTGCCTAGGTAGGGCTACGACGTGTTGATCTTCCGAGGCCGGGCATGACCCAGAAAAGTGTGTCCGGACAAAGGGGATCGAGCATGTTGGGAAATGTGGTGCACCCCTGCAGGGAAGTTAATCTATTCGAATAGCTGTGATCTTCGGTAACAGGACGACTTTGAGTTGTACCTTGACCTTATGACAACTAGAACCGGATACTTAATAAAACACACCCTTCCAAGTGCCAGATACAACCCGGTGGTCGCTCTCTAACAGGGCGACGAGGAGAGGATCGCCGGTTAGGTTTATGCTATGCGATGTTACTTGGTGAACTTACCATCTACTCTCTTCTCCTGCTGCAAGATGGAGGTTACCAGAAGCGTAGTCTTTGAAAGGACTAGCTATCCCCCTCTTATTCCGGCATTCTGCAGTTCAGTCCACATATGATACCCTTAATCCATTTGATACCAATGCATACATATGTAGTGTAGCTCCTTGCTTGCGAGTACTTTGGATGAGTACTCACGGTTGCTTTGCTCCCTCTTTTTCCCCATTCTATACTCGATTGCTGCGACCAGACGTTGGAGCCCAGGAGCCAGACGCCACTGTCGATGACGACTACTACTACTCGGGAGGTGCCTACTACTACGTGCAGCCCGCTGACGACGACCAGGAGTAGTTTAGGAGGATCCCAGGCAGGAGGCTTGCGCCTCTTTCGATCTGTATCCCAGTTTGTGCTAGCCTTCTTAAGGCAAACTTGTTTAACTTATGTCTGTACTCAGATATTGTTGCTTCCGCTGACTCGTCTATGATCAAGCTCTTGTATTCGAGCCTTCGAGGCCCTTGGCTTGTAATATGATGCTTGTATGACTTATTTTATTGGTACAGTTGTGTTGTGATATCTTCCCGTGAGTCCCTGATCTTGATCGTACACGTTTGCGTGTATGATTAGTGTACGATTGAATCGGGGGCGTCACAAGGGCGTGCCCAGGGGTGGGCGCGCCCCCTGCCTTGTGGCTTCCTCATTGCTTCCCTTACGTGGACTCCTAGTCTCCCGGGTTGCTTGCCTTCCAAAAATAAGTTCCGTGAAGTTTCAAGTCAATTGGACTCCGTTTGATTTTCCTTTTTTGCGATACTCTAAAACAAGGAAAAAACATAAACTAGCACTGGGCTCTGGGTCAATAGGTTAGTCCCAAAAATAATATAAAAGTGGATTATAAAGCCCATAAATATCCAAAACACATAATATAATAGCATGGAACAATCAAAAATTATAGATACATTGGAGACGTATCAGCATCCCCAAGCTTAATTCCTACTTGTCCTCGAGTAGGTAAATGATAAAAACAGAATTTTTGATGTGGAATGCTACTTGGCATAATTTTAATGTAATTCTTCTTAATTGTGGTATGAATATTCAGATCCAAAAGATTCAAGGGAAAAGTTCATATTGACATAAAAATAATAATACTTCAAGCATATTAACTAAGCAATCATGTCTTCTCAAAATAACATGGCCAAAGAAAGTTCATCCCTACAAAATCATAAAGTTTGGTCATGCTCCATTTTTGTCACATAAGAATGCTCTCATCATGCACAACCCTGATGACAAGCCAAGAAATTGTTTCACACTTTAGTAATCTCAAACTTATAAACTTTCATGCAATACATGAGCGCGAGCCATGGACATATCACTATGGGTGGAATAGAATATGATAATGGGGATTATGTGGAGAAGACAAAAAAGGAGAAAGTCTCACATCAATGAATCAATGGGATATGGAGATGCCCATCGATTGATGTTAATGCAAGGAGTAGGGATTGCCATGCAACGGATGCACTAGAGCTATAAATGTATGAAAGCTCAACAAAAGAAACTAAGTGGGTGTGCATCCAACTTGCTTGCTCACGAAGACCTAGGGCACTTGAGGAGGCCCATTGTTGGAATATACAAGCCAAGTTCTATGATAAAAATTCCCCACCAGTATATGAAAGTGACAAAACAAGAGACTCTCTATCATGAGGATTATGGTGCTACTTTGAAGCACAAGTGTGGCAAAGGATAGTAGCATTGTTCCTTCTCTCTTTTTCTCTCATTTCATTTTTTGGGGGGCCTTCTCCTTTTTATGGCCTTTCTCTTTTCTTTTTTTTGGGCCTTCTCTTTTTTTGGCCTTTCCCCCTTTTTTATTCCTCACTTGGGACAATGCTCTAGAAAATGATGATCATCACACTTCTATTTATTTACAACTCAAAGATTACAACTCGATACTAGAACAAAGTATGACTCTATATGAATGCCTCTGGCGGTGTACCGGGATTGCGATGAATCAAGTGTGACATGTATGAAAAATTATGAACGGTGGCTTTGCCACAAATATGATGTTAACTACATGATCATGCAAAGCAATATGACAATGATGATGTGTATCATAATAAATGGAACGGTGGAAAGTTGCATGGCAATATATCTCGGAATGGCTATGGAAATGCCATAATAGGTAGGTATGGTGGCTGTTTTGAGGAAGATATAAGGAGGTTTATGTGTGAAAGAGCATATCATATCACAGGGTTCGGATGCACCGGTGAAGTTTGCACCGACTCTCAAGGTGAGAAAGGGCAATGCACGGTACCGAAGAGGCTAGCAATGATGGAAGGGTGAGAGTGCGTATAATCCATGGACTCAACATTAGTCATAAAGAACTCACATACTTATTGCAAAAATCTAAAAGTCATCAAAAACCAAGCACTAAGTGCATGCTCCTAGGGGGATAGATTGGTAGGAAAAGACCATCGCTCGTCCCCGACCGCCACTCATAAGGAAGACAATCAAAAAACACCTCATGTTTCAAATTTTTTACATAACGTTTACCATACGTGCATGCTACGGGACATGAAAACTTCAACACAAGCATTTCTCAAATTTACAACTACTCAACTAGCACGGCTTTGATATTATTACCTCCATATCTCAAAACAATAATCAAGCATCAAACTTCTCTTAGTATTCAACACACTCATAAGAAAGTTTTTACTATTCTTGGATGCCTAGCATATTAGGATTATTTAAGAAAATTACCATGCTATTTAAGGCTCTCAAAATAATATATGTGAAGCACGAGAATTCATCTATTTATATAAAATAAAAACCACCACCATGCTCTAAAAAGATGTAAGTGAAACACTAGAGCAACAACGAACTACTCCGAAAGATATAAGTGAAGATCAATGAGTAGTTGAATAATTATGCAACTATGTGAAGACTCTCTAACATTTAATAATTTCAGATCTTGATACTTTATTCAAACAGCAAGCAAAACAAAATAAATAAATTGACGCTCCAAGCAAAACACATATCATGTGGCGAATAAAAATATAGCTCCAAGTAAAGTTACCGATGAACGAAGACGAAAGAGGGGATGCCTTCCGGGGCATCCCCAAGCTTAGGATTTTGGTTGTCCTTGAATATTACCTTGGGGTGCCTTGGGCATCCCCAATCTTAGGCTCTTGCCACTCCTTATTCCATAATCCATCCAATCTTTACCCAAAACTTGAAAACTTCACAACACAAAACTTAACAGAAAACTCATAAGCTCCGTTAGCGAAAGAAAACAAAACACCACTTCAAGGTAATGTAATGAACTCATTACTTATTTATATTGGTGTTAAACCTACTTTATTCCTACTTCTCTATGGTTTATAAACTATTTTACTAGTCATAGATTCATTAAAATAAGCAAACAACACACGGAAAACAGAATCTGTCAAAAACAGAATAGTCTGTAGTAATATGGATCAAACGTATACTTCTGGAACTCATAAAATTCTCAAATAAATTGATGGACGTGAGGAATTTATCTATTAATCATCTGCAAAAATAATTAACTAGATATCACTCTCCAATAAAACATGGCAGCAATTCTCGTGAGCGCTAAAGTTTCTGTTTTTTTACAGCATGATCGCAAAGACTTTCCCCAAGTCTTCCCAACGGTTCTACTTGGCACAAACACTAATTAAAAGCATAAAACCACATCTAAACAGAGGCTAGATAAATTGTTTATTACTAAACAGGAGCAAAAAGTAAGTAACAAAAATAAAGTTGGGTTGCCTCCCAACAAGCGCTATCGTTTAACGCCCCTAGCTAGGCATGATGATTTCAATGATGCTCACATAAAAGATAAGAATTGTAACATAAAGAGAGCATCATAAAGAATATGACTAGCAAATTTAAGTCTAACCCACTTCCTATGCATAGGGATTTTGTGAGCAAACAACTTGTGGGAACAAGAATCAACTTGCATAGGAAGGTAAAACAAGCATAACTTCAAAACTTTAAGCACATGGAGAGGAAACTAGATATTATTTTAATTCCTACAAGCATATGTTCCTCCCTCATAATAATTTTCAGTAGCATCATGAATGAATTAAACAATATAACCAGTATCTAAAGCATTCTTTTCATGATCTACAAGCATAGAAAATTTACTACTCTCCACATAGGCAAATTTCTTCTCATGAATAATAGTGGGATCATCATAAGAAACTCGAATACAATAAATTGTTTCCACATTAAAAAGGTAATGTTCAGAAAAAGGGTAATCATAATCATGACAAGTTTTATAAATATAATCACTACTTTTTATAGCATAAGTATCATCACAATAATCATCATAAGTAGGAGGCATGCTATCATCATTATAAATTTGCATATCAAAACTTGAGAGACTAAAAATATCATCTTCATTAAACGTGGCATCCCCAAGCTTGGGACAAACATTAATTGCAGAAAATATATTCTCAAAAACATCCTCTTCATCAAACATAGCATCCCCAATCTTGGGCCTTTTCATATTATAAGCATAATCACTCTCATCATTAATAGTATGGATATCACTAATAGTATAGCAATTATCATATTTTCCAAGCAAGTGCCAAAAAGATTTTCAAGATCATAAGAAGTATCATTATCTTCCACAATTATATTTTCATGAGGCACAATAGTAATAGGAGCAGCATTATTTGGGGGAGATATCTTTTTACCTCTCTTCCTTTTTCTTTTCTTCTTCTTCACCACATCATGTGTGGGTTCAATCCTCTTTTTGGAGCTCCTTATTAATGAGATTGGTTGAATAGGAGGCTCCTCCTCATTACCAGATTCATCATAAGAAATAATATGAGGTTATTGGGAAGTCTCTTCCCTTTAATTAGCATTCTCTTCATCATCTATTTGTTTTCTTTTCTTTATGTAATTGGCAATATAAGGATTTTCAATACAATTCACCGCACAATACATATAAATTTTCTCTAGATCAAAATCAAGGAATCTATCAAGATTAAACTTTGGAATACCCTCTTTATACATTTAGTTTCCTCATACCCCAAAAGAAGACTAAGCTCTTTATGATGCTCAAGGGTAATCAAATTATCACAATTTTTGGATACGATTCGGTCATGAAACAATTCGCATTGGAGATTTAAATGACCATATTCATTGCAAAGTTCACAAGGGGCGCGAAAAATATTGAATTTTTCAGCACAATCATCAAGACTTTCTTGCAACAATTTAGTTTCTAAACACTTATGCCTCTTGCAATATCTATCTTCCCTATTTGGTGTATACTTGCAAACCCAATGCACTCCACAAAAATTGACATGTTTATAGGAGACATTTTCATCATAACTAGTGCAATCATCATTAGTACTATGGATATTCAAGGAGTTCATACTAACAACATTGCAATCATGCTCATCATTCAAAGATTTAGTACCAAACATTTTAATGCATTCTTCTTCTAACACTTTAGCACAATTTTCCTTTCCATCATACTCACGAAAGATATTAAAAAGATGAAGCGTATGAGACACACTCAATTCCATTTTTTATGTAGTTTTCTTTTATAAACTAAACTAGTGATAAAACAAGAAACTAAAAGACTCGATTGCAAGATCTAAAGATATACCTTCAAGCACTCACCTCCCCGGCAACGGTGCCAGAAAAGAGCTTGATGTCTACTACACAACCTTCTTCTTGTAGATGTTGTTGGTCCTCCAAGTGCAGAGGTTTGTAGGACAGTAGCAAATTTCCCTCAAGTGTATGACCTAAGGTTTATCAATCCGTAGGAGGCGTAGGATGAAGATGGCCTCTCTCAAACAACCCTGCAACCAAATAACAAAGAGTCTCTTGTGTCCCCAACACACCCAATACAATGGTAAATTGTATAGGTGCACTAGTTCGGCGAAGAGATGGTGATGCAAGTGCAATATGGATGATAGATAAAGGTTTTTGTAATCTGAAAATATAAAAACAGCAAGGTAACTAATGATAAAAGTGAGCACAAACGGTATTGCAATGCTAGGAAACAAGGCCTAGGGTTCATACTTTCACTAGTGCAAGTCCTCTCAACAATAATAACATAATTGGATCATATAACTATCCCTCAACATGCAACAAAGAGTCACTCCAAAGTCACTAATAGCGGAGAACAAACGAAGAGATTATGGTAGGGTACGAAACCACCTCAAAGTTATTCTTTCCAATCAATTCGTTGGGCTATTCCTATAAGTGTCACAAACAGCCCTAGAGTTCGTACTAGAATAACACCTTAAGACACAAATCAACCAAAACCCTAATGTCACCTAGATACTCCAATGTCACCTCAAGTATCCGTGGGTATGATTATGCGATATGCATCACACAATCTCAGATTCATCTATTCAACCAACACATAGAACCTCAAAGAGTGCCCCAAAGTTTCTATCGGAGAATCACGACGAAAATGTGTGCCAACCCCTATGCATAGGTTCATGGGCGGAACCCGCAAGTTGATCACCAAAACATACATCAAGTGAATCACGTGATATCCCATTGTCACCAGAGATACGCATGGCAAGACATACATCAAGTGTTCTCAAATCTTTAAAGACTCAATCCAATAAGATAACTTCAAAGGGGAAACTCAATCCATTACAAGAGAGTAGAGGGGGGAATAAACATCATAGGATCCAAATAGAATAGCAAAGCTCACGATACATCAAGATCGTATCACCTCGAGAACACGAGAGAGAGAGAGATCAAACGCATAGCTACTGGTACATACGTCAGGGGGGCGCGAGGGGCCCACGAGGGTGGAGGGCGTGCCCAGGGTGGGTGGGTGCGCCCCCCTGCCTCGTGGCCTCCTCGTTGCTTCCCTTATGTGGACTCCAAGTCTCCCGGGTTGCTTTCCTTCCAAAAATAAGTTCCGTGATGTTTCAGGTCAATTGGACTCCGTTTGATTTTCCTTTTCTGCGATACTCTAAAACAAGGAAAAAACAGAAACTGGCACTGGGTTCTGGGTCAATAGGTTAGTCCCAAAAACAATATAAAAGTGGATAATAAAGCCCACAAACATCCAAAACACATAATATAATAGCACGGAACAATCAAAAATTATAGATACGATGGAGACGTATCAAGGAACAACCTATAGTTCAATTAGTAGAGAATCATAGTGTTCAATGTTGTTGAAATTCAAGTTGTAATCCTTTTGGAAATTCAAGTTGTAATCCTTTTGGAAATTCAAGTTGTAACTGAAGTCGCTATTGGAATAGGCCGGATAGGGAAGTCCCCTCCTCATCAAAACGAAACAAACCGGTAAGGACGCACCACTGTTTTGGGTACCGTGGGAATAGAATTTGTCTTACAGGTTGCTGAAGGAAGTGATGTCATTGTTGATGTAAAAAATAATATCTTGACATATTGGCATTACATGGGAGAACAAAAGTAAATTATTGGTGGAAATGATACAGTGCACATGCCCCGTGCATACACACATTGAATAAATCATTACATACTTTATAAAATCAACCACATCACTAATTCAAGTCGAGTGGGTGAACTACTCGGCATTCTAGCCGCCTTCAAGGAATGGATAATCTGTGTAGCAAATGACAGGATCTTGCGTGTAGAAAGTGTTACGGTCGTACTTGTTCAAGGGTGAGTCGAGCTCAAATCTCTTAGGCAAATCTGGATTAGCCAGAAAGATCGTCCGTAAGCAACGAGATCAGCATAGCCGTCGGCCACCACTTTGTTGCCTTCCGCTTGATCATATCCTCCAGCAGCAAAGAAAGCGCTGTTGAATGATTTCCTAAAGGGAAGGAGCCCGTGGGGTATTTGCCTGCGGCCATCCACAATGGCCATCCGCGGCTCTACCATATGGCGATAGACAAATCCTTGATGCTTGTTAAGTTGTTGTACCATGTACATCCCTAGTGCATGTGGGTCTGTAGGATCAAAAGTATGTCTAGAGGGGGGGTGATTAGACTACTTGACCAAATAAAACTTATCCTTTTCCCAATTTTAGTTCTTGGCAGATTTTAGCAACTTTGGACAAGTCAAGCAATCTTAACACAATTCAAGCAAGCATGCAAAGAGTATATGAGCAGCAGAAAGTAAAGCATGCAACTTGCAAGAATGTAAAGGGAAGGGTTTGGAGGATTCAAACGCAATAGGAGACACGGATGTTTTTGTTGTGGTTCCGATAGGTGGTGTTATCGTACATCCATGTTGATGGAGACTTGAACCCATGAAGGGTAATGGCTGCGCGAGTCCACGGAGGGCTCCACCCTCGAAGGGTCCATGAAGAAGCAACCTTGTCTATCCCACCATGGCCGTCGCCCACAAAGGACTTGCCTCACTAGCGGTAGATCTTCACGAAGTAGGCGATCTCCTTGCCCTTACAAACTCCTTGGTTCAACTCCACAATCTTGTCGGAGGCTCCCAAGTGACACCTAGCCAATCTAGGAGACACCACTCTCCAAGAAGTAACAAATGGTGTGTTGATGATGAACTCCTTGCTCTTGTGCTTCAAATGATAGTATCCCCAACACTCAACTCTCTCTCACAGGATATGGATTTGGTGGAAAGAAGATTTGAGTGGAAAGCAACTTGGGGAAGGCTAGAGATCAAGATTCATATGGTAGGAATGGAATATCTTGGCCTCAACACAAGTGTAGGTGGTTCTCTCTCAGAAAAAGAAAGTTGGAAGTGTAGATTCGTTCTGATGGCTCTCTCCACGAATGAAGAGGAGGTGGAGGGGTATATATAGTCTCCACACAAAATCTAACCGTTACACACAACTTGCCAATCTTGGTGGGACCGAATTGATAAACTCGGTCGGACCGATTCAGCAAATCTAGTGACCGTTAGGATTTTCGGTGAGACCGACATGCAACTCGGTAGGACCGATATGGTTAGGGTTAGGGCATAACGTAATCTCGGTGAGACCGATTACACAAACTCGGTGAGACCGGTTTTGGTAATAAGCTAACCAGAGAGTTGGTCAGGTAAACTCGGTGGGACCGATGCGCTCATTTCGGTGAGACCGAAATGTTACGAAAGGGAAACCGAGAGTTTACATTGAAATCTCGGTGGGACCGATCGCTCATCTCGGTGGGACCGAAACGTTACGAAGGGAAACATAGAGATTACAATCCCATCTCAGTGAGATCGAGATCCCTATCGGTGAGACCGATTTGCCTAGGGTTTTTAGTAGTGGCTATGACATCTGAACTCGGTGGCGCCAGATAGAAAGAATCAGTGGGGCCGAGTTTGACTTTTGGTTTAGGTCATATGTGGATGTGAGAAAGTAGTTGAGGGCTTTGGAGCATATCACTAAGCATTTTTAGCAAGAGCCTCATTAAGCAACACCTCATCCCTCCTTGATAGTATTGGCTTTTCCTATAGACTCAATGTGATCTTGGATCACTAAAATAGAAAATGTAGAGTCTTGAGCTGTGAGCTTGAGCCAATCCTTTTGTCCTTAGCATTTTGAGGGGTCCACTTTTCTCATCCATGCCATGCCAATCATTGAGCTTTCCTGAAATATTAATCTTGAAATAGCATTAGCTCAATGAGATATATGTTGTTAGGAATTACCAAAACCACCTAGGGATAGTTGCACTTTCAATCTCCCCCTTTTTGGTAATTGATGACAACATATAGATCAAAGATTCAACAAATGATAATAAGAGTGAAAGACATTATCGCTTTGAGAAGTATGTGAAAAGCAAGAGCTCCCCCTAAATTTGTGCATAGTTTAAGATTTGCTTTGGACTGCAAATACACAATGAGTTAGGATCATGGGTTACTCTTCCATGTCACATACATCTTGGTGGAGCGCTCAAAATGATAATAATTAAATACATGCACTCATCACCAAGCAAAGTGAATGATCATATGGGGATATAAAAGGATAATGTCATCCAACAAGCATTAAGGTAGCATATGATCAAACACATGATCATCCAAGTATCACACAAAAGCATAAAGTATCTCAAACAAGCAAATAACAAAGTTCAACCACCAAACAATAAGAGAGAACAAAGAGCAACACTCTCCCTCTCTCTCTCGAAGCCTATGATCTATACATTTTCTCCCCCTTTGGCAACAAGTTACCAAAAAGTTCATAAAAATGCATAGTGCTAGATCGACTCTCAGGCTTGGTCTTCAGGTGGTGGTGTAGATAAAACTCCAAGGACGAAGGCATCAGTTGATGTAGATGGAGCTGGTGGAGTGGGTGCTGGAGCTGGTGGCACTGAAGCTGTAGCTGGTGCAGATGAAGTTGCTCTGGTGTCTGTAACTGGCACTGCAGCAGATCTCTATCCTCTGGGCACTCTAGCAAAAGCATCAGTGGTAGACATGCCCTTCTTCTCCTGCACTTCATCCTGAAGTTGCTCAACAACTGACTGTATCTCAGTGACCTTCACATCTAAATCGTAGAACTTCTGCTCCATGATCCTCTCCAAGCTCTCCTGGTTTTGAGTCAGGGTTGCCAATCCCTTCTCAATCCTCAGACTGGAGGCAATAAAGTAGCCAAGCTGATCTTGCTTGATCTTCAGAAGATACTAAGATGCCTCATCAATGGTTGGCATATTTGCAGCCTTTTCAGTCCTTGCCTTCTCCTTCTTTGCTTGTGCTTGCACAGAAGATGGTTCATTCTCATCCATCACCATAGTATTTGTTGGAAATATGCCCTAGAGGCAATAATAAAATGGTTATTATTATATTTCTTTGTTCATGATAATTGTCTATTATTCATGCTATAATTGTGTTATCCGGAAATCGTAATACATGTGTGAATACATAGACCACAACACGTCCCTAGTGAGCCTCTAGTTGACTAGCTCGTTGATCAAAAGATAGTCATGGTTTCCTGACTATGGACATTGGATGTCATTGATAACGGGATCACATCATTAGGAGAATGATGTGATGGACAAGACCCAATCCTAAGCATAGCTCAAAGATCGTGTAGTTCGTTTGCTATAGCTTTTCCAAATGTCAAGTATCATTTCCTTAGACCATGAGATTGTGCAACTCCCGGATATCGTAGGAGTGCTTTGGGTGTGCCAAACGTCACAACGTAACTGGGTGACTATAAAGGTACACTACAGGTATCTTTGAAAGTGTCTGTTGCGTTGGCACGAATCGAGACTGGGATTTATCACTCCGTATGACGGAGAGGTATCTCTGGGCCCACTCGGTAATGCATCATCATAATGAGCTCAATGTGACCAAGTGGCTGATCATGGGATCATGCATTATGGTATGAGTAAAGTGACTTGCCGGTAACGAGATTGAACGAGGTATTGGGATACCGACGATCGAGTCTCGGGCAAGTAACGTACCGATTGACAAAGGGAATTGTATACGGATTGATTGAATCCTCGACATCGTGGTTCATCTGATGAGATCATCGAGGAGCATGTGGGAGCCAACATGGGTATCCAGATCCCGCTGTTGGTTATTGATCGGAGAGTCATCTCGGTCATGTCTGCGTGTCTCCCGAACCCGTAGGGTCTACACACTTAAGGTTCGGTGACGCTAGGGTTGTTGAGATATTAGTATACGGTAACCCGAAAGGTGTTCGGAGTCCCGGATGAGATCCTGGACGTCATGAGTAGTTCCAGAATGGTCCGGAGGTGAAGATTTATATATAGGAGGTCAAGTTTCGGCCATCGGGAAAGTTTTGGGGGTACTCGGTATTGTACCAGGACCACCGGAAGGGTCCCGGGGGTCCACCGGGTGGGGCCACCTATCCCGGAGGGCCCCATGGGCTGAAGTGGGAGGGGAACCAGCCCCTAGTGGGCTGGTGCACCCCCCTTGGGCCTCCTCCTGCGCCTAGGGTTGGAAACCCTAGGGGTGGGGGCGCCCCACTTGACTTGGGGGGCAAGCCACCCCCTTGGCCGCCGCCCCCCTTGGAGATTGGATCTCCTAGGGCCGGCGCCCCCCTAGGGACCCTATATATAGTGGGGGGGAGGGAGGGGAGCCGCACCCTAGCCCCTGGCGCCTCCCTCTCCCTCCCATGACACCCCTCCCTCTCCCTGAGCTTGGGGAAGCCCTGCCGAGATCACCGTTGCTTCCACCACCACGCCGTCGTGCTGCTGGATCTTCATCAACCTCTCCTTCCCCCTTGCTGGATCAAGTTGGAGGAGACGTCTTCCCAACCGTACGTGTGTTGAACACGGAGGTGTCGTCCGTTCGGCGCTAGGTCATCGGTGATCTGGATCACGACGAGTACGTCTCCATCAACCCCGTTCTCTTGAACGCTTCCGCGCGCGATCTACAAGGGTATGTAGATGCACTCCTCTCTCCCTCGTTGCTATATGACTCCATAGATTGATCTTGGTGATGCGTAGAAAATTTTAAAATTTTGCTACGTTCCCCAATAGTGGCATCATGAGCTAGGTCTATGCGTAGTTTCTATGCACGAGTAGAACACAAAGCAGTTGTGGGCGTGGATATTGTCAATTTGCTTGCCGTTACTAGTCTTATCTTGATTCAACGGCCTCGTGGGATGAAGCGGCCCGGACCGACCTTACACGTACTCTTACGTGAGACTGGTTCCACCGATTGACATGCACTAGTTGCATAAGGTGGCTGGCGGGTGTCTGTCTCTCCCACTTTAGTCGGATCGGATTCGATGAAAAGGGTCCTTATGAAGGGTAAATAGAAATTGGCATATCACGTTGTGGTTTTGGCGTAGGTAAGAAACGTTCTTGCTAGAAACCTATAGCAGCCACGTAAAAACTTGCAACAACAATTAGAGGACGTCTAACTTGTTTTTACAGCATGTGCCGTGTGATGTGATATGGCCAAAAGGATGTGATGAATGATATATGTGATGTATGAGATTGATCATGTTCTTGTAATAGGAATCACGACTTGCATGTCGATGAGTATGACAACCGGCAGGAGCCATAGGAGTTGTCTTTATTTATTTATGACATGCGTGTCAACATAAACGTCATGCAATTACTTTACTTTATTGCTAAAGCGTTAGCCATAGTAGTAGAAGTAATAGAGGACGAGGCAACTTCAAGAAGACATGATGATGGAGATCATGGTGTCATGCCGGTGACAACGATGATCATGAAGCCTCGAAGATGGAGATCAAAAGGAGCAAATGATATTGGCCATATCATGTCACTATTTGATTGCATGTGATGTTTATCATGTTTTACATCTTATTTGCTTAGAACGACGGTAGCTTAAATAAGATGATCCCTCGTAATAATTTCAAGAAAGTGTTCCCCCTAACTGTGCACCGTTGCGAAGGTTCGTTGTTTCGAAGCACCACGTGATGATCGGGTGTGATAGATTCTAACGTTCGAATACAACGGGTGTAAGCCAGATTTACACACGCAATACACTTAGGTTGACTTGACGAGCCTAGCATGTACAGACATGGCCTCGGAACACGGAAGACCGAAAGGTTGAGCATGAGTCGTATAGAAGATACGATCAACATGAAGATGTTCACCGATGTTGACTAGTTCGTCTCACGTGATGATCGGACACGGCCTAATTAACTCGGATCATGTTTCACTTAGATGACTAGAGGGATGTCTATCTGAGTGGGAGTTCATTGAATAATTTGATTAAATGAACTTAATTATCATGAACTTAGTCTAAAAATCTTTACACTATGTCTTGTAGATCAAATGGCCCACGCTAATGTTGCCCTCAACTTCAACACGTTCCTAGAGAAAACCAAGCTGAAAGATGATGGCAGCAACTATACGGACTGGGTCCGGAACCTGAGGATCATCCTCATAGCTGCCAAGAAATATTATGTCCTAGAAGCACCACTAGGTGACGCACCCATCCCAGAGAACCAAGACGTTATGAACGCTTGGCAGTCACGTGCTATTGATTACTCCCTCGTTCAGTGCGGCATGATTTACAGCTTAGAACCGGGGCTCCAAAAGCGTTTTGAGAGACACGGAGCATATGAGATGTTTGAAGAGCTGAAAATGGTTTTCCAAGCTCATGCCTGGGTCGAGAGATATGAAGTCTCCGACAAGTTCTTCAGCTGTAAGATGGAGGAAAATAGTTCTGTCAGTGAGCACATACTCAAAATGTCTGGGTTGCATAACCGCTTGACTCAGCTGGGAGTTAATCTCCCGCATGACGCGGTCATTGACAGAATCCTTCAGTCGCTTCCACCGAGCTACAAGAGCTTTGTGATGAACTTCAATATGCAGGGGATGGAAAAGACCATTCCTGAGGTATATTCAATGCTGAAATCAGCAGAGGTGGAAATCAAAAAGGAACATCAAGTGTTGATGGTGAATAAAACCACTAAGTTCAAGAAAGGCAAGGGTAAGAAGAGCTTCAAGAAGGACGGCAAGGGAGTTGCCGCGCCCGGTAAGCAAGCTGCCGGGAAGAAGCCAAAGAATGGACCCAAGCCCGAGACTGAGTGTTTTTTATTGCAAGGGAAGTGGTCACTGGAAGCGGAACTGCCCCAAATACTTAGCGGACAAGAAGGCCGGAAACACTAAAGGTATATGTGATATACCTGTAATTGATGTGTACCTTACCAGTACTCGTAGTAGCTCCTGGGTATTTGATACCGGTGCGGTTGCTCATATTTGTAACTCAAAGCAGGAGCTGCGGAATAAGCGGAGACTGGCGAAGGACGAGGTGACGATGCGCGTCGGGAATGGTTCCAAGGTCGATGTGATCGCCGTCGGCACGCTGCCTCTACATTTGCCTACGGGATTAGTTTTAAACCTCAATAATTGTTATTTAGTGCCAGCTTTGAGCATGAAAATTGTATGAGGATCTCGTTTAATTCAAGATGGCTACTCATTTAAATCCTAGAATAACGGTTGTTCTATTTATATGAGAGATATGTTTTATGGTCATGCTTCGTTGGTGAATGGTTTATTCTTAATGAATCTCGAGCGTAATGTTACACATATTCATAGTGTGAATACCAAAAGATGTAAGGTTGATAATGATAGTCCCACATACTTGTGGCACTGCCGCCTTGGTCACATAGGTGTCAAACGCATGAAGAAGCTCCATGCATATGGACTTTTGGAGTCTCTTGATTACGAATCATTTGACACGTGCGAACCATGCCTCATGGGTAAAATGACCAAGACTCCGTTCTCAGGAACAATGGAGCGAGCAACCAACTTATTGGAAATCATACATACTGATGTGTGCGGTCCAATGAGTGTTGAGGCTCGCGGTGGCTATCGTTATGTTCTCACCCTCACTGATGACTTGAGTAGATATGGGTATGTCTAATTAATGAAACACAAGTCTGAGACCTTTGAAAAGTTCAAGGAATTTCAGAGCGAGGTTGAGAATCAACGTGACAGGAAAATCAAGTTCCTGCGATCAGATCATGGGGGAGAATACTTGAGTCACGAATTTGGCACACACTTAAGAAAATGTGGAATAGTTTCACAACTCACGCCGCCTAGAACACCTCAGCATAATGGTGTGTCCAACCGTCGTAATCGCACTCTATTGGATATGGTGCGATCTATGATGTCTCTTACCGATCTACCGCTGTCATTTTGGGGCTATGCTTTAGAGACTGCCGCATTCACTTTAAATAGGGCTCCGTCGAAATCCGTTGAGACGACACCGTATGAATTATGGTTTGGGAAGAAACCTAAGCTGTCGTTTCTGAAAGTTTGGGGATGCGATGCTTATGTCAAGAAACTTCAACCTGAAAAGCTCGAACCCAAATCGAAAAAATGCGTCTTCATAGAATACCCTAAAGAAACTATTGGGTATACCTTCTACCTCAGATCCAAAGGCAAGATCTTTGTTGCCAAGAATGGATCCTTTCTAGAGAAAGAGTTTCTCTCGAAATAAATAAGTGGGAGGAAAGTAGAGCTTGATGAAGTATTACCTCTTGAACCGGTAAGTGGCGAAGCTCAAGAAAATGTTCCTGGGGTGCCTGCACCGACTAGAGAGGAAGTTGATGATGATGATCATGAAACTTCAGATCAAGTTGCTACTGAACTTCGTAGGTCCACGTGGACACGTTCCGCACCAGAGTGGTACGGCAACCCTGTCTTGGAAATCATGTTGTTAGACAACGGTGAACCTTCGAACTATGAAGAAGCGATGGCGGGCCCGGATTCCGACAAATGGCTGGAAGCCATGAAATCCGAGATAGGATCTGTTGGGGATATCACTACTAGGGCGTAAACCGGCCTATCTGGGCCGAGTTAACTTTGTTAGTAGTTAAGTATGTTAAAGCCCAAGAAGGCAGATGAGGGCTCAAGGCCCATAGTCAGTTCAAGGCCTGTAGCCGTAAACCGGCGTTGGTATTTAACTTGTATTGTAAGTTAGGAATAAGTAGAGACCAAAGCGGACACATCTATGAGCCGGTATTGGGACTCTGTGAACTGACGGGCGTCACCCATGTATATAAGGGGACGACCCGGCGGCGGTTCAGGAACAACAGGCAACAACTCGAGACATAGGCGAAGCTTGTTTGCTCCCTGTTCATCGAAACCCCATCAATTCCATCACAACTAGACGTAGGCTTTTACCTTCATCGAAGGGGCCGAACTAGTATAAACTCTCTTGCATCCCTGTGTCCGCTTTAACCCCTTCAAGCTAACCCGTCGCGATGGCTCCACGACTAAGTCCTTTCTCTAGGACATCTTCCGTGACAAAACCACAACAGTTGGCGCCCACCGTGGGACTATCGCACGATGGTTTCAAGTTCTTGGAGGGCCGCTTTGAAGGACTCGAGGGCTATGTCGTAGGCCGGATGACTAAGAGTCATCGCGACAAGCTTTACATCGACGATGCAGGCTGGGGCCCCGAGGCCGGCTCAGTTGAGTACGGGTACTGGGTCCCCTTTGGTGGCATACACGTTTTCATCGGCAAGATCGAAGAACCGGGCCCTGAGCCGGATATCTGCACCGACCTCGTCGAAACGGCTCAGCGTGCGCGATCTGCCCGGGTTAAACCGGCCATGACGCGTGCCTTCGTGGGAGTCATCCATGGAGGAGGTCATGAGGATGGATCGGGATCTGGCGGCAAGACCGTCATTTACTCCGGCGATGAGTCATCAACCGGAGAAACCGAATCTCTATATCAGCTACAAGATGGCCAGATTGGGGACTGTTCCGATGGCGACAGTATTCCAGACCCCTCTGATCTGCCCAACCGAGTTGGAATATTCATGGCCGGCACACAAGCAGCGCTTCATTCTTCGACCACTGCGGCAACAACCTCCGGTTCAGCAGCGGCGACGGCTGCCGGGGCAGGAGGCCCTGTGCGCCCGCCGGCTCAAGTTCTATCAGAGCTATTTGATGCATTGGCTGTGCTTATGGCGGAAGATAATCCGGCGGATCAGGACGTCCACAACGCGGAGATTGCAAAGGTAAGGGAACAGATCACCCAGGCCAAGGCGGACTTGGCAGCTGAGGATACCAGGATGGCCACAGAGCAGGCCGCTCTAGACGCACAAGCCTACAGGCTCATGTTGGACCAGAACGCGTCGCATGATGTCATGAGGAGGAAGTACCGATCCCGTTTGCCTCCGGTTTTCGAGGCCAAAGACCTTTTCAACACCCCGGGAGCAAGAACCAGTAATCCCCTGGAGGGGAACCGGACAGAAGCTCCTGGGACCGGTGCGCCGGTTCAGCCTCGGCAGATGGATCCACCTCGTCAAAACACCGTTATACCTCAGGCTGTTTCAACACCTCCGGGTCACTACTCCAACCCAATGGACAATCTCGTCGCTGTTGCTGCACGGCTGGAGGCCATTCCAATTGAAGGTGACTCACCGCAGGCGATAGAGACACGACAGGTCAAGGAGCTTCTTAGGACAGCTTTGGACCAACAGGAAGCATACTCGTACAGCCACGACCGGATCCACTCGACCCCTCGCCCAAGCCGGAGCTATAGCAGGTGTATGGAAGAACCGGTACTATCAAGTAATGAACGACGTGGAGCACCCCGCAGCAACAACCCGGCGGGTGGTGCTGATAACGCTCAGGAAGTGATGGACCGGGCCCGAGCACGCAGGGAGGCCGAGTTAGCCACACAATATCAGGCTCGGCAGCTTACGCCGGTTCGTCCAACTATTTCGGTCGAACCCGGTGTTACTTCTAGCTCTTTGGGGGTGCCTTGCCTTGTCCCCGCTTTACGCAATGTGCGTCTGCCGAAGGATTTCAAGGGCCCGCGCAAGGTACCAAATTACACGGCGGATCAACCCCCAGAGACATGGGTGGAGAGCTATGAGATGGCCATGGAGATGCTGGATGTGGATGATGCGGCATGTGCGAAATACCTCACCATGATGCTTGAAGGAATGGCTCGCACTTGGTTAAAAAGCTTACCGGCCAATTCTATCAGTTCATGGGCCCAATTACAAGCCCGGTTTATCAATAATTTCAAGGATACATGTAAGCAGCCCATGTCGATAGTAGACTTAGCAGCCTGTGTCTAGGAGGAAGGAGAATCGACGACTCATTGGGTGCGCCGGGTCTCACAAGTATTGCATTCATCAGACCGCATCAACGCTGACACTGCAGTCTTAACCCTAGAAGGCAACTGCCGGTTTGGGCCCCTAAAGCTGAAGTTGGGACGGATGAAGCGCCATTGCACTGACATGGGGACCCTCATGGCTGCTTTGGTAAAGTATGATGATTCTGGTAGTACCAAGGATCCCAAATCTGATGATGACAAGGCAGGGAAGGGAAAGAGGAACAGCAACTCCAAAGGTCAGCAGCATCACTGGGCAGGCAATGGTGGTGGAGGCAAGCGTAAAGCGGATGGTAACATGGACTTTGTGGCTAATACCAACGCGCAGGACAATGGCCAGCGACGCAAGGGTAAACCGAAAAATCGCAGTGGGGCACCCAACCCTAACCCGGACCGCCTAAATTATCTACTGAGCCAGCCCTGTCCAAGACATGGGACGAAGGAGGTGCCAGCAAACCACCTTTGGAAGGATTGCTTCATTATGCAAGAGTTCAAGAATTCTAATGCTTTCCGGTATGATCACGGCTCCGGTGGTGGCTCAGGATCCAGGCCAGGTTACGGTGGAGGAAATTCCGGTTCAGGATTTAACGGTAATCCGGGCGGACGTAACAGTCAAAATAATCAGAACAACCAGGATGGTTACAACCAGCAGCAGCAACAGTCAGGTTACCAGAGCAACCCAAAGCAATTGAATAGTGGGCAGTACCATGTCTTTACCACTAGCTTGGACAAGCGAGACCGGAAGGTTCAGAGGCGGGCAGTCAACTCTGTTGAACCGGCCGTGCCCCGTTATCTACGCTGGTCTGAACAGCCAATCATATGGAGCAGAGAGGATCACCCTCCCCAGGTTGATAATCTGGGTCAGTTGGCTCTGGTGGTGGCGCCTCAGGTGGGAGGTTACAAGTTCACCAAAGTGCTCATGGATGGAGGGAGCAGCATTAATATCTTATACTATGAGACCTTCCGTCGTATGGGACTAACAGATAAAAATCTCAAACCGTCTAATACGGTGTTCCACGGTGTAGTACCTGGCAAGTCCGCATATCCTGTTGGTAAGATAGCTCTGGAAGTGGCCTTTGGAGATGATCATGATTCCAGGTCGGAGACATTGACGTTTGAAGTGGTGAAAATCCAAAGTCCACATCACGCCCTGTTTGGGCGACCGGCCTGCGCCAAGTTTATGGCACGGCCCTGTTATGTGTATTTGCAGCTCAAGATGCCGGGTTACAAGGGGACAATAACGATTCACGGAAGCCGTAAAATCGCTTTGGAGTGCGAGGAAGGAGATGCGGCTTACGCAGAGTCGGTTTGTGCCACAGAGGAGCTGAAGTATTATAAGGACAGTGTGGATCCGGCGGACATGACTCCATTAAAAAAGCCAACTACGGAGCATGATCCGGCCCTAAAGTTCAAATTGGCAGTAGAACCTAAGCTTGATGACTTCGTACCTGGCTATAACACCCCGGATGTAACTTTCCCTATTTGTACTCCAACACTTGCCGTTTCCGGCATTAAGTTATATTTATTTTCTCGGGTTCGGGTTTTTGTCTCCGTGTGTTGTTGTCTTTGTCATGCATCTCATATCATGTCATCATGTGCATTGCATTTGCATACGTGTTCGTCTCATGCATTCGAGCTTTTTCCCCGTTGTCCGTTTTGCATTCCGGCGCTTCGTTCTCCTCCGGTGGTCATTTCTAGCTTTCTTTTGTGTGTGGGGATTAAACATTTCCGGATTGGACAGGGACTTGCCAAGCGGCCTTGGTTTACTACCGGTAGACCGCCTGTCAAGTTTCGTACCATTTGGACTTCGTTTGATACTCCAACGGTTAACCGAGGGACCGAAAAGGCCTCATGTGTGTTGCAGCCCAACACCCCTCCAATTTGGCCCAAAACCCACCAAACTCTGCTCCATCATCTAGATCGTTCGATCACAATCGCGTGGCCGAGAACCGCACCTCATTTGGACTCTCCTAGCTCCCTCTATGCCTATTTAAACACCCCCCGAAATCTGGATCTTCCTCTCCCCCGAAAACCCTAATTTTCCCCTCCGACGCGCCGGACATTGTCCGCCCGCGCCGGACGCTCCGCGCCGCCGCCCCCGCACCAGTCCACCGCCGCCACGTGGCGCAGCCACCGCCTCCCACCGCTCCGGCCCGGGGAGCCCGACCGCGGCCCTCCCGGCCCGCGCGCCGCCGCCGCCCGGCTCCCTCGCCCGCGCGCCCCCGCCGCCTTGCTCTCCTGCCGCGCAGCCCCGCTCCGGCGAGCAGCCGCCGCCCCGCGCTGCCTTCTCCTCCGCCGGATCCGGCCCGGCTCCGGCCTCCTCTCCACTCCGGCGACGCCCTCGACGAACTCCGGCCGTCTACAGTGCAACCCCGGCGATCCTCGTAATCCATGCAGATCTGGATCTGAAGATATTTTCGGTTGACTTTTCCTCCTAACCCTAATCCATGTGCCCTTCTTCATAGCCTCGTAACTTTGCATCCGTAGCTCTGATTCATGCATATAGCATATCAAAATGTTCATCTCAGAGAGTACATCATTTCATTCCATTGCATCATTTTCATTAGAGTTCATTTTGATGCCCGAAATGCTGTTAGAAGAGGGCTACTTGAGTTAATTGTCAGATCTGCTACTCCGTTTAGCACTTTTGTCATTTTTGCCATGATTATTGTGTGCATGCTATGCCCGTGAGTTCTACATGTGTTTTGTTAAGGGTTTTGTCATCTATCCAGAGGTGCAACCCATGTATTTTTAGGATGTGTGTGGTGACTTGTGCAAGCTTGCAAAGTGGTGCACTTGCTAAGTCTGTTTTCAGGGACATAGTAATTTCACTAAGTCCTGGAGCTGTTTATCTCATGATGGCATATGTTCTTGTTGTTTCCTAGTGATCCGTGCCCCTTTTGAGGATGATCAGTAAGGGAGTTTTGTTAATCTTGTAGTGCTATATCCATCCATGTCTTTGTTTGCATATATGGAGCACCCTAGCTTGAGTCAAACGAGCTCTACTTTTTCTTCGTTGCGAATCTGGGCAGATCGTCAACTTGTTTGCGATTTTGCCGATGTTATTGTAGTTGATCCGTGCATGCTATGCCATTGTTCTTGCCATATCTAGCTTGCATTTTGTGCCTTCTTGATGGGTGTATGCTTGTCTTGCCATGACTTGCACCATGGTGAGTGCATCGAGCTCGTAGACATGCCTTCGTGAGTTATGTTTCAGCATGTCCCAGTTTTCACTAAGTCTGAAAACTGATTATGTTTTTGCTATGTTCGTGTGCTTGTTAGTATATTTTGTGATCCCTTTTGGCTCAAGGTCACTAAGGGACTTTTGTTAAGATTGTTGAGTAGCTCCATGCCATGTATTTCTTTGTCATGTTCAGGTCCTGTAACATATTGTTTTGTTGCTCCGAAGAGGGCTATATGATCTGAAATTCCAGACAAGTGTTAATTTCACCAAGTCTGAGATCTGTTTTACCATTTGCGTTTTTGCCATGCTTGTTTGAACCTCCTAATGGATGAATTGGCCGTAGCTCAGTGCTAGACTTTTGTTAAGCATCTTGTGTGCATCCCTGCCATGTATTTTTTGTCATGTTTGGGTGTTGTAGCATGTTCATCTCATTGCATTTAGATGCCTACTTGCTGTAAATCGCAGACCGGTGTCATATTTGAATCGCTTGCCATTTCCAAACCGTAACTCCGATTCCGGCATTCTTTATATCGTTTTCAAGCGATTTCATCTCATATTTCCAGTGGCACACTTGGATTTCCAAGTTGAGGCCAGGTTCATGCATTTCCTGTCATATCTTGCATTTGGCATCCCGCATCGCATCCCGCATAGCATATCATCATTTCATCATATTGCTTGTTCTTGCACGTGATTGATTGTATCCTTGTTGCTTGTTTGTCTTGCTTGGGTAGAGCCGGGAGACGAGTTCGCTAACGAGGAGCCCGTTGAGTTTGCTTTCGAGGATCCAGTCAACTCTGACAACTGTGCAGGCAAGATGATCATACCCTCGAAATCACTACTATCTTTGCTATGCTAGTTTGCTCACTCTTTTGCTATGCCAATGCTACGATGCCTACCACTTGCTTTCAAGCCTCCCAAATTGCCATGTCAAACCTCTAACCCACCATTGTCCTAGCAAACCGTTGATTGGCTATGTTACCGCTTTGCTCAGCCCCTCTAATAGCGTTGCTAGTTGCAGGTGAAGATTGGAGGTTGTTCCTTGTTGGAACATTTATTTACTTGTTGGGATATCATTATATTGCCATGTTATCTTAATGCATCTATATACTTGGTAAAGGGTGGAAGGCTCGGCCTCTCGCCTAGTGTTTTGTTCCACTCTTGCCGCCCTAGTTTCCGTCATATCGGTGTTATGTTCCCGGATTTTGTGTTCCTTACGCGGTTGGGTTATAATGGGAACCCCTTGATAGTTTGCCTTGATTAAAGCTTTTCCAGCAATGCCCAACTTTGGTTTTACCATTTGCCACCTAGCCTTTTCTTTCCCTTGGGTTCTGCAGACTCAAGGGTCATCTTATTTTAACCCCCCCGGGCCAGTGCTCCTCTGAGTGTTGGTCCACCTGTCAGCTACCGGTGGCCACCAGGGGCAACTCTGGGCTGGCCTACCCGTACCTAAGACAATCTGAGTGTGCCCTGAGAAAGAGATATGTGCATCTCCTATCGGGATTTGTCGGCACATTCGGGCGGTGTTGCTGGTCTTGTTTTAACCTGTCAAAGTGTCTTGAGTTACCGAGATACCGAGTCTGATCGGAACGTCTTGGGAGGAGGTCTATTCCTTCGTTGACCGTGAGAGCTTGTCATGGGCTAAGTTGGGACTCCCCTGCAGGGATTGAACTTTCGAAAGCCGTGCCCGCGGTTATGGGCAGATGGGAACTTGTTAATGTCCGGTTGTAGATGACTTGAACCTTAATTAATTAAAATGAATCAACTGAGTGTGTTACCGTGATGGCCTCTTCTCGGCGGAGTCCGGGAAGTGGACACGGTGTTGGAGTAATGTTTGCGCAGGTTGCTCGCTAGTTTCTCGCTCGCGCTTGGCCTCCTCTTCTCGCTCTCTTTTGCGAATAAGTTAGCCACCATACTTGCTAGTCGCTTCCTGCAGCTCCACTCATATTTTACCTTGCCATTCCTATAAGCTTAAATAGTCTTGATCGCGAGGGTGCGAGATTGCTGAGTCCCTGTGGCTCATAGATTACTACTACACCAGATGCAGGGCCTGATGATTCCGCTCCAGGAGACGCACTTGAGCTCAAGTGGGAGTTCGACGAGGACTCTCAACGTTACTATGTTTCCTTTCCTGATGATCAGTAGTGGTGCCCAGTTGGGGGTGAACGGGACCGTGTTGCATGTTGGGTTCTCTTTTATTTTGGCGCCGTAGTCGGGCCATGAGTGTTTGGATGATGTAATGTTATTTATGTACTTGATTGACGTGGCGAGTGTAAGCCAACTATGTTATCTCCCTTTTTATTATCATATTACATGGGATGTTGTGAAGATTGCCTAACTTGCGACATATGCCTTCAATGCGATTATGTCTCTAAGTCATGCCTCGACACGTGGGAGCTATAGTCGCATCAAGGGTGTTACAAGTTGGTATTCAGAGCCTTCCCCGACCTTAGGAGCCCCATTGCTTGATCGTTTTTAGCGGCCGAGTTGTGTCTAGAAAAATGTTTTGAGTCTTTAGGAATTATATATCGGAGAGTTTAGGAATTCTTTTTACTTCCCAGTCTCCTCATCGCTCTGGTAAGGCATCCTGACATAGAGTTTTGACTCTTCTCTTCTCAAATTTCACTAATTCAAATTTTAGGATCACGCGGGTATCTTGGAATCGTTCCGATGGTTTTATGATGAGAACATTGACTTGGTGCCTCCTGTCAGGGGTTTAGTGGAAGTGTCCCGGGGAGTTGAGCTCTGAGGTGTTGTCATCATAATTTTATCGTTGCAGTTCTGGAATACCTGAGTTTAGTACGCCGACATCAAAAATCTCTTTTATGCAGTTCGTTGGTGAGATAACCTCGACGCCACCCAGTACTGGGGCTGGAGTTCGGGAGTATCGCCATAACTTGTATAACGGATGCTTTTCGAAGGTTGAGGTAGATGGTTTCCGAAGGTTTCTTCGTTATGTGTTGAAGGATGGATACAGCTGGATGTAGGATTTGCTAGTTTGGGTGAGATATTATGCTTCCCCTGTATCCCCAACACCTGATTGCATAACCGGAAAGGTTCGGGAGTTTCATAGGTGGGAATTCTAGTAGCTCTAGTTTTTCTTTCACGGATATTGGTTTGAGATTGGGATTTCTTACCGATTATTCGTTCTTGATCCGTACCTTGTTGATTTATTTCTCTACCTTAATTCTACGTGGCTTCTCAATTTATGGATATGTGACCATTTCAAGAGGAATGCATTCGTTCATTTTGTTCAGATGTGAAGACTATATGTTGCAATTTTCATTCCGTTGGATTCAACTTCAATATTTTATCTATCAATGTGCTAATGGTGGTCAACCTCTTCAGGATGGCTCCTCCAACGCGCACGACTCCGAATCCTGATCCGCCACCACCTCCACCTCCTCCAGAGGCATGGCAAGCTGTGATGGCCGCAACCAATGCAAACACACAGCTGATCATGCAAATTCTTCAAGAGCGCAATCAAGGCAACCAAGGGAATCAAGGCAGCAATCAGAGTCACTTTGCTACACTCAACCAGTTCCTTGCTAACGGGCCAAAGACTTTCAGCAATTGTGTTGAGGCAACCGATGCTGACGATTGGCTTGTGGATCTGTGTAACATTTCGAGTGCAGTAACGTCGGGCCTGAGGACTTTGTTAAGTTCGCTTCCTTCCAACTCAAAGATCAAGCTGCAGAATGGTTCCAGCAGTACAAGGACTCCAGAGGTGGACGTGTTATCACTTGGGATGAGTTCCGTCGAGATTTCCGAGCTCATCATATTCCCCAGAGCGTGGTTGAAAGCAAGCATGAGGAATTCCGCAATCTGAAGCAAGGCTCTTTGTCTGTCTATGACTACAACAAGTTGTTTCAGAAGCTCGCCCGCTTTGCCAAGCAGGACATGCCTGATGAGAAGAGCATGATATATCAGTTCAGGGGAGGTCTCAGAGAAGATATTCAGCTAGCTCTTGTTCTCTTTGAGCCCTTGAGGTACGATGAGTTCTACAACATGGCACTGAAGCAATAGGTTGCTCAGTTGAGGTGTGATGCTTCCAAGAAGCGAGTCAGAGATGTTACTCCTTCTTCCTCTACTCAAGTGGCCAAGCAGCAGAAGTATTGGCTTCCTCCTCCTCCGTTCCGTCAGCCGTATCAGCAGAAGAGTAAAGGTGGCAGCGGTTCTTCCCACCCACCCAACCCTGGCTTTCAGAACAAGACTTCGTCTCAAGCTCCAAGATCGAGTGCTCCGTATCACCGTCCGCTTTCAGAGGTCACGTGCAACAAGTGCCAACAGAAGGGTCACTATGCCAACAAGTGTCTCAACCAGAGGCGTCTTCCTCCTCCTCCTGTCAGATCGGCAAGTACAGCTGTGGTCAAGCATAACCCCAAGCATGCCAAGGTCAATTTGATGAATGCAGCTCAGGCAGAGGACTCGTCAGATGTGATCATGGGTAACCTTCCTGTTAATGATATTCCAGCTAAAGTTCTTTTTGACACGGGTGCATCGCATTGTTTCATATCGAGACCGTTTTCATCTAAGCATGGTTTGCCTTTGCAAATTTTGCCTAGTCCTTTAGCAGTTGTCTCTCCCGGTAAGCGCATGCATGCTAACTCCATTGCTCCGGATGTTACTATCACTTTGGGAGACTACAAGTTTCTATCTTCTCCTACAGTTCTTGGTGACTCGGATATTGATCTTATTCTCGGGATGGATTGGCTTTCTAAGCACAAGGCTCAGCTTGATTGTGCAGCCAGGCAGATTTAATTGACTCATTCGTCTGAGGATGTAATTGTCTTTGCCGCTCGGGATAATACCATCCGTCTGTTTTCTCTCAATGAGAAGGGTGAATTGGATGCCATCTCGCAAATTCCAGTCGTTTGCGAATATCAAGACGTCTTTCCAGAAGAGCTTCCAGGAATGCCTCTGCACCGGCTAGTTGAATTCGTTATTGATCTTGAGCCTGGCACGGAACCTGTGTGCAAACGTCCTTACAAGCTCGGACCTGAAGAGTTGAAGGAGCTGAAGAAGCAACTCGATATTCAAGAGAAAATGGGTCTTATCCGGCCTAGTTCTTCTCCGTGGGGTTGTGGTGTTCTTTTTGTGAAGAAGAAGGATGGAATGGACCGACTTTGTGTTGATTACCGTCCACTGAACAAGAAGACCATCAAGAACAAATACCCACTTCCCAACATCAATGAGCTGTTCGAACAACTCAAAGGTGCCCAAGTATTCTCCAAGCTTGATCTCCGTATGGGTTATCACCAGATTCGCATTCGTGAAGAAGATATTCCCAAGACAGCATTCAGAACAAGCTTTGGTTCATATGAATACACTGTCATGTCTTTTGGCCTCGCCAACGCTCCTCCGACGTTCTCTTGAATGATGAACTTCATCTTCAACGCCTACACCAATGACTTCGTTTTGGTCTATCTCGACGACATTCTGATTTTCTCCAAGAACAAGGAAGATCATGCCAAACACTTGCGTTTGGTGCTTGATAAGCTCAGAGAACATCAGTTCTACGCCAAGTTCTCCAAGTGTGAATTTTGGCTCGATGAGGTTCTTTATCTTGGTCATATCATCTTTGCCAAGTGCATTGCCGTGAATCCTGAGAAGGTGTCTGCAATTATGAATTGGGAACCTCCTCAGAACGTGAAGCAACTCCGCAGTTTTCTCGGTCTCGCAAGCTATTGCTGAAGATTCGTTGAAAACTTTTCCAAGATCGCGAAGCCTCTCTCTAATCTTCTTCAGAAGCACGTCAAGTACATTTGGTCTCTGGAGTGTGATATTGCTTTCAACACTTTGAAACAGAAATTGATTACTGCTCCAATTCTGACTCCACCTGATGAATCCAAGCCGTACGAGGTCTTTTGTGATGCCTCTCTCCAAGGTCTTGGCGCAGTATTGATGCAAGAGAAGAAAGTTGTTGCTTATACATCTCGCCAGTTGAAGCCTAATGAGAAGAACTACCCCACTCATGATCTCGAGTTGGCGGCAGTTGTGCATGCTCTTTTGACTTGGAGACATCTTCTATTGGGAAGAAAAGTGGACATTTTCACTGATCACAAGAGTCTCAAGTACATCTTCACTCAGCCTAATCTCAACCTCAGGCAAACTCGATGGGTCGAAATGATTCAAGAGTATAATCCGAGTATCGAGTATACTCCAGGCAAGGCCAATGTGATTGCTGACGCTTTGAGTAGGAAAGCGTACTGCAACAGTCTGATTCTTAAGCCTTATCAACCCGAGCTTTGTGAAGCTTTCCGCAAACTTAATCTGCAAGTTGTTCCTCAAGGTTTCCTCGCCAACCTTCAAGTCTCTCCTACCTTAGAAGACCAGATTCGCCAAGCCCAGTTTCTTGATGCTATGGTGAAAAAGGTGAAGATTGGGATTGCCAAGAGTCAGTCCAAGTACAAGTGCTACCGCCTTGATGACAAGGGCACTCTCTTCTTCGAGGATCGTATTGTTTTACCCAAAGGTGAACTTCGTAAAGTGATCATGAACGAGGCTCACAATTCTCTCCTCTCCATCCACCCTGGGAGCACGAAGATGTATCAGGACCTCAAGCAAGCTTATTGGTGGACTCGAATGAAGCGCGAGATCGCTCAATTCGTGAATGAATGTGATGTCTGCAGAAGAGTGAAGGCAGAACACCAAAGGCTAGCAGGTCTCCTCCAACCTCTTGCCATTCCAGAATGGAAGTTTGACCACATTGAAATGAACTTCGTGACTGGGTTTCCTAAGTCCAAGCGTGGCAATGATGCTATATTCGTTGTCATCGACAAACTCACCAAAGTGGCTCACTTTCTGCCTATCAAAGAGTCGATAACTGCAGCTCAATTGGCGGAACTCTATACCTCTCGTATTGTCTCTCTGCACGGTATTCCTCAAGTGATCTCTTTAGACCGTGGCAGCATCTTTACCTCGAAGTTTTGGGATTCTTTTCAGAAGGCCATGGGCACTAACATCCGCTTCAGCACAGCTTTCCATCCTCAAACAAGCGGTCAAGTCGAGCGTGTCAACCAGATTCTTGAAGATATGCTCAGGGCTTGTGTGATCTCCTTCGGCATGAAGTGGGAGGATTGTCTTCCTTATGCTGAATTCTCCTACAACAACAGTTTTCAAGCAAGTTCGGGCAAGGCCCCATTTGAAATTCTGTATGGCAGGAAGTGCCGTACCCCTCTCAACTGGTCTGAAACCGGTGAACGTCAGCTTTTGGGTAATGACTTAATCACAGAAGCAGAAGAAATGTGTAAAGTCATTCGTGATAACCTCAAAGCAGCCCAATCCCGTCAGAAAAGCTACTATGATAGTAAGCACCGTGATTTGGCTTTCGAGATCGGAGATCATGTTTACCTCCGTGTCTCTCCTATGAAAGGTACTCGTCGCTTCGGTATCAAAGGGAAGATTGCCCCTAGATACGTGGGACCTTTCAAGATTGTCAGCAAGAGAGGCGACCTCACCTATCAACTCGAGCTTCCTTCAAACTTTGCAAATGTTCATGACGTGTTCCATGTCTCTCAGCTTCGAAAGTGCTTCAAGACTCCTGACCGCACCGTCAACTTCGAGGACATTGAGCTCAAAGAAGATCTCTCTTATCGTGAGCACCCAGTTGCTATTCTTGAAGAGACTGAACGCAAGACTCGCAGCAAGTCAATCAAATTTCTCAAAGTCAAGTGGTCATACCATTCCGACCGTGAAGCTACCTGGGAACGCGAGGATCACCTCTGTTCTGAGTACCCGGCATTCTTTCAGTCCTAGATCTCGGGACGAGATCCTTTCGTAGTGGTGGAGTGTTGTAACACCCCGGATGTAACTTTCCCTATTTGTACTCCAACTCTTGCCGTTTCCGGCATTAAGTTATATTTATTTTCTCGGGTTCGGGTTTTTGTCTCCGTGTGTTGTTGTCTTTGTCATGCATCTCATATCATGTCATCATGTGCATTGCATTTGCATACATGTTCGTCTCATGCATTCGAGCTTTTTCCCCGTTGTCCGTTTTGCATTCCGGCGCTTCGTTCTCCTCCGGTGGTCATTTCTAGCTTTCTTTCATGTGTGGGGATTAAACATTTCCGGATTGGACCGAGACTTGCCAAGCGGCCTTGGTTTACTACCGGTAGACCGCCTGTCAAGTTTCGTACCATTTGGACTTCGTTTGATACTCCAACAGTTAACCGAGGGACCGAAAAGGCCTCGTGTGTGTTGCAGCCCAACACCCCTCCAATTTGGCCCAAAACCCACCAAACTCTGCTCCATCATCTAGATCGTTCGATCATGATCGCGTGGCCGAAAACCGCACCTCATTTGGACTCTCCTAGCTCCCTCTATGCCTATTTAAACACCCCCCGAAATCCGGATCTTCCTCTCCCCCGAAAACCCTACTTATCAATTTTCCTCAATGAATTTCCAATCAACCCATCTCATGTCACACACTATGGGCTTCTTGTCAAGTAAAACAGTCTCATAGAAGTCCTGTTGTTCCTTAGTGTGGAATCTGTAGTCCACAGCAGTCCTTCTCCTAGTGGCATATGGATCAGACTCTCTCCATAGCCTCATCCTGAATCCTTCCTGATTTTCATATTCTCTGCAACTGGGTGTGCATCATTGTGATCAGGGATCTTGGGCTTCAGCTTCCTCAAAACAACAGAATCATCTTCCTCTTCTTCTTCAGCAGCTTGAGGCACTGGGGCCTTGTTCTTATCCTCGGCAGGGATGTTCCTGGTACTCCTCTTGGGTTTTGGCTTTGGAGCTGGAGCAGCAGTCTTAGGAGCAGTTTTGGGCTTAGATGGAGCAGCTCCTGCCTTAATTGCATCTCCCATAAGCTTTTGAGCTTTGGGTATTGGTGCTGCATCCTCTTCCTCTTCCTCTTCTTCAGAATCTCTCATCATTGAAGGTTTACCAATAACTCTGGCAATGGTCTTCTTGACCCTTTCTTTCCTTTTCTTCTCTGACACAACCTGTTCTTTGGGTGCAGATCCCAAAGTTTCTTGAGTGGATGATCTGGCCTTTGACATAGGAACTCTCTTGGCAGGAACCCTTTTCTTCATTCTTGCCTTAGTGGCAGCAGCTGTGCCATATTCCTTTTTCAGAACTTTCCTCTTTGAGGTGTCCTCTTCCTCAACAGCCACATAGTCCTCATCCTCAGAATCTGAGGTTCTGTTCTTTCTGGCCCTGGTGGCTGCCTTAGGCAAGTTGCTGGGTGTACTCCTGCTTCCCTCATCAAAGCTGCTAGAGGGACTAGTGCCCTCACTTATGTGAACTTGCTCCTCAGACTTGTTCTGACTGTCACTCTGATCTGACATGATGCAAACACTGATAGCATACCCTGTGAATAGATATAGATGAGATAGATTGGATGAGCATCACAAAGTACAGAGGTTTTTGCAAAAGAATGATTTAAATACTTAGTTTTAGTTTTCCACATAAAGCATTTCAGATCTACCGGTTTGAAAACTCGGTGATACCGAAGCAGCTTTTGGAACCTAAACTAGTGAACTCGGTCAGACCGAGTCACAGTTCGGTGGCACTGAGAGTGCTAGGGTTTCACAAAGAATTGAACTCGGTCACACCGATTTGCAATTCTCGGTCAGACCGAGAATCACATGTGCAATGGCCTTAGCCAAATCGGTGGAACCGATTTCAACAACTCGGTTGGTCCGAGATGATTTCGGCGGAAACCTAACCCTAAATTTTCAATCCACAACTAAACTACGGAGTGATTTCGCTGGATAGAGTGATCTCAATCGTGGAAAGATACATGGCAAAACAATGTGCTAGGAATCGGAGTGAGATTAGCACAAGGATCAAGTCCATACCCTAAGTGCGGCGATGGACCTGCTACGGCGGCAACGGCGGAGATGATTTCCATTGACAGCGACGGAGACCAGCGGCGGGAGGCAGCTGGCGATGAGGAGGACGATCCGGAGACCCAGGGAGGCAGAGCAGGCTGAGCGCGGGCGAAGGGGTTCGGAGAATTTTCCAAATTTTGGCCCGGGGATATATATAACCTGACCCTGTCGGTGTGACCGAGTGGAACAACTCGGTGGCACCGAGATGCATAACTGCAAGCAGTTACTGCAACTCGGTGTGACCGAAAAGTTCAAATCGGTTGCACCGAGATTGAAAACCTAGATCGACTTAGTGATCTCGGTATGACCGAAATGGATGAATCGGTCAGACCGAAACGCACAAAGAAGTTTTGGAAGTTTAAGTCTATGACAAATCGGGGATTCCGAGTGCTCCTCACACAAAGTGGTTCGAATCTGACTTTATCAAACTTTGTGATGTAGCATGAATAGAATTTGAGACAAGAAAAGCATAGATATCTAGAGAAGGTTCTTAGGCATTCTTGTCCATCCACTTGGCAAAAGAAAAAGGAACCAAACAATCAAAACAACAAGTGGATGTCCTCGAATGAGTAAATTATGCAACCAACATGCTCACACAATAAAATGGCAAATGAAATATGTGGCAAAGCATGCACAACCAATTCTAGCATCTATCAAGCAATTGGCGATGACTAGGTCATCTATATATATGAGTATATTGACTTAGGAGTCAAATGAGAACATTTGATCATAGGTCATACTCATCGTTTAAGCACAAGTGGGGTTACCACTTTTACATAAAGTGTTGTTGTGTTCACACCATTAGAGTTTGCTTTAGCTCAATTCTTAGAGTAAAGCTCCCCCTAGATGTGAGATCCCCCCTAAGAGGGATGAACTAACCTTGGGTTTTGTCGATGATGACTTCATGTAGGTGTTGAAGATGTGGATGCTCAATGTTGATGTAGATCATTCGGAGCAATCCTTTGGAGTGAGTTGCACTTTCAATACCTACACGGGTTAGTCCCACAAGGAACAAACAAGGATATCCATAGACATAGAGTGATGCACACACAAGATTATATCTATGAAAGCATTAGGTTACCTTGTCCCTTGTCTTACCAACAAGAGGGTTTGTGACTCCTTGAACTAGTGCAAGATGTGGAAGTTGATTGCACTTGTTCTTGCCAAAATGATAAGAGTGAAGTATGTTGGCGGAGTCACCCTCAAGAACCCTCTAGTTCTTCTTCTTCGAGATCCACATCATCTTGATGGGAATCCTTGGAGTTGTAGTCGTACTTGATGAAGTAGAACTTGATGTAGTCTTGGGAACCCACTTGACCAGGGCCTTGGGTGCTTCTCCAAATGCATCAATTTCCTCTTGAATCTTATCCTTGCCTTTTTTCTTGTGGTCCTGTGGTGGAAGATCATCTTGAGCATGTGTCCCTTTGAAGGAAGTAGGATCATACTTCTATTGTTGAGGAACAAACTTCGTCTTGGGGTATTGATCTTCTTCCCACTCAACTCCATTAGCATTGAACTTTCGTTCAAAACCAACACCTTGGTTCTTCCGGTGCCTTCCTTGCTTGCGTACAATTTCCTCGAATTGCTTACTCCCGGAAAGGCTCTTGTAAACACCTTTCTCTATAATTCCCTTCAATAAGCTATTTTCTTGCTCAAGTGTAACTTGGCTAAGAGAATCATTAGTGGAACCAAGAGAACTACTAGAAGCAACAACATTAGATTTAGCATGATTATTGTTACTACTAGAGGAAGAATCTTCCTTGTTCTTGTTACTAGACTTGACTTGAGGCATGTAAGTGGATAAGAGTAAATGCTTGGAAATGTAAGAAGAACTTTTCTTGCGAAGATCATCATTGACTACCTTTAAGAACTCATGCTCTTGCTCAAGGTTGAGATTTTCAAAACATAATTTCTCATGAGTCCTTAAAAGTTCTCGATGATCTCCTAAGATAGTTTCATGAGCTAACTTAAGAGTGTTTAGTTCTTTAGTTAGAAACTCAATCTTCTCCTTATCATTGTCATTCGTTTTATCTTGATTAGCATGATTAATTGACGTTTCATCATAGTATTCATCACTAGAGTTGTCAACAAGTAAATCATCATCACCTAACAAGTCATCTTCATCACTATTGAAATCAACATACTCGGGGTGTGATACCTTTGGGACTTTATCCATGAAGCATCTTCCAAGTACTTCATTTGGTGAATCAAATATGTCGTAGGAGTTGGTTGACACAAGTGCTAGACCGGCAACACCTTCATCTTGAGTATATTCGGAGTCGGAGTGATAGCTTCTCTCGGAGTGATTGTCGGAGTCGGAGCCGGATACCCATTCACCAACATGAGCTTGATGTCTTCGTTTTGTGTAGCTCCTTGATGACTTGTCCTTCCTTTCCGAATCCTTGCTTCTCCATGAGTATCTTCGTTCACAATGATCATCTCTACTCCTTCTCTCTCTTGATGGTGATTCTTCTCTTCTACTTCTTCTTTTTGGAGAATCTTCTCTTCTCTTGTAGGGTGCCGTACACTCATTGGAATAGTGTCCGGGTCTTCCACAATTGTAGCAATTTCTCTCTCGACTAGAAGATCTTTTGTCATTGTAGGACCTTGACTTGGAACTTCTCTCTTTGCTTCTACTCTTGTAGAACTTGTTGAAGTTCTTCACCATTAGGCTCAATTCTTCATTGAAGGTTTGTTTCTCACTTGATGATGTGGGAGCTTCACATGAGGCTTTGTAAGCACCACTTGACTTGTTATGGAGCTCCTCCTTATCCTTGAGTGACATCTCATGAGCAACAATTCTTCCAATGACTTCCGTTGGCTTGAGATCTTTGTAATTGGGCATCATTTGGATCAATGTGCATACGGTATCATATTTTCCGTCCAAAGCTCTTAGGATCTTCTTGATGATGAATTTGTCAGTCATCTCTTCACTTCCTAAGCCGGCAATCTCATTTCTGATAAGATCAAGCCTAGAGTACATTTCAGCGACACCTTCACCATCCTTCATTTTGAACTTGTCAAGCTGACTTTGAAGCACATCCAACTTGGATTCCTTGACGGAGTCGGTACCTTCATGCATATCAATCAAAGTATCCCAAATTTCCGTTGCATTCTCAAGACGACTGATTTTGTTGAATTCTTCAGGGCACAATCCGTTGAAGAGGATATCACAAGCTTGAGCATTGTATTGCAGCATCTTCAACTCTTTCGCGGTAGCTTCATGGTTCGGTTCTCTCCCATCAAAGAATTCACCTTGCAAGCCAATACACACAATAGCCCATACGGCGGGGTTATGTCCAAGAATATGCATTTTCATCTTATACTTCCAACTAGTAAAATCAGTACCATCAAAGTAAGGACCTCTACGGTGGTAATTTCCCTCGCTAGACGCCATACTCTCCTAGGTTGTGAAACCAAGGCTATGACTACCAAAAGCTATGGAAATCAAAGCAAATGGAGACCAAAGCTCTGATACCACTTGTAGGATCGAAAGTATGTCTATAGGGGGGTGATTAGACTACTTGACCAAATAAAACTTATCATTTTTCCAATTTTAGTTCTTGGCAGATTTTAGCAACTTTGGACAAGTCAAGCAATCTTAACACAATTCAAGCAAGCATGCAAAGAGTATATGAGCAGCGAAAAGTAAAGCATGCAAAGAATGTAAAGGGAAGGGTTTGGAGGATTCAAACGCAATAGGAGACACAGATGTTTTTGTCATGGTTCCGATAGGTGGTGCTATCGTACATCCACGTTGATGGAGACTTCAACCCACGAAGGGTAACGGCTGCGCGAGTCCACGGAGGGCTCCACCCACAAAGGGTCCACGAAGAAGCAACCTTGTCTATCCCACCATGGTCGTCGCCCATGAAGGACTTGCCTCACTAGCGGTAGATCTTCATGAAGTAGGCGATCTCCTTGCCCTTACAAACTCCTTGGTTCAACTCCACAATCTTGTCGGAGGCTCCCAAGTGACACCTAGCCAATCTAGGAGACACCACTCTCCAAGAAGTAACAAATGGTGTGTTGATGATGAACTCCTTGCTCTTGTGCTTCAAATGATAATCTCCCCAACACACTCAACTCTCTCCCACAGGATATGGATTTGGTGGAAAGAAGATTTGAGTGGAAAGCAACTTGGGGAAGGCTAGAGATCAAGATTCATATGGTAGGAATGGAACATCTTGGCCTCAACACAAGTGTAGGTGGTTCTCTCTCAGAAAAAGTAAGTTGGAAGTGTAGGTTTATTCTGATGGCTCTCTCCACAAATGAAGAGGAGGTGGAGGGGTATATATAGCCTCCACACAAAATCTAACCGTTACACACAACTTGCCAATCTTGGTGGGACCAAATTGATAAACTCGGTCGGACCGATTCAGCAAATCTAGTGACCGTTAGGATTTTTGGTGGGACCGACAAGCAACTCGATAGGACCGATATGGTTAGGGTTAGGGCATAACGTAATCTCAGTGAGACCGATTACACAAACTCGGTGAGACTGATTTTGGTAATAAGCTAACCAGAGAGTTGGTCAGGTAAACTCGGTGGGACCGATGCGCTAATTTCGGTGAGACCAAAATGTTACGAAAGGGAAACAGAGAGTTTACATTGCAATCTCGGTGGGACCGATCGTTCATCTCGGTGGGACCGAAACGTTATGAAGGGAAATAGAGAGATTACAATCCCATCTCGGTGAGACCGAGATCCCTATCGGTGAGACTGATTTTCCTAGGGTTTGTGGTAGTGGCTATGACATCTGAACTCGGTGGCGCCGGATAGAAAGAATCAGTGGGGCCGAGTTTGACTTTTGGTTTAGGTCATATGTGGATGTGAGAAAGTGGTTGAGGGCTTTGGAGCATATCACTAAGCATTTTGAGCAAGAGCCTCATTAAGCAACACCTCATCCCTCCTCGATAGTATTGGTTTTTCCTATAGACTCAATGTGATCTTGGATCACTAAAATTGAAAATATAGAGTCTTGAGCTTTGAGCTTGAGCCAATTCTTTTATCCTTAGCATTTTGAGGGGTCCACTTTTCTCATCCATGCCATGCCAATCATTGAGCTTTCCTGAAATATTAATCTTGAAATAGCATTAGCTCAATGAGCTATATGTTGTTAGGAATTACCAAAACCACCTAGGGATAGTTGCACTTTCAGGGTCGGAGTCGAAGCAGTCCATGTAATCATCATTTACATGGGGCACAGATGTAAAAATCCCTATAGAATATATACTACTCCCTCCTAAAGCTAGTATAAAGTTGAGTCATCTATTTTGAAACGGAGGGAGTATATGTTAGTATGTCACCATTTGTATGCTCTTTTGAGCACAAGTTCAATATTACTATTACTTTCTATAGCATATGGATCATATTTTGGTAGTCTTATACTTTTTATATTTTGGGTTAAACTTTGATGATCTACTCCAGATGGATAATAAATTCAATAGTACTATTACTCTAATCGGCAGCCTCGCACGCAAGACTATCGGTTGTGCCCGACCGCGTAGGACTCAAGAATCACGTGCTTGACCGCATAGACGTACCCGACGCGTTGTAACCGGACATCCCAACGGCAAACGAATCGATAGAAGGCTACTTTTTACATTAGGAATGTGCGCAAGGTTAACCTACCTGCAACGTTGTGCATCAGCACAACGCCTACCTGGAATGGCACAATAAAAAGGGAATCAAGGCCAACTAGATCTAACAGTGCATACGAGCTATGTCGGTGTCCCAATAAAGGCTAGCGGGGCAGACATAAATAACTGAAGAATCACAATTTTGATTTAGTAAAACCCATCTACCGCCAACAATTACCATCTTTCTTTTCTGTTTTATTGTGTAATTGTTCTATTGTAATTAATTGAATTGGTTCAATTCTTGCCCTCATATTGAAATGAATCATGATTGATAAGGAGTTAGTTAATGATGTTTGAGAATGTACCTTTTTTAGTGTATTTTTTATTAGTATCTATGGATTGATCACAAGCCGAAACATGGTTAGAACTCTAATATGTCTTGAACTTATCTGAATTCAATTAATGAAGATCTCCTAACATTTTCTGATTTATTTGACAGTTGACAATTAAAAGGAGATATTTTTCGCAAACTTTATTATAGCCCTTGCGGCTGTTGAAACCGCTATTGGAATAGGCCGGACAGGGAAGTCCCCTCCTCATCAAAACAAAACCAACCGGTAAGGACACATCACTATTTTGGGTACCGTGGGAATATGATTTGTCTTACAGGTTGTTGAAGGCAGTGATGTCATTGTTGATGGAAAAAATATCTTCACATATTGGCATTACATGGGAGAACAAAAGTAAATTATTGGTGTAAATGATACAATGCACAGGCCCCGCGCATACACACATTGAATAAATCATTACATACTTTATGATCTTAAAAAATGTGGTTGTATCCCGCATCCAGGATGCACATGCGCTCATCGACCACGTGCTCGTAAAAATTGTAGCAACTGAAGCCTCCCGCGCCTATGAGGTAACTTCCAAAGGGAGGAACAACCTATAGTTCAATTAGTAGAGAATCATAGTGTTCAATGTTGTTGAAATTCAAGTTGTAATCCTTTTGAAAATTCAAGTTGTAATCCTTTTGGAAATTCAAGTTGTAACTGAAGCCGCTATTGGAATAGACCGGATAGGGAAGTCCCCTCCTCATCAAAATGAAACAAACCGGTAAAGACGCACCACTGTTTTGGGTACCGTGGGAATAGAATTTGTCTTACAGGTTGTTGAAGGCAGTGATGTCATTGTTGATGTAAAAAATAATATCTTGACATATTGGCATTACATGGGAGAACAAAAGTAAATTATTGGTGAAAATGATACAGTGCACATGCCCCGTGCATACACACATTGAATAAATCATTACATACTTTATAAAATCAAGCACATCACTAATTCAAGTCGAGTGGGTGAACTACTCGGCATTCGAGCCGCCTTCAAGGAAAGGATAATCTGTGTAGCCAATGACAGGATCTTGCGTGTAGAAAGTGTTACGGTCGTACTTGTTCAATGGTGAGTCGAGCTCGAATCTCTTTGGCAAATCTGGATTAGCTAGAAAGATCCTCCCATAAGCAACGAGATCAGCATAGCCGTCGGCCACCACTTTGTTGCCTTCCTCTCGATCATACCCTCCAGCGGCAATGAAAGTGCCGTTGAATGCTTTCCTGAATGGCAGAAGCCCGTGGGGTATTTGTCTGCGACCATCCACAATTGCCATCCGGGGTTCTACCATGTGGCAATAGACAAACCCTTGATGCTTGTTGAGCTGTTGTACCATGTACATCCCGAGTGCATGTGGGTCCGAGTCGAAGCAGTCCATGTAGTCCACGAATGGAGACAACCTGATGCCTACGCGATCCGCACCAATCTCATGGACTATAGCATCAATTACCTCCACCGCAAAGCGGCATCGGTTCTCAAGGCTGCCACCGTACTCGTCGGTGCGATTGTTAGAGCTGTCTTTCATGAACTGCTCCAATAGGTACCCGTGTGCCCCGTGGATCTCAACGCCGTCGAACCCCGCCTCGACGGCATTCCGGGCAGCACGTCTGAAGTCATCGACGATCAGCGGTATCTCGTTTGTTTGAAGCTGTCGAGGCTTGGAGTAGACCATGCCGGACTCAGCATCAGGTGTTATCTGCTTGTCAGTGCTGGAGATCGGCGCCTGTCCATCTGGCTGGAAATCTGGTTTGTTCGAATATAAACAGAGAGCAAGATAAGTAACAATTAATCAATCGGTGGGATCAAATAGGTTACCAACACAAAAAAACATGGATGCCTAAATGCCTAATTGCTTAGGAAAGGATCAAGTAAATCTCAGAGCGGATGATAGTGACAACAAATAAATCTCAGAGCGGTAGTACAGTTTATCAACAGAAAATAGCATGTATTCTTCTCTCTCAGAAAAATAGCATGTCCGGATTCCCAACTTACCGTTGGTGGAGACCCTTCCGACGTGCCAGATCTGGCAGAAGAAGAGAGCGCCCTTGCGGTGGACGGCGTCGACGATGGGCTTCCAGGCGTCGACCTGCTGCTGCGTCCAGATGCCGGGGGTCTCCGGGTATCCCTGCGCGGTGGCGGAGACGCCGGTGGCCTCGGCGATGAGAAGGCCGCCCTTCGTCGCCCGCTGCGAGTAGTAGGCCGCGGCGTGCGGCTGCGGCACGTTGGCGTAGGAGCGGCAGCGCGTGAGCGGCGCGAGCACCACCCGGTGGGAGAGCTCGAACCGGCCCATCCTGTGCGGCGTCAGCAGCGGGATCGCCTCCTTGGCCACCATCTTGCTCGCCGTGAACTGGATGCTACGCAAATTGCAAAGGAATCTGTAAAAATCTTGCTCTGTTTCTTGCTTCTGAGCTCTGTTTCTGTATGTCTGTGGCTGAATCAGGATGAGGTCCTGTGTATTTATAGGTGCTGGTGATTGGACCCCTCCCGTGTGGCCGTGTGGCGTTGTCGTCTTTGTTTGACCAGCCGGTCTGTTCCCGTTTCCCTGAACTCGCCACTCTCTCCGTCAGCGTATGCGTGTGTGTGAACCACGGAGCATGAGCGAGATGCATTGTATGTGGTCGTGTTCCGTTTGCGCACTAATCAAATGTGTGGTTATCGATCCTAGTAGTCGGTGTCAATGCTGGTTCATCAGCAGGTATCCTGGACTAGAGGCTTTTGTTAGCGTGCACTTCACGAAAATGAAATCTCATGCATAGCACAATGACGTTTTTCTAGATCATTTAATTAAGAAGGTGATTTCAGGTCGAGATATATGCAATGGTGGTGTTTTTTAGACTATCACGGGTTATATTACCCCATGCAGCCGCTATCCAGTTTCTTTCGCCAAAAAAAAACGAAAATAACGGTTTATACAATAGATATGTAGTAGTATAAGATAAAATGTTCTTTTTCTTCCTGAAACGACTCCCACAGGATTAGGTTTCTTCCTCCTCATGTCGGCACAGTCGTCAGTCCGTCTCACATCCGATGGTCTTTGGACCGTGGAGGTGCGTCCATGTTTGATTCCCGCCCCGATGGTATGCCTAGCATATCTTTGAAAAGTGTGTGGAGGTGTGTCTTTGTCGCATATTTGATCCTTTCTGGTCTCCGGTGATCCAGTCTTTGTTCGTGTGTTTACATATTTGATCCTTTCGCACTATAAATTTCTTCATCGATGATGGTTGGTCTAGTGTGTTGGTCCTGTAAAGTCATAGTACGGCGATGATTGCTCTATAGACCCGTTGCAATTTTTGTAACATATGATTTTCTCTGTACTGTCATGATTTATTATGAATAGGTTGAAAATTTCCTTTGTAAAAAAAGTATACAAAGATTACTTCAAAATTCTGATTACCTGCAGTAATTCTTTTCCCAATCAGTTTATGCAATTTGTTTTTCCTTTTTCGCATATACTTCCTTCACTCGGAATTACTTGTCTCGGAAATAGATGTATCTAGAACTAGAATATATCTAGATACATCCGTTTCTACGACCAGTAATTTGGAACGGAGGGAGTAGAACCGAACGGTCACTTTTGCCCTAGGTGCCGATAGGAAGAAGACACGGGAAGGTTCTCTCGCATTCCAATCCGTTGAGTGCTACCGCAAGTGCTTACGCCGCGCCAACGTCACTGCAGACGTGGGCTCCCTATCACTGCTCCCGTCGTGCGGTGCCGTGTGTGTGCACGTGTGTGCCCTCCTTGCAGAAAACATACGAGTCGGTGCCTCGAACTAGCGCGCATGCGGATCGTAGCTGGTCCGTCCAGGCTCCTTGCCGCTCGCCACGGCCGCGCTACTCCGGTGCCTCTCGACGTGATCCCACCTCTGCAGCGACGCGTACAGGTTGGACAGCCCGTACGCGGCGCCGTCGCGGCCGTCCAGCTCCGCGATCCGCCCCGCCGCCCACTCGCTCGACGCGACGCCGTCCCCCGAGCCGCGCGCGTGGAGCAGCAGGCACCCCAGGACCTTGGCGTTGGGGCGGACGGGCATCGTCCGCACGAGCCGCACGGCCTCGCCGAGCAGCCCCGCGCGGCACAGCAGGTCCACCATGCAGCCGTAGTGCTCCGCCCCGGGACCCACCCCGTGGGCCGGCAGCATCTCGCCGAAGAGCGCCCGGCCCTCGGCCACCAGGCCCGAGTGGCTGCACGCCGACAGGAGCGCCACGAACGTCACCGAGTCCGGCTTCACCTCGTTGTTCTTCTTGCTCGCCTCGACCATGTCGCGGAACGCCCTGACGGCGTCCTCGCCGCGGCCGTTCCTGCCCAGCCCCGCGATCACCGTGTTCCAGCAGAAGAGGTTGGGCGCGCCGGGCGGCATGGCGCTGAAGACCTCGAGCGCGCGGTCCACGCTCCCGCACTTGAAGTACATGTCCATGAGGGCGTTGCTCAGCACGGCGTCGGGGCTCGTCCCCAGCAGCTGCCGGGCGGAGAGATGGACCGCCCGGCCAAAGCCGAAGTCCCCCACCTGCGTGCAAGCCGTCACCACGGTGGCAATGGTGACCGCGGTGGGCCTCGGCGTCTCCTGATCCCCCTCCTGCGTCAGCCGGCGGAACATCGCGATGGCGGCGGCTGGGTCTCCCCGGCGCAAGTACCCGGCCATCATCGTGTTATAGGTGACGGCGTCCCGCAGTGATGAGCCCATCCGGTCGAACAGCTCCCGTGCAGCGTCCATCCGCCCGGCCTTGCAGTACCCGTCGACCATGGCGTTCCACGACACGACGCTGCTCGTCGCCGCGCGCAGGCTCGCCTCGAAGACTGCCCTGGCGGAGGCGAGGTCGCCGGCCCTGCAGTAGCACGTGAGCAGGGTGTTCCACGACGCGGGGGTCCTGTCCGGCTCCGGCATTCGGTCGAACAGCCTCCGCGCGTCATCCGCCCTACCCGAGGCGCCGAGCGCGGCCAGCATGGCGTTGAAGGCGACCGCGTCCCTGCGCGGCATCTCGTCGAACAGCCGCTGGGCCGGAGCCAGGAGGCCGCGCTTGCCGTAGCGGACGAGCAAGGCGGTCGCCAGCACGACGTCGGAGGCGAGGCCGAGCTTGCAGACGAGGCAGTGGAGGGCCTGCTCTTCGCGGCGGGCGCGGCATCCCGTGACCGCGCGCAGGACGGCGGCGCGGCCGCGCGGGAGCGTCCTCGGCTGCATCTGCCGTGTCTTCTCTCCCAGGAAACTGAATTTCCATTAGCCGCCCTCTGAATTCACAGTGAACTTGAGCGCAAGTCGGAATTCTCAGGTTCTTGTTTCACAAAAAAAAAAAAAAAAACTCAGGTTGACACTCAAGCACTTGGCAGGCGGCTTCGGTTTGTGCAACGAGTTTTTGTCAAATTCGGCATTGTGAAAATTTACGCACCTAAATGCTTTCGTGACTTTGCATTGATCCATTGCAATCGTCAAAGACACACTGAATTCAGCCCTTGTTGTGCTTGGATTACAAAAATATACGAACACTTCCTATTTGTTGGCTGAAACAATTGACTACGAAAATGCAAGCAAATTACAGGGTGCACGTATTTTCCTTAATGTTGTGTTGTTTCGGCCTAATTTTTCTTACAAACCAGGCCAACTCTCTTTTCCTTAACAAAACGACAGGAGCACCTCCCCTCTGACAATGTTTCACTGAAAAATATAGGGATGGCTTCCATCTGTCAGGCGGCGACCATTTAGGGTCGATCTGGGGTCGACGAAATGTGTTGCGATGTGGTTATTTAATAGTATGTTATGGAAAAATTAGGAAGGACGAAAACGTATCAAACAAACACTAAAAGACTAAAAAAAAGAGGGCATGCGGATTTTGATAATTTGTATTACCAAAGGTAGCCTTAATTATTCCCACCTAGACTATCTACCTTCTTCACGTCCACATTGCTTTCTTTCCAGTCCTATAATCTCGAGAATATTTCCTACCTCGTTTCGCACCGGGGGTGGGAATAAAGCTCAATGCTCGGTGAGCTTAACGAGCGCTCGTTTGATTGTCACGTGCTCATTTGTCAACGAACTGAGGCAATCTCATTAACTTAGGATCCGAGCAACCGAGTTTGCGACAAGCTCCGTTCAACTTGTTGATATTCTTAGTAACTCATGACTACTTCATGTAAACACAATTGGGTAGCCCACTCCCCACTTTAGATATCTTATGTCGCATTGCTTATTCCTTACCACATGACACTAGTCTTTTATCATTTTATCTCGTAGTCGAACGGAGGCGATGGCATCAAGCGAGTTGTGGTCGTCAAACTTGATATTTGATACAAT